>NC_136667.1:3857307-4500192 GCF_903797595.1 Erithacus rubecula | reverse complement strand
CTCTAAGGTATTGCTTCTCTGTTGTCCTGGAGGTGGATCCAGAGGCAGCTCAGGACACACCAGGAGCTGGAAAGAGTCACAGAACCATGGAATTATTGTGGTTGAAAAGACCTTTGAGATCATGGAGTCCAACCATCAACCCAGTCCCAGCCCCATGTTCATCACTAAAACATGTCCTCAAGTGCCACATCCACACATTTTTTGAACACTTCCAGGGAATGGTGAATTCCCCACTTCTCTGGGCAGCCTGTTCTTATGTTTCATAACCATTTCCATGAATTTTTCTTTCCTAATTCCTAATCTAAACCTTCCCTGGTGCAGCTTGAGGCCATTCCTTTTGTCCTGATGCTCTAACCGATGATATAACAATGGTTGGGAACATCATAAGAAATCTCTTTATAATTCTTCTAAATCCTCACAATAAAGCATGAGCCATTTAATCCCATCACTGGGAATGAAATTAATAAAATCTGTGTTTTTCCCCTGTTGGAGGTTGGGACACATGAGCCACAGAAGTGATGCAGGAGCCCCATGCCAGGGGCCAGGATGGCAGAGCCACAGTCAGCAAGTTTGTTGTTGGATCAAAACAGCAGCACTCAGACTGTAAACTTATTTTGAGTTCCAATGGTCCATAAATAGATTTCCAAAACATGTCTATTGTCCAGCAAGGGATTTATTTATAAACTGAAAAAATAACAAGACTGAAAAAAACCAACCCAAACCCTTCTTGTCCAGCAGTGTGGACTGGACTGTGCTGTGTGCCTGGGTACACCAAATGAGATAGACCTTTCTGTGAAGTTCAGTTCCAAAAAGTGTTTAAAATTAGTGTTTCCCTGCACTGGGGTGGTGCTGGGAGAAGTTGGCTCTTGAACAGCCAGCACAGTCCTGGCTGGAGCTGAGGCTGGAATGCTGCCTGCTCACTGGACCAAGGTCCTGCAGCATCATCCCTACCTCCCTGAGTTCTTTTTTTTTTTTTTAAAGGACTTTCTTTTCTTTTCTTTTTTTTTTTTTTATGAGTAAAGATTTTGAAAAAAATCTAAAATGTTGCAGCATTTTCTGGAAAGTTTATTCCCACTTTGGGGTTAAAATTTTATTTTTGATGGATTGATTTGTTGGCAAACATCACCTGTTTGCATTCTTGGCAGGTTTGATGTGGTTTCTCTTGTGTTACTGACATCACTGATGGGAGTTTGATCTAAGAATAGTACATTGAATTTCTAATGTGTACTCAAGTGAGGGGCAATACTTGTTCCCAATTCTGCAGTCATTTTTATAATGTTATTTGTGCCCATGGCTCTGTTGAAAGCTTAATGTTTCCATGAACTGGAAAGGAAGAGAATCTTAATATCTGGTGGATTTTGTAGCAGAACATCACAGTGTGTGGTGAGACTCTGCAGTGGTTACTGGTAACTTGCCATAGAGCTGTTTCCATTTTGCTCACTCCCTCCACTCCTGCCTCCAGCCTCTTGTCTTCCTCACAGCTGTCTGTCCATCCCTATCTTTATTTCTCTGTGTCCTGGTTTGAAGGACAGGTTTCTGCCAATAAAGGCAGGAGCTTCTCTTTGAAATGGAGAATGTAAACCCCCTTCCTCCAAATTATTATTATTATAATTTTGAAATTAAGGGGCTCTCGGCAAAGACATGGGAATTAGGAATAAGAGTCCTTTACTAGGAAAATTAAAATAGAAATACAGTATTGCAAAGAACAATTGTAACTTTGACAGAGTCAGAATCCTGTCAGTCAGTCAGGGTGTTGGCAGCAGTCCCATTCAATGGTGGCTGCATCCTCCTGCAGTGGCAGATGTGGTTCAGCTGGAGCAGTGCTCCTGGAGAAGGTGCAGTTTCCTCTGAAGGTCCAGGGATGATGTGGAAAGGTCTGGCTTTCCTCTGGAATCCAGTGGACAGAAGGTAACTTGGTGTCCAAAATCTCAGTTTTTATCTGGGTAGGAAAGGCTTGGCTGCTCCCCTGGCTGGAGCATCTCCCAGTGGGATGATGGAATTTTATCAGTCATGCAGTGGGACTGACTGGGCCAGCAGCAGATGATATCTTCCTGGAGGGAGGATGGGCTGTGGCAAAGATAAAGATGATTGCCCCAGCTGGATTAAAGATGGCCCATTAGCAGATGATATGTGCCAGGAGATCAGGGTCACTGCCCCACCCAGTTTTGTACAATGGCCCATTAACAGGAGATATCTCCCACAGGGATAAGAATCGCTGCCACACCCAGTTTTTAACAATGGCCCATTAACAGGTGATACCTCCTGGATGAAGGGTGGGTCATGGGAAAGATAAAGATGATTGCCCAGCTGGTTTAAAGATGGTCCATTAGCAGATGATATGTGCCAGGAGATGAGGGTCACTGCCCCACCCGGCTGTAACAGATGGTGACAAAATACACATTTCTGGCCACATCCTGTATTGCAACCCAAGACACTCTGTTCTCGTGTTTTTGTGTCTCCAGAACTCCTCCTGCCCCACCAGTGCTGATCCTGGCCCTCAGGGCCCTGCTGGGCTCCCCAGCTCCTGCGCTGACTGCGGGCACGTTCCCGGCTCTGCACAGCGTGTCAGGAGCACTCGGAATAAACAAGGATTTTTGTGTTTGCCAACTGCAGTGAGCTGCCCTTCACGGGCCAGAATGGCCTCAGACATGACAGTTGTTTATGTAGGCTGAGGTGTGGGCTCAGGGAATCGGCTGCTGCGTGTTGACAGGCGCATCCTGAAGAGGCTCCTCGCTCCTTCCCAAACATGGGCAGCAGGAACCCTCTCCAGGCTCTGGCCCGAGGAGAACGTGTGCCCTTTCAAGTAAGACAAAACACCCTGAAGCAGCAGCAGACATCCCTTGCTCTATTTTCGGCCCTTCCCTCCCAGCTCTATTCCACTGCCTGAGATTAATGGAAGTTTTCTAAATAAAATCCCATAAAATAACAGGATCTGGCAGCTCGGTGTGCCTGCTGCCCAGAGGTTGGTGCCGTGTTTCTCTGGAGCATTCACTGCTCTTGTCTAAGTGCTCATCACTGTGGCTGGAGGAGCTCTGAGGAGCTGGGAGAAAACATTGCTGCTTAATCTTCCAACTTTTATCTGATCAGAAAATAAGGGTTCCAGGCTAATATTCCTCATGCATCAACACCGTCCTTGCTTTTCTGTAGAGTTCTCTAGAGAATTACCTCCCTTGACTACAGACAGCCTGAGAGCAATAGAGACCAAACTTCATGCTTGCTTTGCAATGGTGCCTTTTATAGCAGAAAAAAATACATTTCCAGCTTTGCCAGCTTTTCAGAAACAAGCAGAGAGGGTTGTGATTACCCTTTGGAGCCACAGTCATCAGTTTGGGACGTGGTTATACCTCCTGGAGCTGAAAAAACAGCCCAGAGACTGACCCACTGTGAGATGCTGGGAGGGTGTGAGGATGTGTGTGTGGCTAGGACAATCTAATAATCAAAATGATTTAAAAAAAAATAAAGTGACTTCTCAGGGGATCAAAATGTTCATTCCTGTCCAACTCCAAGCTTTTGTTTTACGTGGCAGAATATACAGGTTAATGGTACAGTGGGCAAATCTTGGTTTTCTGTAATCCCTTAATAATTCTGGGGCATCTCAAAGTGTGTTCTCACTAAGCAATGGATTTTGGACAAATTGAGGACCTAAGAGTAATAAACCTATATGGATCTGAAATTTAGAGACTGTAGGAAATGGTTAATTAAAAATGTACCTGGTTGAGGGAAAAAAAATTACATTTACTACCAGATCATACTGACAAGAAGAGTTTACAGTTCCAAAGATCTTTCCCTGATTTTAGCCCTCCAGAACAGTTCATGAAGGAAGCATTTCCTTCAAAACAGAGAAAAGCTTCCCCTGCTTCTCCTGCTGCAGGCAGGCAAGGAAACCTCTTACCCAGAGCTTTGAGGCTGCTGAGAATGTTTTTATACAGCCTCTACACTAATCATTTCCTCGGGGCGGTATTAACTCATCCAGTTTGATTTATTTTTAGCCACGATGAAAATTAGCAATATCCTTGTGTTTCAGGGTGCTCTCACAGCGAGTCCAGCGGCTCCTGTGCTGACGTGGTCGGAGGAATTACATCGGCTGCTCAGCAGGCTGGAGCTGGGGCACATTTCCCTCTGCCGGAGAGCAGGATCGGGCCCTTGGTGCTGCTCCGAGCTGGGTGCGCCCCTCCGAGCTCTGCTGGAGCCTGCCGTGGACAGAGCAGCTCCACACCGAGCCAGGGAGGGCTTGGCCATTCCCTTTTGGATCTGCCGGGCTCTGTTCTCCAGCCCGCATCCTTCATTCAGGGCAGCGCTTTCCTCATGCTCCCTGCTGCTCTGGAGCTCCTGGCGCTGCCGAGTGCCCGTGGCTGCGGGGCTGTGTGAGCCGGATCCCGGCTGTGTGCCCGTGGCTGCGGGGCTGGGTGAGCCGGGGCCCGGCTGGGTGCCCGTGGATGTAGGGCTGTGTGAGCCGGATCCCGGCTGGGTGCCCGTGGCTGCGGGGCTGGGTGAGCCGGATCCCGGCTGTGTGCCCGTGGATGTAGGGCTGTATAAGCTGGATCCCGGCTGTGTGCCCGTGGATGTAGGGCTGTATAAGCTGGATCCCGGCTGTGTGCCCGTGGATGTAGGGCTGTATAAGCCGGATCCCGGCTGTGTGCCCGTGGATGTAGGGCTGTATAAGCTGGATCCCGGCTGTGTGCCCGTGGATGTAGGGCTGTATAAGCTGGATCCCGGCTGTGTGCCCGTGGATGTAGGGCTGTGTAAGCCGGGGCCCGGCTCCATATTTGGCTCCGGGCTGGCTGTCGCTGACCCCGGCAGCGCTGGGTTTGCCTGTGGCCGTATATGGAGCGGCTGCTCCCGGAGCTGCGGCTGACCCGAGTTAGCACCGGCAGCATCTGTGTGAAACGCTGCTCCTGCGGCACTCGGCTCATTAGGGTAAAGCCAGGCCTTGGACTGGCTTTGCAGTGAAAAGGGTAATTTGAAGAAAACAAATTTCCCATTAAATTCCATTTTTTTTTATTCTTTGCTGGGATATGCATGGTTATAATCTCCTTTTGGTGGTAAAGTCACGCAGAGGGAGAGCAGAGCATAAGCAGAACATCTCTGTGTCAAGAAGTCAGTAATTCATAATGACAGTAATAAAAACCTCCTTCCCTGCACAGAGCCAGCACCGTGCTTGCCACACAGATCCTGCTTTTCCCTTGGATGCTGTGTGAGTGCACGAGGACAGGTGGCATCAGGTGTGGGTGGCATCAGCTTCCCTGACACAAGTTAGGATGGGGATGTGGGGTCACAGCAGGGGAGGGGTTTTTGTGCAAAGAAGCATGAACCAAAAATGCTTGGTGATGTCTCTCTTGTCACCAAGGTGAACAAACATCTTGACCCTGAGAAGGAACAGGGGGTTCAGCCTGTGCTTCCAAGGGCACAAGGAAGCAGTTTGTACCTCAAATGTGCTTCCAGCAACTCCACTGCACCTGAAAAAACATTCCCCTGAGTTAACTGTAAAATCTGGCCAGCAGAAGGGCCCTGCTCACACCTCTGCTTTTGGGTGGGCACCTTTAATGTACCCAACACACATTTGTGTAGGGACAGCATCTTTAAGCTTCAATTCAGTTTTGTAGGAGCCGAGTCAAGGCTCATCTCTGACTCTTCTTTTTGATTCTAAGAATTTTCTTACCACTCTTGTTTTCAACTTGGTATTTCACTGATTTTGTTTGCCTTATCTCTCTTCCTCCCTCTTTTATGACAGATCAAAAAGCAGCAGCAAGATGTGTTAGGTTTCTTGGAAGCCAACAAAATTGAATTTGAGGAGAAGGACATCGCAGCCAACGAGGAGAACCGGAAATGGATGCGGGAGAACGTCCCTGAGGACAGTCGGCCGGCGAGCGGGAACCCCCTTCCACCGCGGCTCTTCAACGACAGCCGCTACCTCGGGGTGAGGCTGCTGCAGTCCCTGCTCATCCCCTCAGCTCCAGCTCCCCTGCTCATCCCCACCTGCAGCTCCCCTGCTCATCCCCAGCTCCAGCTATCCTGCTCATCCCCTCAGCTCCAGCTCCCCTGCTCATCCCCTCAGCTCCAGCTCCCCTGCTCATCCCCACCTGCAGCTCCCCTGCTCATCCCTTCAGCTCCAGCTCCCCTGCTCATCCCCTCAGCTCCAGCTCCCCTGCTCATCCCTTCAGCTCCAGCTACCCTGCCCATCCCCTCAGCTCCAGCTACCCTGCCCATCCCCAGCTCCAGCTATCCTGCTCATCCCCAGCTCCAGCTCCCCTGCTCATCCCCAGCTCCAGCTCCCCTGCTCATCCCCAGCTCCAGCTCCCCTGCTCATCCCCTCAGCTCCAGCTCCCCTGCTCATCCCCTCAGCTCCAGCTCCCCTGCTCATCCCCTCAGCTCCAGCTCCCCTGCTCATCCCCTCAGCTCCAGCTACCCTGCCCATCCCCACCTGCAGCTCCCCTGCTCATCCCCTCAGCTCCAGCTCCCCTGCTCATCCCCTCAGCTCCAGCTCCCCTGCTCATCCCCTCAGCTCCAGCTACCCTGCTCATCCCCACCTGCAGCTCCCCTGCTCATCCCCTCAGCTCCAGCTATCCTGCTCATCCCCACCTGCAGCTCCCCTGCTCATCCCCTCAGCTCCAGCTATCCTGCTCATCCCCTCAGCTCCAGCTCCCTCCTCTCTGCTCCTCCCCTCACCTCCAGCTCCCTGTGCTCATCCCCTCACCTCCAGCTCTCCTCTGCTCACCCCATTCCCCTTCCCCACTGCCACTGCCTGTGCTTCCCTGTGGTGAGCAGCAAGGCAGGGCTTGCCCAGCTGCAGTTGCCCAAACTGGGAAGGCTGTAGGGGTTGTTAGACATTTCCCCCCATCTTGGGCTCTTAGTAATAATTGATTATAGAATATTTCAGTCATACCATAGGAGAGATTAAAATGTAGACCTCTTGATTTGGATCCTACCTTGCAGTACATATATAATTTTCTTCTCCTGTGGGTTTTTTTTCCATTTTATGGCTCTGAAAGTTCCCAGGTTTTTTTAATCCTCATTTTCCCCATGATTGTTAACTAACACCTCAGAGAAATCTGTCCCTTTTACACCAACCTTATGTTTTGTAACAAGTTCAGAGATCTGTTCTGCCCATGTGATGTTTCCCAGTAGGTGTGAATCCCATATCATACAAATTGATGTCTACCATGATCATAAATCAGTTTTCTGATCCTTCTTGGGATCAGCCATGTGTGCTGCTTGCACAAGGAAGGCTGCTCTGGTTCACTTACACCAGTGCCTTGGACAGATTAAAACTCATGTTGCAAACACAAATCCTACTGTAATTATTTTAATGCTTGATCAAAAGTAGGTTGCCCTGCAGTACTTGTACCCAGCAGGCCATGCTTGAATGATTATTAGATTAACTGTTAGTTTTATTTTTAAAACTTAGTATCTTCTGAACAGAGCTCACACTGTGCATTCCTCTTGATCCTTTTGAAGTCTGGTTCTGACCTGCACAGTCTGTAAGTCAAGACCTGCCAGTTCTGGACCTTTGTGAGACAAATCTGTGCCTACTGAAAGAAATTATTCTGAATGTGCCAAGAATTTTCCTTGCTTGTAATAGAAGCAGAACTTGAAATAATATCTACAATGAGCTGTTGTGCCACTTGGCTCTGAAAATTTTACTGATTGGTTGTGACATGGAAGAAGGTTGGTTTGAAGTGACAAACATAAGGATCAGTAGTTATCTGAGAAGGGACTGGTTACAGGGTTCTTGCAATGGGTTTATTTCATCCCCAAAATTTTGGTTGATGTCACGTTGAACTGTTGGAATTCATTCAGTTTCTGTTGCTGGATTGGAGTTGCTACAGTTCAGCTTTCAGGAAGGTAAAAGTTAATTCTGTGCCCAGAATTTGAACCTCTTTCTGTCTTTATCTGATGCCTCTCAAGCATGAAGTTCCCTATTTGTTCCATCTGATGCAGCACAAGTGGCAGAGCAAAGAGCAAATTGGCCTTCCTGGCCTGTGCACAGCAGAGAGGCTGGAACTGGAGATGCTGTGTGGGGTGGCATGAGCCCTGCTCCTCAGGCCCAGGAATTCCTGTCCTGGGAGATGCTGCAGAGCAGGCTCATGGACTGTGCACCAGCAAGATAAACAATCCCTTTGTTATCAAGCAGCCCCAGTCCTGTCAACAGAAGGGCTTCAGGGAGGATTTACCATAATCACACACCTTTTTATCAAACCAGCACTCCAATGCTGCATGTGCAAATGCAGCAATAATTTGATATCCCTGAAGTGCAGGCAGTGGAATCTTCTGCTCCCTGTACTTTGTTCTGCTCTGGCTGCAGCAGCCTCTTCTCAGAGCTGCCCCCCTCAGCTGCTGCTCCTCAGGCTTTTGCCTCCCAGCCAGGAATCCAGAGCAGCATGTCCCTGACTCCAGCTTGGGACTGAGCTGCTGCCTGCCTTGGGCTTCCCAGCCAGGACTCCTGCATCCAAACATTGCCCAGAAAAGCTGGAGGAGGCTGGTAATGTGCATCAGTTAAAAATGGAGAGCAGGAAAGTCATAGGTTTGATCTCTACTGAGTTGAGAAGTCAGAGTGAGGGAATTGTGTGGTAACTTGGACAACAGTGAACTTGCACAAAACTTCTGGGTTCCTTTAGTTGAGGTTTGACAACTGGTTTATTTATTTATTTATTTATTTATTTATTTATTTATTTATTTATTTATTACCTTAGTTTTCCTGGGAAGTGGCTGTGTGTGTTTAGGGCATTTGTGTGCACAGTGAGTGAACAGTGCCACCCTGTTGCCTTTACCTGCACAGACTAATCCTTAGTGGGAAATGTGATGGGAAAGGTTCAAGTTCCAGTTAAACTTCTGACAGATGTAAGAGCTGGAGTCCACAGTTGCACAGTTGCCACCCCTATCAGGAATCAGCAATGACATCTGGGAACATCAGGGTTTCTGGTCAGCTGCTTCTGCAGGAGGAACATCCACACCAGACCAGTGACAACACCTGCTCTGTGTGGAGTCTGTCCCTTTGGGAGAGGCTGGAGCACCTCACAGCAGCATCTCACTGGGACATAGAATGAATTCCCAGCTTGTCCCTTTGCAGCCAGACCAGTTTGTGTGCTGTGAATGCTAATGCCACATACCTGTGCTGGGGCTGGATTTTGCATTTGGCCACAGGAAAGACTTTGCTTGGTGTGTGTTGGGTGACACCCCAAACTGAGTTGAGATTATTTCTGACACTTCACTCCTCTGTCTTTTATTCCTCTCCCCCCTGCCATGGTGAAGGACTACAATGCTTTCTTTGAGGCACGGGAGAACAACGCCGTGTACGCGTTCCTGGGCTTGACTGCACCTCCTGGCTCAAAGGTAGGTGAGACCCTCCTCACCTGAGCCTGTGGCTTCCACCTCCTCCTCCTCTGCTCACAACAGGATCTGCTACATCTGCTGTCATTGCCCCATCCATCTCCCTGGGAGATACTCAGTCTCCAGAGGCTCTCAGGCTTTGGTTTCAAAAGAGTGGTTAATATTTGCACTGAAGAATGCATAAGAAACCTAGTTGAAAAAAATTATCTAAAATCAAAGAATGTTTTCAATTCAGTAAAAAAAAAAAATAATTAATTTGAATTTTTTATGAGATTTTTTTACTAGAAAATCCCTTGAACCTACAGCTACTGTTTCTGAAATAGCATGGTCTTGCTTAGAGTAATTTTTTCCCCTGGCTTGTTATCCAAAGCTTATTTTCCTTTGCCAATTATGAACTGGGCTGCTGCTTTGCGGATGCAATGGGCTGGAATTCTCTTTTTGATTTTGATAGGATAAGACAAGCCTGCTTTATGCATTTCACTTGACAGCAGCAGGATCCTCCAGGTCACTTCCAGCTTTCCTGTTCCAGTGGATAAACACGCCGCTCCCTTTCAGCTTTACTCGTGTACAAGTCAAAGGTCGTGCTGTGCACATCACTAAGAGACCTAATTTTAAAGGTGGATGGTGACCCATGAGCAGGGAGCACTGCAGGTTGTGGGGCAGACTGAAGCAGTTTTGGGAGCCAGATTTCCAGCAGTAGCTCCACTGGGAATGGTGTGATGAGGAAAAACTGCCTCGTGCAGAACTGCACAGAGCAGAGCCTGGGATCTGCAGCCCAGCATTACTGCTGCTGGCATCAGACCAGCTGCTCACAGCACCACAGTCCTGCTGAAGTTCCTTGGAACATCTGCACTGCACTGCTCAGCAGAGTGTGCAGGATGGAGCCAAGGAACCAGGGAGCAATCCTGACACTGTGGGATGCAGGAGAGCTCGTGCCTTTCCCTGGGGAAGTGCAGTGGTACCAGAGAGCAGCTGCTGCCACAACAAATCAGGTCACCTATCTCAGGAACGTTGGGAACGTCACTGCTTCCCAGGAAGGAGCAGCATGGCTGTCAGGAGCTCTGCTTCTGTCCTAAGGGATGCTCCAGTTCTGTCCTCACCTAAGGAAAAGGTGAATTTTATACAGGAGGAATAGAATATAGCTGTACTCAGCTGAATTTCCATGTTGTTTTGGGCTGATGACAGTAAATAACATTTGCAGAAGTGACCTTGTACCCCCTGCATCCTGCTCTGGGGCTGGCTTTGGGAGTCCCTTCCATAATTTGGATGTCCAGTCAAGTCAGTTGTGGGCTGCTGAGGAGGGTACACAGATTTGTAGGTGTGTAATCAATGTTTCCAGCATAGCTGTGTGCAGCTTGGATATAATGATGTAGGGAATGACAAGGCAACTGCAGAAAATGGCAGGAGGCTGGGAGCAGCCTTGGCAGGAAACTCCATTCAATGCCATGGGGAGAGACTTGGGAGGTTATTTGACTCTCAACACAAGATTTGGTTTGTTCTTTGGGTCTACAAACTCTGGAGAAGGTTGGCCTTTAGTTTATCTTAAATATATCTCTACTTCAAGCAATAGGGGTGGATTTTAAAGGGAGAGGATTTTGTGAGTTAAAAGCTATGTTTAATTATTTCTTTATTAAGGATTTAAGGACTGAAAGGATGCTCATTGAGGGGCCTTGCAGGAGAAATAAGGAAAAGTATGAAAGAGGGAGTGTCAAGCCTGGAAAGCTGAGTCTCTCCCAGATAACTTGCAGGCCTATGCCCAAGGAAATGGAGTTTTATCTCTAAGGAAAATAGGTTAGCAGGTTACTTGTACCAACCTTCCTGGGCATGAGAGAAATACCAGGAATCCTCTCCAGCTTCCAACTTCCTCTTCTGAAGAGAAGTACTTTGTCTTGCATTAAAAAAAACCCCAAAAACAAGTCAGTGAGGTGTCACCATTGCAGTGCCCTGGGCTGGTTAAGGGCATTGTTACAAAGCCAAGAGAACCTTCTCCTTTTTCTTACCATTCAAACAACCACTTGTCTTTTAGAGAATATCAAACACACTGCTTTTTCCCAGGCTTTATAGCTCTTCCTGATCTTCCTTTCCTTTCATTGCTCACCTGCCTTTTGTGCCATGGGTGGCTGGATGTCCTTGCACGAGGCCTGTGGGTGCACAGTGACATTGGAGCCCTGGTGACATCCCAGCCCTGGTGACATCCCAGCCCTGCTCTCTGACCCGTGACAGGCCAGCAGAGCAGAGCTCAGGCCAGGAGCACTGCAGCTCCAAGCCAGGCTCTTCCCACGGCCTGAGTTCAAAGGCAGGATGAGGGCAGTTAGCCAGGAAAACCAGAGTGAGCCACCACGTCCAAGATCCAGGAGATGTGTGTGGGACTTCCTGCCCTGCAGCCTGGGGTCACCCACTGGGTCTCCTAAAAACATCCTACAGATTTCTTGGAAATGCCCCTCAGTCATTTCTCCTCATGTGTTTTGTTTGTTTAGCAATGCTGGCTCATGGTAATAATGATACTGAATCTGGTATCTTGAGTGTTTCTACAGAGTCACAAAATCAAATGGCTCCAGCATATCTTAGCAGATGTTGAACTTTGTCCTTTCAAATAAACCAGGCTGTTCCCACTGAGGTGCTGCACTGAAAGCACTGGGAATTCATCTCTCATTCATCTTCTTGTAGGTCATGGTGCTGCTAGCAGGTAATTAAATTAATCTGCAGTCAAAAGTACACTTGGAGAAACCAAAAGGAAATTTCTTTTGCATTTTTTCTGTTGTCATTCTGTTCCCATTTGTGATCACCTTACAAAGGCTGAAAGAAGATAAAAATGCAGGTTATTGTTTTATAATGTTCCTTCTGAAGGATATTGAGAAACTACTTATGTGTAATTCTCTTTTACTGTTTCAGGAAGCTGAAGCACTGGCCAAGCAGCAAGCATGAATTTCAACTGCCTTAAATGTCTGTAAAGGGAATTTCCACAGCTTTTTATAAAATAGTCCAACTGTCTCTGCTTCAAGAAATGTAGATGTGATTTCTAACATTTGATTGGTGCTTGCAGCATTCACTGTCCATAACACAAATTGAACACAGGATGGAAATGGGAATTTCAGGGTAGGGAGCAGGAGTGGGCTCTGATGGAAGCTGAAGCAATCAGACATGAATGAGTTACATTTAGTTTAAACTGTCCTGGCAATTCGTCCATTTTGTGTAAACTTAAAGAAACTATTTTAGTACTAAAAATGCAGATGGGTTTTACCTAGAGATCCAACTATTTAAACTATGAAAAACAGCATCTAAAACCTTGTCAGATACTAATTTAGTGCCTGAGTTGCCTCAAAAAAATTACTGAGTTACACAGTAAATTTTCAATGTCTTTCCTGGTTTCAGATGAATTTGTAGGTGGTACTGTGTAGTTTAACCATTGTAGTCACTTTGGAGAGTTGTGTTTGTCTTCTGTAGAATGGATATTTAAGGTTTGTATTGTTACACACTGTACAGGTGATAAAACCCCCAACAAACCCCATGTATTTCTCATTTAAGTGATCTGTGTGGGCTCTTTGCACAAGAAGGGCAATGGACACAGGTCCCTCACAGCTGCCTAAGCATGAGTGATGACACATCTGGGGCAAGATTCAAATGTTGCAAACAAGCCAAAACAGCCAGAAATGGCCTTTCCTTACCTGTGTAAGGGTGAAAGCCTTTAATGTATTTCTCTACAAAAATACCAGTTCACACTGCTTAGAGCATTAAACATCTCACTGCATGTTCAAGTAGGTTCATATAGTATTTTTTTCAAATGAAAAAATAAATGTTTGAATAGCAAAAGTTATTGTTATTAAGCAAGACTTTTTTTTTTTTTTTTCAAGGTTTAAAAACTTCCATTCTTATTTCCATATCATAGAGCTATTACAGGAATTGCAAATCTCTCAGTGTCTCTTGTGGGTGAATTTACCACGTGCAATATTAACCTGTGTGTTCTCCCAGTGCTCATGAGGGAACCTGTAGTTCCTGGCCATATTTGAATTCCTGATTTATCACTTTGGGAGCTTGGGAAGGAGTTGGAAGTTTGTGCTTACAAAAGCATCATGAGACAGAGGGATGGATGGATGCTGCCTTACCTTAAAGATTGACACACACACAGTTGTGCTTTTTTATTAACAGCTTTTGTCAGGAATTACTGCAGTTCTGTGAAATTTAAGACCTTTTGGGAATGGAAGTTTGGTTATGTTTTAAATCCAGCATCAGATTTTTGTTGTACACTATGATTTAATCTTTCTGAACGAGGTTTTTTTCTTTCTTAATATTGGCCAAATCTTTCTATGTGACTAAATTCCTGCTCAAGTTTTGGGGAACTGTAGAATACTAAGTGAAGTGTGGTGAGAAAAGTGGGATTTGACACACAAGTCTCTGTACCCACACCAGTTTGCTGTGCTTCCTGTGCAAGTCTGGTGAATTACAGCCATTATTTTGGAGACGCTGTAATTAAAAGCCGCTGCCAAATTCTGTCAGTTCAGCGACCCAAAACATTCTGAAACGAGGTCAATTCCTGTCTCAACGGTCAAGAAAATTGCCAAGTTTAAGAAAGCAAAGTCACTGCCCTCATCTGTCCCCCCTTTGCCATATGGGAGCATTCAAACTGTATCAGCATTCCTAAGGCAGCTCTGGTGAGCCAGGCTGAATTATTCCTTTGTCTGGGGAACAAGGCACCGACACAAACTGAAAATACCGAAAATCTCTTTGTGTTGTGTGTGTAAAACTTGAGTTTTGTTTGATGCAGATCTCTTGCATGACTTTAGGAGTGCCAGGAATCTGTTACCTCTGTGCTGGTTTTCTGTTTCCATGGGTGCAAGAACTGAATTTGTTCTTTTCTTTCTTAATTTTTTTTCCTATGTAGAAAGCAGGCATTGAGGATTTAACCTGTATGTTAACCATTCCTGTATCATTCCAATAAAGTTGTTTTAGAACACTTTCTCACTCCATGACTTGTTTGGCATGTTTTGTCCACAGTTTGAAGTTTGAAGCTGAAAGAAGTGAAATTTTCAGATGAAAATACTGCTTTTTAAAAGTTCAGGATTTATACAAGGTGAACATCAGGGATCTGCTGATGCAAATGGAGTCTGCTGTTTTGGATCTCTCACCTGTTGCAGCTAATGGGATTTAATTACTAAATGGGATTTAATTTAGGATACACCTACCCAAAATAGTGTGTCAAGGTTTGGGTTATTTCCCTCATTATTCTGCTTTCCCACTCATTCCCCAGGGCAGGGACAGGTTGGAAGTGGCTGGGACACTCAGAGCTCACCCACCCCTCCCCTGCTCATTTACAAACTGTAATTAATTAGCTTTATGCTGCTCACAGCAGGGAGCTGTGCTGTTTCCTATTTGTGTAGCCACAGGGCAGTGCAGGATAAATTTTAAGCTAAAACTTCACTTACACCTTCCCTGTTTGCTGGGTCCTGCACCACCAGAAGATCTGTGGAGTTACAGAAATTGCATCCTCTGCCTCTGACCTGGATTTTTGCCCAAATTGCAAATTTCAGTTCACAATTCTGGAGGAAACAAAAAACCTGACCTTTTTAAGAGTGGTTGGTACATTTTCCAGATCAGCACAGCCAAGCACCACGAGGCACAGGATGCCATTTCGAACTTTTATTAAATCCCCTGTGTGTCCACTCTGCTTGTGCAACTCAAAAAAAACAACCCTTACCTTGGTTTTTTTATTTAAAAGGTCTTTAAAACCCAGTTGTTACTCATTAAGGTAAAGCTCAATGAAAATAGTTTCCCAAAATCTTTAAAAACCAAGCTACACACGTGCATGCAATGTGTGACAACTTTTCCCTAGACCAGATTGCTCAAATCCTAATCCTGCAGAACAAATAAATCATTCCCAAATCTTTACCTTTTACTGAATTTCCTGCAGAAATATTCTGGGATTTATCCATGTTCTGTGATCTTGGTAGAATGTTTTAGATTGAAAGGTTCTTTATGACAGTTATGAAGTTTATTATTAAATATTTTGGACTGAATTAAAAATGCAAGAAGATTTTAAAAGTGGAGGTCATAAAGCAGAAATTGCTGGATTACTACAGGTAAGCATAATGGTAAGTACTGAATATGCAAAATATGTATGTTTAGTGAAAAACACATATATTTAGTAGAAAATATGTGTGTTGCATTAATAAAGTATGACTTGGCCCTGTATTTCTTGTAACATGAATATATAGGAACTAATGTATATTAAATGTATATGCAATTATGTATATTATTGCATATATATATTTATAAATGTTGATACACATACACAATGTAGCAAAATGCAGTTCTTATATACTATAATTCCTTATAGCCTCACAGGTTGGTTTATTGAATATAACATCAGGAATTTGGCCATTTATTCATTTTTAATTCGCTTAGTATTTCCAAATCCTTAATAAAGGAAAGCAGCACTGTAATTGCCACGTGGCCGCCGTTCTTTCCCGAGCCCTTCGGCAGCACGCAGCTTAGGTTATTTTGTGTTTACACGGAGCGAAGGGGATCATACACACATTTTATAGCCAGAGCTGCCCGAGTCCCGCCCGCCCGGTGTGAGGGGCCGCAATGGCGCCGGGCCCCGCCGCGCCTCTGCCGCGCGCCGTTGCTGCGGCAACCAGCGACCAATCAGTGGCTGAGGCGATCCCGTTCTGCATTCCCATTGGACAGTACATCTGTCAATCATCGCAAAATCCCGCCCACCCCCTACTTAAGCCGGGCGCGGCGGGGCTGTGCGTGGGGCGTTCCTGAGGTGGGGGTGGTGTGAGTGTGAAATTCCTTCTGGAATCGGAAATAAAGCGCCCGCAACCGCTGTGCTTAGGAAAAAACCTCCAACATAAAGCTTTCAATCCACTCAATATCTGTTTCATGTTTATGTGCGTGCAAAATACACAGCTTGTGCTGAAAGAAGGGATTTAGTTTACATGCAGCTATAGTTCGTATAATATCATTCAGTATGGCAGCATTTGTTTTCTCCATATATGGATGATACTATAAGAGTAATTTTTCATTTTTCTTCAATATTTATTCACTTCTAAATTCTGACATCCTTGCCTTGCTGTTTCTCTTACCTGCAGTCTGTGCTCAGCTTCTGAAATAAATGTGCTTGCATCTCATTTTATTTTTGTAAATAAAAGGGGATTTCTTTTTGCTGATCTTAGTGGGATAATACATTGATTTCCTTGGATATTAGTGCATTTAAGACCTCAATCCCAGACTGGTTTGGGTTTTTAAAGGGATTTTAAAGCTCATTTCATTTCCCCCACCATGGGCAGGGACACCTTCCATAGATCAAGTTGCTGGCTATGAAATGGAGTTGATTTGCTTTTAATCACTCCACACAAATTACCTGACTTGATTTCTTCCTCTCCCTCTCTCTGTTACTTTTGTGTTTTGTTGAGACAGCTGCACAAAAATCCCAGCTGCAGCTGGCACTAATTGCAAGTTTGATGAGGTTTAAAACTACTCAAAATTTGATCCACCCTGGTCCCTGCCCACCAAGACTGTGGGCAGTGACTCTGCTGGATTCTGTGCAGAAATCGCTTATTTAAGGTGATTAAAAATCAGGTAATTTTGAACAGCTTTTAAATATTAAATGAGTTCTGTATAAATTCGCTGGGAGTAAATATAGCTTTCGTTTTGCCTCCATAAAACCTGAAATTTTTCATGAAATACAGGAGAAAAGGAGGGACGAGAGGTAATTTTTTCATTGAACCTTTGTGACCAGAATTACACCAAACCTAATTTCTAAGGCGCAACATGATTTCCCACTGACAGGGGACAGGGTTAGATTGGATATTAGGAAAAAATTTCTTCTCTATGAGGGTGTCCAGAGAAGCTGTGGCTGCCCCTGGATCCCTGGAATTGTCCAAGGCCAGGTTGGACAAGGATATTGGAAGGTGTCCCTGCCCATGGCACTGGATGATAATTTATCTTGCTCCTGTCATTAATCAGTGTCTTTTTAGAATCTTTTGTCTTGTGCTTAGAGGAGACTCGGCTTCTGCTTCATTGGGGTTTTTTTTTCTTCTGAGAAAAAGGAAATTTAGAAAACAACAGGAAACTCTTGAGACTCTCTGTGGGCTGGCTGAGGGGAGGGTGGCTCAGTGCATGAGCTTGGCTTCAGCTTGAATGGGACACCAAAAACCACCATGGGGGCACCAGAAGTAATTTTTGCACCCCTAAAGAGCAGGTTTGGTCAGTGAGCAATGGGATTTTGCCGAGCTGCTTTCAGACTGGCACACTGTCCTGTTTGCATGTCACACACGCCGGGTATTTCATCAAAATCCGGGTGAAAGGAAGTTGCCAACTTCTTTCCCATCAGTGGCACATCACAAGACTCTAAATTTAGCTTCGTGTTTCCAGAGGGGAAGTGGTGTAACTCCACAAGTCAGCTGAGCAGCCCCCAGCTCCAGGCAGTGGAAGTGTTGGTGGAATTTGGTTTCACTGCCCAGCACAGCCCTGACCCTCTGCTCCTTCCCGGGCCCTGCTCTGGCTCTCAGCAGCTCCTCGGCGTCGCACTGTGGCCAGAAACATCTCAATTCATTTTCCAGCATCCTCTTTCAGACCTGCCCTCTCTCTGTGTTCAGAACCCATGCTCTTCCCAGCGGGATCACTTCTGTTTTACGAGTTACAGCCCTGGGGAACTGCATCATGAGTGCGTCAGGCTTTTCTGCACAGACAGCAGTGAGGAAAGGCTGGAAAGGCTGTGGAACCATCTCCCCCTCCTGCTGCTGGAGCTGGAGAGCTCTGAGCTCAGGGAAATCTGCCTTGGACCTGACTGGGCTTGGTAAGTTGGGGTTTTTGTGCCTTTTTCTTCTGCTTTGTTCCAGAACATAGAAGCAAGTATTTTTTTTTTAATTTAATTTAATTTAATTTAATTTAATTTAATTTAATTTTATTTTATTTTATTTTATTTTATTTTATTTTATTTTATTTTATTTTATTTTATTTTATTTTATTTTATTTTATTTTTAAATTTTATTTTATTTTATTTTTAAATTTTATTTTATTTATTTTATTTTTCGAAGATTACCATATTTTAGCTCTTCCTGAGCACTTTTCAATGCAATAACCCAAAATTTATCAGCAGGTAAGGAACTGGATACCCTGAGGTCCTACAGACCTGGTTATCCATATCCTACAAGACACAGAGCAGTCCAAATTCCATGGATCTTTACCAAGATTTAGACAGCCAATTTTTTTACTTTGGAAATTAATTGCTTATGAAAGTGTTGCCCTGTTTTTTGTATATGTAAGTGACTGTAGATTACCAGGTCTGCTGCCTTTCCTGCCTCCTTTGGCCTCGAAATTCCAGTGTTCCTTTCAGCTTCAGGGAGGGAACTGTGCCACAAAAATAAAGAACTCCACAAAAATAAGATAAAATTTAAACAAAAATTTGTGCTCTATCAGTGTGTAAATTTTGGGGGAAAGGTGCAAATTTCCATTTCTCAGATAACTGAAGTTTTAGAATATCTTCTGGAAGGAGCACTGAGATTGAAAAGTGACCCAATGTAGGGAATTTCAAATATACCAGGGTGCAGGGGGTTGGTGAAAAGTGTTGAGCCACAAGCACACTTTGGGTGTGCAGTTATTCAGAGATTTAAAGGATGTTTGAAGAACTGAATGATTTTTTTATGTTCACATTTCCCATTCCTCACTAAGAGCCGTGGTTCAGGTCAGACTCTTAAAGTGAAGATCTCCATTGATTTTAACACTAAGTAAATTGGAAAGGAATGATAAGGAATCATTAAATGTAGTAAATTATTTTGAGACACTTATCTCTTCACTATTATCACTATTGGGGAAGGCAAATTAACTATTTATCTTTTAAGTTCATCATTAAGAGGGACTTTGAACACATTGGATCTGCATTTTGAATACAGTTTTATTATATTTGCTGAACTGTCATTTTCTTTTGAAGCTCCTTGGCACTTCACAGGAGTGCTCAAGTCAGAAATACCTCTAAAAATTAATATGGTCTTTATTTCCTTTCTGTATCACCTCTTTAGCTCTTGGAAATGGTTGTCTTGTAATAGAAAACATTGATTAATTACTGATGGTATTGATACAGACAAGTAAAATGATTTTGATTATTTTTACAGCTTATAAAGTACAATCTGTCTCAAGTAGCCACGATGCAGAAGAGACCTGGGAGCAGAAGGAATGTTACAGATGAAGCAGCTCATTAAAGCCCTTCCTGTATCTCCAGAATGATTTCTGTGGACATGGTAAAGAGGAAAAGCATGGAGTTTAATTTTTGCTAAAAATAAATGCTTGAGCAAGAAAGAAAAATCACTGTATTTGTGAGAAGTGCACTGTTCATTAGTAATGATAACAACAACAACAATATTAATAATAATGTAATTATTCTATAATAGTTGTTGTTATATTGTGTTTTTCTTCCTGTCCCAGGGCCCCATGGAATTCTGGTGATCCCTGCTGCTCACACTTGTCACCATGCTGGCAGAAGGAATCCTAACGAGCCTCATCTATAAAGAAAGCTGTCATCAAGATAAGCCTTGCAAATCTCCTGCATCCCAAAAGGCTCAAGAGGGAATCTGGAGACAGAAACTTGTAGACTTCCCAAAAATTGAAGGCTTTGCCGATGGATGTGAGAAGCAGGAGGAGCTCTGTGCCAGGAGCAGCAAAGTGGGAGCCGGGAGCAGCCCCGGGTGGGGATCCATGGAAAAGGAACCTGCAAAAGATCAGGAAACGCTGGGTAAAGGAACTGCATCCCCAGCTCTGCATATCCCCAGGAGAGGGGGAAGCCTGGACCAGGTGGATTTGTACAGATCCTGGCCATGCAACAGCATTTACCAGAACTACCCTGACCTGCAGATCGGGGGGGACCGCGTGGGGGGCCACACGTGTGACTCGGGCTGTGTCCTGGACCGTGTGTGCGATGACCCCCCCGACGGCCCCGTCCTGCTCTCCATTGACATCCCCCCGGGCCACTCCCCTCCCTGTGAGCATCCCAGAAAGCCCAGTGGGATGTCCCTGCCTGCAGATGAAGCTGGAGAAAGGAGCCTCGTGCTGGATGAGGAGCCACTTTCCAACTCCATGCTCAACAAGTACATGGAAACCAAGGTGGCAGAGCTCTACAAACAGTTTTTTGAAGAAAGCCTGGCCAGATGTGGCTCCATAACAAACCTCCTCACCTGCAGCTGGATAAGGAACAGCGTGGACCAGATCAGTGTTCAGATCTCCCAGGAGCAGAACATAGAAACCTCCAAAGCCAGAGGAGCCCTCTTGCACTCGTTGGCTTTGTTCAGCTCCCGCAACGCTCCCAACAGGAACAGCTCCGAGTTCAGCACCCCAAACCTCCAAATCTCCAACACAGTGCCTGCAAAATGGAGCTGCAGGATGGAATTCACATCCTGACTGAGCTGCTCAGCTCAGCAGAGGGATGGGATTCGGGTACAAATGTTTCACTCTAAGCATTAGGTGGGGAAATGGAAACATTTGCACACTACACTTGATCTAATTAATGTCTTAAGTCTTAAACCCCTTTGGTAGCAGGGGAAGTGAAGGTCACTGTTTTCTGTTTTCTAATGGAGAATTTGAAATTAATCTCCAAAATACTGGTTAATCATGTATTTATAATATATAGAGAATCATAGAACTGTTAAAGTTGGAAATGACCACTAAGATCAAGTCCAACCAGCACCACTAAATCATGTCCTCAAGTGCCACATCCACACAAAAAACCATAAATTATCTGCAAAGCCATCATGCAAAGATGTCTGCAGCATTCCTGAAAAAATAGTGCAAGATTCCTGCATCTTCATTTGGAAATCTAAATGCAGATTTTTTGTGTGGAAATACTGTTGTTTAGCTCTCAAACACATTTTCTCCCCTTGCTCTTGCTTCTCAGCAAATATTTCAGCTGGAAATTATTCATTATGTCACCACTATAAAATGATAGATTAATTGGACTGTTACCTGCTTTGCAGAAGTTTTTTTTCTAATAAAGTTTTCTGCTTGGTTGGTTTTTTGTTTGTTTGCATCTTTTTTTCTTGGATATTTCATAAAAACATCTCTGAACTCAAAGAAAATATCAGCAGGATTGAGAAGAAGCTGCTCCTGAGGGAAAAGTGATCTGAGTGGGCAATGGACTTTTCTCATTAAAATAACAGGGAAAGATAATTCCTGATAAGAAAGTCAATTAATAAATCAGACTCATACACATCCAAGACCTCACTGGTCATTGCCTGATCCAAAATTCCCACTGACCTTGGTGCAAGGAATATAAACAGGACTGAATCTCATTTTTGCTTTCCAGGAGCACGAGAGGAAAAGGATGATTTGCTTCCCTATGCATTGCCCTAATTCCATGTGTGTCTTATTAATCTCCTTCTCAGCATTCAAAATCAAATCAGGAGTCCTTTGGAAGAGGCCAAATGAGTTCATTAAATTCCAGAGGAGCCCAGGGTGGGCAGAGCTCTCCAGATTTCCTTGGTGGAGGTACAGAGAACAGTTTAACCGAGGGTGAGAGGGGGAATATTCCAGAGGGCAGCAGCAGCCAAAGGGTTTTTGCAATTATCCATAGCAAGAATGCTCTGTGCCATTTGTGCTGCCCTGCCCCAGCCCTTGCTTCCCCCTGGGATCTATTTATAGTCCAAGCCAAAGTCTGGAAAGAAGTTAATTGCACGAGGTTCTTCCTCAGGAAATGAGGAAGTCAGAGGTTAAACCTGAGCTCCAGACTCTGCTGGTTTTCTGGGAGGAATGTGTTGGAGGAGCCCCTCTCTGCTCTGCTGCTCACCTCAGCCCCAGGGATCCAAATCAATGGATCAGCAATGGGGCAATCCCTGCTGGACCTGCTGCTCCATCCCCGGGACACAAATGGAGTGGCAGAGGAGAAAACATAAATAATGAGCCATAAATAATGAGCCATAAATAATCAGAGTTCAGCAAAACTTGAGGAAGCTGTGTTCATCCCATCCCTTCTCAGGACTGGTTTCAGAGCTTGTTTTTAAATTATTTTTATTAAACATGTGGACAATTTTAGCTGGAATGAAAATAAAACCACATAACAGCAGTGTTTTGAGGAAAATAGGTGATTTAGGCCACCCCAATGACATGTGTTTTCACAGCACAAATGGAGGTGCAGGTAAATGCACATTGTTAATGTAAAATAACATTGTATTTTGTTATTGGTTTTATGTAGTTTTGCCCATGGAAAAATACTGTCCATGTGCTTTTCCCCCAGCATTTGTTGTACTGGTTTAATCCACAATTTAAGTAACTTCTCAAAATTAATTTCTCTCTGTAGGAAGAAACATGTTGTTGCAGAATTTTAGGGGCAAAAACTGTTAATTTCTAAAAAGATGAGACAAATACATTCATTACTAACTTAAATACTATTTTAATTCAATTGTATTTTAATTGACATGTTGCATACCATGACCTGCTTTGGATTTATTTATACTTGGAAGATGCTAAGTCCCATTATGAGTTTGAGTAAAACTCCATCAGCTGCACTGGAGCTGTGCCCATTTTCTCTAGAAGGAAAAATGCCTCAGTGAACTCAAATTCCATGGGGAAAATCCCTGGAAAGGTGCTTTTCCAGCCTGCTGAAGGGCAGCAGCTGGATTTCATTACAAAGGAAAGCAGTGCCATATTTTACAGGGCAGACCACAGCCAGATCCTGCCTGGAGTTGATTTTTATCCACATGCCAGAAAAATCTGGTGTTGGAGGAGAAATGCTGGCAGGGAATTTTTACCTTCCTATCCAGCTCTCATTCTGTGTTCCCACAGAGGAATATTCACCAGGTCCTGAGACCCAGACCCTGTAGAAAACTGGACTCTGTTAAATTTTCCCAATTAATCCTGTAGTCAGGATGTTTCCCAGCCTGCCCCAGTTGTGGGAATTAAACCCCTCTGGACAATGACTTCATCTGCCTGGAGGATAATTAGGATTTTTACACATTAACAGTTTTTCTGAGATTTATTGCATAGTCAAATGGTGATACCTAGTGGTGGTTTCCTTTAGTACCTTCCAGGTCAGGATTTCCAGAGCTTTACAACCATTTTGCAATGAAGTCTTAAAGTCCATCTTTCTCTTTTCCCATAAAAAGGATGCCCAGGTGTGCAGAACAACAACTTCCATCAATTAATGCTCTATTCCAGTTAAAATCAAGAAGGACTTAAAACCTGTAAGGCCAAACCCTTCCCTTTGGGACTAAAAATTCTGACTAACAATCAGAAAAAACTCAAACATTAAATACCTGTAGTTTTCATTCATCTCTCTTTTAATCAGGAAAAAGCCATTTGCTTGTTAAACAAATGAAACTAAATCCGAGTGGCTTATTTTTTCACCCAAAATATAAAATATTAATCTGCTTTAATAGGCTGAAATCTACTTTTTAGCAGAGTGTTCTTTCTTGCTCTTCCTCTTTCTTGCTTTTGCATGGCAAAGCTTTTTTTTTTTCTCTCTGTTTTGCTCCCATTTTACGTACAGATTTCAAGAATTCAGATATTTGAATGTAATTAATCTAAGTTTCTTTTCTTTAGCAGAATATCCTCACCACTTAATCCTCACCTGCTTTTCCTTTGAGCTAATTTACTTGTGATAATCCCATAAATCTGTTGGGAATATAAATCACTTGTGAGGGTCAGTGAGTAAGTGGTAAATGAGTGTTCAGGTGCTAACGAACCTTCCCATCCTACATCCACCATCCTGGATTTCTGGAGGGAAAAAGAAGGGTTTAGTATGGAGTTGTGAATCCCAGGAGATTGAAAACTTTCCATCTCCATCTATTCCATGTAGGGGTTGTGGAAATTCCCCTTCACTTGTGGGCTGTGCCTTTGGGAAAGCAAAAAATCTGAAGGAATATTTGATGTACTGGGGGAGGTTTGTGCATGGAGCTGAATTATTGAAAGTTGTACAAAAAGTGTTGGGAATCCTGTGTGGTCTGTGTCCATCAAGGCTTTGTTTTCCTCTGGGTGCTCCTTTCGTGGGGAAAATTTGTTGCTATTTTTTCAGCATTTTAAACTGCAATGCCTTGGGGACAATGTGGCTTCTCACCACTTTTCTTGGAGCTTTGTTTGGTGGTTTTTGTGAAAGAAAGGTGAGCCAGGAGCTGAGGAGCTGCTCCTGGAGAGGGGAAACTGCAGGACCCTGAGGAGCTGGGACTAAAACCAGCCCCAGGAGAAGAGCTGAGACTTGCAGGGGTTTTGTGTGACCCACCACTGCTGCTCCTCCTTAAGGGTAAGTGGGAACAGCATCTTTCCTAAATGTAGCTCTGGTTGGGTAAAGCTGAAGTGTGAGCTCTGTGGAACTCTCTGGAATGTCAATTCTATTACAGAGCCAGGCTGGGAGAGACTGGGGCCTCTGGAGAGAGCTCAGAGCCCCTTCCAGATCCTGCAGGGACTCCAAGAGAGATGGAGAGGGACAAGGACAAGGGGGAATGGCTTCCCATGCCAGAGGACAGGGTTAGCTGGGATATTGGGAAGGATTCCTGGCTGTGAGGGTGGTAAAACCCTGGCACAGGGTGCCCAGAGCAGCTGTGGCTGCCCCTGGATCTCTGGAAGTGTCCAAGGCCAGGTTGGATGGGGTTTGGAGCAGCCTGGGACAGTGGAAGGTGTCCCTGCCCATGGCAGGGATGGCACTGGATGATTTTTGAGGTCCCTTCCAAGCCAAACCAATCTGTCATCCTATATTTTTATCTTTTCTCTTTTTCTCCCCATGCTGGTTCAGGAAGGGATTTCCTGCTCTCACTCCTGTGCTGGGACACAGAGGTTGTGCTTTCCTGGGCTCTGATTTGCTATTTAGGGATCAAGGATCCCCCTCACAAAAAGTTTCTAATTTTGTGCAGGAATACAATTTCTTAATCTGCTGTGTTGCTGTTTTTTGTTCTCATTCCCCATCTGTAGTGATGACACACTTCTGCTTTCCATTGCCCAATTTCTAAGGCCCACAGACCATTTATTCCCTTTATTGCTCAACTGTACAAAGTTGATATTTCAATAATAAGTTACTAATTTGAGAGGTAACAAAAGCTAACAAAGATAAGTGAGAGAACACCCAGACCTGCTGTCACTTCTTTTTTTATTATTATTTTAAGCTGTGTTGGTTCTCAGTTTCAAATGAGTGAGGTTTATGAACATAGTGGAATAGGGAACAGAACTGGAGGCGAATTTCCTGAAAATCTTGCCTTGAAGTTTTAAACTACCAAATTTTCTTCCTCTTTCCTAGTAGTTGGATTATAAAATAACTTTCCTGGAATAGAAAGCAAAAACATTGCTCCAGCTCAGCCATCAAACACATCACTGATAACAGGCACATGGCTTGGGGACACTTTTATTGAGTATTTTTATATAACAATATATTGAATATTTTTATATAACATCCTTGGAAATAGCCTCCTGCTATTGTGAAGAGAAGCTAAAGGCTGTGTCCAGCAGGTAAAAAACTTCAAAGTTTTGGGGAAAAAGTGGATTTTTCCTGACAGTGAAAAGGGAAAGTGGATTTCTCCTGGCAATGTGTGGGACCAGGGTGTGGTGTCCTGGGGACAGCCAATAAATGGGAACTGATCTCCACACTGAGGTGAAATCCATGAATTAAATGCCCCAGATCTCACTAGTAAGGAGGCAGAATGTGCTCACACCTCTGCTGAGATATTTTCTTTTATCAACATTCCAACTGCTCAGTGCAATTTTGTTCAAATTCTCCTTAAACCCGGATTTTTTTGAATGACTGATGTTTTATTAAACCCCAGCCTGCCTGGGTTTTGGGTGCACATGAGGCTCCCCAGCTCCCTGCAGCACCAAGTTATTTTTTGGTGTCCCCTTGGTCCGTGATGTGCTGACAGAACCCACGTGGTGCCTTGGGGTTTTCCAGGGTTTCCCCTTCCCTTAAAATCCACAATAGCTTGGGTTCTCAGAAAGGGAAGTGGGATGAGTGGCTTGGAGGTTTTTAGGGTAAGCTAAAAAAAACTAAAAAAAAAAAATTACTTCTTAAAAGAGCCAGAAACAAATTTAAAAAAAAAAGGTGGTAACACTAAAACATCTCCTGTGTGCTCCCAAATACAAATATCTGTCCCAGAGGTCAGCACAGAGCACTGAAGGGTTTCCCTGGGGAAAGCCAAGAGCTCCCTCAGGGATCATCTACCATGGCACTAATGGGGCTGCCATGGTCAGGAGGTGGGTGTTTCCTGAGAAAAAATGTGCAGAAATGTCATGGTTTTTATTGCAGGAGCCTGAATTTTGGTCACTGATACCACATCTCACAATAACTCTGTTCTTCTCCCAGTCTTCCTCATTCCACCAGGAGCAAAGTGCTCATCAGCACAACTGTGGCATCAGAATCCAGCCTGGAGACTGAAAAATGTAGGAAAGAGCATTGCATTAGGGAAAAAAATGAAAGCCTGTCCATAAAGATCAGATCAAATGGTGCTCACATGAAAAAGTGAATCAATAATATCAATAACCATTACCAGAGGAACAGCACGAATTCTGTTATCATAGAACTTTGGAAAACCATTTTGTCTTTGGCTTTTGGCTTATTCATAGCTAATAGATAACAAACTTGGTGGTCTTAGAGGTATTTTCCAACCTTAATGATTTTATAAGGTAGCTTTCTTTGAAAAACAGAGCATATTTTAAAATTGTCCTCCCTGTTGCTCTGTTGTTTGTGTTTTTTTTTTTTTTTTTTTTTTTTTTTGTGTCATTATTAAATAAATATAGATTCTACCCACAAAACCAGTTTCCAGAAAGCTGCTGAAACTTCCCACTGCAAGGTTTCTTCCCCCTTCCAAGATGCCAACATTTTGGTTTTGGCTTGAGGGAAGTGTAGGTGAGCATTTTTTTTTTTTTTTTTTTTTTTTTTTTTTTTGGTGAGAATAGCAAAAGACAAAATGGATCATTTGGGGATGGAGGGGAATGTGAGCTTGGCAGAACTCCTTTTCCTTGCTGCCAAATGAAACAAATCCTCAAACTCTTAAGTTTAACACCCAATATTTCAACAGAAAGGAAAATATGATGTGAGCCCAAGCTCAGAGCTGCTTCTATTGCACTTCCTCTGGCTAAATAATTTCTTAATTACTTCTCAATTGCTGTTAAGAGCACTGTTCTCCCTTCTTCAGAGTAATGAGTGTTTTTGTTTTTTTTTTGTTAGATATTAGGAAGAAACTCCTCCCTGTGAGGATGGTGTGGCCCTGGCACAGCTTTTCCAGAGAAGCTGTGGCTGCCCTGGAAGTTTCCAAGGGATGGAGCTTGGAGCAACCTGGGATTAGTGGGAGCTGTCCCATGGATGGGAGTTTGGAAGGAGATGAGCTTTAAGGTCCCTTCCAACCCAAACATTGTCTGAGTCTATGAAAAACAGAATGGTAAAGCAGAAAGAAGTCACTCCTTGAGGATATCACGTATTCCAAAATGTATTTCATGTATTCCAAAATGAATTCCACATATCCCAAAATTTATTTATCCTTTTCTGGCTTTACAAATGGGATGGGGAACAGGGAGCTCACGTGGTGCTGGGGCCCAGGATCTGTGTCTGGGCCCCCACAGCTCAGAACTGGGTCACCAGCCTGGCACTGACACTGGATTTTGGTGTCACCTCAGTGGCTGAAGGGAACAACTGGGCCATCGATCCAGCCCCAGGCCCTGCATTTAATTACCAGTGTTCTTTGGGCTAAATTTGTGCCTCTTGAAACATCAGCAACCTAAATAAAGCTTCACAACGGAGGAATTTGACCCAATACATTTTTTTAACCCCACTGTTTTATTAAAATCTGTTAGACACTGTTGCAACTATCTGTATTTTTTCAGCTATTCTGAGCAGCTCAGTTTTTGATGCTGTTTTCAAGAGAGATTAAAAGAACTTTTAATCTTTTTTTATAGGAAGCTTTAAGTTATTGTAGAGCCTTATTTGTCCCACACAGGTGCCCTCTGTGCCTGCAGCTCTGTGTTTAACCCAGCAAACTGAGTGAATTTCTTGTTTTACCAAAGGAAAACCAATTTCCAGTAATGTTTGTGTTGTGTTCTCTGCAGAAATCCAGGGATGCCCCTGTGTGTGGAGCTGTTTTGGGATGGGGTTTTTTATGGGACTTGTTCTGTCAAGTCTGGCTGTTCTAACAGCAGTGAGGGTTGGTTTTTCCCCTCCTAGAGAGGTTTATGAGGGACTGGAGCCATCACATCAAGAGCTGGGACTGAAATGTGAGTTGTACCATTGTGAGGGCACATGAGGAAGCATCCTCAAGGAAGCATCCACTGGAGGAGCTCCTGTTTGGGCACATGGCACCAAAAGCACCACTGTAGGATCTCCCAGCTGGAAACTGATGGAGCAGGGAGGGGATCCAGCCCGAGCTGGAGCATTTGCTCCTCCCTTTGCATCCTCCCCCACCAGCACTGGTGTGTCCAGCAGCACTTCCAGCCGCTCACCCTCCCCTGCAGGAGCAGCCAGCAGC
Organism: Erithacus rubecula; assembly: GCF_903797595.1. Taxonomy (NCBI): domain Eukaryota; kingdom Metazoa; phylum Chordata; class Aves; order Passeriformes; family Muscicapidae; genus Erithacus; species Erithacus rubecula. Next base: position 4,471,444 of record NC_136667.1, on the reverse strand, counting down.
TTCCAGGGACATGGAGAGCCAAGGACACAGAGCTGCAGCTCTGCTGGCTGGCTCCTGCCTCTCCTGCATCCTCCAAACCCCCTGGGTGGGAGCCCTGCAGGAGCCAGGGCTGGAGGATGCAATCCTGGAGAACATCAGCTGGGCTGCCGAGGGCAACGACTCCTCAGAGTCCTTCTTCTCCCTGGATTACCAGCACGTGCAGGTCCCCTTTGAAATCACACTCTGGATCATGCTGGCATCCCTGGCCAAAATAGGTGAGACCTTCTGAGAGGGTGAGGAGGGACAGGGAATCTCTGTGAGGGTGATCTGGGCAGGGGTGGCCTTTGCCAAACCCTTGGAATTCTTGCATGGTGTTCCAGAGATGCTGCACAGGTGGGAAAAAAGTTGCATTTCAGGTTGGGAATGGTGGTTTTCCATCTAGAAATTAATATCTAGGAGTGCTGTTGCTATTAGGAGAAAAAGGAGCACATTTTCAGGAGGAGGAATTTGATTTAACTGTAGGATGTACCAAGGTGTGTGTTCGCCTTGATTTCACTCAGGTGATCCACTGACATCTTCAACTTAATATGAAGATTCCTTATTCTTGTAAAAGAATATGTCTGGCCAAAGAATAATTCCATCCATGTCCAGGGTGTTACACAGCCTAAAATAAAATCTTTGTGCATTGATTGTCTGTGCAAGGTCATCTCAGAAAGGTTTAAATTATGTAAACTATCTGATCTTTTTATATTTTCCTCTGGAAAACTGGGCATGGGAAAGTGAAAATTATGAAAAATTATTTTTCTCCAGGATTTGTCTCAAATTCTGTTAAATTACTAGTATAAAATTTATTTTACAGCATTTTTTTCTTCCATTTTGCTTCTCCATCAGAATGGAGAAGTCTCTAAGACTGAGTTTGATCAGAACTTTTCAGATGGAAAGGGTCTTTTTGTCTGGCTAATTTTATGTTGAATAATGAGACCCTAATTCTAGTCATCTGCATGAAGACATAACAATGATCAGAGATTTATAAAAATTATTATTCTTATTCTAATCATGTTTGTTTCAATTACTTTTTCTTTTAATATCTCACCTTGTTTTTGTGGTGCTTGTTCTAATGTTGGGCATTGCACAAGACAGGCTTGACTGGACATTTTTTAGCTTTAAATACTAATGGTTAAATACTATTAAAAGTGGACCTGTTTATAATTAATGGGAAAGCTTTTTGTAATCTTTTTTTAATGTATAGAGTCTGTATTGTGTTTAAAATTAGAAGTTGCTATTTTTGTTGGTGCTGAGGATGGGCTGCTGACTAGATTTCATAATTAATAATTCCAAATACTGTTTTATTTGTGCAGATAATAACTTTTTGTTTGTTACCTCCATATATCTCTCTAACCCTATACTATGATGAAATGAGGCCTGAACAGGCAGTAATTTGAGCAAGTTTGGTATTTTCAATAATCTTTGGATTTTCTGCCCAATTTCTGAGCAGCTTCACTCTTGTGAAAGGTGTGAATTTATTTATGCTGCTCCAAGGTGTAACCTGCTGCCCGTGGGAGTGCGGGGACTTTGAGAGTTCAGGTTGGTAACACCAATTTTTTCTCTCCTTGCCCTCCAGGCTTCCATCTCTACAACAAGCTGCCTTCCGTGGTTCCCGAAAGCTGTTTGTTGATTTTTGTGGGGCTCATCATGGGGGGGATCATCTATGGACTGAACGACCGGTCACCACCAGTGATGGACAGTGACATCTTCTTCCTCTACCTGCTGCCCCCCATCGTGCTGGACGCCGGCTACTTCATGCCCAGCCGCCCCTTTTTCGAGAACATCGGCACCATCCTGCTCTACGCCGTGGTGGGCACCATCTGGAATGTTTTTGGGATTGGCTTTTCCCTCTATGGCATCTGCCAGGTGAAAGCTTTCCACCTGCAGGACGTGTCCCTGCTGCACAATCTCCTTTTTGGCAGCCTCATCGCCGCCGTGGACCCCGTGGCTGTGCTGGCTGTGTTTGAGGAGATCCACGTCAATGAGAAGCTGCACATCCTGGTTTTTGGGGAATCTCTCCTCAACGATGCTGTGACTGTGGTAAGGACCAGCCTGAGCTGGGTGTTGAACCTGTGAGGTTACAAACCTCCAGAGCTTTTGGCTCCAGCTTAGTTGGGTTATCTTAAATAAGCGAGCAGATAGTTGCTTAAATAGTTATTGCTTAGTTGCTTAGTAGTTGCTAAAAATGTTATTTATTACAAAGCACATCAGCCTCAAAAGTCAAGCAGAAAAGCAATGACAAAAGCAGTAGCAAAAACAAAAGGCAAGAAGAGGTATCAACTCTCTCCAATACATATTTTTCTATAGGATTTTCCCAACAAGCTCAGGCCACCACTCCTTAACCTGTTAGAATTCCAGTTTCCTAACACGCCAGGTTACGTATAGACCATGCATACAACCTATCTAGTTCTATTGAAAAAAGTAAGCAATATTCTTACTATAGCTCATGTCTACAACCATGGTCCTGGAGCCTCTACTGAAAACATCAGTGTGTTTTTCAACCTTCACTAGAACTTGCACTGCTACTCTGGCATTGGAAAGCTTTCACTTACTAAAAGCACTGGAGCTCATACTAAAACTTAGTTCCTAACTCACTTACCTACCCTAAAACTTATGTGTGAGTGGCTTATACTTCAATCCATCCGCAGGCTTTAATTCAATCCCTGCACTCTGACTCTCCGAAGAATTCAGAGAGACCCCTGAGAGACTCCAACAGAACTGCAGAGGATGGTGCTGGTGATGGGATGGGAGATCTCAGCCTGCAGAAAAGGAGGCTCAGGGAAGACTTTACCCTCTATAGCTCCTCGAAATGAGGTTGTAGCCAGATGGGGGTTGGTCTTTTCTCCCAGGGAATGAGTGATGGGATAAGAGGAAATGGTCTCAAGTGTCACCAGGGAAGGTTTGGATTGGCTGTCAGGGAAAATTTCTTCATGGAAAAGGCAATCATGCATTGGCACAGGCTGCCCAGGGGAGTGGTGGAGTCACCACACCTGCAAATGTTTAAAAACTGTGTGGTTGTGGACATAGTTTAGTGCTGAACACGGCAGTGCTGAGTAAATGGTTGGACTTGCTGATTTTGGAGGGCTTTTCCAACCTCGGTGATTCTGTGATTTGTTGAGGGAAAAGGCATCAACAACCCCTTCTAGCAGAGGACTCCTGGTCCAGCTCTCTGGCCTGAGGTCCTGGGCAGCATTCAGGTAAACTTGGAAGTCTTCAGGTTTCTCTTTGACTCCATGTTTGGGGACAGAAATGTCTGTGAGGGTCACAGCAGTGCCCTGGTGGGATCCAGACCTCCTGGGCAGTGGCAGAAATCCCAGCAGGGTATTTGGTGTCATGGCCACATCTGGTGAACATTAACAGCTGTTTTCCCTTCCCCCCCAAGGTGCTCTACAAGCTCTTCCGCTCTTTCTGTGAGATGCCAACCATCAAAAGCATGGATGTTTTTGCTGGAGTCGGGAAATTCTTCGTGGTTGGGCTGGGAGGAGTTTTGGTGGGGCTGAGTTTTGGCTTCACCGCCGCCTTCACCACGCGCTTCACCAAGGACATCCGCGTCATCGAGCCGCTCTTCGTGTTCCTCTACAGCTACCTGTCCTACCTCACTGCTGAGATGTTCCACCTCTCTGGGATCGTGGCGTAAGTGAGGCCAGGCAGCTCCTCCCCACAGGAAAACTTCCTGTCTGTGTTCACTGAAAAACACCCAAAAGCGTTTAAAAAATTTGGAAATCTGTGTGTGACAAGAGCAGGGCTCTCTCCGAGTGTCCTGGTGTAGGATTTGTGTAGGTTACTCAGGAATGTTTGTTTGAGCTCTGTGGTTTTTGTTTGGAAAGGCTGGATGTTCCAACAGTGAGATGTTTGGTAGGCTTGGCAGAGCCAGAAGAAGTTTCTTAGCTTATTTTATTATTTTCCACACATCCCAGTCAAAACCAACACGGGAAGAGTTACAAGGAGGATTTAGTGAACTCCTTGGAAAGGTTTGGTCTCGGTTTGCAGCACGTCTGTTCTCACATCCCTTCCCCATCTGCACGTCCTGCCTGGCAGCCCTTGGTGTGACAGAGCAGGAGTGATGGGGCAGGAACTGCAGCCTGAAATATTCCTGCTTTTTGGGAGCAGAGGATTCTAATGGAAACTTCTGCTTTGGAGATTCTGACTTGGCTCCAGGAGCTCAGACACAGCTCATGCCTGGCCTCAGCTCTGTCTCCAGTAACATTGGGAATCTGCTGGCCAGTTTCAGCCAAAGCTGTCAGAGATCATTCAGTTCATTTAGTTTTCTTTAAACTAGGTATGTCTTTCTATAAAATGAATATTTTGGGGGCCAGATCCTTCAGATTTAAGAGACTAATTAAGCTTTGTGCTTAACTTCTTGGACATCTCCCTGTCAGAGCAGATGCTGGGAAAAAAATACACAGAAAGACCCCAATGTTCACCAAAATCTCACCTTGGAAAGCAGAGAGAGGGGAAAACCAGAGGGATCCAGCCCTCCTGGATTCTGTGTGGTGGAGTGTGGTTCTCTACCCAAACTGGGCTGTGCTGAGGACCACAACCATTTAATATTCCCCCAAAGACACCAACATGCACCTACCCTGCATCAGTGGCTGCAGTGTAAACAACTGTGCAGTGATGAGAATGAAGATAAAAAGCAAATAAAAAAAACTGAAGTGGGCTCCCAGCTCAGCACAGAAGTATCTGGGAGATCTATTTTAAAACTAATGATGTTGCTTTGGATATAAACCATTTCTGTGTCTTGCAGATTTTGTTTCCTCAGCTGGTTAATAGGAGCAATATTTGAGTGTTACTGAAAACAATTCCAGCTCTGGGAATAGGTAGGAAAAGCCTATTTATAGGAGTGCAAGACAGAACAGTGAAATAAATATGCTGCATAATCATCGTGGAGCAGAAAACATTCAATCCTAATGGTGTCTCCTTCTATCAATCACAATCTGCTGTACCCATTATGGAACCCATTTGCTGTTCTTTTGAATAATGCATTTTTTTCTAAAGCAAAACAATGGCAAAGGCAGCTGATTCCTGCACTATGCCCTTCTAATTGCCAAATTATAAATGCCTCTCTTATAGATCTGGAGTTCAAACAATTCATTCTGTTGTGGCCAGGGAATACTGTATTATAAGAAGCAGCTTTTGGCAGTTTGTTGCTTTGAAAAATAATTTGATTGCCAAAAAAATCAATTCTACGTAGTCAAAAAAAAAAAAAAAAAAATCTGAATACAGCTCAGTCTATGCTCAGCTCTTAGTGAAACTGTTCTGTAAATGGGTTTTAGTTTGATTTTTTTTTCCTTTCTAATTCTCTTTCTTTTTCCCTGCCCCTTGCCTTGGTGGCAATGTCCATCTTTAGCCTGGACAAGTTAATTCCCCTTCTGTGACCCTGCTGTGATCCCATGTCTGTTCTCCAGTTAGCATTCCCAAACCACAGCTCTGGAAGTTACTTGCCCATAAATACTTGGATTTCTTGGTGTTTTTTTTTTTTTTTTTTACTGTAACTATATTCCCCACTATTTATTGAGGCAGACACAGAAACTGAAGAATTTATTGGGGTTTTTTTTCAGTCTGTGGTTCAGTCCCTGTTGCTCTTTCTGGCAAAGCAGGTCAGATTTAAAAAGGATAAATCAAACCAGACCTGTATTAGAATATTTTTATGTACTGGTACATTTTCTTAGGAGATGAAAGATGTGAACTCAAATATTTGGTGAAAAAGGGACTTGAATCTTGGTCTCCTGCTGCTGGATAACACATGATCCCATTCCTCAGCATTTCCTGATTCTGACCTTTCCTATCCTCTGCTTTGCCACAAATCCCCTCCCTAAAGCCCAGTTTTAAATTCAAACAGACCCAAATGTTTGTCTCTTCAAAATAATACAAAATGTTAGTGAAATTCTAGGGTTAAAAAGAGTATTTTCAGTGCAAAGCAGTAAATGTCTGGCAGTTCTCTGAGCAGCTCTTAGTTGATCGTTTTGGGTGAGCCACCACCTCAATTAACACGTTTTTTGGGGTCACTTACTTGTCGTGGTCACACCCAGAGCCAGGGACAAGCCAAGGATCTGCTTCTCTCTTGGATTTTCTCTGATCCAACATCATGATGTTCCCTATGGAAGTGGTTTTCAGTGTAAAAGAAATATAGATTTCACAGGAAGTCAAATCTTGGAAACTTAAAGCTCTTTTTCTATTCCTGCTGCAATACTTTTTATATTTAACCTGCACCAAAACAAAAATGTTTTGGTCCAGATTAAAATATAAAAAATGGAGTTTCAGCGCTTCGAGTGCTCAATTGTTTTGACCTCCTAGGATTGCGGGTCTGAAAATGTATTGATTTGAAAAGCTGATGAATTAGGCTAATGCCATGTGCCCTGCAACTTGAAGAACCAATTATCCATGAAAAATTGCCAGGCAATTGCAAGGTCAGAGTTCAGCAAAGTTAAAGAAGTGGAAGTGGTGTGTGAGATGGGAAGAGCTGGGTGCTGGTTGGAGGTGTTGCTTTGTGCTCTGATAAAATGCAAACTGTTCATCTGTTATAATCCAGATTTGGATAGTTTGGGCAACCTATAAAATATTTTGTTGTCCTAGTGGTTCTGATTCTCTTGGCCTGATGTAGGAAGAGAATCAGCCCTCAGTGAAACATCTGCAAACATCCAAGACTTGATGAAGCCCTTTTTTCATAACCGATGTGCTGATTTTCTTGAAGTAGAAATACAAATCGTTTCTTTCCCACTGTTTATCTCTCACTTCCTCAGCATCATCTCCTGTGCCATGGGCATGAAGCGCTATGTGGAGGCCAACATCTCCCTCAAGTCCCACACCACAGTCAAATACTTCATGAAGATGTGGAGCAGCGTGAGCGACACCCTCATCTTCATCTTCCTCGGGGTTTCCACCATCGGGGAGAACCACGAGTGGAACTGGCCCTACATTTGCTTCACGGTCATTTTCTGCCTCATCTGGAGGGCACTGGGTAGGGGAATTTGTAGATCTTGGTTTTTCATGTGTGTTATTGTTTATGGGAGTGAGGAATGAGATTCCATGAGATGAGAGGGAGCTCTGCCCCTCCGCCATCCTTTCCTGCTGCTCTGCAGAGTGATTGTTCCAGATGGGAGTGCTGGGACTGGGCTGGGCTTGCTGTTGGGCTGGGCTGTAGCAACAAGACTTCCTTCATGCTGAAGAGAAGCAAAAAGCCCTTAAATAAAGAATCAAATTACACTTTTATAGACTAGATCGTGGCACTGAGAACAGACTCAATTCCATTGGTGCAAGGAAGGTGACACCCCTCATAAACACATTTTGACAAAAGCGTCACGTCTCTCACGGATCCAGCAGCTGCTTAATTGTTGTTATAATTTTCTCTCATGTTTTTCCTTGAGCAGCTTGAGAAAATCCAAGCCTCCTTTTTCCCTGGCATTCACCAGAATCCCACAGGCTGGGACATCCCAGCCAATGGCTCCTTCTCCATCTTACCCAATTCCCAATCTTGCATTTTGCTGCAGTTCCCTGCTCTGTGCACTCACTGGTGCTGAATAGAAGCTCTCATGAGATCTATTTTATCAATGTCTCTATTTTGCCATGATCTTTATTTACCCTCCTTCATTGCCATGATCTCCTCTTCCATTTCAGTGTTTTTTGGTCCCTTGGTATTCTCCCAACAGAGGGAATCAGTCTGTAGGTGCATACCTTGGGGTGAGAGATCCATGAAGATCCTCAGATCCCATATTCTGAATTGTGGCAGTTTAAGGGATTTAATTCATAACAAGCTCGTGTACAGCAGCATCCTTCACTGGGAAACTGGAGGAACATTGCAGTAGCTGTCCTGGGTAGATGAGATTTGGGACCTAAACTGTGATCTAGATTGTCCAGATGGTTTTTTGTTATCTCCATGGATGGAGAGTCTACAGCATCCCTGGAAAATCTATCAGGGTGTGTGACCAACTTCATAGCTTGATAAAGAGGAGCAAGGTAGGAAAATACTCTCCTGATAACTGATCTCTGCAGTTTCTTCAGCCACAACTACAGTGAAAACCCAAGTTCTAGTTCCAGAATTCCCTGGGAGGGATCCCATTTTCATGCTTTGGAAATGATCAGAAAAAACAGATGTGCTGTGTTTCCATTCTCCTCAGTTGCATCTTGTGCTGATCCTGTGTTGGGAGAGGCTGGGCCTCCATTCCTCTTACACTGTTTGGCACCTAATGAGTGCAGAGTGCTTCAGCTATGTGTATATTTATATGTAATAACAATATTTGTGAAAATAACAGCACGCAAAGAATTGGCAAATAATTTGAGAGCTTAAAAACATTCAACAGGATTTATGTTTACAAACCAGTGAGCCAAGCAGTGAACTCGAATTTGACAGACACTTCAAGAAATTGTTTAAATAGGTTAGGCCATGATTAGCAAGGCAGAGCAGACTGGGGTTTATTAGCTGTTAGGACATGCCAAAGTTTGTTTTAATAACCATGCACCATACTTGGAAATGTGCTCATTAGTCAGATTTTTATACATTCAAGTGTTTTACTACAATTCAGTGTTTTTTCTTAAATTATTTGCTCAGATAAACGCAGTTCTCAGTGAATTTAATTTTTTTTTTTTAGTTCAAAAAGTCTTTATTGCAAGATATAAGAACATAACAATGCAACAAATGCACCCCAAAACTCCTCCCTAAGCACAGCCTTTCTGAGAGGAGCTTAAATTATGCAGCACATTATTAGGGAAGGGCTCAGGCTGCAGCCACCACTCTTTTCCAGTCAAAATCTCCCTGGAATTCAATAAGAACACACAAACCAGGGCTGGAAATTGAAGAGGGTGTTGCTGTCCTGCAGCCCTGGGTGACAACTGGGAAGGGGCTGCACCAAACCAGACTGGGAAACTCCTGCCTTGGAGATGGTGGTGGAAATTAGACATTGGCCTGCTCAGAGGCATCCAGCACCTCTGGATTAATTAATAATTAATTGGATAGGAGGAAAAATTTCTTCATAGAAAGGACTGCCAAACGTTGGAATGGGCTGCCCAGGGCATGGTGGAGACAACAGCCCTGGAAGTGTTCAAAAATGTGTCTGTGTGTAACTTGGGGATGGGGGTTAGTGGTGGCCTTGGCAGGGCTGGGGAAATGGTTGGACTTGATGATCTTGGAGGGTTTTCCAATCTTAACAATGCCAGGATTCTGTTTCCTTGCAGGAATTGGGGATTTTTGGGTGGGTAGTGCTGGGACTGGTGTGTAAATTGTGCCCCTGTCCTTCATAGAACACTCTCAGTGCCTTAAATATTTGAGAGGTGATTCTGCTGAAATCTGGGGGATTCCTTGGTATGAGGAAGATCCTCTAAAAAGGAGAATAGAGCCCTTGCATGGCAGCACTGGGGCTCTGCTGATATCCAAGCCCTGGGGAGATTTCCTCCTGCTCCTTCCCAAGGGATCTGCAGCAGAAAATACATTCTGCTCAGAATGATTAATTGTATGTCATCTCTTGGAGCAAACTGGCCTTGAATTAGTTTAGGGGATGCTAATAATAATTTATGAGGAAGGATTAAATTAAGACAAAGGCCAGGATATCAGCTCAAGTAAATTTTGTTCCTTTAAATCATCAGCACTATCTGAGCTGTAGAGTGGGGTGGATGTGATCTGAGGGAGGGTTTATTTTATTTATTTTTTAAGTTGCAAAGAACCTTGACACCCAAGTGCTTCCCATCTGCTGGTCTGGGCACCAGTTCTGCACAGCTCCAGAGATGGGGAAGGTGTCACAAGGTTCAGTTACCTGAGTTCCCTATTTCCAAACATCCCCAGCTTTTTGTTTTCTTCAAACTCCTCCAATGTACAGTCAAAGTTCAGCTATTTTTAGCTGGAGGTGTGTGGGAAGATGTTTGATATGTACATAATAAATGCACTGTTTTTATTTCTTTTACAAACACCCTCTAGAAAAGCAACAGTGCTGTGGCTCCAGTTAATTCCTAACAAAAGTCAGTGGTGGGTGGTGCCATCAGTTCTCAAATTGGTTGTTAATCTTTGGGAAATAGGACGTTTATCACATCCATTGGTATTAAAATCACAGCCTACTGATTTAAGGCCTGACTTTTTGTACCTTTCTGCATCTGTTTGTGCATTTGCAAACGGCTGTAAATCACAGCAATTGCTGTGTCACCCCACATGGCCTTCAATTTGTACAGTATAAATCTGAGGGAAAGAAATAACATTAACACTGGTGGAATATAGCTACTTAGCCAAGCTACTGCTTGGAAACTTCAGCAAATAGGAGGGCAATTTGTGGCTAAATTGTTGCTGATGATTTACCTCAAAAACATTTGTAACCTCAGCAATTCAGTCACTTGTTATCACCAATTAGGATAAATCAGTCAATATTTCAGGACTGTAGCCAGTCAATATTTGTAATCCTTCAAGTTAGAAATATGTTGGGGATTAAGTTTTGTCTGGACAAAGCAAATTTCAACCTGTTGGATCAGACAGAAAGAAAAGAAAAGAAAGAAAGAAAAATTCTCCAGTGGCATTTTGGGAATATCCCCCCTCATGCCCTGCTAGCTCCTGGTAATTGGTGTTTACCAATTTTGATGTTTTACTGGAAAATGTAAGATTGTGAGTTTTCTCTAGTTCTGTTTGACTGATGTGCCTCAATCTACCTTCCTGCTTTTCAGGGGTTCTTGTGCTGACTTTCTTTGTGAACAGATTCCACGTGAACACCATCACCAGTAAGGACCAGTTCATCATTGCCTATGGGGGGCTCAGAGGGGCCATTTGCTTCTCTTTGGTTTTCCTGCTGCCTGACTTCCACAGGAAAAAGCTTTTCATTGCAGCAACAACTGTGGTCATCCTCTTCACCGTGTTCATTCAGGTAAAGCCAGGACTGGGCACAGATTGGGGATGAGGTTCCCTCCAGGAATCTGATGGAGGAGGATCCTCTCCCTCTTGCTGGGGCTGTAAGTTCTGGTGCTCCAGCACTGATTTTTAGGGAATTGTGGTGCTCGGGAGGAGCAGCAGCTCTCAGCATTGCTGTGACATCTAGTGGTGAAAGCATTCCTGCATCTTTCTGTGGGATCAGGGTCTTGGGTGTCTCCCTGCTCTTCTCTGACCTCCAGCAAGTCTCTAAAATACAGATTTTATTTCATCTGGCAAACGCTGCCACGGTTGAAGGAGGGTGTTGTGGAAAAATTGGGGTTGTCTGGTGCTGAAGTGAGCAATGGTGTCCACCTGCTGTTTATCCCAAAAAGTAGAGTGGGTCTCTAAGTGAGTGGGAAGTGGAGGTCTGGGAAAGATCTCATGTGGAAAAGCTCCCTGTGAGCTCCTGCTCAAGGACACGAGGTCCATGTGGAGCTGCTGACCAGGAGCCCTGGATGGGGGGAGCAGAGGAATTTCTGGGATTTTGGGAGATGGGGGCTCGTGGCTGAGCATCACCCTCAGAGCAAAACCCTCCTGCTTTTCCTGACCGAGCCCCTCAGGTGGGTGTCGAGCACTTGGACAATGTGGAGCTTTGGGGTTGATTTTGTTTCACCTAAATCCTCCTCCTGAGCTGGAAGAGTGTTGGAGGATCAGTGTTGTGCCAGTGGGATTGGAGTGGTACCTGCAGGGCAGAGGGACCAGGCACAGCATCACCCTGAGAGGAGACAGCAGAGCCAGGACAGGATGGGGGACGTGCTTAGGTGGAGCTTGACAAGCTTTGAAATGCAAATGTGGATGAGAAATTGAAAATCCCCGTCCCCAGGCACACAGAGCAGCTCTTGAGCCTCACACAAAGGTTGTTCTAAGGCAGCAGCTCCAGCTTTGGGAAATCCTTCCCCGGGCTGGGAAAAGAGCTTTTGTGTCACCTCAAAGCTCAGCTGGTGATTTCATGCCCGTGCAAAAGGGTGAGAGTTAAACAGGACCCCGTGTGGCAGGGAGACCCCCTGCCCTTCATACATTCAGTGGAGCAGAGGGGCTCCAGGGACCTGCAGTGCCAGGGCCACCACGACAGCAGGGGGAGGAAAAACCACAGGAAAATCACTTAAAACCTGAGGCAGGAAAATATTGCTGGAGCTCAGCACAGAAAAGGTGGGTAAATGCAACAGAACCTTCAGAAACCTGGGTTTGCAAATGAAGTTTGTGGTGCTGCTGGCAGACACATTGATGGATGCATTGTTGGGGAGGGAATATTTTTACCATCCCAGCATCTTTCATGGTCATTCTGTGTGTGGAAAGGGCAAGAGAAATACTGGCTGTGAAACAACTTCTGTGCATAGTGTGCAGGAACATTTTTGTTCTTGTTTTATGCCAAATGTTTTCGTTACATTCGCAGTGATCCCAATATAGAGTTCATGGGGAGTGTCTGTTAAATAGGACAGGAACCAAGGCAGGGGTGATTTGGGCTCTTTTAGGCTGGTTTGGGCCAGCAAAGCATCTTGTCAGAGTTCAAACCTTCCACATCCTATGATTCCCTTGGAAATCCTGCTGGCTGGAAACCCTTGTGCCACAGAGGAATGTTTGCCCATGGCTCTATCAGTGCATTCCACAAGGCAGGAAACTCCTCTCTTTTGGCTTCCCTAACCCAGGGCTCTTCCCACAACAGCCTGGTTAATCATTTTGAGGAGGTTGACTGAGCCATTGTCAAGTCCTCAGTGCTTCCAAGCAGGCTGGATTTGTGCCACATGGACCAGGAAGTTCTCCAGGGAGCTCTCTGGCCTTGTCTGGAATGTCACAAACCCCTCTCATTGTTCTGCCTCTTGGTGTGGTTTTAAAATCAAATATTGTTGGAAGGTCACTCACTCAGCTTGCTGGCCCCTGACCTCTGCCATGATGTTCTGAGCAAATGTAATAATTGTGAAGGGGGAAGGTTGTTTGGTGGCTGCACTGTCCCACTGGATTCCTGGAGGTGGAAAATGTTGTGTGAGCTGTGATGGAGCTGTCAGACACTCCCTGGGATGAGTTATCCCTGGTGGGAGGAGGAGCAGCACAGGGGACCTGCAGGTGTGCTGGGAAATGATGTGTGGCTGGAATGGCACATGGGATTCCCACAACAATCCCAAACATGGAAACAACTGTGACTGATTATCCAGGAAGGCAAGAGGCCAAATTGCACAGTCTCAACTTAATTTTTTTGTAATATCTGTTATTTTGGAATTTGTGAGTTCTGTGTTATTGACTCTGAATAGCGACACATTTTTTATTGCTATTAGCTATTAAAATGACACATTAATTGTTTCTGCAATTAAAAATGTGTTCAGCTGTCCTCCATGCCAGCATTTGTGACATTCAGAAGTCATAAACATCAACTACTCCATCATTTTTGCTGTAAACATGTCCTAGAGAAGTCATTTCATAAGGAAGCCAGACTAAGAATCACACCACAGAAGCATTTTAGTTCTCTCACGAGGCTTAAAGGATATTAAAACTTTTCCCTTGACCCTTCCCACCAGGTGGAGGCTTTGATTAGGAAACTTAGCCACTGGCTGGCCATCAAAGATTGCTGGAGTAATGGTGTGTGACACACAGTGCTTAAGGAGTGAGCAGACAATTGCTGGCAGAGGCTCCGTGCTGAGCAATCTCAAGGATTATCCTCACTTCAGGCATTTGAACTTGGTTTGTTTCAAGCCCCTTTTCCATCTGGGAGGCCATGAGCAACAGCAAACCACAGGCTTGACCTTGGAATTGTTGGTTGGCTTTTTGTGGTCTTGGAGAGGCAAGCAGAGGTTTCCTCTCCCCATCCTCTGTGAACTCCTGTTGACAGGTTCCTACCAGGAGCAAACAAAGTGTTTGGGATACACCTGCCAGAACAATTTCTAGTCCTGTTGAAGCTTTGCAGGTTTTACCAGGGCAGGTGAGAGAGGCTGTTGGAGCACCAGAACAGAGTCACTGTGGCTCAGCCCCATGCTGGCAGCTTTTGTTCCAGTGCAGGGAAATCAGGAGTGAGGAAAGGCTGATTTTTGTGTCTTTATTTCACAGGGAATGACCATCCGTCCCCTCGTTGACCTGCTGGCTGTCAAGAGGAAAAGGGAGAGTGCTCCCACTGTGGGAGAGCAGATCCACATTAGGGTAAGTGAAACCTCCCTCAACACCTGGCCAGAGCATTCTGCCATCTGGAATGTGTGTGTGTCTCCAGGGACCCTGCAGATCAGTTTTACCCAAATTCTCTGCAGGTCAATCCCTTTCCATGTTGGAAGTCCTATTCAGGTTCCTAACCATGGTTATTTTTGCATTGGAAGAGCAGCCACCAATCAGGCTGTAACATCAGGTAGTGCACAAACATGAGAGAAAAACTTATTTATTGCCCAAAATTTTAAGCTCTGGCCTAACTCAAATTTCTTTGGTCTCTGGAATAAAAGAAAGAAAGAAAATGAGGCTTGGTTGCTTTCAGGATTAGGAATTTCCATGTGTTCTCCAGTCCCATAACCATCATTGGTTTGGATATTTTTGCTAAAAAATGAGGAAAGGGAGGATAAGGTTGGTGCTGTATAGGAGGGAACCTCTGAAGTCCACCATCCCTTATTCAAGGCTAGGTTGGGTGGGGATTGGAACCATCTGGGATGGTGGAAGGAGTCCCTGCCCATGGCAGGGGCTGGAATGAGATGAGATGTAAGATCCCATCCAACCCAAACCATTCCAGGATTCTACATCCATAACCCAAAGGTGGGATTTCATTCCCCTTGTTCTCACCACCCACATGTTGGTGTTTGTAGTCATAGAAGGCTTCAGCTGCTCTCCCACTCAGCTGAGCCTTTGCATTTGCATCAGCAACCAATGGAAAATTAATATATTTCTGCACCTAATTGTTCAATCCCAGCCACGTTTCTGTGGGTATGGCTCCTTCAGGAATATTATTGTCATTGTCTTCTTTAGCAATAAAGCCATTGGGGCTGAGGACATTTGTAAAAACTGTTTGGCATCCTCACAATGGGGTTGGACTGCAGGGCTTTGTCTGAGGTTAACACAACAGCTCAGGAGCCTTTTCCAGTCGTGAACAGAAAACACTTTGTTCTTTTGTTAGGGTGTGAATGATAAATCATCTCAGAAATGTGTTTATTAGGAGGTGTGAGCTGAAAATGCAACAATTAAGTTGAGAAGGTAAAAATGCAGATAGGTAGAAATCAGGGATGAGAAGCCAAAAGCAGCTTTCTTCCTCAAATTTATTTTGGATAGCTGGGATATTCTTGCTTGGAGGAGCAATGATCTGAGTGTGTGAGTGTAATTCCAGGGAATCAGAGTAATTTGAATTAAAACTCATCTCATTCCACCCTCTGCCTCCTTCCCTTATCCCAAATTGCTCCAGGCCCTGTCCAGCCTGGCCTGGGACACTCCAGTGTTGTGTTTGAGGAACACACAGCTGCCATCAGCCATGTGAGGACACTAAACCCACACCAGCCTGCAGGGCTGAGACAGCTGCTCTGAAACTTTTCTGTCTCTGACCCCCCAAAAAGATAGTTTAAAATAAAAAATAGAGCTGTAAGAAGTTCCAGGGTCATCAGTAGCTGAGTGTGGAGGGGCAGCAGAGCAGAGCACTCTCCCAGTTCAGAGGTACCATTAGGGGGGAAAGCAGTTTGGGAAATTACAGGGATTTAACTTTTAGGTGGAAGACTCAACCAGGCTAGGATTTTTTATATAATATTAAACAACCATAATAATGTAGCTATAAAAACTATGATATACTGATTTCATTTAGTGGGGAGTGTCTAGGGGAAGGCATTTTTTTTTTTATTACTCAAGTCAAAGCATCATTCACGTGTTACCTGCATTTCTATCCTGAAGATACTGATTTCCTGAGACAAATTGTCCTCAAAACCCCCAAAATGAGCTTTCCCTGCTGGTCAAGGCCCAGAGGGCAGAACATGGGACCACCAGCCCTTCTGTACCTATCACAGAGAGCACATCCATGACCCTCAGCACTTACTCTCTGCTTGCCCCCATTTGAAAGCAAACTACTCATTGTGCTCCAGCACCAGTGGATGAGTGGATGGAGAATTATCCCAGTGCTTCTCTGCTTGTTTCCCAGCTCAGGGGAGCTGGGAGCATCCCCTGTTGTGTGTGGCTTTTGCTGTTTGCTGCCTGGGTTCATCACGTATGCAAACGGCGTACAGCGAAATCCTCTCTCCTCTTTAGTTCTTGGATCATTTGCTGGCTGGCATTGAAGATATATCTGGACACTGGGGACAGTATTACTGGAAAGACAAGTAAGGATTTGCCAAAATACAACTGTGTACACGTGTAGGAAAAAAAAAAAAAGGAGGGTGATTTCTATTCCCAAAGTTTCGGCTGTGGGCAGCTGGGTTTTGTTCATCCTCGTGGCACAAGGGCTCAATTTGCACTAAATTCCTGGGAGTTTGTACATTTTAAAATAATAAAAAAAAAAGCATCAGGATTTAAAAAATAATTACACATACCATAAAATATATTAAAAATACTATCTATTCTTTGCTGGTCCAGAGAGATGCAGCTGGTAGAGGTTTTTTAGGAATGCCCATGCTTGGAAGTGCCACTAGAGGGTATGGGAGTCACTGCTGCTGAGGAGAATCCTGGCTCCTTGTGAGCAGATCTTAGAGAGATTGATGAGCTCAGAGGTCTTTTCCAACCTGAATTATTCAACGACTTGAGCAGAATAGAAGAGGAAATGGCTCTAGAGGGAATCTGGAAGTGTTTAAATCTGTGGCTGCTGCATGTGCTTGTAGCACTTCTAGAGGAGTTAATGATGTAACTGGCACTTTTGGGGGGTTTTTGTTGTATTTAGTGAAGTTCTAATATTTTGACTCATGTACTGTGATGCAGAAATAATTAGGGACTGACCTCTTGGACCATTGATTTCTGATGAGGAGATAATGGAATTTAATGGAATATGGGGCAGTCGTGGGCTGTGACCCTGCTGTAGCTCAGGTCTGTTGGTGCTGGTGACTCAGGGGAGAGGCTAAACCCATCTCATTTTGTTCTCCAACAGACTGGAATATTTCAACAGCAAATACCTGCAGAAGATCCTGCTCAGGGAGTACGACCAGCCCAAGTCCAGCATCGTGCTGCTCTACGAGAAGCTGGAGCGCAAGCACGCCATGGAGCTGGCCCAGGCTGGGCAGCTGGGCCACAGCCCAGCCCAGCCCTCCTTCCTGTGAGCAAAACAGCTCCAGAGCAGCAGCTGGGGGCTGAAAATGATGGGCTGCATGAGCAGCACCCAGCACAGATGGGGGCACGTGGAGGGTCACCAGTGTCCCCACCAGTTTCGGGGAAATGGTGCTCTGAGGAAGAGGCTCCTGCCCCATTTTGGATGGGTTTGCACTGTTAAATGTTCTGGGTGGCCACTTCAGACCTTGCAGATGGTTCTACTCTGCCACAGCTCCCCGTGGCTCTTTTTCCCACCAGGGAACATATGGACAGCCCAGCTCTGATGGGAAGGCCAAATTCCTGCTTTTCCATGAGCTCCATCTGCAAGGATGAGCTGTTGGTGGGATCCCAAAGGGACACTGAGATTTGGAGATGCACTTCTCATGCCTCTTCCAAAATAAGATGTTCTGCTTTCCTTTGCAGCAGCAGCGACAGGACTGTCATAACAGACCAAAAACTGGAGGACACTCTAAACCCTGCTGTCCTGGACAACATACAGGAAATATTGGCCAGGAACCTGTACCGGATCAGGAGGACGGTACAACTTCTCCCAATCCATATTTGAAGTGTCCAATAACACAAATTTCCTCGGTTATCCGAACAGCCTGAGCAGATGTTATGAATATTTCCATAATTACCCAGGATGTCTCTTTGTGAGCAGAGAATAGTTGGCTGTGTGGAGCCAGATCCAGTTTCCAAGTCAGTGGCACATTTCTGTTTGCTGCCTGACAGCTTTTGAAAGGTTCACCCAGTCAGCCTATAATTTCATGGAATATTTTCGGCATCGGTACCCGCCAGTGAAAAGGAGAAAGGAGGAGCACGTGGGGCTCCAGGCTCTGGCTTAGCAGATCCAGCAGCAGCTCCTAGGGCAGAGCAGGGGTGGGGTTATCCTCGTGGTACATTTTTCCCCGTGGGAGAGAGGTGTGAGTGGGAATTAATCTGCAGAGTTTTTAATCCAGGCAGCAGTTTTGCTGTGGGACTGGTACCAGTGGTTACAGGGCATGAACCCCATTTGCTGTTTACAGAATTGTGGATCCTGTCTGGAGTTTCACACAGCACCAGGGGCTGAGCATTGGAATTGTTTGTAGGGAGACTTAGCCTTAAAATCCACCTAAGCCTTTGTTTGATGGATTGCACCCAAAACACCCTTAAGGGTGGGGCTGGTGTGGGCAGCTCAGCACAGAGGGATCAGCCTCCCCCTCCTGTCCCTTTTCTGAAGGAAGAAATGGAATAAGGCTGAGAAGAGACCTATGGACATGGGGAAGGGGTGAAGATGCAGTCACAGTTCCAGTTTGTGCCCAGTCCTGCATTGCTCCAGCCTAACCCCTTGCAGTGACAGCATTATCCCAGCTCCCACCGGTGTTAGTGGGAGATTTCAGCTTGGCTGGGTGGTGGCTTTTGAAGAATTCCCATTGTTTGCATGATTTATATGGGTTTATACAAAACTTTGAGGGCTGAAGCTGGGAAGGCACCTCGAGCAGTCACTGCAGTCATTCTGTTACCATGTGTGACTCAGCCTTGTCATCCAGTGATTTCTTGGGTGACTTCACATTAAAAAATGCAAAGTTTGGAATCCCATCTCCTTTCTATGGCTATTTTTATTCCCACTCTCCTAAATCAGTGTATGGGTGGGATGGCTGCAGGGGGGCTCCCATGGGATGCTCCCATGGGATGCTCCCATGTCCTTTGTGTCCCTGCAGGGCCCTGCATACAACAGGCACACCCTGCCTGGGGACACTGAGCCTGCAGAGCAAGCCAAGGAGATCCTGATCCTGAGGCACAAGAGCCTGCTGGTGGAGGTGAGCGGGAGCAGCTCCAGGAAGGAGGTAAGAGGGAGCTCAGCCTGATCCCCCACAGACTGCTGATGGTGTTCCTTCAAAAGGCAAATCTTGTTACCTTGCGTTTTAAAAAGGGTCTCAACCCCAAATTGTGTCCAATGAATAGCAAAAATATCAAGGGAAGAACTCCCCAGTGAAGCTCCTGGCAAACTGAGGAGCATCCCCAGCACAGTTCAGTGCTTTGGGAACAAAGACTGGGAAAGTTCTTCACTGAGAAAATGTTACTCAGTGGGCTTCACTCTGTACATTCTGAGGTCTGGTTTTCCCATGTTTTCTTTTCTTTTCTGGGAGATTTCATTGAAGACAGGAGTTTGTCTACCCCATTGTCAGTTCAGAGAAGCTGTAAATACTTGAAACTGCTCAGTGTTATTTTCCCCCCAATTCTTTTGAAAGGACAGAAGCATTTTTGTGATCTTTCTTATTCATTCTGGAGGTGAGTTTTTTATTTTTAAACACATCTACTGGCCAGGCTTGAAAGAAGTAAAATAAAGGGCAATTTGCTTACCAGATTCCTGTGAGAAACAAAATTTTTTCGAGTTTGCTACTGGCATAGCTCTGTCTTGGTTTGTGTTCTGAATCAGAGGAGTAACAGGGTTAATACAATATCTGTGCCTGATGAAGACTTCTGCTCTTTGGAAATTTGGAGAGAAGCTGGGCCAATGTTTAGCTGTGGAAAAAAAAAGTTTTCCAGGAATGATGCATGAGGAGCAGGCTTGATCTTTTCAGTTCCTCCCATTCTCTGTAACTCTATAGAGGAAAAGCTTTTAACCCTTGTCATATTTTGCTCCCAAATGCCCCAGTCAGCAGCAGTGCAGAATCACTGAACATCCAGAGTTGAAAGGGATCCATGAGGATCATGGAACCAGCTCCTGGCCCTGCACAGGACAGCCCCAAAAATTCCACCCTGTGCTTGAAAGTGTTGTCCAAACACTCTTTGAGCTCTGGCAGGGCTGTTGCTTGCAGTAATTGCTGAGCCATCCCTAAATTTCACCCACTTTTCTGAATTTTAGGTTTTGATGGCTTGAGCTGGAGCCCTGTGCAAGTGTGAGCTGTGATCTCTAATCTGAGCAGCCAAGTTCCATCACTGAGGAGAACAAAATGACCTTTCAGAAAGAAATAAATTACCCTTCCCTATTTAGATAGTAATTTTCCATGACAGCACAAGAACTCAGGGGTGCTGTGGATTTTTTTTTTCCACTCCAATTTCCTTGTGGAAGTGCCAATCATGGAGGAACCCACCGAGAACCAAATGCTGCTGGTGCTCAGCCCTTCCTTCCCAGAAAGGTGTTCTGGCTCTTGCAAACAACTTAAAGGATTTAATTTGATCATTTACATGCTGATTGGTACTTACAATTCAGAATAGATAGGCAAGAACATGGCATGTTCCTGTAGAACATTTGGTATAATTAAACTTCAAAAGAGCAACATCAAACTCTGGCTGATTTTGAGCACGACGTTCCCTACTTTAAGGATATTTGATTGTTAACCCTTTTGCTCCTGCTTTCCCCTTCTCTGCTGCATTTGGTGGGAAATTCAGCAGTTTGGGAAAGTTGTTTCTCCTGTTCCCTTTGAGTGCTTGCAGCTGAGCTTTTGGGGGAACAGAATAGTTTTTGGGGAATTGCAAAATAAATTGGATTCATTCTGTGTACTGACTCATGGATGATGGAAAACGCCCTCTGAGGGTGGGGATTATGAAAAATGCCAGTTTGATGCTGAATATTAAATGTTGTCATTGGAGGCATTTGTTGGTGCTGCTCACACCCCCTCACTGCAGCCCTGTGCCAGGTGAAGGGAAGCAGATATAAATCCCAGAATAATTTGGGTTGGAAGGGAGTGTAAAGATCATCCAGTTCCAACCCCCTGCCATGGGCAGAGTCACCTTCCACTAGATCAGGATGTCCTGTCCAACCTGGGGATGATAGTGAATACTGGGAGCTGATCCCAGTGACACCTGTAAGGGTGGCTCCAACCCAAAAACCATCCCTCAGTGCCCAAAGGACAAGCCAGGCCTGTTTTGTTGCAGCTTTTCTGCTAATTTTTAAGCATTTACTTTAAATTACTTTACCTCATTTACTGTGAATAGAAATAAAATGATACCCCAGAACGATG
The DNA here is from genome assembly GCF_903797595.1 of Erithacus rubecula. Taxonomy (NCBI): domain Eukaryota; kingdom Metazoa; phylum Chordata; class Aves; order Passeriformes; family Muscicapidae; genus Erithacus; species Erithacus rubecula. The sequence goes on along the minus strand of NC_136667.1, from coordinate 4,450,420 downwards.
GGATAAGGCTCTAACAAAGCCCTGAAATATTAACACCATATTAATTATATATATATAATATTATATAATATTAAGGAGGGTGGGTGAATGATCCTACTTTGTGCTGTAGGAGGACAGATTGCAGAATTTGTCAGCAGAAAGAAAGAACACTCTGCTAAAAAGTAGATTTTAGCCTAGTATAAGCAGTTCAGTACTTACCAATTTTCAGGAAAAATCGGCTACTCATGTTTCTTCCATGCCAAATTGAAAAGAAAATTATATTTTCCTGATTAAAGAATGACATTAATGAAAAATGTCAATAGTGTTAGAGATATTTCTGATTGTCAGATATTCCATCTTTTGTAGTCCCACAGGGAAGGGTTTGGCCTTCCAGGTTTTGAGTCAGCAAGGAAAACTTGGGTGCAGTTTTTCTATTCTACATCTCACCACGAGATGGAAGCATTACAACTGTGTTTGCAAACCCAACTGGAAATCCAGGACAGGAAACAAACTTCCAGCAAAGGGCCACTGAAACCCCTGTGGGGCTGGTGAAACTCCTGCAATTCCATTGCCAGTCTTGGAAAAAGCTTTGGTGATACCTTGAGTGTTAGGAGCTGAGGGAATAGTTAAAAAATCTTTTTGGTTCAGTAGAAACCTTGTTTTTTGTGTGGTGAGCATCTGTTTTTCTTCCATAGTGAAGCTGCTGAAAGCTTTGCTGTTAAATATGAAGCTGTTGTAGCTCAGTTAACTCATATTTCATTAGGGGCTGGTTGGTCTTTTCCCCCCAGACAAAATCAGGGATGTGTGGGAGAACATCCTCATGTGGCCTGGTGGTTTCACCAGGCTGGGGAGGAGCCAAGCTCATCTTGGCTGGACAATCATGTCCTTGCACAGGAAAGCAGAGCCTCTGCAGGATGGACACAGGTCTGTGGCTTCAGCCAGGAGGGTTTGGGGATTGGAGTGGGATGATCTTTGAAATCCCTTCCACCCCAGACCCCTCTGTGACACTCAGTCACCTCTGCTGGGTGGCTTTAGGTGCCTTTGGGGTCTCCTGCTCTTTAGGTGCTTTGCAGCAGGGAAGGAGGATCTTGGAGCCTCCTCCAGGGAGGTTTGGAGAGCAAAAGGGGAAAAAGCAGGAGAAACAGCAAGAAGAGAACCATCTCCCTCCTTCCAGAGCAGGTTAAATGATTTACACCAGGCAGAAGGACCTTGGCAGGAGAACGAGGTGACTTCAGCTCTGAACCACAGCCCAGAGGATTAACTCCAAGACTATCTATTTCCAGCAGAAACTTCTCCTTCCTCTGCCTAAGGACAAAATTCCTGCCAAAGGCTGCTGCTTCCTGGAGCTGTGCATCACTGCTGGCTCCGAGCTCCGGCCGCATTTGGGGCTTGCCTTATTCCAGGCAGGGCTCCAGCCCAGCCTGAGCTGGCAGGGCGGATTCTGAGACCCAGGACAGTTTTTATTTACCACAGAGCACCCAGAAAATCCTTGCACCTGTAGCCAGGCAACTTGGTCCTCTTTTCTCCTGCCAAAACACGAGTGCACTCCCCCAGAAGGAGCTTATTTGGAGCTGCCTGTGAGCCATGTGCGTAAATGACACAGTGCCTTGGGTAATTATGTCAGAGCCCTTTCATGGAGCATGCTCTGAGAATCATTAAATGCCCCTGGGAATGGCTTTCCAGGGAGCCAGGCGCTGCTGCAGGAGCCGGGCAGGCATTGTTATTAAAATGGTCAATGAAAGTGAGAACAAGGGATGGAGGGCAGCGGTCCTCGTTAGGGGAGGGAGGGGAACGAACCGAAACAAAACAGCAAACCAGGCTGGGAGGTGTCCAGAGTTATTTTGGCAGTCTGGGTTTCTGGACCGAGGTGCCAAATCACAGCTGCGTGAGAGACTTATTCCCAGTTTACAGAGGCACAGAACAATCCAGCCACCATTGTGCTACCTGATTTTTATTTTTTTCGTTCCTATTTTTTTTTGTCCTGGAGGGTGGAGATTAGCACTGGAGTGAAAGGACAGGGAGCTCGTTAGTGCCAGCTCGTTACCTGCCTCCTTGGCCTGCAGCCAGCGTGGGGAACAGCCAAGGTGAGAAACATCCATATCCTGGGGACAGCTCTGCTTTCTGCACTCCCAGCTCCAGGGCTCCCGTCCTCTCTGCTGGACCATTCCTGGGGAGCTCAGACCTCTTCCAGAACTCAAAACATAATTGCTGCATTGTGCAATTTTAATTCTGTAAGCGTCTCACATTGGCTCAGTTTTGTTTCTAAATTCTTGACAGTCCATGAAGAGCTTCCAGTGTTGTTCAGAGAAGCTGTGGATGCCCCATCCCTGGAAGGGTTTTAGGCCAGTTTGGATGGAGCAGCTTGGTCCTGTGAGAGGTGTCCCCACCCACAGCAGAAGGACTGGAATGGGATGATCTTTATGGTCCCTTCCAATCCAGGCTATTCCATGATTCTATGTCGTAGCAGATCAGCATCTGCAAATACTTCCTGCCATCTCTTCGGTCTGTTTTTAGCAATCCTTGTTGTTGTCGTTGTTTATTTTTCCATGGCAAAAGTCGAATGAATGGGAGTGGAATCCTTAGGGATTGCAGAGGGCTGGTTTGTGAGGCAGGAGTGTGTTTCTCAGGGCACTAAAGTCCTTCTCTCCCCAGTCCCAGAAGGAGGAGTCGTGCTCGGCGCAGGGCGAGGCTCCCGCGCAGCCCAAGCTCTGCCGCTCCTTCACCGGTAAGTTTGGGGGGCTGGGGTCACCCCCTGCCCTCCCCTGCTCACCCTCATCCCATGGAATGGCCCAGCAGGTGACAGGGAGGATGTGGGGCAAAGTGGGGGGCCCTAAATGAGCCTCATGGGTGAGCAAGGAGGGCCAAAAGCTTCCCAGCTCCAGTGGTCCCTCTCAGCCCAGCCTGAGACGGGTGTGAATGGTTTGGGCTCTCCCAAAGCCATCTAATCCAACCCCTCTGCCACAAACAGGGACATCTCCAGCTAGGTCAGGTTCCCTCATCCAACCTGGGATGTAGCTGTTTTAATCCACAGTTTACCAGCAATACTTCAGTTATGTTCTTCCTATAGAAAGCCATGACTGTAATCGGGGAAAATGATAAAAACCATTGTTTCTGGGTAAGTTTTTTTCCACTCCAAGGAAAACATGAGCACTGTGGCCCCTAAGATACAGTGGTGACAGAGCAGAAGGAGATTGGAACCCTTCATAATTGCATGTTTATCCCTGTCAAAAAAATCCCATAATGTGACAACATGACACTCCAGGTGCTCCAGCAGGACCCCTGCATTTTCCAGAGCTGGTTTATGGTGGTCACTGATGTGAACTTTTGCTCTGAAAAGTTGCAGATGGGGAATGAAAAAAAAAAAGATATTGATCCAAATCCTTTATGTATTTCAAAGTGCAAACCTGGATCTTTTGGCTTTTTCTTCCATGGAAATCCTGACCTTTGGTGATAGTGATCCTGTTTTATAACTGGGAAGGGATCCTTGGAGCGGAACATCTCATCCCCAAGGAGCACGTGGCCACCTGGCTGCTTCTTTTTTCCTGCTGAACTTTAAAGGGTTTTTCTTTGTGGTGTTCCTCATGGTGTTCCTCATGGTGTTTGTTTCTCCCCCACAGTGGGGAACACGGAGAAGGTGCGGGAGGTGAAGGAGAACCGGTCCAAGTCCGTGTGCGCCATCCCACCGAGCTGGGGCGGGAGGAACGAGCTCAGCCTGGAGATGCACCAACACAGGGGCTGCTCTGGCTCCTCATCAGGGCTCTGACTCCTCCAGGGAGGGCTGCTCAGTGTGTAAATAATGTAAATAAGATGCATGTTGGACAGGACATGTGGGCTGGGAATATCCAGAGTGGTTTGCATGGAAAGTCGCTGTTATTGCCCAGTGCTAAACTTTTGGTAAGAACTGAGGGGAAGATGCCCAGCTGAGCACCAGCAATGCCAGGGAATGGCTGAGGGGGCATTTCTAAGGAATTTATAGGAAAAATTATCCTGTTCAGTCTTGGAAAATTGCTGAAACTGCCTACAACTGCAAGGAAGGATGTTTTAAGAGGGTGAAATATGAGATCTTTTCATTAGTTTTCAAGGATAGGCTAAACAGCAGGGAGCATTTGGATTGTAGGTTGGGAAAAACTTGATAATCTCAAAGCAGGTTTTATTAGGGGATGGAGGAAAGAGCAGAAACAGCAAAAGATTTCTTCTGCTCCTCAGGAACTGATGGATTCTGGCTATGAACGTGAATCTCATGAAGACCAAAGTTAAATCACATAGTTGAGTAAGGGGATGTGTCTTACCTGAGGGATGGTCCCACACCCAGTTCTGCCAATGAAAAATTATTGCAGCTGAGTTAAAAGGGAGAAATATGTTCTTACTAGTTTTTAAAAATTATGGTGTCCTGGCATAAGCTGAGGTGGTTCCTGTTGACTTGAAGGTCATTCCATCACTGGAAATTCATTTTTTTGCAAAAGAAAAATTGGAGTTTTTAGCAATAGATGTGTGTTTTACATGTGTATATACATACATGTACATATGCATTGATTTTAATACAGGCTTATTGTCATCTTCAGTTAATTTATTACAGTTTAGGTTTGTTTCCTAGTTTAATCCATGTGCATGGGAGCCATGTGGGTTTTAGAAAACAGCCCATCTTTGAGCATGTTGTAATACAGGATACAATCTAAGGCATTTTTGACTCTGTTGAAGTGTTCTGTGCTTCTATTTCAATTAAACTCGTTGTGTTATGGGATCATCTCTGAATTATTTTCTCCTTGCATCTTCAACTTGCTGCTGGGGACACTCAGGGGTGGCTCTGGTGTCACTCCAGGCAGATCCTCTTGGAACAGCAGCTCCTGCAACCCTTGGCCAGTGATCCCAAGGTCAGGAGTGAGGAAAGTGATTGTAACAAGGAAATAAAATTGGTGACAACCAAGGTCCTCAGCTCTCAGGGGTTGGAATGTCCCTGTTCACCTGCAGTTTTATGTCCTCATTATTTTAAATTTCTTCTTAAATTATGCACAGTAAATAGTCATTGGAGGATTTACCAAGGTGAGTAGATTTTATTCTATAGTGGGAGAGTAAAAAGGAAATTAAATCAATTTGCTTGTCAAGGAGTTTGTAATCAAGGATAGAAACTGTGATTGGCTAATTCTTGCTTGGGTTTTTTTGGTTCTTTTATTTTGGTTTTATGCTTTTACATCTGAACTGTGTTGTTTTTGTCTGAAATACTGGGTGTTTGTACCATCTTTGTCTTGCATCCATCCTTGCCATCTTTGTACAGCATCCATCATTTTTCTGGGCATCAGGCACTTGAATAAGGAGTTTTTCCAGTTGAGATTCCCACCAGTTCTCTGCAATATCATTATGGTGACTGTTTTAGTGGGGGTAGATTTCTTTGTAATACTGTTGTAGACAACAGAAGTGATTCAAAGAATGCCAGAAAATGGAATGGAAATTTTATCTGATGTGGGGAAAAAAGGTTAAAAAAAAATTCCTTGCATTTTTTTTTTTTTTTAATTGTACATTTTCATCTCAATTCAGCATGAGGGATCCAGGCATGGGATCCTTCCTGGATCATTCCCTTCCAGCCCCACTCTGAGTGCTGGGTCCATCAATACCTCTCTGCTGCATGAACAATTTGCTTGATCTGCAGAGATATTCCCAGCAGGACATTTTTTCCCAATGAGTCACTCTGCCCTAAATTTAACCTTCTGGATACTGTCGATTTTTTCTTAAAATTTCTTTACAAAATATAATAGCCTGGCTAAAGCTTTTATGAAGTATTTTCCAGTCACTTAGTGGCCAAGCCCTCTGACTAGTTTGTATTTCAGCCCAGAATACCTTTGATAATCTTTGCCAGTATCCAGTGTTGGTGGTCTTAAAATTCTACAACTGAGTGGAAAACTGTTAAGTGCTCAGGCTTCAGAGCATGCCTAATTAATTCTTTCCAGGATTTTAGTCCTTTAAAAAGTGTTAAAAACATGGATTCAGTGTATCATTGAATATTGCATGGTTCTGTGGAAATAAATTGCATCAGTTTGATTCCTTTAGGAGTTCAGAGAGTTTTTGCTCTGTGCTTACTCTGGAAGTTACAGGAGTCTCTGGAAAGTTCAGGTTAAAATGGGCAAAAGTTGTAAATGAGGGGGAGCAGCTGGATGGCAAAGAGAGAGCCCAAAAACCACATCAGAAAACTCTTTGCAAAGGCATCAATCAGCTGCATTTGAAAATCAGGCAAAATCTCCCCTGCACTCAGAACTCCAAAAGCATTTCCTCATGTGAACTTTAGTATTTTTATTTTGAGCAGAAAACCACACTTGTGTTTATTTTATTTCACGACTGCTTAAGGAGATTATAATGACTTAATCCTGGAAAGGGCTCGCAGCGCTTGAGAAGCAGGTGAGGCAAATTTGAGCTTTTTTCTCTCCTGACATCAAGTCCTGGAGGGGATTCAGCCTCAGAAGAACCATTAAGGATCTTTCAACATCCAGGCTTATGTGCTTCTTCCAAGAGACGTGGAGACGGGGGAGATGAAAGAGGAGCATGTGATGGAGATGAACTGAGATTATCATTAAATGCAGAATTAAAGGGGCAAATGGCAGCAGGGGTATCTATTGCTCTCCCTCCCAGCACAGCTCAGGCTGGGGGTTTGTTCTTTGTGAAACCATTGGGGATGTTAATGGTTTTCCAAGGTGAAGCTTGGGTGCTTTTGAGTGCTAAAAAGTGTTTTGGGTGCTCTTGTCGGGGTCTGGTTGGCTTTGCTGTCCTTGGTGTCCTCTTGTTCTGAGGTTTGGGGAGAAAAGAGTGAAAGAAGAGACTCCAGAGAGATTCACCCTCCTACCTAAGGAAACGCCACACAGGACATCTTTTGGAGCAGGGAGATCATAGAACCATGGAATCATTTGGTTTGGAAAAGCCCCATGGAGCCCAACCATTCCCCCAGCACTGCCAAGGCCACCTCTGACCTGTGTTCCCAATTTCCATGTTCACAGAGATTTTAAATCCCTCCAGGGATGGGAATTCCACCCCTGCCCTGAGCTATTCCAGGATTTCACCACCCAGGATCATCAGGCCAAGCTCCAATGAAGAAAGGTCTGCAAAGATCTCCAAAGGGACTGGGTAAAATCTCCAAAGGCAGCCCTGGAAACTCACTTCTCTATCAAATTGCAAGAAATCCTCTGCTTTCTGCATGAGAGAGTGAAAAGATGTTGATCCATCTACATAAAATGTGAATTTTTCTGTGAGCATGGATCAAACTACAGGAAATAACAACACAGACTGTGCTGATGGAGTCTTTGATCAATTCAAAGGTAAACCACCCAATTCTGTGAAAAATCTGAGCTGACTTGCCCCAGCTCCTTTCTGGAATGTATATCTTTTGGAGAGTCACAAATTTGGTTTGAAAGCTTAAGGGAAAAAAAAAAAATCCTCAATGTCAATTAGGAATTAATAAAATGCTCAGGATACAAGTTTCCTTTCCATCCACTGAAGTCCTGGAGCTGCCCATGGTGGCATTTGACCTCTGTGGGTAAGAGGATGCTGAAGGCAGGTCTAGTGGTTAATTCACCCCCCTGCCTTTGGTGTGGCAATTCCAGAGATCCCAGCACAGGCTCCAAAGGACAAACATCATTAGCACTATCTCCAGGCTGTGGGAGAGACCACACAGGTCTCATTGCCCAGGAATTTTTTGGATCCTGAAGGTGATGAGGATGTGCTCGGGGCTGTGACAAGGGATCACAGAATCATCCTGGAATCACAGGATGGTTTGGGTTGGCAGGGACCCTAAAGATGATGCAGTTCCAAATCCTGTCATGAGCAAGGACACCTTCCACTGGACCAGGTTGTTCCAATCCCTGTCCAGCCTGTCTTTGGAAAGAAACACCTGTCAGGAGTGGGATTTCAGTGCACAGAGAGACATTTCAACCTTGGGAACTCAATTCCTATTCCACAGCCTCAGAATTTGGAGGATGTTTGACTGGGCACAAGGCATCCTGTGAAGAGCCAAGGCTGGGCACCAGCAATGTTCTGCCTCAGCCACACAGGGTTTTTCTGCCAGTGGGACCCAGAATTCCTGAGGACACTTCCAAATGGCAAACAGCACTAACTCGGGATGTGCAGTAGCACGAAAACAGCAGTGCCAAATACAGCTGGCTCCAAACACACCCAGAAATCTGGAAGTGTGCATTAATCCCTTTTTTAAAAACAAAAATACACAAGTGCCCACTTTGCATTTTAATTTTATGTAATTGCAGTGTGAGATATAAAAAAAAAAAAAAAAAATCCTCACTCCTGGTGTGCAAATCCTGGTTTTCACCCAGCTCCTCTGAGCATTGCCAAGACTCCTGTCAGTTGTATCCAGCTTTGAGGAGATCACAAGAAGAAATAGCAACCAATTGTCATTGTAACTTCAGACAGGTTTAGCCAGGATTGTGGGAGTTAAATGTCTGATTGGAATTGCACTAACTGATTATTTAGGATAGATAAGATGTACTTTTTATTTAATCAACCAGTTATGTTTACTGCAAAGAGCAGCAGTAGGGCAGCAGTGACTGAGGGATGGGTGTGTTATTGCTGTTCAAAACTGTGGGAAAAGAGTGAATATGCTGGGATGAGGTGGGAAAGGATGATTTGTTTAGCAATGAGATGAGTGGAGGTTTAGGGAGGGATGATCACATGGAAATCCTCAGCAGTAGCTGGGAGTGTTTCCAGTGGAATGGCAGGAGGGTGGGATGGACAGGGTGTGTTTATTCCTGCAGGATCCCACCTCTGTGGCTGAGTTTTGACCCTGAGTGATGGTAAGTCTGCACCCTGTCCCAGCTCTCCTTTCTCCCTGTGTCAGTGAAGATCTAGATTCCTCTAGATCCCACATCCTCTGGAATTCCTCACATACTCACAGTCAGGTTAAACCAGGAGCAACTCTGCCCCTGGAACATGAGTGAGGTCCAGTGTGTTATTTTACAGCTGCAATATTTAAGGAACACAATGCAGAGGGTAAATGATTATAATTTAAATTCTGTTGTGCTTCTATAAGGACAACAGAAGATTGAGAGGTTTCAGCACTCTGTATGCCTCAATAGGAAATGTAGTCAAAATTTTTCCCATCCCTCTCCAGGTTCCCCAACTAGTGTGCAGTTACTTTGAGATACCCATATGTTCACAGGTAACTTTAAATATTAAATTGATTTGGAAATTAATTTGGCAACACAAAATCCCATAGGATAGGGAAGCCAACAACATCAACCCCCTCCCTTGTTCAGAGCAGTTCATGACTAAGGCTAAGGTAAGAAAATCAGAACTTGATTTTTGACTGTAATTTAAATTTCTTCTTTCAGCCTCCTGGCATGTCACAGGAATATAGTTATTGCCCTACAGAAATTATAATTTCCCTAGCCTGGCATCCCATTCTTGGCAGTGATCTACAGCAGATGCTCCAGCAGAAACAAAAAACATTAGAAAGCAAATGGCAGTGAAATTCCATGCAGGAATGTCCTTGCTCCCAGGAGACACTTCTCCCCTAGCAGGCTGGGTGGGTGGGGTATAGATCCATGTAATCCACTTTTCTGTGGCAGGAGCGAGAACATAATTTACAACTGCAGGACATCCCTAGTGTGTCGTGTGTGCCCCTGGTTGGATTCTCCTTGTCCAGCTCCATGGGGACCTGCCTGGTGTTGATTGCAACCCTTCCCAAAGACCAGGATATTTAAGATCTTCCAGTGTTGTAATGTTTTTCTTGCATCCTTGGGGTTACTTTCTGTAAAAGCCACGTGTCTTGGGTTGCAATACAGGATGTGGCCAGCAATGTGTATTCTGTCCCCATCTGCTGCAGTCGGGTGGGGCAGTGACCCTGATCTCCTGGCACATATCATCTGCTAATGAGCCATCTTTAAACCAGCTGGGGCAATCATCTTTATCTTTCCCATGACCCACTCTTCATCCAGGAGGTATCACCTGTTAATGGGCCATTGTTAAAAACTGGGTGTGGCAGCGATTCTTATCCCTGTGGGAGATATCTCCTGTTAATGGGCTATTGTTAAAAACTGGGTGTGGCAGCAACTCTTATCCCTGTGGGAGATATCTTCTGTTAATGGGCCATTGTTAAAAACTGGGTGCGGCAGCGATTCTTATCCCTGTGGGAGATATCTCCTGTTAATGGGCCATTGTTTAAAACTGGGTGTGGCAGTGACCCTGATCTCCTGACACATATCATCTGCTAATGGGCCATCTTTAAACCAGCTGGGACAATCACCTTTATCTTTTCACAATCCATCCTCCCTCCAGGAAGATATCATCTGCTGCTGGCTCATTCAGTCCCACTGCATGACTGATAAAATTCCATCATCCCACTGGGAGATGCTCCAGCCAGGGCAGGAGCCAAGCCTTTCCTGACCAGATAAAAACTGAGATTTTGGACAGCAAGGAACCTTCTTTCCACTGGATTCCAGAGGAAAGCCAGACCTTTCCACATCATCCCTGGACCTGTAGAGGAAACTGCACCTTCTCCAGGAGCACTGCTCCAGCTGAACCACATCTGCCACTGCAGGAGGATGCAGCCACCATTGAATGGGACTGCTGCCAACACCCTGATGGGTGTCAACTTGGATTCTGACTGTCAGTGTTTTGGGATTGTTCTTTGTAATACTGTATTTCTATTTTAATTTTCCTAGTAAAGAATTGTTATTTCTTATTCCCATGTCTTTGCCTGAGAGCCCCTTAAGTTCAAAATTATAATAATTTAGAGGGAGAGGGTTTGCATTCTCTTTCAAAGAGAAGCTTCTGCCTTTATTGGCAGATACCTGACCTCCAATCCAGGACAGGTTTTGCTCAGAGGAAGGAGGAGACGCGAATTCCAGAATTGCCATTTGTGGGGACACAGTGAGAGGTGTCACCACAGTGGACACTGAGGACACTACGGGCTCCACAGTGTGGGGAAGACCTTTGAGTCCATCTCTGCTCGTGGGAAGGATGGGAACAATCCCTGGTGTCCCAGGAATTCTGCACTTGTGACCAGAGCTGTGTGTCCCCATGGATGGCTCGTACTCTGCCTCCATGTCTGTCATGACCCTTAATGCCACAGCTGCTCACTTACACCAGCTCATCTGCTTTTAATAGTCCTGCTCCACCACCCACTGAAACCCACACCAGCCAGGAGATCATTATCCAAAAATAGCATTTCTCCGGCCCCGCTCTTCCAGAGACCCGGGAAACTTGGGGTTTTTTCCTCTTTTTCTGGTTTCCAGGTGTGCTGTTCCCCCCTGCTGCCCCATGAAGGCTGGAGCAGCTGCCCTGGCAGCTGGGATCCTCGGGGGCACCGGGGTGTTGCTGTTCCTCATCGCCTTTGGGACGGATTATTGGCTCCTGGCCACGGACACCTGCGGGCTCCTGGAGCATGGCAACAGCACTCTGAGCGCCGGGGGGGTGAGCTCTGAATCCTGTGCTTTGAAAGGACTTACCTAAGTAATTTCAGATCTAAAATTTTGAAATCTGTGGGAATATTTGTTCTCAGTGAAAGTGACCTGTTTACCTGAGGTAAAACTTTAAATACTTTAAAATCCAACCTGGCTTTTCTATAATATTAAGAATTTTGACTGGAGTAAGTTATGTCTAGGAAGCATTAATACAGCACCTCTGTAATCTGGCAGATATGAACATTAGAGAATGAAAGGCAAAAATGTAAGAGCTTTAATTGTTGACAGCATTTCCCTCTAAGGACAAAAGATATCTCCTGATATTTGCCATTAAAAGATTTCTCCCTCTGTAGTTCCTTCATTTAAAACTAGTTAATGTGTAAAAATGTGGGGCTTGGCAATCACTTCTATCTGAAATGATGCAGCTGCAACAGAGACACCAAAGTGAACATCAGGCACAGAGCAGAGAGGTTCCTGCCCATCCAACCAGGCCCTGGGTATCCTCAAAGTAAGATTTATATGGGATTTTAGTTAGCAGGAAATGTAATTTTCAAGGGGCAGCTTGATATTTTGGTGCTGAGGGCTGGTGTTGCTCGTTTATGGATCCCTCAAGTTGGATTTTCTCTGCACTTGCTGTTGTCTAACTCTTCAATGAAATAACAACCAGATCAGTTCCTCGAGCCACCCACTCCCCCAAAATGTTTTTGTGCCAATCAGTGTGTGGTTTCCATTCCTAAATGACAGGAAGATCCTTGTTGTGTGCAGACTTTTTGTTACTTCAAAGTTCAATCCAATTAGGTTTGATTTTTTTCCTGGTGCGGTGAGTCACCCTGGGTAAGCATCATGATGCCAGCAAGAAATATTTTTTCTTTCATTTCAGAATCCCATAATCAAATGTAGGGCACTGTTTGCTTGAGTCATGGTTCCAAATGACTTTCCCAACTGAAAAAAAAAAATTATGATGGAAAAAATGCCTGGAGAAGTGAAAAAGAAGTCCGGGTCTTTAGTTTCAAGCAGCTCAGTAAAGCCTGGGGATGGCAGAGACTGAGAAATGCCACTTGTTTTTTGTGCACTTGTGAAGTGACAGTGTTAATTGTTTCAAGTTTTAGTTGTTTTTGAAAGTGGAGAGAGCAGAGATGATGCACTGCACTGCACAAATAAGCATCTCAAACATTTCAGAAACGCTCTTGGCCAAGTGTTGGGGAGCCTGACACTGAAGCAGTGACTTCAAAAGCACCAGGCAGAAATAGGAACTGCTCTTACTCTTCCCTCTGAGCTATTTTATTTCTATTTTAGACACTGTTGCTATTATTTCTATTTCTGTTACTGGTTGTGGATAACAGGCTCTGTTTCTACCTTCTCTGCCCTTTCTTAAACTGCCAAATCCTGTGCCTTGCAGATAAGGATGGGCTGAGTGTCTGGCAAACTCAGTGAAATGTGCTGTGGATGCACCAAGTCAGAGCTACCAGCTGAGGAGGTTTCAGGGCTGAATGTTCCCCTTGTCATAGTCAGGATTTTATCCTGAAAGTAAGAGGAGAATCAGGTCAGCGCTCTGGAACTGCTATAATGTGATGGATAAAAACATTGAGAAGAGGGAAGCAGCTCTGGGGAGAGCTCAGAGCCCCTTCCAGGACCTAAAGGGGATTCAGGAGAGGTGGAGAAGGACTTGGGATGGAGGGACAGGACACAGGGAATGGCTTCCCACTGCCAGAGGGACACTGGGGAGAAATTCTTCCCTGTCAGGTCCTGGCACGGGGTGTCCAGAGAAGCTGTGGCTGCCCCTGGATCCCTGGAAATGTCCAAGGCCAGGCTGGATGGGGCTTGGAGCACCTGGGCTAGTGGAAGGTGTCCCTGCCCATGGCAGGGGTGGGGCTGGAGGGGCTTTAAGGTCCCTTCCCACCCAAACCTATTAACCTGTGACAAGATAAGTACCTCTAGTACATCCCTGCTGAGTCCCATCTCCTTTGGTTCACAGGGCAGATCCCTCTATGGACATTCCTCATCATAAAACTTAATTTTGTCACAGTCTTGTCTACTTTACCAAACTCTGTCTGAGGAAGATAAATTTGTTTTTGAGATAATTTTAATAAATCCTTTGATAAATGTTCCCTGACTGAACTTTGCAATGTAGTCACTTCAGGAAAGACCAAAACCTTTTGCTTGCAGTCAGGCTTGGGGGTTGGAGGAAGGTGTTTGAGAAGTAGAAAACACCCAGAAGACCCAGCTCCCTGAAATTCCCATCCAGCTCTGGCCAGCAGGGGCTTAAGGACATCAGAGAAGTCAGCAAATGGTTTGTGCAGCTCTGCAGGACAATTTTCCAGAACTGTGCCACGGCAGAAAGTCAAGGACAGCAGCTCCTCCATGATCCCCAATCCCTCCAAAACTGACTCAAAGAGCAAATGAAAATAAAAAATTAAATCAGTGCCTGTCAAGCAAAGCTTAATACTCCAGGTCCCATGATCTTCCCTGTTTCAGCCTGGACTTTCATCCCTCCCCAGGCTGGCAGTCCAGCAGAGGCTGGGAGGGAGGTGCTGATGTTCCACCACGAGGGTTTCTTCTGGAGGTGCTGGTTCCTCGGCGAGGGTCACCCCGAGAGCATCTGGACCTTCTGGTACAGTGAGTACAACCCACCACTCCACACCCACACCATTCCCTCACAGTTCAATGGGAAACAAACACAGGAGTGATCCCAGGGATGCAGACACAGTTTTTGTTTCATTTTTGTCATTCCCATCTTCTGTCCAAAGCAAACCTGGCTCACTCTTTTTGTGCCCTTTCTGTGCTCATTTTTTTGACTTGGGTTTTGGTCTCAGAGGGCTGTTCACAGAAATGTTCCCACCTCTTGAGGCCATTTAATTTATCACCTACAAAGTTATGCAAATTGTTGGCTTCCACCAGCAAGGAGAACCTTTCCTTCCTCCCCCTCCTTCCCAATAACTCTTGATGTTTGTGTTCAGCAAAATTCTGTGAATGTGAGTCCATTCCCTTCCAGGCATTGCTCTTCTGTCCCTGTTTCTGTTCTGTCTCTTTTCTGCCTTCCAGGTGCTCAGCATTCCCAGCTCCCACTGATTTCAGCACGTTTGTGATGTCTCTGGGTGCTCAGGACCAGTGGTGCACCATGGAAAGCCATTTTACTTTAAGATCTCACCTTTTTTTACCTTTTAAGATAATTGAAATTACACTTGAGAGCAAACAGAGAGGGATGCAAAATCCATTATTTTTTCCTTCAAAAACAAATGGAAGGAAAGTAGGGTTTGGGATAAAAGCCCCCAGCTTTTAAATAAATTCTGCACAGGCTTTAAACATCAGAAAAACCTTGACCCTGTGCCCTTGATGGAAGATGTTCCTGTGGTTGTGGAACAGCACAATCACCTCAGAGGGCACTTCCCTGAAAATAATGCAGGTTCCCACACTAAATTTGCTCTGCAGTGATTAAAATTTCCAATGACTTTGCTGTCCCCCAGCCCCTGACCTGTTTCCTGTAAAATCTTTCAGGAATTCTTCCCTCCACCGTTCAACTGAACAATGGGAGGTTTTTCACACGGGAAATTTGTGATAATAAAGGACAGTCTTGAGACAGGGAGTTTGCTGCTGAATTACATTATATGGAAATACATAATATAATTTTACCTGAAGTAAAATGAGTCACTCTGATAACTGGTGAATTTTTTTGCTACTTCTTTTGGTATTTATTATAATAGGATTGATCATGGCAAATTAATTTGCTGCTCTTGTGGATGTAATAATTAATTCAATAGGTATTCCATAGTCAATTTAGCATGAACTAATGTCCACCTATTATAAAGTGCTCCTTTGAGCTGGGGAACATATTTAAATAAGTGGCCAACCATTAATTAATTCATTTAACATTCATTCTATTACTGTTAATCATGATAAGCCTCAGTGGTATTAATATTGATGGGCCACTTCCATTGTAATTGTGCTTTTCCTTCTCACCAGCTGGAGGTCTTGGAAGTACCTTGCTCTGGTACCCAAACATTCTGACCCTTCCAGGTGCTCAGGCACATTCTATGGAGGAAAACAGCAATGAGAATGTTGACAAGGACTTCAGCTGTTCCATCTTCCATGATTTTTGTCCACCTTACACTCAGGTTATGAAGATGAGAAGATGTGCAAGAAGCAGTTTCAGATACTCTAGTATCTCCCCTCTTTTGTAGTTCTTATTTATGTTTTTATTTTTCTCTATAACCAAGATTTATTATATTTTTTCCTCCCCAGCCTTCTGATTTCACTGAGGGTTTTGCAGGTTTTGCACAGCAGCACATCACCATCTCAGTACTGTAACTGATTCTGCAGGAAATAAAAGCAAACAGGGGTTTAATTCTTCTTTTTCTTCATCTTTTGCAGCCAGCCAAGCACACCCCAAGTTCTGCATGCATGGCTACCTCTTCCCCATGCCCATTGCTGTGGGACCTTTCCCCCATCCCTCCTATGACACAACTGCAGGTGAGTTTCTTCCCTTCTGCCCCAGCAGCTCCTTTTCCGAGGGATCAGGCAGGGATTTGGGATGTGTGTGGTTCTCCTGTTGTAAATTCACACAGCCAAGCAAGGCCAGGAGCTTGGAGAGCCCTTCCCTGCTTGGTTGGGTGCCCCAGGCACAGGATGAGAGGCTCTCCCACGTTTTCTCTGCTCTGTGCTGGGATGGGCTGTGCTCAGATAACCCAAACCCAGCCTGAGTGCTGACTCAGTCCCAAAATCTGCTTTCCTGGGATAGTTCAGGTGTTGGTTTGTTGCAACACAAAATAAACAAGCACTAGAAAATTGGTTAAAGACCAAATTGTTAGAGAATCCATGTAAGTGACTGGCTTGTTTTTAAAGCACTGAACACTAAGCAGTTGGAGAGCTCCCTTTCAACTGGGTCCTTTTTTATTTATGTTTCTCTATATTTTTCGAGTTCTTTAATGAATCAGCTGCTGTTAGGAATTTTAATTTGCTAAATTGGTGGCAGCAGTTAGAATTAATTCAATGATCTTTTTTGAAATGAATTGATTTCTTTAAATAGTGTGCATCAGTCTGCCTTGCCTCCGGGGATGCAGGGCAGACGTTCTGCACAAACAAACATCTTGACCTTTTCCTTAGCCTTTAGTAGTACCTTTTTTTTCAGTTTTTATTATTTTTTTTTCTATGAAAAATTAATTAAAAATAAAAATATTGCCAGTAGGAGCATGTGATGAGGGCAGCTTGTTTCTTTGGCTGTGCTGTGCAGAATTCCTGCCCTGGGGAATGCTTTGTGGTGTCAGATGGATACAAGGGACCTGTGGATGGAGGAGGAGGAGCAGGATGTGCAGCAAGAACACAGGATAAGCTGTGGGATTGTTTTTGCTTGGTGGAGACGGGCACAGCATCCAGGATCTGGATGATCCTGCTGATAAACACACACACTATTTTTTCCATCCTAAATAAAGGGCGCTGGTGGCATCTGTCCCTGCCTGTCAAACCCTGTGAAACCCTCCCAGCTGCCTCCCAGATGTGTCCCCTGGGCACTCCCAGCACCACCTCGATATTCTCAGCGGTTCTTTCCAGCTTTAATGGTCCTGTGAAGGTGCTGGGGATGGGGGGGCTGCACTGGCTCTGCCTGTCCCCATCGTCTGTGGGGGTGGCTCAGCCTCCACATTTTGGGCACAGACAGCACCGGGCTCCTCCCCTGCCCCAATCCTCTGCTAAGCCCTCGGGGGAGCAGCCACTTCTGTGGTTAACTCCCTTTCCTTTCTAACCAGCCCATCCTCATCGGCAGGCTCTGACAGAACAGGAGGCTGTCCAAGCAGAGGGGTTCTCCAGCTATTACCTGCTCCAGAGATAATTCTGCCTTATCTGCATCCTCTTAGGCTCCCTGAGAGAAACGGGTGACGGGAGGTTAAACATGAAAATGAATTCTGTGGTTTTGGAGAGTTCAAGATACTTATCTCTCCCTAAGTGGCTCTCCTGACAAAATGGTTTCAAATGAGGAAAACGCATCTTCTCTGTATCATTTTTCTTTCAAGTGTGAATCATTTCAGCACTACCCACTTGCTCGTGCTCGGCTTGAATCAAACTGGAGCTTCTGGAGAACGAGGGGCAGGGAGAGATGTGGTGGTGCAAGGGATGGGATAAATCAGGGGATGGGGAGCAGGGTGTCAGAGGGTCCGTGCTGGAAGACCTCTACCTTTGGATAAGGTTTATGGCAGTGTCTGCAAGACACTTGGCTCCTGGGAGGCTTAAATCAGTGGGCTACATCCCATCCTGTTCCATCTGGTGGGATGTGATGGATCAAGCTTGCTCAGCTCTGCCTGGGGTGGTTGTAGGAAGTCATGGCCAAGCCCCCAAATTCCCTGGATGGAGAGGCAGCTGCTCTCCTGCCCTGTTCTCTTTCCCAGAGTCAAACAAGGCCATTAATGGGGGCCCACATGAGCTCCTGTTTTCCCTGCAGTCCTGCTAGCAAACACTGCTTTTATTTTAAACCAGGGGCCTGGCACCTTCCCGAAGTGTTAATTAAAGTGGAACAAAGCTGTGATCTGAATCCACCTCTCCAAATTTTGTTTTCCTTTCTTGCCAAGCTTTTCCAACCTCCCCTGGCACAGTTAAGAGCCGCGTCCTTTCCTCCCACCCTTTTTTTTTTTGGTTTACTTCCCTGGCAAACCCTCCCAACCCTTTGGCCTCATCCCAGTCCCATTCTGTAGGGCATGACATTCCCCCTGAACCTGTGGCTGTTCCAGGTGCCCTGGCAAAGGCTCAGCTCTGCCTGACACAGCAGCATCACAGGTTGTTGTTTTTACTGTTGCTAAAGCAGGAGTTAAACATGGCATTGTTAGGAAAGAGATTTGTGAGGTTGAAGAAAGCCTCTTTCCTCTCCTTTCACTGGCTTTGCTCCTGTTGCAGTGTACAGAGGATTTTGGACGGCGTTCATCCTGCTGGCCGTGGCTGCTGGGCTCGTGGGGGGGCTCCTGCTGGTCTGTGGGGTCCCCTTCTCCAGCCCCCACTCCTACAAAGTTGGGGGAGGATTCCTGCTGCTCTCAGGTGAGGGGACGTGGCTGGGGCAGGGTGGCTCTGGAGTGGGGGCAGGTGGGGATGAAGTGCTGCTGTGGGAGATGGGGCTCTGGTGGGAGCAGCAAATGATTCCCTGCTGGAATTGAACCCCTGGGACCTCTGAGCTGGTCCAGTGGAAAGTGTCTGTCCTGGTTTGGAGGACAGGTGTCTGCCAATAAAGGCAGCAGCTTCTCTTTGAAATAGAGAATGTAAACCCCCTTCCTCCAAATTATTATAAGTTTGAAATTAAGGGGATCTCAGGCAATTAGGAATAACAATTCTTTACTAGGAAAATTAAACTAGAAATACAGTGTTACAAAGAACAATCCCAATCCTGACAGAGTCAGAATCCAAGCTGACACCTGTCAGTCAGTCAGGGTGGTGGCAGCAGTCCCATTCAATGGTGGCTGCATCCTCCTGCAGTGGCAGATGTGGTTCAGCTGGAGCAGTGCTCCTGTAGAAGGTGCAGTTTCCTCTGAAGGTCCAGGGATGATGTGCAAAGGTCTGGCTTTCCTCTGGAATCCAGTGGAAAGAAGGTTCCTTGCTGTCCAAAATCTCAGTTTTTATCTAGGTAGGAAAGGCTTGGCTCCTGCCCTGGCTGGAGCATCTCCCAGTGGGATGATGGAATTTTATCAGTCATGCAGTGGGACTGAATGGGCCAGCAGCATCCTTCCTGGAGGGAGGATGGGCTGTGGAAAGATAAAGATGATTGCCCCAGCTGGTTTAAAGATGGCCCATTAGCAGATAATATGTGCCAGGAGATCAGGGTCACTGCCCCACCCAGTTTTTAACAATGGCCCATTAACAGGAGATATCTCCCACAGTGATAAGAATTGCTGCCACACCCAGTTTTTAACAATGGCCCATTAACAGGTGATACCTCCTGGATGAAGGGTGGGTCATGGGAAAGATAAAGATGATTGCCCCAGCTGGTTTAAAGATGGCCCATTAGCAGATAATATGTGAGATAAGGGCCACTGCCCCACCTGGCTTCAACAGATGGGGACAGAATACACATTTTTGGCACATCTACCCAACACAGTGTCTCTGTCTTTATGGTCTTTAAGGCCCCTTCAACCCAAACCATTTTGTGATTCTGTGCTAAGCCAGGCTTTAGCATGATAGTCTTTAGTCCTAGCAAGGCTGAGATTTTTGAAAATCACTTTAGTTTTACTATTCCTCCATGCAGCCCTTTAATTTCAGTGAAGCCTGCAGGAGTGTTAAGTCTGGGCAGCATCAGCCCTGCTCAGTTCCCCAAAGTCAGGCTTTGCATTTGGGCTGCTCCTGCCTCTGCTGTTAGCTTTGATAGAGCTGGAAACCCTCAGAGTGATGAAAGACAAACTCGGTGATCCAAAATGGGAGGGCTGGCTTAAGGAGACCTGAAAAGATGAAACGATGGCACTGCAGGAAAATGAATTAAAAATAGACATTTATTCATTTTCCCCACTGCTGTTAGCAATGATTCCTCTGAATTATCACTTGGGCTTTTTCCTTTTCTGTATTTGAGAGAAATAACTGGCTTCAGTAGTAGAAATACTTGATTTATACCAGTGACTCAAACTCAGAAAAAAGCTCTTTTATGACTCAAGCAGCCACAGGCTGGAGCTCAGTTGGGCTGCGCCAAGTGAAGAACTTTGTAATGAAATCAGGCCTTTCTCTGAAAAACCACAGCTTAATTGCAGATCCTTCACCAGCTCCTGCTTCCTCATATCTGGCATAAATCACACGAGATGCTGTCTTTGCTCTCAGTTTATGGTTTAAGTGAGCCCAGCTTTGGGGGGCTGCAAACATTAGTTGAAAATATTTAATAAAAAAGGTCCTGACATTGACCCATGTCCCCAGCTGCAACATCTACAGAAGGTTTAAGTTCCTCCAAAGATGGTTTGGGCAGCCTGTGACAGAGATGGACAATGCTTTCCATGGAGAAATTCCTGCTGATGTCCAATCTAACCCTTCCCTGGCCCAGCCTGAGGCTGTTCCCTCTCCTCCTGTCCCTGCCCCCTCCTGTCAGGGAGTTGTGCAGAGACACAGGGTCCCCCCTGATCCCCCTTTTCTCCAGACTGAGCCCTTTCCCAGCTCCCTCAGCCCCTCCATGTCCCTCTTGTCCTGAGGGTCCCAGAGCTGCCCCCAGCACTGGGGGTGTCCCTGCACTGTCCTGATCCCCCTGGACACTATTCCTGATCCTCCTGGACACTATTCCTGATCCAAGCCAGGTGTCACTGGCCTCTTGCCCACCTGGGCACCCCTGGATTTGTGTCCAGCCCTTGTCCAGCACCCCCTGGGCATTTTCCACAAACAGATTCCCAGCCATGCTGCCCCAAGCCTGTAATTTTCCATGGGGCTGTTGTGATCCCAGAGTGGATAATAATCCAAGGGTTGTACCAGGGCAGGAAGCTTTCTCTTCCCATCTGTAGTCCAGGCTCCCAGGAGGCAGCAGATGTCCCTGAGGAGTGTGTGCAGCCTGCACATTGGGCAGAAATATCACAGAAAAGGAAGCCGAGTAATACTCAACTGTCTTCCTTTTTTCTCATTGTTTTTCCACTTTATTTGACTATTCCTTGATTAAAAGGCTGGGGCTTCGAATGTGACACTTTTTAGAAGAGCTGATTATGCATCACATAAACCTCTTGGCATTAGACAAAGATGCTGCTGTTAAAATTGAAGTTTGTATTAATGCAGCTTCAATCTGAACAGCAATCATTGTTATTAACAGTCATTCGGGGGAACGAGTTCATCTGGAAGACACTTCCTGCTATATTTTCCATTCAAATGATAGCAGAAGGATTCAATGTGTTTTTGAGCAAAGTTTCCTTAGTGTTTCAACTGATCTTTTTATCCAGGGGGTTTTATCCTGATCTCAGACCTCTGGATCCTTGCTTGGGCCTGGTTTTTGGATGGGTTTGGGTTGCATCCCTCCATGGTTATTTTCTTGTTATTCCTTCTAAAAATATTTTGCATAATTGCACTAAGCAGTGGGAACAATGGATTTAACACAGCCTCGAGTCCCCAGCCGTCCCTTTCTTTGGGTAGAGAGATGTGCAGGGATGATGCAGGAGAAAGAGCCTCTTGTCTTCTAATCATGGCCTGCAGGTCAGTGTTAATTAACCTCCCCTGCAGAAAGGATCTCTCCTTGAGGAAGTGTGAAAAAGCTGGCAGTGTGCAGAGTGGGAATGTGGTCTGGGTGTTGGAATGGGAGATGGAGCACCAGGAGTGGGGAATGTCCTGGCCTCTCAGGGAACTTTCACCAGCAGCTTTGTCCTGCCCTCCACCTCCCTGCTTTTGGGAGAAATCCTGGTTATTCACTGCAAAATGACATCACTTTTCCCACCAAAAGGCTCTAAAGACACGACTGGTGCAAATGCATCCCCAGATGCTCTTGGCTGAGCATGGCCCAGGGAGGGCTGTGTGTCCCTGTGTCACTGTGTGTCCCTGTGTCACTGGGGGAATCCAGCACCAAGAGTGGGGATTGTCATGGCTCAGCTGCATCCCTCTGCACTTCCCTCTGAGATGTCTTTTATCTCCTGTACATTCCAGAGGGCACATCTGGCTGTGCCAGCCCCCATGCCCTGACTGCTCTGGGATGTGTTTTTGGGAGCCCTCCCAAAGCACTGGAGCCATTTCTCTGGATTTCCTCCACTGGGTGATTTTGGAAAGAGTAGACACCAGAGCCATCTGACCTTTGCACATCCACAGCCCCAGCTGAGCAGTTTTCCCTGCCAGCCTTCTCCCCAAAGCACCTGGAATACACGAGCCAAGAGCCAGTGTGCTGCTTTCCTCCCAGCATTTCCCATTTGGGAATGAACTTCAGCCCTTCCAAGGGGTGGCAGGTCCTGCCTGGAGCCTGCTTGTCCCTTTGTTTCAGTAGTCAGAGGTTGGTTAATTGTCACTGCAGTGTCACCAAGAGGGCTGGGTGAGCTCTGTGCTGCAGCTTCTGGAAGCTCTTTGAGCTGCTGAGACAACTTTGCTCGTGGCCTTTCACTTTTCCTAACTTGTGCTCCTTGGTTTTCTTTTCATTTGGGAGAGACCAAACTTAGAAGTGCATCACTGGCACAGGTTGCCCAAAGAGGGCATGGGTGCCTCTGGAAGTGTTCCAGGCCAGGTTGGATGGGGCTTGGAGCAATCTGGGGTGATGGGTCACATCCCTGCCCATGGTGGGACCAACCTGTTCTTCAGCATGACCCAGCAGCATGGGAAAAAAGGGCAGATTCCCCAGCCCTGGGAGTCAGAGTGCTGGATTTTTTACTCAGATTCTGCTTCCCAAATGGAGCAGCTCCACTTTGGCAGTCTCAGGCTCCACGTGCAGTGAAGGCTGGCAGTTGTGGAAGGGCATCTGAAGGTCACCCCTCCATTTCATTGTTATTAACATCCTTAAGAGGCAACGAGACAGAGAGGAGGACGAGTCAAAGTTCATTATTCTCCTAATTAGCAGATTACACAAAAGTTCAGTAGCTTCCCCAGAATAAGAGTTAAAGATTGAGTTCACTCACCTGTCCCCACAATTAGCAGCTATAAAGGTGTCACAAGGAAATAAAGTGAGAGAAAGAAAAAGCTCTACTTCAATTTGCCCACACAGAAGACAGCTCAGCTGGGAGAGGGGGATGGAGCTCCAGGCTCACAAAAGAGACAGATTTAATACCCCACTGCAATTTTCTGGCAATTAGCCCCTCCCCAGAAGATGCTGTTGACCTCATCAGCCTGGAGATGGAGTTTTGCAGTTAATTTTTCCCAGTACCACCCTAGTGAACAGAGGCAAAGGGGGAGAAGTAGGCAAGGAAAGGGATCACTTGGGGAATTTTCCAGTGGAGAAAGCACAGGGATGCTGAGAGGAGCATGGGGATGAGGTTTGGTGAGTCTTCACTTACCCAAACCCAAACCTGTGCCTCAGGTGTGGGTGCCAATGCCAGTGTCATGTTTAGGACAGAAAATGACTTTTTTTTCCATTTTTTATTTTGCTGCCTAAAGGAATCTGTGTCTCTTCATCCAAAGCTGGCAGGAAACAAAGATAATTTTCTGCTGTGTCCAACACTAAAAGCCCCAGAAAGAAGGGGGAAAAGTGAAACCAAATACAACATCATTTTAAAACAAAAATGCCAAATGCTTTGGTAACATGGGAGTGAAACATCCTGATTTTTTCATGATGAAGAGGCTGCTGCTGGCTGTAAGTGTGACAGATTTTATGCAGGTTCAGGTACACTTGAGATTTCTCCAAACTGGCTGAGCAGATTTGGGTGAGCTGCCCTTCCTGAGCTCCCACCATCTTTTGGCTGCACCTGCCCTTCTGATTTTCTCTTCCTACCGAGGACATGGTGTAAATCCCAGGGATTCTGCAGCACTCAGCTGTAATTATTCCAGGGAAGAAAGCTGCTTGCTTCACATATCCTTGTCATTTGCCCAAAGTGTGAAAACATTCTTAATTTAGATGCCATGGCCATGCCATCACCTCCAGTACCTGTTTAATAATAAATCCTTCTGTGCCAAGACCTGGAGCTTCTCCTGAGGCTGGAGGAGGGACCAATTCCCATTCCTTATCTCCTGAAGGATGGTGCCACCCACACGTGGGACTTCCCACACCCTTCTCAGTAAAAACTGGATGATTTTGATCTGATTACTTCAAAAAAATGAGACTTAGGCTATTTAAATTGTCCTGGGAGAAACCAACACAGAATTCCTGGTTATTTAAAGCAAAATTCCAAACTACTTTTCCATACCCACGTTCTCTGTCCCACTGGGGCTGCACTTTCATTTGTGTCTCTTATGGTAGGTATTATAAGTTAATGAAATAGAAATTGATCTTTAAAGGAGCACTTTTCAAGGTTCAGTTGCTATCTAATTAATTTAATTTTAAATTACATCAGTAATAAAGACTTAATTGCCTTCTTATCAATACATTGTATTTTGTAAAGGACATGCGACTATTTGAACACGCCATGGCTTTCTTATAGTAGAATAATTGGTATTTTAAGCATACAACTATCATAGTAAGTGTAAAATATTTATTTGTGCACTTAATTTCAAGTGGTATCAAAACCTCAATGAACATGCAAATGTTCCAGCAGCTGCTGTTTAACTCCTTGCCTGCCTCTCCAGGAAAAACAAGGACTCCTCCACGTCAGGGAGAATGGCTGGAATATCAGAGTGGGGTGATGTAAAGAGTGTTTGTATGGCTACACCAATTTTTGATTGATAAGATTGCATCTTTTTAGGGCATGGGAAGCAGTTTAGTAAATGTGACAGCTTAGGGTGGGGAGCTGCAACTTCTGTCTTGTTCCTAGTGAGGGCTCTGAAGCCTCTTACCTTCATGTGGGTCTTATTTTTGTCTCTGAGATGTTTTTATAACCACTATAAACAGAATCACAGTAAAACATGGATGTGTTTTCTCTGACTGAAGATTCAGTAACCTCCCTAAGCAGATAAATCAAAGTCAAGCTTTACACCTCTCCTTTCCTTAGCACAAGAGCTGGATTTTGGAGTGTATAAGCTGCCAGGAAGAATAATTAAATACACCACAACTACCTTTGATTTAAAAATGGCAAGGGGAGAAATTAAATCCTGCAGAAGCCACAACACATCCACAGAACTGTGTGGTAACTTGTCAACTAAATTAATTTTGAGCAGTTCACTTCAACCATAAAAATAATATAAGCTGTGATATATTTCTTTCATATAAGTGTGTGTGTGTATATCTATATGTTATACAGCACCATTTAAAAATAGCAGCTTCTACCTGTGAAGTAGCAGGATCAGATATTTTTGAACTGCTTTCAGACCTGTCATCACACTGTCACTATTTAGCTTTAATAGATGTGGAGTTTTAAATGCATCATAGAAATATGTATTTTTTAATGACACACAGTAAATGAGATTTGGGCCACTCTGATTTTTGTCATCTGCTTCCAGGCTCATGGCATAAGCTGCTTATTATTCTTATTATTCTGGTATTAATGGCCCATCTAAGATTAATATCTCATGGCTGTGTGCCTTTCTCACTCTATAATATGTTGGCCCTGCAGGCTCTGCTGGCTCTGGGGGTGGCAGTGCCAGAATTTTGCCATCAGCAGGATTTGTCATCTTTGCATTCCTGGTGGGGATTTGCTATGACACTGCTTGGAAGGGTGGATACAAAAAAGGCAGAAGTAAGCTTTGGTGTCTCCTCATTAATATCTGAGAAATTAAAAGTTAAAAATGTGAAATATCCCAGCTCTGAGAGACGAATGTTGGCAACACCAGCCCTGCTCTGGTGGTTTCTCCATGGCTTTATTCTGCTGCCACAGAGTCTTCAGAATTGCTGCTGGTCAAAGCACAAGGTGTCAGGGGCAGGAACTGACTATTGTGGTGTGGGGCTGTCCCATGGTGAGTGGCCTCAGCTTCCACAGGAACCTGCAGAGCAGCAGTTCTGCAGCACAAAGCTTTGATGCAGAGCTTGGATGAGCAGCTCTCGTGATCCTTCCTCACCTTTATTCCCCTATTTCCCGCACGCACAATAACTCAGTTATGCCTCTCTTCCAGGGGGGTTGTTTCTCCTGCTGGTGTTTCTCTTTGTGATGTGGAAGGAGTTTGCAGCTGACTTTCAGAGGTACATCCTGCTGGAGAGGAGTGAGAGGTGCCTGGATGATGTCCCCGTGCACGTTTTCTATGGGTGGTCCTTCATGTTCGCCGCTGCCGGCGTGCCCCTGGCGCTGCTCTCTGGACTCCTCTTCTTCCTGGTGGGCAGAGACATTATGGATTCCCTGCAGTAAGAGGAACGTGGAGAAGGCTTTGAGAAAATTGGTGATGCTCCTTGTAAAGAAACACACCCAGGTTTTGGGTGTGATGGTTTGTGTAGCTCTAATTGTCGGGGTAGGTTACGCTCACTCTCATGGGGAGGCGGGGATGGAGCGCTGAGCATCCACAGAATCCCAGGATGGTTTGGGTTGGAAGGGACCTCAAAACCCATCCAGTGCCACCCCTGAATGGGCAGGGACATCTTCCCCTATCCCAGGTTGCTCCAAGCTCCATCCAGCCTAGTCTTGGACTTTTCCAGGGATGGGGCAGCCACAGATTCTCTGGGCACCCTGTGCCAGGGTTGTTATTGCCCTTACAGCCAGGAATTCCTTCCCAATATCCCATCCATCCCTGCCCTCCTGTCACTCCATCCCTTGTCCTAAATCCCTCTCCTGGAGCCCATTTAGTCCCTGGAAGAGGCTCTGAGCTCTGCCTGGATCCTTATCTCCAGGTGAGCACCCCCAGCTCTCCCAGCCTGGCTCCAGAGGTCTCCAACCACTGCCCATCCCAAACCAGCTCAGCCTTTTTACACCTTGGAGATATTCCAGCACCTTGGTGGGGTTTACACTGGTTTTCTCCCAGCCCAAGGGAAAGCAGCTCACTGTCAGCAGAGCTCCACATCCATATTCAGCAGAGCTGGAGTTCTGCAGCATTCCCAGCATCCCAGTTTCTTGTAAAAGGAAATCGAATCTGGCTGCGACGGTGCAAGCAATAATGTCTATTTCTAAAAAGCAATTAAGGATGATTTTTTTTTCTTAGCTGGCTCTAATTGACATCAAAGGACAACCATTTTAATGGGATGTCAGGAAACATGGGAAACTTTTTTTTTCCTTAAAAGCCCCGATTCTGAAGATAAAAATGTACCTGGTTCTAACCTAACTTTCAATAAGGGAATAAACCAATTTCTGTGGCTTGAAACATAACGTGAATTAATTAGTATTTCTTTACAGCAATGCTTTACTCTGCATTTAATATTTTCCCTGGATGCAGTTTTGAGGGGATTCCCAACCTAAAAACTGAAAGGTGATCCTAGTTGGGGGAAAATAGCATGATATTGTGATATCACCTTGAGTCGTGCCTGTGCCCCATCAGTTTACTATAAATTCACTATAAAATTGTTTTGAATAATTTTTGTCATCACTCTAAATTGAATATTTTCTCTGGACATAGTCTGGGGTAGTTTCTCAACCCAAAACCTGAATGATAGTGGGAGCTGGAGGAACAGGAGTGGAGACAATAGCACTAGCTTTTTTTTTTTTTTTTTTTTTTTCCTTTGTTTTAGTCATCCCTTTCAGTCAGCTCAGCTGGGACCTTTTATTTTACAGACACCTCTCAAGAGTCAGATTCGAAAAGATAAATTCTACAACATTTAAATACATTTAAATTCTTGCAGTCACTCAGACTGATGTGGCAGTGACCCTACAAAGAGCAACCACCTCCTAATTCTCCACCAAACTATCCAGGTACTGGGGGTGAAATAATTTGTCCTGAATATGCAGAGGTTGGTAAAGACACTTGAGAAATGACAAAGATTTGATCTTGTCGTGTGTTTTTCGGGCTGGAGTGTGGTGCTTTGATGTAGTTTGTTGGGTCCTTGCTTGCTGAGCTCATTTGCATAAATTTTAAATCAAACTTCTCAAAAATGCGCCGTTCTGGTGGATGTCAGAGTTTGTGCTCAACTCACATCTCCCAAGCTTTATGTCACACTATTGACTCAGTGCAGTTAATTAATAATGGAATGTAAATCTCTGCTAGGAAGTGCTGAAGATTGTTGGCAGTGTAAAAATGTTTGTTAATGCTCTTCCTACAATATTATTCAAGTCTGGCGTTTCTTTCCTTTCGGAGCAAGTTCTAATTATTCTTTTACAAGATTCATGGCATACACAGAGTGAGAAATTGTAATTCCCCCATGTAAAGATTAGTTCTTTCATATGAATAACAGGCTTGGGCTACAGTTCTTAAGCGATATCCACACTGTTTTCCCTTAATAGAACTTTTGTTTGAATAGAATTGGGATGTGCAGGTAAAAATCATGGTTTTTTCCCAGTGAATGGATGTTTTGTGACATTCCCAAATACACAGAGGTTTTAGTGTTTTATTTGGCCATTCTAAACTGTGTTTTTTTCCCCTGATTCTCCTTGGGTTATGCCTTTTCCCCATCAGTTCTTCAAGGGATAATTTCTCGCTATAAATTCCCTTTGAATATTTTTTTGTCATTTAATTATCTATTCAATGTGGAGATGAACACTTATGGTCACAAAGAATAAAAGTATATAATCCAGGAGCAGAAGAGGTCAAGATTTACAGTCACTTGCCTTTCACTGATCCCATAAAACAATCCAAGCATGCAGAAATGATGATCCCATAAGAGACACCAGGGCAGAAGAATGAGAATGCAGCAAGAAATCCATCAGACTTATTGATATCTGTGAAGCTGAGGATCCCTGAAGTTGTGAATATAGAAGTGAGTTTTATATTATAGAATGAAATATTTATTAACTTTCTCCATCTGTTCTTTAAAAAATTTAGTTTAATGTCATCAAGGCATTTATGGAATACATTTAGCTTAATCATGCATTCATGCCTTAGGGAGTAAAGCATCCCTAGAGACTTGCTCTTTCTGGATCAGCTCTAGAACAAGCAATAGTTTAAAATTCCATCATTCTTTGGGAAGAAATCACATGGCTTTGAATCCTTTTTGAACAGAGAGTGTTTTATCCTAAATATCTAGAATTGAGCACATCCAGTTGTCTGGTATTGAGATTTTGGGTAATCTCAGCAAATCCCTGGATCTCCTACAGGTTTGGAAAATCTCTCTATATGAGATATATATTAATAGTCACAGCAATAAGAAAGAATGAGATTGTAGAGTTGCACAATTAAATCAATTAACTCCCTCATTAAAATTCCATGTTTATTGCCAGCACAGGGCCAAACACATCATTTTGGTGGATTAAGGAATCCAGTTCTTTTACTCTCAAGTTTCTCATGGCAAGTGTAACTCAAGCAGACAAAATTTGCTGTGAGAGTCATCATTTTCATAGGAGAAATTTCAAAAACAGGAACTCCTGGGCTCAGTGGTAGAGCTGGAAATTGCAGAAACCACAGTGGCTTTCATCTGTTGAATGTGAAGTTTGATGAAAGGATATTATAGAGTAGTGACAAGGACCTAATTCTGATCCAAGTTTTGTCATTATAAATCATGAGTAATTCCAAAGGCTGCAGCAGACCCTTATCACTGCTAAACATCTGTAAGTCAGATCAGAACCGGGACTAATAAATACATTCAAAATGCATAATTAAAACAGTGATTTCACATCACTCTGATGAGTTTTAGTCAAGGATTTCTTCAAGGATGCTTTTCTCACATTAGCATTTGATGTTAGTAAGCAATGAATAATTCCATTTTTTCTTTCCAACATCTGGGACACTTCCTGCTTTATTTGCTACTTACTGAGCACTCTGCAGGAAATATTAATGAATCCTGGGTGTTGAAACACAGGCCCTGTGGATCCTGCTCAGGAGGCAGCCTTGTGCAGGAGAGGTGTCTTGAGATGAAGAGCTTGATTTTGGTGAAAGATATTGGGAGATTTGCCAAACCTGAGGGAGATACAGGGATTTGGGGATGTTACCCAAAAGCAACTTCTTTCATGCCATGGTCCTCTTCCCTGAGCTCTTCCCTCGTACTTAAAAGATAATAATTAATAATAAAAGTTTTTCCTAGTGGCCAGATCAGCTCTTCCTGCAGTGATTCTGAGAGCCAGCACCCAAGGATGCCCTGAGGATAGGGAGGTGCTGGTGCTTGGGTCCAGCTCACCCAAAAAGAGATGGCCCAGGGCACCAGCACACCCTGAGAGCATCACTGCCCTGCCCAGCTGCTTCCCCACATCTCCAGAGGAAAAAACCCAGAGGTTTTCTTCTTTCTTGGGAAACAATGAATTTCTGTGTTTGAAGAGCTCTGCTGGCCCTTCAGAGCAACCTGTGGAGGAAACCTGAGCTCAGCACCAGGAGAGCTTCCAGAGGAGGAATTAAAGTCCTTCTGTATTAGTGTGCAGTGACTTTGATAGCTCAGCATCTGAGCAGGGGGGTGAAAACACCCTCTGCCATGGAAAACAGGTAAATTGGAACTTACCCAGCTTCATTCTGCTGGGTGTGGAACAGCCCCTCTGGGATTTGTTACAAACCTTTCCACTTTTTCTTTTGTCTTACCTGTCCAGATCATATCTGGACCTTGGTCAGACACATTCCTTGGTGGCTCCCAGAACAAAATGTGAGTGTGCAGAACCAGGATCCCCTCTGGAGCTGCTCCCCTCAGCTCCCTGCACCACCCAGGCACTGCTGGTGACCCCTTGTCCCCAAAACCCCATGGAAAAGGGAAATGCTGGAGACAGGGCACAGATGTGGTGCAGCAAATGAAGGCAGAAAGCAAATTAAAATAAATGGGGAGAGGGGAGCAGGCTCCACGCCCAGAGCACGGGGCTCTGCATTAGGGCAGGATTAAACTGTATCAGGCAGAGCCCCCTTTACAAGAGTGCACAGCACCTCAATCCCAGAATCAATAAGCTGTACATGCTGCAGCACAAAGAGCTCTTATCTGCAGTACCACTTTGAATTTAGTGAATTTATTTAATCCCTGATGCCTGCAGAGCATCAGTCCTGTCTTCTGGGTTAATTTATTTATTCCGGTGATGTATTTTTAGTCTTTCAAGTCCTTGACATTTGAGAAGCAGACTTTTTTCTCCCCTCCTCGTTTCCTAAAAATCTGAATTGGAAAAAAATTATTTAGAGAAAAGTATTTTTTTTTTTTCCTAATTCATTCCCCACTTTTCCTTTTGGGAGCCAAGAGAAATACAATATCAATACTAATAACCATAAATGGAATGGATTGGGAAAGGCTCCTTTTCCCCCTGCTTGGCAGAGCCTGTTTCTAAATCAATGCTGGACATTCACTGATCTTCTTTCTTCCTCCTCTTATTTATTTTTTCCCCCTACAAGTATTCTCTCCTCCTCTTTAAATTAAAAAACGAAAAATCACCTAATTTTGAGATATAGCCAAGATTCTCCACTGCATTCAGTTTGAAAATTGTCAGGAGGGCAGGTGATGCTCTTATCTCCTGGAACTTGATATTTCCAGGGGGATCTAATGAATCCTTGGCTCAACCCAAAAGAATCAGTGGGTTAAAGAGTGGGACTACTGTTAAAAATAACACCAAAGGAAAAAATAGTCAGGTACTAAACATTTAGTTATGAAAAGTAGATTAAAGCTTTATAAACTTCAAGATCTCAAAGAAGGGAAAGGTCTCACCTGGCTTTGGCTGAGTCAAGGACAGCTCCAGGAAAGCTGGAAAAATTAAAAATAAAGTGGCATGAAGGGCAATGGTTTGAAAAACAGAGAGTTTATTCTATATTCCTTATTTATTTATTTTCCCTATCCCTTACCCAATATTTCCTTGTGTTTACATTAAGAGAAGCAACAAACACCAAGAAGAAAGAACCTTTCCTAGAGCAGGGACTCTGCAAAAATATATTACATACCCTCAAAAATAACTCTGCAAAGTCACAGAAAATAATTGTTTTTCCATTTTAGATATAAGAAAGTTTTTTTTGTATTTTCTTCTATTTAAATACCAGTCCATGGGAGAAGACATTCAGCAAAACATGAGTGCTCAAATAACATTGGCTGAACTTGCTGATTTAAGATTTTAATATTAATTAAACCTCATTTGTTACAAGCTGAAATAATTGCAGTGCATGGTGAACAAATGTGGCTTATTCTGAAAACAGAGGCATCAACTCCTGGGCACCCCTGCCCCTCCAAAAAACAAAGGGAAATGTAACAATTTAAACAAATCAACCTCAAAATGGGTCCTGCTGGGTGTTGAGGTGGAGATTTTGCATCAGCCCCCCCTGAAATGCAGGCAGAGATTTTGCCTCTCAAATCACAAACAAGGTCATTACATGAGTTAAATAATTAGCTCCAAAATCCAGCCATTAATCAAATTTATTGCAAGGCTTTTGCACATCCCCAAAATAAGCTCAGAGGGGCATCCTCAACCCCTTGCTCCTGGTTTGTTTTTTTTTTTTTTTGGTGGCATTATTTCCTCTAAAGGGAATCCTGCTGCTGGGAGAGTGAATGAATTCTAAAGGCATTAAACAAATATTTTGCTCCCTCTGAAGGTCAGATAATTTAATCTCCAGGATGGTGCTGATGGAGGCTGGAGCCTCTTAG
The DNA here is from genome assembly GCF_903797595.1 of Erithacus rubecula. NCBI lineage: Eukaryota > Metazoa > Chordata > Aves > Passeriformes > Muscicapidae > Erithacus > Erithacus rubecula. The sequence continues at coordinate 4,418,035 of NC_136667.1, read as the reverse complement.
GGATGTTCTCAAGGTGGTTTTCCCTTCAGTTTTGCTCTGGGAGTCAAGATCCCATCCCTGTTTTCCCACCTGCCTGGTGAAACCCCCGTTATCCAAGCCCAACACAGGCACACACTCTTCACACATCAAATATCTGTAAAATAGCTGCTGTTCTCTGAGGAGAGACTCTTCCTGTGCCACAAACACTTCAAAGGCTTCAAAGCAGAGGTGCCTGCAGCGAGGGCTGGAGCTGAGAGCACAAGTGCCAGTTTCAGCTGACACCAGAGGTTTCAGGCTCTTAGGGCATAAAGCATTTTTCACTCTGTTTAAATTAATTTAATTGGAAAAAAAAAATTGAAGGAGAAATCACTCAAGACATTTTGAAGGTGGGGGGGGTTTCTTGTGTGCATTTGATTTTTTTTTTTTTAAGTGGGAAATGCTGTTTTGAGATTAAACCTGCCTTTAAGTAGATAATTTTAAATGAAAATATCTTCAGTGTTTAAGGAGGGACTGCAGAGACCTTCTGTTTGCAGCCATCTTAGAGGGCTGGTTTTGCTTTTTGCTTTCTCTTGCTTTGCTGTTGCTCAAAGGATGTTCCAGCTCCAGGCTTTCCTTCTGCTGCCCCTTCTCAGAGTTAATGCATTGGTTCTGCAGGCAAAAAAAAAAAAAAAAAAAAAAGAAAAAAAAAAAAGAGACATTTTTAGTATTCCACAAGCCAAAAGGCTGTGTGCTGGATGGAGGGATTTGCTGCAAATCCCAGACAGGAGGTGCAAATCCAGTTTGATACTGGGAGTGCAGCACCCTGTGCCCAGGGAAGGGTGACACAGAGAGCACATTCTGCTTTTATTTTTTTACACTTGATTTTTTTTCAAGTGAAAATTCCAAAAGAGTGGAAATACCTTTATTTTGATAGTCATGGCATGGGAATATTCTTAAATTTTTGAATTTATTTATTTCTGCTCATTTAGAGGCAGCCCCTACACTCTCAGTACTTCAGCAAAGCACACACCAGGTTTGGGGGCATTTTGGTGCTTGCTGGTGTTTCCAGGTTGTTGCAAGAATTTGGATGTTTTGTAGTGGGACAAAGATCTCTTTAGGATATGTGGCTGCTCAAGGAGCTCAGGCAGGGCAGAGAATTCCCTGGACAAGAGGCAAAAGTAGCTCTTAAAAGATGGAGATGGTCTATGCCATCTCAATAATTGAAAATAAAAATGAAACTCATAGATATAAAAAATATAAATAAATGCAGATAGATAAATATATTGATTTAAATAAAAAATATAGTCATCAATACAGGGAGAATAATTAAAATGTTGTGGGAATGAGTGTGTGAGTACCTCCCTGACCCAGTCCAGGCTGCATTCCATGATACCCAGCACATGGAAACAGGGATTTCTGCCCAGCTTTCCTGCTTTTCCCCACCTGCCCAGCACCACATTCCCTGTAATTCCCTGTGCTCTCCTTTCAGGCCCAACCCTTGGTTAGGGAAAAAAAAAATCACCAGAGCATCACAGCTGCATTGATTTAATTGACTGAGAGCACCAGGCTCTGCCCAGAACCTCAGCTCCACTCCCAGGCAATGCTCATCAGAGCCAAAGATAACAGCAGAAGGAATGAAAAGATTTCTTCCCCAGGACTCCAAAGTGCCTTTGGAAAAGAGGAAATGATGACAATGTGTTTTCTCTCTGTTGCCCTGGGTTTGCCAGCAGGTGCCCAGTGCAGCCTCCAAGGGTCCCTCTGGATCAGCTTGGCTGCAAGGAGCCTGCTGGAGCTCCTTGCAATTGGCTTTGGGATTTTATCCACCAAATTTTATTATTTTTATCCAGCTCTACTGTGGAAAATCACAGCTGGGTCTGCAGCCAAGGCAGTGACTGAAATTAGCAGCAGAGACATAAAACCTCATGGTTTAGGGGACTTTGTTCTTTACTTTAACAGAACTTGAGCGTTTCCCAGTGTGTGATGATGACATTATCCATTACAAATGGATATGGAGGATAAATGGACCCATAAAATTAGGGGAAAGCAGGGCTGCTGCAGCAAGCCTTGATAACACCCTGAATAATTCACCCTCTTGCAGCAGCTCCTCAGCTCAGAGCCACCAACCTCCCAAAGGGTCTCTGTTTCCACCCCATTAGCAACTGAGGCACAGATGGGTTTGGTCTTTTAAAATCAAATCAGAATAAAGAATCTCTCTTTACTCCCTCCTTGCTAAGGTGTATTGCAAGTTTGGGCCAAAAATAAATGTTTATCTTGGAGCTGCCTAATTCTGCTTCATCTTGGCTGGAGCCAGGAGGGCACAGCCTCAGCTCCAGCTTCTGCAGGGGCTGCTCTGGGGTGAGGAAACACACGAGAGATTTCCAGGGAATACAGAATTCCATACAGGCATGGAAGCATTTAGGTTGGGAAATCCCTCTAAGATCATTGTGACCCAGCACTGCCAAGGCCACCACTTACCCCATGTCCCCAAAAGCCACATCCACACAGATTTTGAGCCCCCCCAGGGATGGGGGGTTCCAAAGCTTTTCCCTACATCTTTTAGGCAGAAACAAAGCAGAGCTGAGAGTGGTCAAGGGCAATTTGGCCATTGCATCCCCATGGGTATGGAAAGGGTTGGGAGCTGCCTTTAGGATGAGGAATTTGGGAGCAGCCTGAGTGGGAACAGATCCTGTGCCTTCCTTTACCTGAATGTGCTTTTGCCCTAAATGAAATTCAGGAGTAAAACTCAGGGCAAAAGCTGAATCACTCTCTTAATTTAGCAGTGAAATCACAGGCAAGGCACTACAGTACCTGCTGAAGGGTGCAGTGATTTCTAATTATGGATTATGCAGCTAATCAGTACCAATCAACATTTTATGATCTTGACTTAATATTTAATATAATGTTAATTATAATTGCTTTTGCCACAAACTGTGTCAGATCCTAGGTGTGATTTCCCCTCCTGGCATTCCTCAAGGCTCTGGGTGGGCTCTGGGATGGGGGCTGAGCATCCCTTCCCAAAATCCCACCCAGCAGCACAGACCCACCTCCCTGCTCCCTCTGCCTTCAGTTGTGATGCTAATTAAGTGCTGGTGAGTCTCAGCGTTATTAGAATGGAGTTTTTATCTCACACAAGTACCTTCCAGCTACAAACAGGGGCAGTTAATTTAATTAAAAATAGTTCTAGTGTAAGTTAATGTGAACACAGTTCAATTACTCTGAAATATGTTGAAATTTTTTTTTTCAATTTTTGTCTTTCAAAGTCTACCAAGAAGCTGCAGAAAAAAAAAAAAAAAAACCCCAAAAACTCAAACTAACATCAGATAATCCAGATGATGCTTTCAGGCCATTTCTGTGTATTTAGACATTGGCTAAAATGTCATTACAAACAGCAGAAATGTGTAACAATGGCAAAGTCACATTCACAGCTCTGTTCCTGTGAGTGTTTATTGAGCATCCTCAGGGTTTCTGTCCTTAAGTGCCTTTGTGCCTTTTCAAAGTGCTTTTTCCTGCTCTCACCTGATGTCTGTGCATGACAACTCCAAAGTCCTCAGCACTGCTGTGCAAAACCACCCGGGACCATCTTCACAGGCCCAATGGTTTTTGATCTAATTTAAACTTTATTTTAAAAAAGAAACCTAAAAAAAGGTAAAACCAAAGGAAATCCAGAGTGTTTAAGGATGTAATTACCACTCACTTAGGCAATTTTAATATCCTAAATGCTCTGTGTGAATATCAGCAGGATGCTGCTGCCCCACACACCTCATTTAATTCACCTGCATATTCCCAAAATCCATTTCCAGCTGGGCTTGGGATCTCCTCCCCCACCTCATCTTGTCCTGGGGTCTCCCCTGAGCATGAGCTGGGCTTTCCTCTTGCAATTAATAATTTATTGACTTCTGCTTAAACCCAGGCATGTTTGATGCCTTTTTTTTTTTGGCATTCAGTGGAGCTACAGCCCAGTGTCAGCAGCTGGAGCTGCTGGTTTTCCTCTCCAGCACAGCCAGGGCTGCACAGGGAAGGGAAAGAGTCCTGGGAATTAGCAGGAATGGGGACAAAAGGGGACATGAGCTCTACTGGGGCTGCAGCCCCCAAAAAATGAGCTGCTGGGATGTTCCATCCAAACCCCCAGAGCTGGCACATCCTGGTGGGGTTCAGCACTGACCAAGAAGCTCCTGGAAGTTTTTGTTGAATCTTCATGGCATAAAATAAAATTTATCTTTAAAAAAAAAAATCAATGAAATAAGGAAAACAAGCAACCCCAGGCTGGTTCCTGCAGGCACTGACACTCTTCAGCTGCAGCCCAGTGCCTCTGGTGGGTGAAATTTTTCCTCTCCATCCCTCCCAAAGCTTTTCACACGAGTTTGACCTCCTTGATTTAGGAAAACAAAACACCAGATAGGAGAGAAGGTCCTTAGAGTTAATAACAAAGCCCATTGACTTTCAAATGCAATCTTGGTGGGGTTTTTAAATACAAATCTGTTGTGTTGCATCTTGCTTCCTTTCTCTCAGCACCCATTAACTTCAGGGAATATTACCATGAAGGAAATTAATTCCACCCCCACAAATACATGGAAACTCCTCCCATCAGGGTACTTTAACATCACTTAGGTGTTGATGGGAAGAGATTATCCCACTGCCACTAAGCAGGTGAAGTCCTTCCATTCATTAAAGATCCTATAACCTCTTGTTACCTGTCAAGTTGTATGGGAAGTTCTATTCCCAGGAAAGGTCAATTCGAACCTGTAATTCTGGTCTGAGCTGAATGAGGGGGAGGTCAGGCAGGAATTTCTCCTATGCACAGCCCCTTACTCCTCACTTCAATAAGAATTAAGTTCCCAGCCCAATTTCTCCTTAGGCAAAGGGATATTTAACAAAATCCAATCCTTCAGAGACTTAAAATATCCATGTAAAACTCTGTTCAAGAGCTGGTGAAATGCTGGGGCAGGTCAAGGGGATGCATGTTTGTGATGCCATGGGTAATAAATAAATCCTGAGGCTGAGTGGACAGTTTAGGGAGAGGGGATGTTTTCTCCCTTGGGGAATACCCAGATCTGGCCTTCCCTGCCCTTGGAGGGGGGTTGGAATGAATGACCTTCAAAATGTCCCTTCCAGCTCAAACTATCTATGATTCTACATTCCCAGAGTGAATTTTTAAAGGCATGTGGAGTGGTTATCCCACCACTCACCTTGCCAACCCAACAAGAGAATCCCTGAGCAGAGAGGGCTGGAGGAAGGGGCTTGATCTGAGCAGCTCTCACCTGTCTGCAGGAATTAGGCAATTAACAGAGAGAGCTAATGAGCCTCAGAGGCAAACTGAGTGTCCCTTCCAACACCTCCTCCCTCAAACAGCAGCTGTGAGGAAGGTGGGCTCTGAGACCACCACCATGTGGGAAGGATCACATTTCTTATTTATTTCTGCAGAAATAAATTTATTTCTGCGAAATGAAGGGGAAGGTTATAACCAACTCAGAAATATCTCCACACACAGCCCCTCCTGCATGTGTTTAATAGAAAATAGAGGCATTGGAGGAGACCACCAAGCTCCAAGCTCAGTTTTTGCCACCTTCCCTGTGTGCTGGTGGTGAGGGAATGTGCAGTGCCTGTGATAAAGGCGGTGGTGGGGTAGAACCATCAGTGCTACCTAAAAGCAAATGAAACTGGCATAAATAATTGTGCTGTAGAAAGCCTTTCTGTTGCACCTTGCCTATCACTGACAATTTACATATCTTAGGAAAACCTTTGTCAGCTTCTGTCATTTCTGCACTATTATGTGCCTTTCTGGATAATTACCAGTTAATGTGAAAAAGCAGATGGAAAAAACCTTGAAATTTCTGATAGAGAATCCTCAAACCTCTCCCCTTATCTGTGCACAGCAGCTTCCTGATTTCAAAAGAAGTTTGAAAACCTTTGTTAAAAATGTCCCTGATTCCCAGTTTGAATGAACCAAATGACATTCAGCTAAAATTATTCAGCTTTTTCCACAATTAAATTCCATTATCGTGAACCGCCAAAGTAAAATGGAAGGTCTCTTAACTAATGTGTCAGTTGTTTGCTTGTATTTTTTGTGGTGTGTATTGTATAAAGCTGTGTGAAGTAGAAGGAGGATAAACAATAACTGTAATTTTGCATCAATGAGTGGGGCATTTTTAGACCCTTTATTATGGGAACTCACCAGGGTGGGTGGGTTTTCTCTCTTCTTTATTTCCCCCCCTTTTTCTTTTTTTTTTTTTTTAAATTTTTTTTCCCCTTCCTGTTATGTTATTTATTCCTTTTCCTGAAAAACCCACTGAGACTGATTGGATATTTCACCAAACTTAAGGAGCAGTGTCAGGTTGGTTTTTAGCATCAGGAATGATTTTTTTTATGCAGCTCCTGCATACCATGAGAGCTCAGCATTGAGCAAGCACACACTTCTGTCCCTCTAATGAAGAGGCAGTATAGCAGTACACAGGGGAAATTATTTCATTAAAAAAAAAATAAATTTCCACATGCAGGGGAATTGTCCTCGTGTTGTCTCAGTTGGTTTTCCCCTTGTTCTTCTGCAAGACTTAAAATTAAGCTGCCCATGAGAAAGGCAGCAAAGTTAATCACAGAATCCTGGAGTGGGCTGGGTTGGAAGGAACTGAAATATCTTCTTATTCCAGCAGGGACACCTTCCTCTAGACCAGGCTGCTCCAAACGTGGTTTCCTCCTGTGCAAGATGGGGAAAAGCAAAAATAACCTCTAAAGCCAAGGAGCAGCTGAGCCTGCTGTGCTGCCCAGCTCTGAACTCCACAGGGAAGTTATTTCTGTGAGCTTCCAGTCAAAAAAAAGAGAGAAACTTTCTGAACACTGATGACAGGGATTTAGGGGGGAATTTTCTGTACAAAATGCTCATAACAGGTTTAATTTTGCTCTGCAAAGCCAAGCCCCATTCAAGGTCTGTGTGTAACATCCCATGCAGATGTGCTCTGCAATCACAGAACCATCACTTCAGTTCAATAAGAGCCTTAAAATCCTCGATTCTGCTCAGCAGGATTTTTTAAGCACTGAAGGTTTCAGGCCCTTGGGGCAAATGCACCTTTGCTGAGCCATCCCTGCCCTGGAGCAAAAACCCAGCAGGAGGGTGAGGAGGTTTGGGAGTGGGCAGGGGAGAGAAAGGAGAAGGCACTGGAAGGGCACTGGGCAGGGAGAGAGTGAGGGACAGTGAGGAGCCATAGGGACAATGGGGATCCATAGGGACAATGGGGATCCATAAGGACAGTGAGGATCCATAAGGACAGTCAGGATCCATAAGGACAATGGGGATCCATAAGGACAGTCAGGATCCATAAGGACAATGGGGATCCATAAGGATGCTCAGGATCCACAAGGATCCTCAGGAGCCATAAGGACAGTCGTGTTCCTGCTGGGACACTCTCCCAGGAGAAGCAGGAGCACCCAGGGCAGCTCCCTGCAGCACAGGCAGGTTTGCAGATCCCACTGCAGAGAGGTCATTCCTTTGCTCTGATGAATACAAATACACCCAAACACCCTCATGTAAACCCCATTTCCCTTCAGCTGCTTAAGCAAAACAAACAAAAGCTCCCTCCACGTTGGGTGATCTGTTCTGAAAACAGATTTACCAGCAGATATCTCATGGCTCTTCACTGGAGCCCCACATCTGCTCTGCTGAAGCTGTGAGTGTCTATGTCACAAAAAAATTAAAATAAATAAAAAAATTCTTTTAGATATAGAAGGAATGAAAGCAAGGTGGTGTTGGTGAGGATGCCTGTGATGGGAGCTGGAGGATCTGGGTATCAGGATGTTGTATCAGAGCTCCACACACTGAGGCTCTTCACTCCATGGTTGCCCTGCTGTTTGTGTTGATGGTGCTTTTCTTCTCCCTGGCATTTAACAGCCACATCCCCAGAGAATGACATTTCAGAGCCTGATTAAAATCATTGTCTTTCATGGCAGACAAAGTTTGTTCTTCAAAGTAAAGAAGATAAAAAAAAAAAATGCTGTTGCAAACAGTGCTAAAAACCAGATGAATAAAAACAACCAAAAAAGGGTTTAATTCCATTATTTTCAATTAGCTCTTTAATTTGATTTAAGTCATTTGCACTTGTTGCTTGTTTTACATCTCTTATTGTCCAGCATTTTATTTCACACATCTAACAGTATTAAATCAAACTGTTTTCTAGTCTTTGCCTTCTTTTGAAGCCTCTTGAAAGTCGAAGGCAGAATTAAAAAAAAACAGATATTAAAAACGAACTTTCATCTCTCTGCAGGTTATTTGTAATCAGACCTTTCTCATCAAGGGCTCGTTTCATATGTGTTTGGGATCTGGGAATTATTAAAAATGCCAATCCATCTTGTGAAAAATATTGTCCAGGCTTCAGCATCATGTGTGAATTCAGAGCAGTGGAGCCTTGGTGCTCCTGGTTGTAGATACTCACACATAGTAATGGCTCAGGAAATGTACACAGGATCCTACTTCATGTTGCACTCCTGTTTATTGGCTCTTGGTTCTGAATGGCTGCTGGTTTTAATAATAAATTATAAAACAATTTATTATGAAGGGGACAGTGTTGCTTCCCCATTGCAAATTACCAAACCTCAATGTGTATTTTGGAGAAGCCTATCACAGTCCCACAGATGAGTTACTTTCTCATCTCAGCTTGTTGGTAACCAGCAAGTTCTGCCCAGGAAGAGCTTGGTAAATACCCAGGTCAGCATCTCAGCAGCTTCTTAAAAAAATAAGTAATTAAGTCTGATGCCAGTTACACTTAGACCTTTTATTTCCTTCAGATCCTCTTTTGCCATGAATTTTTGCCATATTTCCCCATATATCCTGCTTACTTTGATTATCTTTTGTCTACATGAAAATACACATTTTGTAGGTTGTAGAAAGGAAGTTCCTTCTAAAGTGAATGTAGGAGAGTTAAGCCAAGCTGAGAATTTCCTGAATGAAAGGATATGAAATGCAATTATAAAGGTCCCTTTTTTCCAGAAACTCCTTCCTACCTTGTTTCTCCATTCCAAGAGAAAGCCTCAACAGCAAATCAGGGCACAGGTTGATTGTTACTCACCACACTCCAAGAATTATCTGCTATTAGGACTGATTCTGAAAACATCAAATAATCTGGATGGAGAGCACTGATGGAAGAGCTGCACCTGCAAAAGCCATTCCACCTTCCAAACCATCAGATTTTACCAAAATGCTCAAATCAATATTTAAATATTTCAAGTTTTCACCACATTGACACATCCATAGTGAAAGGTAGAATGAGGAAAGCTGGTTATGAATTGCCCCTGGGCAAGAATAGATTGCTGGGTGGAAAATGGCAATGCCTCTTCCTTGGCAAATCAACATTGGGGTTCATGTCTTGTGAATAAAAAGTTTCCAGTGGGGTGTTAAAACTTTCCAGGTTTAAAAATTGCACCATGGAGTCAATTCTCTGTCACAATGTGGAAGCTCATCCCTGCTGAGCTCCAAGGCAGGGTGGGGCTGGAGAAGGTCAGGTATGAACTATCTCTTTGTTGGAGACAGCCACAAATTGGAGGTGAAGCCCCCTGGGAGCAGGCAGAGGATGTGCTTTTGTCCTCCTGTGTGTCTCCCAGGAGGAGCAGCCCATGAGGTGGGTGGACATCCCCAAAGAATGGAGAAATCCTTCAAAGCAGAGCCATCTTTATCTCAAAGGCAGCATTCCCTCTTTGATCTCCCAATGAATCAGGCTGGCTTTGTGCTCCTCAACTCCTGAAGCAGCACCTTTCTCCAAATAGGAAAAGCCTGAATAGATGTAAGCCTTGTGTGTTTCAAGAATCACTTTTCCCTTCTGAGAGCAAAATTTGGTGTTTCATATAGTGGGAAGGAGCCCACCTCCAGACCTGGTAATTCTCCCAGATCCTACAGCTGCAGGTTTTTTTTCCATGAAGGGAGGAACTGAACTCATCAGAGGATGGGGAGCTTGGTGTGCTCTCACAGGGGATTTGCCAAAGTTAATTCCACCTCAAGCAACCCATTGGCATCACCCTTCCCCAGACATCCCTGGTCCTTCTGTTTCATTACTGCTCCATCATAAAAGGACCCTGATTAAAAGCATGGCTTGTTTGATGAACCAGGGATCCGTGCATCCTGTAATTTTCCTTCCTTCCTCCTCTTTCCCTGAGTTTCTCTGTCATATCCAGTAAAGTCTCTTTTATTGAACATCTGTTTGGTGCATAGCAAGCTTATCCAAACTCGGCAGGAAAGCACCTTTACTCCAAAATAAATTAAAACAATGTATGTGCCTCTGGCCAACAGATCATTGGATGGGAGTCATGAATGTACATTTGTGGATATTTGATGGGAAGTTTATCATTTAAATGATGAAAATACAGTACTTCAACATATGGATCATTCTGAGCTACTCTCTTTCCTTTCCAGTTGAAGAATCATTGTGCAGTTAGAGGAATTAGACAAAATTAAGGATTTAAACTGGTCTGCTTGTAAAAGCTATTACTAAAGAGTGGAAATGCAAAAAGCAAATGCAGGGGTGGAGTCTGATTCTGAGATATATGTGGATTAACTGGTTTAGTTTTAGGTGGTGCAAACAAAGAGCAAAGCAATAAATTAGCAAAGAGGGAATTAAAAAGTGGATTAAAGACTTAAAATAGAAATTAAAACACATAAAACTGCTTTGCAAGGATGGTAGTGACCAAATAAAGCTGGGAACTCAACATTTTTGTCTTCTTTGCTGTTTTATCCTGATTAAAGAGATGGGTCCAGTGTGGTGGTCTGCAGAACACCTTTCCTACAGCTCTGAAATTATTTTTTGCCCTTTTCATACAATATCTATGATAATTTCCATAATGAGAAGTGTTTTCTGCCCTGGAGGGTTGTGTTAGCCAGGGAGTTTTTCCCTTGCTCTCAAAACCATATCCTAATTCCTGACGCAATTGAGCAGCAGAAAACCCTTAACACAATTATCAGGAAATAAAATCAAGAATGTTGAACTGCAAAAGGAGCCTTGGTGTAATCAAGGCATTCAAGATGATTCTGCAGTTTGATTTCCAGTTATTAAGACACCTTTTGGTATTTGACAGTGTGGAAAAGTTCTTCACATCTGGCCAGTTCGTGCCACAGTGGCCTTGACACCCCAAAGCCAAAATGAGTTTTAAGGTAGACACAATTAAAATTCCCCTGAGACCACTATGTATTTTTTTGCCTGAATTTTCTGCTGTCCACACTATACAGACATTGAACCCGGACTGAAACTGTTCAATAAAATGTATTTTCAGAATTAGCTTGCCAACGTTTCTCACAAAAAAAATAACTTTGAGATTTCTAAACTACATTTTTCAGCTGCTTTTAAACCAGAAATTATCACCTTGTGTTCAATTAGTGAACTTAGTCCATTTAAGAAGCAAGAGCACACGTAGTAAAGTATAAATATATTTTTATATATAGACGTGTAAGTTCAACTGCTGCCATGGAAAGAGGTCACAGTACAAGAGGCTCAGAAAATCACACAGGAATGGATCTGCTAATGACAAAAAAAAATGATATCAGAAATAGAAGTGAAAAATAGACTGTATTGCATTTCTCCACTTAATGTGCAATAGTGTCTAAAGACAGCCTGTCAAGATTTTTGCTATTTTTACACACCAACTTCAGCCCTCTCCATGGCTGTCCAGCCCAGCAGGACAGAGTGCCTGTGGCTGTGGGAAGATGAGCCCAGCACTTCCATCCAGGTGAAGATTTCAATTGCTCCTATTGGTTTTTTTGCAGTAAAACAAGATTTTTTACTACCAAAACAGTACAAGCTCAGGCCACAATTCATTAATATTTCCCTGCAGATTTGTGCTTGGCCCTGGGACCATGGAAAGATGCTCTCTGGCAGGGCTTTTCCATGGGGTTTGTTGTCAGAGGGATGGAAAAGCTTCTACCAGTCCTTTAAAGAAGGCCTTGCCTGAGAATCTGTCATCACTTGCCAGAGAAATCTCACCTCTGAGGGGCAGACACTCAACAATCTATTATGTCCTAATTAAGTTTGGCCGTGTTTACACTGCTTGATGATGATGCATAAAGATTAATTTACCTTCCCAGCCCTGCTGCCAGGATGTACAGCCACAGAACCCCATTAAAAATGGAAATGGCAGTGAAGTCTCCAATTATTTAATAACACCCTAAGTCTTCCAGAATTCATAGTTTTATGTGCTGTTACTTTAATTTATTCGTTTATCAGCTATTGAGGTAGGAGAAGTTATCACAAGCCATTTTATATATATTTTAAATCTGGTGGTATCATTTCTATGGAGAAACAACCCCCCAGAACACCTTATTTACAGCTTGTCCATTTAAGGAGGCCAAAGAAAGCCATTTAATTGCTTTTGAATAAAAAAATCTTACAGAGCCACAACTAAAATTGGGTTCCTCTGACTGTCATTGGAGTTTAGAATTAAACAAGCCTGAGCTCTTCAGTGTGACCCTGATGAAATTAAGTGCAATCAGGATGAAGGCAGAACCACGATTATACAGGTTGGGCTTTACACTTTGATTTTCTTGAAATATTGATTAGGGATGTGAATATGAATTAAAGATCTTGGCTCTGTTTCAGCAGAAGACTGAAATTTGCAATGAGATCTTGAGCACATTCATTTTCTCCTCACTTTGTCAGGAGTTTGATGGGTTCTGGAGTTTGTAAGTCATGCAGTGGGTCACTTCTTCACCCAGGAGCTGTGGCCAGAAGAGGTGATGGTCACCTTGTGCTGCCAGGGGCTCCTGATGTGCTGCTCCAGAGGGATCCTTCAGCCTGGAGCACAAAAAGTTCACCTTGCTGCAATGACACAGCTGGGAGATGTTATTTGTGTTTGAGTTTTCTGAGTAGTGAGAGAAACTTTGCATGGCAGAGGGTTGTCCATTCCTCCCATGGGGCTCTTTTTGTTTGTGGTCTGGGACATCTCATCAATGTCTGGCTTAGCTTAAAGTCCTGGAAGCCAGGGAAGGATGGAGGCTGAGGATTTCACCATCCCAACAGGAGCAGGATTTTTTCCTTTATATCCAGTTGCCTAAAATTGCCTGAAGCACCTTCAAAATTCCTTGAGAGAGAGGCACTGCCAAGTCTGGTGCCACATCCTTGTCACCTCAGAGATAGTGATGAACATTCAAGCAGTCATGGTCACCACAGCTCTGCCAATCCTTCAGAGGAATTAAATGAAGGACAAGAATCCTTAGGGAAAAAGAGCATAATAAGCTCATAAATTTTATTTCTCACTGGTTATTCCCTTCCACTCTCATCTCACATGACAGCACTTGTGCTTCCTCCTCCTGTGACTTCCTTCACATCATTCATGGGTCCCTTTACTTATTTTTACTGAGTTGCCCCATTTTTAGCCCAGCAAAGCCAGCAGGAGATTTCAGAGCAGGTCAGGTTATTTAACAAGCAAACATCCTAACAAACAGCCTGTGTTTCCACACATCCTTGCAGGTTTATGGGGTCATGCACAGCAGTACATGGCCAATAAACCTTTTGACCATTTGTCACAGGTTTTATGAGCCAGTGCTTGGCTGGCTCAGATGCATCTTCCTGGGGCCAATGGCTCAGAGAGCCACAGGCATCATTTATCCCACCATGGGCAGCACCCAGCACCTCACCACAAACTGGAAACCATGGAAGGCACCTCTGCTCACCCAATCCTTGCTTTTTTTCCTCAATAAGGCAAAGTCTGGTGTTGCTGTCTGATTAGGAACAGCAAATAATGCAGCAACACACACACAGTTTCTTCAAAGCAGCAAGAAGCAGCAATTTATTGAAAAGTTATCACATTTATATAAGATAGATTATGCAAAACAAAATAGAAAAGACTCATTGGTCCAAGAAGGCAACACTTTTTTGAAAACATGCTTTTTGCAAAACATCACGAGACACTCACACAGCTCTGTGATCAACTACAGGTGTTCATTTATGTTATTCATTCTTCTCTCTCTTGCTTTCCTCTGAGAAAAGTCCCCAGCCTGGGAAAGATCTGAGCTGGAGCTGAGAAAGTCAACAGCCTGGGAAAAATCTGGGTTGGATTTTTTGATCCTTCAGCAGTGTCCACAGTCTTGGCTGCCCATTGAGAAGGCACCCAGAGCTTGGGGCCACAGGATGGAAATCTGCCTGGTCCCAATCTGCTCTGGGTAAATATTGGTGGCATCATCCCAGCCCATATCTGTCTGCACCCTCCTGTAAGGGCTGGGCTCATGGTGCCACATCCCTGCCCAGGGATCACAACTGGGACCTGTCACCACATGATGAGTGGGACAATGGAGGAAATGTGAAATGCCATCCATGCTAGGCACAGTGGGAAATAAATCCAAGGTGAAACAGTAAATCTCTGAGGAGTTACAGAAATCCAGATAGATACCCTGGTGGAGGTGCATTTATTGTGAAGTGCTACAAGGTTTTTCTCTTATCTCTAATTTTATAGATCTGTGCAGCTGCAGCAGTCCTTGGATAGGGCACATATTTGAAAATACTATAAATTTCACCTCCTATTTATTTCAGATTCATTGGCACTCTCTGTCTTTACTATCTCCTGGTATTTTATGCCTCAGTACTTGGAGAAAAAATGCTTTGTTTGCACTAGATGTAATATGGAAACTCTCTCTGACATTTAAACTTTAGTATCAGTTTGCCTACAGTGTTAATATCACTGAAACTGCTTATATGGATTAAATTGCCTACAGTATATAATGCCAAAATATGAACACAGCACATTTACTGATTTAAGCCCTTGAAAGAATTATTACCATTAAAATATTTAAGGTCACCTTTACAAATGCAATAAATCAGGAGGATGTCAAACACAGAGTGTTTAAAGCTCCTGGTCTGGAGTGGCCCAGTGGGAAAATGATGGTTGATTCATTGTCGTGTGCAGACAGGAGTTTGGGTTTTGTCACATCTTTTTGGGGGACAACCGTGAGGATCACACCTTTTTGGGGTGGTTTACACCCCTCTGGGTGTGGAGGACTAAGGGGTCAGAGCTGTTCTCACCCAAATTCTGTTGATGTTTCACCAAGTCCCAGCCCAGTTCTGCCAGCTCTGAAGGTCTCACAGGAGGAAAGAGCAGCAAAACCTCATTTCTGTCATTAGAGCCAGACACAGCAGCTCGTGTGCCCTCGGGAGGCAGAACTGATGAGTAAGAAGATGCCATTTTCATGCAGTCACTTTTCTGCACAGAACAGCCTATTCATGCTACGGGTCCAGTTCTGTGAAAACCCTTATTGAGGTCAACACAATTTACTGATAATTGAAGTCAGAGGAAAGTTTTGCTTCAGTGGGAACTGGCAAATCAAGCCTATCAGACAATTCTTTAAAAAAAAAACCCCACCATCCTTCATTATGCTTTCATCTTAAATATTAGGATTCAGCAAATTTCCCGAGAACAACCACTGTGTAAAACTTTAATCTTTTGAGAATGGATTGGGACTGTAATTGCAAAACTCAACATCCTCCTCCTGTACTGCATTCCCTCTCTCCAAATGTCAGCATTTACTAGCAAGATAAATGGGGGATAAATTTGCATGTGGTTATTACTCATACTTTCACTTGTTTCCAGGTGACTGTTTTTAATGTTTATCAAAACCCTCTATCTACAGTGGCCCATCATAATTTACAGCATGAGGAGACAGACTAATGTTCATCACCATTGCCTGGGAAAAGTACAGGAGGATGGATAAAATCCTGCTGAAGTGGGATGGTTTTCTCAAAGGGTCTTTCAGAGGAAGATGAGATTTTTTGTGCTGGTACTTAGAAGACACATGGTTTAGTAAAATTCTCTTCCTCCCAAACGTGAGGCTTTTTAAAAGCACATCATTTGGTTTCTGTATATTCAAAGAGGCTGATTTGGGGAGCACTGAGCTCATCCTGCTCCCACTCCCTGTTCCCAGAAATTCCAACTGCACCCAGGGCAACCAAGCAACAGCACTTGTGCCTTTCTTTCCAGTTTTCTCACAGAAAAAGCCTGAATTTCTTTAAAAAAAACCCCACTACTAACCCTAAAGAAACGCTGCTGTCAGGGGCCAGGAAGGAGCAGCTCCCAAGCCTGAGCAGATGCTTTGCCTAAGGAGGAGAAATGGAGCCTGACCCTGGACTTTGGACTGCTCCATCCGTGAGATTTAACAGTTGGGTAACACATTTGATAATTGAGCGTGTTAATATTTTGCAAGGGAGACTGACAAGCAGATTGTTGTCAAATCCAGGCTCTGTCAGGATATTGGAGCTGGCAGAGCCCAATAATTTACTGCTTTCTCCTTCAGCTCCTCATCATTTACTTCCCAGCCATTGAAAATTGATGGACTCATCATGCAGACATGACACTCCTGAAACCTCAGATTGCTATTTTATACACATGGTGCAAAGAGGAATGATCAGTGGGAACTGGAAACTCCTCATTTACAGGAATCCTGGAGAAGCTGCACAAGATCTTCCTGCTCTCCCACTTTTCTGGGACTTGATGGAATATTCCAAATAATTTCTGTTTAGCATTTTCCTCTACCCAGTGACCTAATAATAGTGAAACCACTGGCTCTAAGCTATAATTTTATGTTGGTACAAGGTCTTAGGCCCAAGTGGGTGATATTTTGCTGAAAACAAGACCCAAAATCACTCCAACTCAACCCAACTCCTGCTGTGTGATCTCATGAAATGGAAAAACTCAGCTGCTCATTTTCAAGCTCAGGTTTATGTTTGTTGCTAAAGTCATGCCTTGACAAAGTTTTTGGGAGTTTCTCATTGCACATCATGACCCTGTATGGTCCCCATCAACCATATATACATGGCAGTAATTCCCTTTCCAGTGCCATAATACCCAACTGCAATCATGGGAACAGAAAGTTTAAAAACTCCTCTATTCCTTCCAGAGAAAACATAAAATCAAGAATTCTAGCAGGTATTTGTATTTGTGCTCTTCAGAAACTTTTTGAAATGGGGTCTTTTGCAAGTTTGCCATATTTTAGCTGTGCTGTTCACTCACTGCATCTGTGGTAAAATTATCATTCTTTTCTTGGGCTTTTTCATCCCTAGTAAAAGTGCTGTAGGATAAAAGGCACAGCTCATGCCACAGAAGAGAAAAAACATTCTTATGGTCCAAACACATAAGGCAGCAGAAAAAAAATAAAGCAAAAGCCACTTCTCTGAATATGCAGAATCACTCCCAGTCTGACCTCACAACCTTGTACCCACTGTATGTTGTAAAAACAAAAAGAGGAGTTTGGACATAACACAAACCCACTTGGCAATAACAGATATTTAACCCCTATTTCACTAAGCAGATTTCATTTTACTGCATTGGTCCACAGCAACAGCCAAACTGAATCAGGCCAACTCAAACTTATTACAATGCACATTTAAAAAAATTTTTAACCATAATAGCATGGCCCTGCAAAATCCCCCAAATCACACCATGTTAATAAACACTACCCTGTATTTTTGCAGTGTTGCAAATGGAATAAAAATTACTTCTTTTTTTTTTTTTTTAAAGTTTTCAGAGATCAGCTGAGGTGAACCTGCTTGAAAAACATGGTAAGCTTCAAATCAAATATCACAGCTCTAAGAAATCCATTAACCATTCACATCTAAACCTCAGCCTTCCACGCTTCACCCTATAATGCACATTGTTGTCAATTTTTGTCTTATTTACCCCCTGCTAATAGCTGGGCTCAATTCCAAGAAACTTAAGACAATTGTGGAGAGATGCAGATCTAACATTCTTCAAGTTGACAGCCAATAGTTCTGAGCATTTAATTCCCAAAGCAGAAGAATCTCCAAATCCTGCTTTTGTAATTCACCCAGGAAAACACATCAGAGCCAAGCTGTGTCTGTGCAGCCTGACTGAAAATGTTCTTGTTTGATCCAAGTTGTATCTCTCTTGGCAGATTTGTAGGGATTGATCCTGGCTGACTGGGGTGTTTTAATAGGGAGCTGAGCACTAAACTCCTGATGAATTATTTTAACCACCAGCATCTGTCCTCAGCACTGCTGAGGTAAAGGTTCAATCCTTTACCCTCGTTAAAGTTTAAGCAGCTCTGCCAAATTCCACCAGACTTGGCATGTGTGACGTGACTAATGACTCCTCTAAACTTGGAGTCAAAAGCTTCCAGTGGGAAATGCTCCATCTTTATGTATTTGTATATTTATGTACATCTATATGTGCCCCTGAGCAGAGGGGCAGGGGGAAATGGATGAATAAATAAATAAATAAATAAATAGCATTATTCAGTTTGCTCAGGTTGGAAATTTAAGCAGCCAAACACAAAGTTGCACAATGTTTCTGCATGGATTTGATAAGGTGTTTATGCTTAAAGCAGAAAACAGGAAGGGTCAAGGATGTCCCTCCTCCCCTTAAGGAGATAACACCAATGAACAGCCCCAAAACATTTGCTCAGATCCCAAGGGCTGGGGTGAAAAAACACATCCTGGGGCTGAGCTTTAGCCAGTGGGGATCAGGGGGGTTTGCCTGAACTTGACATGGTCCTTTTGCCCCTTTGCTTCTCTCCTGATCTGTCTACTCCTCCTGCAGCTCTTGAGCCACCTATTCTAGTTCAATGTGATTTAAATGGAATTATTCATCTTTCTTCCCCAGACTGATGAGACTTAGGAGTACCTAAACATTGTGGAAAACACCACCACACTGTCTGTGAAACCACCACTACACTGTTTGCCTTTTCATTCTTCAGCTTGTTTTTAAGCAATACTGACTTTACATCCCCTTGCAAATCTCCCTGTGTTTATCCCTCCAGGCTATGCTGAAGTCCCAGATTTTTTTTCCCTCTGTGATTTGACTAGAACACGCCCTTCTCTGTTCATCCATCAGCAAACCATCAGCATTTTGTGTCTCCACAGGCTCCCCTCTGGACCCTCAGATGCCACCCAGGCCCATCTGCTGCTCACAGCCAGAGCAGGTTGATGAGGATCTGGTCCAGCCAAGCTCTGAACTTTTCTACCTGACCCAGTTCAGTGTTGGGATGCCAATGGTTTCAAGAAAACTATTTTCTCCATTCATCCAAATAACCCTACTGATGTAGGAAGAGTGACTGGATTCTTCTTTAAATCCAGCTGTGAAATTTTCCTTCCTTGGCACGGCCACAGAATGATTTGATGTGGGTCATATTTATCATGTACAGGCAATTAATTGGCATTTTCTTGTACAATGCTAATTACATCCCAGTCTTTCATCCTGGATTGGAGTTTGCTGTCATGAAGCACTACCACAGATCCATCCCAGGCCACAGCTAAGCATCCACAGGTGGTCATACAGAGGAATAATTAATCACCACACTTTGCAAGTGAGTCATTAACTGCTGACACAGGTTTTCATCCAAATCCTGAGATTCTGGGACATCCATATCAGCAGCTGGAGACTCTGACTGGCATTTTCCTTATTTCAGTATCATGAGCTGTATTAATTTTGTGTGCTTTGCTCCTTGTACAATTCAGTATCCAGAGGGATTGGACAGGATTTTTTCCTGTGTTTATGCAGGTCCACCCTTGTCTGGAGCATCTGTGCAGTGCTGTTCTCATGTTTGCCAGCACAGAGGTTTAGTGTCTCCTGGAGGAGCCCCAAACTCCAGCTTCCATTCCTATCCTACTGAAAAAATAAACTATTTGGAAAATCTACCTAAATGAGGTAAAGATTCTCCAATGAAATATTCAGGAGCCTACAAAATGCTTTGCTTTTACTGGAAACAAATGTTTTGCTTTGCCTTATAATGAAATCAAACCTTTGGTCTGGGGGAAAAGAAAATCAGGATAAATCCTTTCTAGAGCAGAATATGCCCCTTCTTGTTTATCCATGAGAAACTTGCCCTTTGCAGGAGACCTTGTCTTCAACAGCTCCTGACTCCTGCTGACTGCACAGCTTGGAAAAAGGTGTACAAAAAATTAATATATTGTTGAAAAGCCGCCAGCTGGATGCCTTGCCCACCTCTGGGAATCCCTTCCTTTGATGAAAAAATAAATATTTACAGTTAAATAAAACCTTGAATGATTTTGAAATAATTCTTTCAAACAGCAGTGCTACTGTACTGAGTGAAAGGACTCAAAAAACCCCAGTTGGTTCATTTTTTGACTTCAAAGTTTGATGGATACACTCTAAATCCAAGATAAAGTACATTTAGGCCAAAAGGTTTGAAAGGTGATCTCTGATCCTAGTGTGGTTCTCCATCATCAGTTCATAAAAATGCTTGGCAAGGTGTTCAGTATCTGTGGGTCTGTTCCTTTCCAGGTAACTTTATGGAGCTGATCCAGTTCCCTGTAAAACCACCAGGGAATTGTCACTGCCTTTACTGCAAATTTTGAGAGAGAAAGGGCTGAAACTTTCAACTGGTGCAGATCAGCACTGCTCTGTTACAGTCAGCATTTGGAGCCTGTTCATGGCTATTTGGGATTCATCAAATAAACTCTTCATTTCCCTGAGAAATGGCCAGGCTTCAGAACTAAAAGAAAATAAACCTGATTTCTGCTGAAAACCTGCGTTTGCCAAATTAATTTCTCAAATCCAGTATTGTGAGGTGCAAAGATATTTAAGCACCACCAATTATGCCTTGATTTATGTTATACCACGGAAAATATCAGCCATCCAATTGATATTAATATCTCAATTTAACAAAATACACTGTTGAAAGAGTGGTTAAATTTGCCCTTCAGCTCTAGGTATGATGGCACAAAAATCAAGGAGATTAACTTCTCTATAAACATCTCATTTAAGATCTTAAACCCCTCAATAAACCTGACAGTAATGAGTAGTTTTTGGTGTCTTTCAGTAGCTCACGAGACAAAGGAGCCAATACAACATGTCCCAAGCTCACTGTGCTGAGTGAATGAGCAGGACATTGGTGACAAACAGTGTGAAAGACTTTCTGCCACCACAGTGAGATGATTCAGGAATCAGGTGCCCCATAAGAGCTGCCATATCTGCTATTTGCCCCCAAATCAGCTGTATCAGGAGTATATTTTTATGAATCAGAGTGTTTGTGGTGGTTGGGCATCTGTTCCCATTAAAAAAAAACAAAAAACTTTGGTTCTACCAGGTATTGATTAAAATTAAGACAGTTTTTCTCTCTCAGAACATAACTGGTAAAATTGGAAATATTTCTTGTTGTAATAGCCAGGCTGCCTCTCCCTATTTCAGGGTATTCTCCTAGCAGAATCACCATTAAATAGAGCTGGGAGATGAACCAGGAAGAAAAGATCAAATTTCAGTTCTTGCAGATTTGGAGGACTAATCCATTTCTTACTCTTGGGTTGAGCAGTGGAGATTTTATAGAGGTGGTTCCTGAACAGCATTTATGGATCTCTGAAAGGTCATCAGACTGCCAGCTTGGTGGGTGTATGGATGTGAATTAATTACCAGTTTGAAGAATTTATAGAGCCCAAGAAGAGAACCAGGCTGTGGGAATGATGGCTGTTTAGGGATCTCCAGCAGAACTGGGTCTACCAGGAATGCTGACCAAAGGTCCTGGTTTGGGTCTCTCTCCTCTCCCAGCATCAGGGAATTTGTGCCTCTCTGTTCACCCCAAGCACAGTGATATCATGCTGGTGACACCACCCAGATGTGGCTCTTATTACCATGGAATATCTCTTTATTTGATGACATTTGTTAACTGCTTTCCATGGAATGTGAAAACAACACTCTGTCAACACTAGATGTGGGATGAGGACAGCCCAGCAATCTTGGATCAGCTCTGATGTTCCCCTTGTGTGCCCGTGGCAGGGACAGTGTGGGTGGGCATGGCTTTGTCCTCACATTTGTCACACCTCAGTGTCACCCTCAGGCTGCACCTGGCAGCAAATAACCAGCATTAAGTGGTTTCAGCTGGTATTTTTCAGCAGGAGTGAAAGGAGAGAGCTGACCACTGACTTGTTATGTCAACATGTCATGACAGCAGTGTCTGTCCAGGACAGAGCCCTGCAGGTGACAAACAGCTTCCCTGGAAAACACCAGCTGGGAATCTCATCTACAACACTCATGCTTTAGTTTCTTTTCATCCATCCTTACATGCTGGCACTTGAAGCCCTCAGGGTTTTGCTGTAGTTTTTTCTCCTCAGGTTCAAGCAACCAGGTTAAACACATGTAAACTAATTGAAAATTCCCACTCAGGTTAGTACGTGTTGCATGTGTATACATGCATGTAAAATGTACAATATACAATATAAATGTGTGTGCACTGGAGACAAAAGCCACTTGCAAAATCAGCGTGGAGTTCAATGGTCTCTTGCACACAAAAAAAGAAATTTCCTGAAACAACACATCTGAAATACCCTTACAGATGTTTCTCTGCATTACCAAAAAAAAACCCGTCCCCTGAGCTAAAATGAAAATTGATTTTGAAAAAAAAAAAAAAGCTGAAGGATATGAGTGGATCATCATAATTGGATCAACATGCTCCAAAAGCTTCAGGCTACTTCAACTTCATTTCTTAGCTGACAGCTTTCTTTTGGAATTCTTCAAACCAAACACAAATGGTTTGATTGCAATATGTGAAACATTTGACCATCATATCCTTGACAGTCAATCTGCTGCAGGGGAGATTTGATAACTGTTGTCAAATTCATAACAGCCAGTCTAATCCAGGGAACCAACAAAAAAACACAGGAGCTGCTTCCACAAAACCAGAGATGATATTAATGTAAAATGACACCATTTACAGGGAAAATATAGGAAAAGGCTGTATTGGGTCTTTTCCAAATAATGTTGCAACCACATGAGCTGTTCTTACTGGTTCTTAACTGGTAAATACAAATTAGAGCTGTTTAAAATCCACTTGGTTTTCTGTTCAAGTGTCATGTGAGAAATGAAAGCAGCAAGATCAAGTCCCTCAAACTGAGCCTGTGCTAATTTATGGACAGCATCGTCTGGGGAGATTAGAGCTGGATTGTTCCTGCCCAAAAAAAAATGTTGCAGGGTAGATGTTGGGGCAATTGGCAAATTTCCACATCTTCCAGCATTAAATGGATGAAAAAGAAATGGGAAAACCCCTGTAAAAAGAAATAAAAGGTAATAGAATAAAATGTAATGGTGCCTTCTCTGTTTGTTTCTATGCCAGGCAAGAGTGAAAACTACAGCACTAATTAGCAGAAAAGAATTGAAGGATATCATGGATGAACTAATTACTGGATGTCAATATTGTATTAAACATCGAGTCAGAGGAGTTTTAATAAGTACATGCTTTCTAAAGTTGAAGCTGCAAGATCCTTATCAAAATTTTATGGAGGATTTAATTCACAGTCCTGGATTTTAGGAGAAAATATTCTTGATTCTCACTGTAGCTATGCAGGGTTAGGGAGGATGACGAGTCAGGAGCTCATCTTCAGCAAGCACAGATTAATTTTAACAGCAAACCCCTTTTCCCTGACAGATCTCAAGCTCTCAGGCTCTGTCAGAGTCAGTTTTAGGGAGGTGATAACTGTCAAACAAATCCCTCTCTGCAGGGAGGTTTCCAACACTTGACTTTTCCAACACTGCCAAGACATGGGGCTGATCCCATTCTCCAGGACAGTGACTGAGCTTCCAAGCCTTGCCCTTGCACTTCTTCTTTTCCATATTCACAATAAACACATTTACTCCAGAATTTTCCTTTGCACAATTATCCCTCAGCAGTAGTTTGGGGTTTTTTTCCCATTCTTTTATCTGTTTCTGTTTTGGAAAACTCCGGAAGCAAAAGGGATAAAGTTTAACGACTGTTCACAGTTCAGTGTCCTGCAAAATTGCAGAAACATCTGGAAGTTGTTTTTGCTTCAGGATGACTTTTAACTGGTTAAATGATCTCATCTGCAGAGCTGGGCAGGCTGGTGGAGGGTGGAGAGCAAGAGCTGCTCCCTCCTACCTGAAATGCACCACAAATCACATTCCAAGAGTTTTCTAGCTCCCTAAATCCTCTGGATTTTTTCTATCATTTAGGAACAGCCTTCATTAAACAGCTATAAAAGTAAATTAAGAGAAAGCAATAACATCTGATTAGAGGCAAGAAAAAAAATCAATTGCTCAGCATGAAAACTAAGTAATAGCAAAATATTCCAGACACTTCCAAAAGAGGGGGTTTAGCATAAAAAACTTTGCTCATGGGAAAAGAGCTGTTATGTGAGCTGGAATTTGAACAACTGGGATTAATAAATCTGCATTCTTTAATTCCTCCTCTAGCTCTAACAGCCAAGGATTTTCATTTCTAGTAGGAAGGTGCTGTGGTGCAACATTACCCAGGTTGTTTCTCCTCATCCCGTTTTTTGGGATGCCACCTGTGAGGAAAGGAGGTGCTTTCTGTTGGAGTTGTGCAGGTATTGGGCAGAGCCAGCAGGACAAACCTACAGAGGATCCAGTGTCGTGGCCTTACAGACTCTTACAGATGGAAGTTTGGGAATGACAAAACTAAATGTAACTAAATTGTGACATTCTTTGGGAATTTCAGCCAAGAATATCACCCAGGATAAAGGATGGTAAGGAAAAAGTGCTATAAAAACTTCTGGTTTTGTTGTGAAATTATTGCCTATAATTTATTCTAGAAAGTAATATTTATATACTATTTATGTATATAAATATATATAAAATATTTACTTTTTTTTTTTTTTTCTTCAGGTAGCATTTTAAATCAGAAAAGTTTGGACTGGAGTATTAAGCATTTGGGGATGCATTTAGGACACTACTCTTTTTGATACGCTAATACTGAGCAATAACTTTATTTAGGGAGTAAAAATATTTGTGGGAGGAGCCATTTTTTTTCCTTATACCACTGAACCAGGAGGAGATCCAAGTCTAGTATTTCCATAATCCATCTTCCTCTGCTCTCCTGGATGTATTTTCCCTGTTTTCCAATACTTCTGTTAGCAAGACAACCTTCCCTCTCTGTCAGATTCCCTCTCTTTTTGCTCAAGTTACCATGGAACCCAAACAGCACTTCCAGGCTTGTCTGCACGTGCTGGAAACCCACTTGACATCCATTGCAGGAGACACATTTTCAGGTGGAATAACTTGGGAATTCTGCCTGGATGCACAGAGACAACAGAATTACTCTGCTGCAGCAGTTATTCTTCCCAGATGGGGCTGGAAAGGACCCTGGGCTGGTTCTGCTGGGGAAAGGAGTTTTCTTCCTGAGCAGATGTGATGGTTGTGTGAGCAGCCCCAGCTTGGGCCATGTGCAGCACACATGGAGCCAGCAGCTGGGAGCTGTTAGAGGTGAGGATGGAGACTCCAGGAGCAGCTGGAATCACACAGAACGTGGAGCAGTTTCCTGATAAACAGAGAGCACCAAAGGCTACCTGCAGGAAACCTCAAATTCAGGAGAGCAAATGAAAAGCAGAGATGGTTTTCCCCTGGAAAACTTCCTGAGGGAAGGTGCTGGAGCAGGGTGAGCTTGGCCTTTGGAAGAAGAAATGGTGAATTTGGGTGGGTTCAGCCTTTGCAGGCTTGGGCTGTAGATGAAGCTGCTCATTTGCATTTCAAAGCTGGCCTATATTCTGCTGATTGAGAGTAAATAATGCACCATAAATATGTATTCCCTGCTCCGAGGTAACAGCACATCACAGCAAGAGAGTTTTTCTGGGATGGCTTCAACTGCTCCTGGGGGTTTTCCCCTGGTTTGTTGGAGACATCCCAGTGTCCAGCCAGGTGTGAGCAGCCAGATGTGGCAGCTGGCAGCAGGGACAGCTGCTGGGCACCACCCACATCTGCATGCAGGAAGAACCTAGAATTACTAAGGTTGAAATACCTCCAAAGTCTTCAAATGAATCCCACCATGGCCACTAAACATCATCAGGAACTTGTGCCACATGAAATGTCCACTTGTTTTTTGAGCACCTGAGGGACAGTGACTCCAGTACAGCCCTGGATAGCTCCTGCCAATGCTTAACCATTCTCGCAGTGGAGAAACTTTTCCTAATATCCAACCTGAACCTCCCCTGGCCATTTTTCCTTGTCCTTTGCTGTCCCTTGTCCCCTGGGAGCAGAGCCTGCTGCCCACATGGCTGCACCTCCTGTCAGGAGTTGTGAAAGTGAGAAAATTCCCCTTGAGCCTCCTTCTCTCCAGAGCAAACACTTCCAGCTGCTCCTCACAGGACTGATGTTCCAGACCCTTTGCCAGCTCCATTCCCTTCTCTGGACACAAGATTCCCAATTCCTCAAAGCCCAGCTTAGGACTGTTCCCTCAACAATGGCAGAGATGGATGATTATTTATCCAGAACAATTTATCACTTGCATTCTGATGAAAATTAATGAATTTGATGAAAAACTCTGTTATGAAATTAATGATGCTAAATCCCAGATATAAAATACAGACCTTGAGAACCCATGATTAAAATGCTGTGAGGTCTCTTTATTTTTGGGGCCTATCAAAGACACACAGTTATCTATATTTCTCCCAGCTTCAGATAGTTCTCCTCCTACACAAAAATGTAAAATTGATTTGTTGCATTGGGAAATAAACAATAAAAATGATGCTTATCTTAGTTCGGTGATATGGCCACAATAAAAATTAATTGGTCATCAAAAATTAGCATTCAAAGCATGGAGCACTCAGTATGAAAAAGAGAAGATTGCTAAAACAGCCCCATGCAGATTTGGAAATCTTGCTCAGAATCTTGAAGGTATCATTGAGGTGATAGAGATGAATGGGAGCTCAGGAATCCCAAACTTTGGGCAGGGATTTAACAAAAGGACTTCAGGTATGAACAGAACTTGGTGATTTTTGTGCTTAACCTGCTTTTTCCTCATGTCTGAAAGGACTTTGGGTCATTAGGATGTTACAGAACATGGCACAGACACCTCTTCCCTTCTGTTCCCAACCCTCAGAAGAAATTTGGTCCCTGCAGCTTCCCCACTCAGTGTATATATTTAAATATATAAATATATATTTGAAATATCCAGAAGAAAAACTCAGAAAAACCATAATGGTGAAGTGAGGGAAATGAAGGCAAATAAAATAATTCCCCTAAAATATTAATACAGAATATTATTATACCCACATAGACTTTTTTTCCCCTCAAAACTAAACCAATATTTAAATCTTATGTAAAACATCCACAGTTTTGGATTTTGTGAACTAAAAAACAGACATTATTTGAGGGGTAAAAAAAAGAGGGAAGTATCCAGAGACTGGTACAGACTTCGACCAATCCTGCAGCCCTTGAGGGAAATTATTACAATAAACATCAAAGATCTTTCCCTCCAATTACACTTAAAGTGTGTTACAATGTGTTCTGTAGACTTGGGGAGAACATCCTGTGTCCTTAAATAACAAATAGACTTTTGAAGCTGAGAAAATTTAAGATCTCCAGAGAAAGCTGTGGTGGTTCCAGTGGAGTTCATGCCTTGCAGAAGAACTCAGGGACATTCCCCAAGGGACTACCACAAGAACAGCTCAGTTTTGGGACAGGGAAGGGGCTCAGTAAAAACCATCTCAGTGGAAAATGATGGACAATTGTGCATTAGCCTGAAGTGGGTTTTATAATCCAGCATCACTTGTTATGGAATGTGAACAAAAACAAAGGCACAGAAAATAAGGGCAGGATAATCCCAGCTGGGTCTCTTGAAACAGCAAGAAAAGGAAATGCTAGATCCTGGGGAAAAAAAAAAAAAAATTCTGTGAAATGTTCAGGCACAGGAATAATTGCAATTAAAGCCAGAAAAGGCATTAATCACACTGAATCTCTGAGACCCAGCTCCACTGGGACAGACTGGTGTAGACTCAGCAGCCACCTTGGGAATTATTTCCCTGTCCATGAATGTTGTGGGGTTGTATTCATAAAAGTCAGAGGAAGTTAGAAATAAGAGATTTCAGGGGAAAACCCCCTATAAATCAAGAACTGTAACCTTCTCTTAAGCTGATAAATTGATTATTCTTCCTTATTTTATGGCTCACTCACCCACCCTGCACCCACCTTGTCCATCCCACCACCAGGATCATTCCCACAAGGAGACACCAGGTGCATTTCAGGGGAGGAAGGATCTCATCCACAAAGAAAGAACAGGGAATTAAATAAATTTAAATCCATTGAAAGCAGTGGAAGAGCTGCCTGTGCCAGCTGGGAAGGCTGGAGGAGCTGGAAGCTGCTCCCAAATGGGAACAGTTGAAAGAGCTGATGCATCTGAATAGATTTGCCTGCCTGGAGGAGCAGCCATGAATAAATTGGGGTGAATTCAGGGGTGTGCTGGTGTCTGTGAGCCTGACTGTGGCCAAGTCACCTTTTGCCACCAGCTCAAGGCCTTCAGGCTGAATTTTGGCCTTTGCAATGAATTCAGTGCTGGGCTTTAAAAATTTGAAGTAACAGTAGCTAAATCCAGCATTGTTGCCCTCCAACAGCAGCTCAGCAACCCCAGTTATATTTATTAACCTTTTCCAATTACTAATTGTGCAAGCTTGTGACAAGGTAGTTGAGGCTGTAATTAGTCTCCTAGGGTTTAAGGAAAGATTATCCAAAATTTGGTCTTATTCTTAAATATATCCATTAAAATTTAATGTAACAGATCATTAATTAATATGTATTACTAATACAAAGCAAACAAGTTAATCCTTCCACCTTGAACCTGACGTTCATCCACATATACATTCCCAAATAACAATTTTTTCATTTAAATCTTGTTATTTAAACCTTTTAGCCCTCTTGCTGATCCACAAACCACACAGCAAAGCATTGTTGAGAGTTGCAATGACCCAGCATGAGGGACAGCAGATTTTTGATCGAAGAACACTGCAAAAAAATACATACATGTAGATACACTCAAAAAAAATTTAGGAAAATGGAAGGAAAAAAAAAGAGGAAAGAAAAAAAATTATGGATTGGAATGAAGCCACCAGTTCTGGTACCCATCAGAATTCACTGCCTCTGACTTGTCCCATTCCTCAATGTCCCTGCTCTCCTCCTGCCACAGAGCTGGGAATAAAATCTTTCACTGAGAGACACTTTCCAAATGCTGAACAGAGCCACAATGAGAATAGAATTCAGAAATGTGCAAATGTGGAACATGCAGAGTTTTTTATTTATTTCTGTTTCCCCCACTACTTCCCTCTCTATATAGGAGATTAAATTGGGTGAGAAGGTTCATGATTGCAAAGATATATATTGTATGGGTGTCTGTATTATAGCTTTACAGATGTGATTCTTTGGCACTTATTTTACTAATAATTTCCAAATCCACTTTAACCTAAATTAAGGATTCCCTAATCCAGATTAGTGCTGAAAAGCAAAAGCAACCTCGAGCTGCAATTTGAGAGTTAATTTGCCAAAGTGAAGGCCCCACTGCACTGAGAGAGCAAAGTAAAGGGCTTGCCTGTGAATGAGAAAGGATTAGACCCATGGAAAAGTATTGCTATAGCAACAAAATAATTCATGGGAATATGGATAAGAAAACCAGAGCCCTGGAGATGGAAGAGGCTTTAATCACACTCTGCTCCCCTTGGCTGTACCAACACATAGAATGAATGCTGTTCTGTTGGTGGGTTGGGTTTGGAGCTCATCTTAGCAGCACTGGGAGGTTAAGGACCTCCACTGCTCCAGGCTCCAACTTTGTTGGGTTATCTTAGATAAGCAAAGCAGCTAATAGTTGCTAAAAGGTTATTTATTGCAGAGGCACATCAGTCACAAAAGGCACAGTCACAGACATCAAAATTTTGGTGTAAAGTCCCAAACAGAAGTAGAAGCTGCCCTTGTCAAAGGTCCTGGGAAGTTGATGTTGCTGTGGCAGCTCCTCTCTTCTTCTTGAGTGTTGACTGATGACAGTGAGCAAAAGCAAAACAAAAAGCAATGGCAGGAAAAGCAGAAAAAATGATGGCAAAAAGCACCAACTCTCCCCAATACCAACTCTTATATAGAATCTTTCCAACAGGCTAAGACACAAACTCAGACCACCACTCCTTAACTTATTAAAATTCCAGTTTCTTAACATGCCAGATTATGTATAAACTATACAGCCTATCTTGTTCTATCTGAAAAATGTAAGCAATATTCTTACTTCAGCTCTATTATGTTAAGCACTGTCCACAGCCATGGTCCTGGAGCCTCTACTGAAAACATCAGTATGTTTTTCAACCTTCACTAGAATTTGCACTTCTGCTTTGGTATCTGAACCTTTCACTTAATAAAAGCATTAGAGCTCATACTAAAACTTACTGACTCACTTACTTATCCTAAAAATCAAACTTACACCAATGGGCAGCTTCCAGCCTCTGGCAGAACATCCCTGCTGAAGGGAGGATGTGTAGCCACAGAATCCCTGCTCTGATGGGAGCCACAGCTGGGCCAAGCTCATGTGGACATCTCACAACCAGCCCTGCTCATTCCCTGGGCAGGATTGTGAGTGTGGTGTGCCCAAACTTCCATCCCACCCAGCAGAAACCCTCCCATCCTGGCAGGCAGCTCTTTTCCAGCCTGTTCTGCTAATTGGAAGTTCCACCAGGGGTCTGCAGTCCCAGCTCTTCCCTCTCCACAACTGTGCAGGAAGAGCTTTCTGCATCTTCCTCTGGAATATGGCTTTAAAAGTTAACAAAATTTATTATCAGCGCCATTTATCCTTTCAGGTTGTAAAAAGCTGCCAGTGAAACCCCCCCCAAAAGGCTTAATGCATTACCAAAGCACTAATTTTATTCTTCATTATTCCCCCAAACCTGCATTCAGAGCTGGAGCTCCTGCTCAGCAGAGAGCTCCTGGTTAATGTATTTCTGTGTGTAGATCCTTGACAGAGACCATTTTTCTTGCCTCTCAGGTGGCTCGTAGAGTGAGATTTATGTCCATTATGCATAAATTCCTTGCAATATTGCTGCAGCATAATCAGCAGAAAATCTGAGCCAGCACCCACAGCAGCCACAAAACACCACCAGAGACAGCTGAGCTCGAGCCACTTCCCCAGGGACTCTGTTCCTGTGGAAATCAGAGCCTAGTTTTGTCCCTGATGGATCTAAGGGACCACAGGGGTCCCCTTGCCATGCTGACACCCAGCACTGTCCTTGTGTGGCCTCAATGCAAATGTCACCATCAGAAGGGACAGCCCAGCTTAGATAAGCCAAGTTTAGATACTAAACCTTTCATTACGTCTGACCCTGAATTTCTGTAACTAAACATAAGAATTATGTTTAAAATCACTTTGCATCCCCAAAGCAATGTCAGAATCCTTCTCTCTGGCTTATATTTATTATATTTTTGCACATCCCCAAATCTGACCACATGAATATCCTCAAGCCCCAAATTACCCAAATGCTTCAGTTTCATTTTAAGTTTACATATGAAGGGATCTTAAAGATCACCTAGCTCCTACCCCTAATTAGGGCTAATATAAACAACCAACTACTAATTATACAATTCTATCTGACATATCCTGGTTTCATCAGTGATTTCATCCTGCAAGAGGCAAACTCTTGTCGGTGCTACACAAACTGCAGCCAAGCCTTTGGTACCCAGGCTGGGAGTTCAGGAGTTATTCCTGATTTCCACTGCAGTGGAGCAAAGAAAAATTGTATTCAAATTGGTCTGGGCTCTTAGAGAAATTTATTAAATTATTTCTCAGCAACACTGCCACAACATCTTCATAGAGATCTTTGGTTTTGCTGAGTGAAAGGCCATATTTAAAAGAGATTAATTGTTTTTAGGCAGTGGGAAATCATCTAAATGTAAATAATTGCTGGGTTAAAGAGGATTCTTTGTTACCCCTCAGGGAGAGGCTGCAAGGGCCCACGAAGGAATTGTTTGGAGGGATGAGATGAGCTGCACCCAACTTGGGCCAGCTAAAAATTGGGCACTGACGTCCCAAGTGATGATGTAGAGCCTCTAATGAACACCCTCCCCCAGAACATGACTCATCCCAGCTCTCAGCTGACTGTGAGGAAGCCTCAGCAGAAATTTTGGATTATTGAAGTTGGTGAAATGAATCTCTGTGTCCCCAAAGTAAAACAAAATTTTTGAGAGCCATACTTGAGTTCTCACATGAAGCCAGCAGAGTCATTCAGATTACACAGGCTGCCTTTCAATTCCTGCAATTCCCACTTGTGCCTCTTGGAAGACCATCCTTTATATTTTGATTGAATTTATTGATTTATATTTATTTATTAGACTTCTTTTCTTCCCAGACTCTCAGATCAATATCAGGTCAACAGTGGCACAGAATGATTATCATGCCTGCCTGACCACTAAACAGGGGGAAATTCCCTCTGCTCTTGTTACTGGGAAAACAGAAAACACAAACTACCCTGAAAGTCCACAAAGGCATCAAATTAAACTGGAAACTCCAAATTCATCACAATGAGTTACGTTTAAATGCTGTATCATGGCAATTAAACACTTCTGGTTTCCCATTGCAGTGAAAATTGAAATAAAATCCTGCTGATTTTTTTCTTTGCTGCTGGCTCTGGGGCCAGATTTGTGTCCCCATCCCTGCCCTATGCCCAGCAGAGCAGCCAGCAGCATCTCTGGGGAGCATCTCTGCCCAGCAGCTACTTCCAAAATGCCTGAGGATGCTGCAGAGGAGGGGGACAGGCACCCAGTGTCACCTCTGTCACCACTGCCAGGCTGGGGACAAAGACAAAACCACCTCCACCCTCCATCCACACGGCAAAACCACACTGCCTTAGAGTTCAGCCTCCTGCTCGCTCAGAGAGGAGGCAAGAAGTGAATTTTTTCCAGAAAACGTTATTAAAATAGAACCTTTAAGCCGCATTTTCCACGGGCACAGCGGGTCCGTGTCCCCAACAAGCTGAAACACCTTTTTTCAGCAGGCTGGCAGGGGAAGGGGGGTTCATCCTCGTCGCGAGCCCCTAGAGGGAGACATGACCCCGATTTTGGGAGGAGGCAGCGACCACGGGAAGGAGGGGATGCTCCGGGAGGGATGCGGGCAGAGCTGCTGGAGGACCCAGGATGCAGGAGCAGCCCCGGGGTGCTGCATCCCAGGGATGCTGCCAAGAGCAGGTCCAGCTTCTCCCTCCAGGAAAACCTGCATGTGCCTCTTTTTTAGCTCAGGGCATGGTGACTCTCTTTATCTCCTTCTTCATGGCCACAGTCACACCCCTACTCCAAGAAAGAAAAATGGTTTTCAAACTCCACAAGAAGAGCAGGACTAGATTAGCAGCACATTTGCATGGACAATGAAATATCACCAGCTCGCCAAGATAAACTACGTGGAAGATTAGTCTGAACTGCCAATTTCTTAAAATGTTTCTCATTTCTTGGTTATGGCTATTTTTTGCAAATTTCCCTTTCAGAAATCACATTTCTTTCAAATCAGCTCGTTGCCCTAGGGTTGTTGACCTTTATTTCGCCCATCTGGAAAACAAATGAAGCAGGAAGGATAACAATATGAGATCCTAATCACAAGTGCTGTTTGTTTTTTTGGAAGCTTGATTTCAAACTTATATATTTCCCCCTAAAGGCACTGCCAGCAATACACTGGATAACCCTGCTGCAAGGAAAACCAGCAGCATGGCCAAAAGCCCTTGTAGGCATCTTATCAGTGGTGAAATGAAGAACAAAAAAAGACAAATTATCGGTAAAAATGAATACAGATACAGCTGCAACAGCAGAGCTCAAGGGCCAGGTGAGGAGCCTTGATGTTGCATGTAAAGACTAGTCAGCCCAGATTTGACTTAAAAAGTTTAACCTCAGGTTAACTAGAGGGACAGGGAAGGATAAAACAAATTATCACTCCCAATTTTGGTTAAAAAATATTTATAAATTGAGTTATGAAAAATAAGTATGCAGTGAGGTGGCTGAGCCAGAGGGAAGAGGAAAAGCAGCTGAACACCAAGACAAACCAGTTTTGGGTTTTCTCAGCAAGCAGTGCCAGCTCCCAGGATGAGGGTGCAGATGAACACAACAATTTGTTAGACTGGAAGAGGAATTTGTTAATTTGGAGGATCCAATTCCCATAGTTCTAACTGGAGAATTTCTGAGTTCACTCATGCTGGAAATAAACCTGATTTGGGGGAATGATAGCAAGGCTTTAAATTTTTTATTATTAGAAATCTGTGGGCAGCAAAATCAATAGTTTTTAGGCAGCTCTGTTAAAAAGGGAATAATACATTTCAGTGCTCATTAAATGCTATTCTTTTCTCAACAATCTCATTGTTTTTCTCACCACTACCTGCCACCCAGGTATTGAATTAGCCTTAAAATCAGCCAGGTGTTGGACTCCTTGCTCCCTGAGGGTCTCAGCTCAGGATATTTTTTGATTCTGGGATTCTAAAACTCTGCAAGAAAGAACTCTGTAGAAAAACATCACAAAAAGCTCAGTTGATCTTTAAGATGCCTTCCAACCCAAAGCAGCCTGTGATTCTATAATTCCATGAAAACCTCTTGCTGCAGATCCATGAAAGACCTGTGGCTGAACAATTGCTGCCTGACCACAGCTGGAGAGAGGTGGGATGTTTAGAGAGAATAATGTTGAACCAAGGAGAAGAATTTGGGGAGGGCAGCAGCAGCTGCCAGCTGGGGCAGGGCCAGTTTGGTGGCCCTGGTGGAAATCTGCCCTGAGCCCAGCCCCTGCAGCTCCAGGGCTGAGCCACTCCATGTGCAGCTCCTGTGCCTGCTCCCAGCCCCCAGAGAACCCTCATGCATGATAAATTGTACAAATGATGCTTGTGACCCCCCAAATTCCAGGGGAACAGCTGTGTCCCCTCCACACACACCAGCAGTGAGCACAAGGGCTGCTGGAGCAGAGTCTCCTCTGAAGGACAGACTCCTTGTATCCCATAATAGCAGATTCCATTTAAAAATAGCAAATGATAGTCAGAGGAATAATAAAAACTAGAAAATCATCCAAAACCCCAGCAATACATCAAAGCCAGTTTAATAGCCCTTAATACTGTCACTGACACAGCTCCTGTGCTTGCAGGGCTGGATGATGGAATGGGCAGAGGTTCCTGGGTTTGGAGCCATTTCACCCTAAAACTTTGTTGCTTCCTGCATGTAAATTATAGATAATGGTTCTGCTGACAAGGGGTTGCACTTAGCTGTCTCTGCTATGAGGTAAAATTGGAAGAAAATACCTGGTTAAAGAACTTTTCTCACTCTTTCCCCTTGGAAAAAAAAGATAAAAAAACCCCACCAAGATGCAAAGAGTTAATTGTACAGGGCTTCTTCTATCTCCTGGCTGGCTACTGAGTCAGAGCCATAACAGGACTTCAGGACACTCAGAGAAGAAATGTGATTTGATGTAGCAGGGGCAATCCCATGCTTATCAAATCATCTTGCTTGCCTGTAAAGCTAAGCTCCAATTTATGTGTTTTATGAAGCCCCAGATTAGCCAAGGCTATAAAAACTGGACCTTAATATTCAGGAATAAAAATGCAGAGAGTACCACTGAAGTGACTTTTTTTTTTTTTTTTTTAAGTACTTGTGTCCTGCTCACATTAAACATGACCAGGGAGTGTGACAATGATGGGATGCTGTCCACCAGAGAGAAGACAAACAGCCCAGGTCTGTGATTCCCAAGCCACAGGAACTTGCTGCTCTTCATGGATTAAGGCAGAATATTGGCTCATACACCAGAACAATGGTTAATAAACCCTGCATCACATAGCCTTTAGCAAGCTTATTCTTATTTTTAAGAAGCTTTTTTTTCCCACCTCTGAGAAAGCTTAGAAAAGTCTCTCAAACATCCTCTCCAGATAAGTTTTTTCTCCTAGTGACCAAATGCCCAGAAAGAAGCTGAACATTTGTTAGGAGAGCATTCCTTTCATTTACTCACCTGAGGAAAAAGATGAGATTCCCTTTTTTTTTTGGTGCATGAAAAAGAAAAATAAGAGAGAAGGGAAATTTCTAATTCATCCCTGCACTCTCCAGAGCCACCACTGTGTCTGACACTTTGCCACTGATCTTATCACTGTCATTAGGGGGAACACCCATCTACTTAAATTGAATTTTAAGACTTATGGTACCCGTTTAATGTTAGATCTCTATTGAGCAAGCCTTTAAACACTCACCTCACTTCCAAAGGTGTTCCTACGATTTAACAGCTGCCTAAATTATTGCTGTGCAGAGATAAGGTTATTTACACATTTATATAAAATACACAACTGATTGAATTTCTTAAATCCAGCTTGAACATTCTCCAGAAAAAAAAAAAAAAAAAAAAAAAAAAAAAAAAAAATCAACCAAGACAGCAATTATACAAGAATTGGCTAAAGCATCACTTGATTT
Organism: Erithacus rubecula; assembly: GCF_903797595.1. Taxonomy (NCBI): domain Eukaryota; kingdom Metazoa; phylum Chordata; class Aves; order Passeriformes; family Muscicapidae; genus Erithacus; species Erithacus rubecula. The sequence goes on along the minus strand of NC_136667.1, from coordinate 4,381,981 downwards.
TCACTCGGAGATTTTGGGATCTAATTAAGCAGCAGGACTGATGTGTTCAGCTGTGTCCTGCTGGCTCCCCAAAGGGATGCAAACCTCGCTGGTTTGGTCCAGGCTCGATGATGAAAGGATGCGCTAATGACGGGCGGGCACCACCCGGGCTGCGGGATCCGGTGAATTCAAGCACTGCCACACCTGAAGTCACTTTTCCTGTGATTTAACGACAGGAAAATGCGCAGTCTCTTCAAATGTCTTAAGGATATGCATGGATAGGCTCTTTAGGAGCAGCCTGTGCCGGGAAGAAGTCGCTCCCCCAGCTGCTCATTAAAAGCCGCTTGCTGCAGGTTTTGAACAGATCTGTTGGCAAAGCAGTTCAAATGAGCACTTTAATTCTCTCCAGGCAGGGGGAAAAAAAAAATAATAATAATAAAAAAATCAGCTGGTGTTGCTGGGACCAGTAATTCAAACAGTTTAAGCCAACCTGGCTGAGAGGAATTAGGATGTGAGCACACAGCCCTGGACCAGCAGGCTGGCAGAGGGGGGATGACATTGGCTCATCCTGCTGGATTTCCCCTCAGCTGGCACACAAACCCTGCTCCCATTCCTGCCCCACATGAATCAATCAATGGTTTGTGTATTTAAATAAAAATACTTGCTGCAACAAAGGTCCAAAACCAGTCTTTGCATTATTTTAAATATTCTTCCTCATTAATATGGAATTCTGAATTTTTGAGGGTTTTTTTTTTCCTCAATGATAGATTACTGCAATTTCTGTGTTGCACCTGGCTCAGAGAACATGGCACAGGGCTCAGGAGAAAGGATCCTTTAGATCCAGCATCTCTGCCATGACTATGTGATCCCAGCAAAACTGAATAGAGTCCTTGAAACATCACTGTGAATCTGCAAACAAATTCCCAGGAAACACTCCAGGGTACAAAACCTGTCTGGCATTGCCATTTTCTGGATGAATCCCTGGCTCTGCTCATGAGTTCTTTGTACCAGGTTGGAATTCCACCTGTGGATGCAGGATCTGGGCATGGCAAGAGGTGTTTGAGGCCCAAGGTTATTTCTGACAACACACAGAGGGCATTAAGCAGGTATCAAAGGTGCATTGTAGGTAATACTTTTGTTTCCTACAGTTTAAAATTCAGAATACAGCTGCACAGTCAACATTTAAAATCCAGGTTTTCTTCACACTCTCTCCATCCATTGAGGGGGAAATTCTAATCCGTGCTGAGGCAGAAAAACAACTCACAGAAAAACCATCTAAAACAGGAGGTTTGAACTCATTGAAACTCTATTATATGCTTGAGTAACTCCTGGAACAATAGAAAGCTGTGCATGGTTATGCAGGCAGGCAGAAATATTCTAGGCAGATGTTGTCCTTACTGCCACTCCTGGAGTCCCATCCCTGGACAATATTGTCCCTACAATTGTCCCTTTGAGGTGGTGACACCAGGAGAAAATGGCAATGCTGCATCTCTAAGCCAGGTGCTGTTTCTTTATGTTATCTATAGGATCTCCATTCATCTCAGCTCTCTTTTAAAAAAATAATAAATATGTGGCTGTCAGGTTTTCAGGGAAAAGTTTTAAAATGAGGACCTTTAAGGGCGTGCCATAAAAGACAAGTATTTGGTTTTTTATCAGGGGGCACCTGGCTGAACATATCCAAGCTCTTGGTGATGGGGAATTGTTAAAAGAGTAATGTTGGAAAGGCAAATGGCAAAGGGAAAACCATCAGGAATAATGTCTCTAAATTCCCAAGCAAATTTACATGGAAAAGGTCACATGGAGAGGTCACAACTTAATCATAATTCAGTTTCTATCCTGCAAGCCACACAAAAGAGCCTGACCTCTCCACTGGACATGGAAGTGCTGATGGCACCAGCACACAAACTCTGCAAGGAATCAGAATTCCCAACTCTCTGCTCTCCTGTCACCCCATAGAGAGGGTGACTGATGGTCACACTGCAGTGTCACCCCCAGAGCAATGACTCAGTGTGGGTGCATTGCTCTGCCTGGGTCCTTTCACCCCACGGGAAGAGCCCCATGGGAACCCTGAGTGTGGCACAGATTGTGCTCAGGCTCTGCCCTCACCTCATCCAGGTGTGGCTCAGGTTGTTCTTCCCTTGGGTAAAAAACTCTGAGCAGGGGGGAGGCCCTGGTGTGGTTTTGGTTTTGTTCTCATATTTTATTTCAACAAAGGGCTGAGCAGCATGAGGTCCATAACCAGCCCTGGCTCCACAAAACCCACAGCTGCTCACTACACCAGGCAAGCACCACCTCCATTCAGGTAGTCCATCACGTGAGAAACCCAAGGAGTTTATAGAAATGATTGTCAAAGACCCCATCATTTTGCAGTTAGGATAATTAATAAGGTGTGCACAAAATCCAGGAGTGTTTTACCACAGCTTGCAGCTGAATTGCATTATTGTTGTTATAATAAAAGAGAGCCACATGGCAACAGAGCACCGGGGACCCAGCCTGATGCAACTGTTAAACATCAATAGGAAAATCAGAGCAAAAACATCAAGTTTTCCTTTAAAATCAGTTTGGTTTTTCAAGAGCTGTGACTTTTATTTAGTAGATTTAGTGAAAGAGCTTCTGTTTATAAAAATTATTGGGTAGTGTTGGCTGTCAGAAAACATAAACAGGCAATTAGAGCAATAAGTAGAATGATGGAATGAACTCCTCTGGCAGCCTCCTATCTGGAGCCAAGCAAGGCCCCAGCTCCACGGAAAATCAGAGATGTGTTTAAGTCCACAAGACCATCCAAGGAGCCTAGAGGGACTGCTCACACATTAAAGTGTATGTGAGGGGCTTGAAAAAGCTCAGAGATGCCTTGGGGAAACTGGATTGTAGGGACAGTCAGTGACTCTGCTGGGACATGGCACTGCCTAAAACCCATTTCTAAAAGTTTCCTGGAAGTGTTAAACATTCAGCACACAGTTTGGATGACCTGTAATGGATAGAACCTGTCTGGTGACCATGGAAGGTCTGTTTAATTCTCTGTCTCTCTAGTCCAACCCAGATTCTACACTGTGTTTTCCTGCTGAGTTTCGTGGTGGAAATAGCTGGACCTGCCATGAAATAATGAGGACTTTTGGATTTTGTAGTGACTATGAGTCTATGGACTGTGGAAGAACACAGCAGTACTGGCAAAAGAAATGTGATTAAGTGCACAACATCACTCAATTTTCCTTGTTTCTTCCAGTCTATAAAAATCCATTGAACCCAATTTCCTGCACGAAAACCTGACCATGGGTGTGCCTGCAGCTGCTCTCAGCAGCTTTACCCCAGATCTGCACATCATCTCCTGCACAAGTTCCATCCTTAAAGTTATTCTGATGGACCCAAAGGAAGAAAAAAACTGCTAAAATAAACGTGTGTGATGCTTTAAATTTTTAAAAAAATAATTTTGGGGATGATTGGGCAGGAGCAGCACAGGTGGCACTCTGGATGCTTTCCCCAAGATTGCTTCCAAAGGGTGATTTTTCCAAGTTCATTCTCACACACTGGGGTTGTTGCAGGGACACTGATTAGGGGTAGCTGAACCAGATTTCTAGGTGGATTATTCTGAAATAGCTGCTCCAGAAGAATTCTCACAGTGGGGAAATGTGCTGGAGGAAACTCCTCAGTAGGTGCTGAAAAAGTGGGCAAAACCAATCAACAGAGGAATTAATGCTCTCAAGAAGGATGTCCTTTCTTCCTTCTGCTCCAAAAATTACACGAAGCCAGAGCAGATCTTCTCCTAACACAATTCTCCCAGAGCCAGGGCAGTTATCCCTACTGGCACCTTGGGGTTTTGTCTGAGTGAAGGGCAGCACTGAGATCTGACAGTAAAGCCACTCTTTGCTCCTGTGTCCTCTCAGTAACTCGAGGCACTGAAGAACCAAGTTCTCCTGGGACAGGTGGAACTCCTAGAGAGGTAAATCAGTGGGAAGGACTCTGCATGAGCTTTGTCAGCCGGGAGTGTCTGACTCCTGCCACTCTGCTCCTTCCCACCCCTCTGTGATTTTATACCCTAAACTTCACCTAAACCAGTTCATCCCAATCCTGTTAAACTCAGCGCTTACAGCTGCACTTAGGAAGGGTGGAAGGCAGGCAGTGAGGCACCACACTCCACCCCTGCTCATCCCAAGCACAGGGAGCATGGACAGTGTCAGCTGAAACACACAATTAGTCCCCCTCCAGCACGAGCAGCTCAAACTGTAACATCATGCCAGCCGTGATTAAGAGTGATACAGCACATCATCATTGTCAACACTATTCAACCAATGTAAACCTTAGTTAGAAATGTACTTGTCAGAGAAAAATGCGCCTTTGATTTCTATTACACTTTCCCCAGTAATTGCTGTCATCAGTGGCAGGTTATTATTACAGTTGAATAGAGTTTCAGTAATTACTTTTGCACAGATTCTAACAGCTTTTAGATTGAATGATATTCTGACAGTTTGAATACTCTTGACAACAATTACCTTTTTCCTGGTTAACACTGATTCAGGAAAATTAAAAATTAAATCTGTTCAGAGGAAACACTTATGTATGGCACTAGTAAGTGGGCTGATACAAAAATGTGTAAATTACAGAATGACTTAGAATAAAAAGTTCTTTTGCTCTTCCTCTTATGCTTTTTAAAAAATCAGCACTTAGGGTACATGCAGTTCATGCTGGTTAGATTACCAGTAAATGATGTGAAATGATTTAAAGCACTTCTAAATCCACTTCCTACTGATCAGCTTGAAATGAAGAAAACACTATTATGGAGGAAGCCTTGTTGCTCCCTCCCTAATTTTTGCCTTTAGTAACAGTCAGATAATGGCTTTTGGCTTTCAGACCATTATTGTTAATCTCACATCATCAGATTATTAAAAAAAAAACAACAAACAAGCAAACTGCTTTACAGTGGTAGCCTAGAAAAAAACACCCGGCTTGTTTGTTATTCCTGAAAAATTTATCTAATATTGCAGGGGTCATAACTCAAAAGGCTTGATTAAAAAGAAGTCTCCTGCACAGAGCCCTCCAATTTAATTTTGACGGGATAACTGGCCTTGTGGAGAAGGGAGACAGAGTTGATGTGATACATCTTCTTATTAGTAAGCTTCCTGATACTGTTCCACATGACATTCTTATAATAAAAGAAGAAAATATGGTCTAGAACTAGATAAAATTACCATGAGGTGGAGGGAACAATTGGCTGAAAAACTGCTTTCAAGGAGTAGCTATCAATGGCTCACTGTCAAAGCAGGAGGAAGCTTCAGGTGAGATTCCTCAGGGATCTGTCCTTGCTCCAGCTCTGTTCAATATTTTCATAATGACTCAGTTAAAGGGAAAAGAGATTACATTTATAAAATTTGCAATGTTGAGGAGCTGGGATGGTGGGAACCCTTGGGAGGTCTGGATCAAAATCTGAAAAGATATTAACAGTTTGGAGTGATGGCCTGAAATTAAGATGAAATTCAATAAAGCCAAGTGTAAAATGTTACACTTAGACAGGAGAAATCAGATGCAAATGGGAAATTGCCAGTAAGGGAACTCCATTACACATTCAAATTTACAGTGGTCTATGAGCTCTACATAAAACAAAGGAGTAAAACTGCTCCAGAAAAAGTAATTTCAGGGGTTTGTTACCAGGAGCATCCTACACCAGACCACTGTGGTAATTCTACCACCATCATTGGGCTGAGCTGTCCTGAGCTCATGGTCTAAAAAGGTACAAAGAAACTGGAAAGAATTTAACAAAGTCCAGCTGGGAGCAGCAAAAACGATGAGGAATGAAGTAAGACTCATGGAAATACAGAATCATGGAATGGTTTGTGTTGGGAGGGAGGATAAAGCCCATCCAGTGCCATGGCAGGGACACCTTCCCCCATCCCAGGCTGCTCCAAACCCCATCCAGCCTGGCCTTGGGCAATTCCAGGGATCCAGGGGCAGCCACAGCTGCTCTGGGCACCCTGTGCTGGGGTCCCAGCACCCTCACAGAGAAGAATTTATTCCCAGTATCCCATCTAAACATCCCTCCCTCCAGTTTAAAGCTTTCCCTCCATTTCACTGCTCTGCCTATGGAGTCTGTTGCTAAGCTGTGATTGAGCCTTTAGTTTTTGACACCACTTCCCACCTCTGATCTACTTGTGTATTAAAATATCATCGTCCTTTTTTTCTCCTGAACATTAGAATTATAGATATAGTTTATTGTTATACTTTCCATAGAGCCTTCTCTTTTTATTAGCATTGTACAATCTGTACAAAAGCAAAATTTAGTCCTTTCAGGGAGCTGAAAGGAAGCAATCGTTTACATGACAAATCCAACATTATCATATGTAAACCTCATTTACTATGTAATGTCTTCCTGTTTCCAGTTCATTAATTGAATGAAACCTATTTTCACATTCTGGTAGGCAGCAGGATTCTCCAACTAACAGAAATAGTGCTTTTAAAGAAAAAAAAAAAAATGTAATGCTAGAAAATATTTCACTTACTGGCTGGTCCAAAGCAAAATGGATTTCTGAAAAATAAAATTATTTTCTATATATTTGTCAAAAATAAAAATAATGGGGTTTACCCAAGCCAGGTTTGTGCAGCAAATTTGGAAGAAGATCTGCCTGGTCAAGTACCACTCTTTAACCTTCATTGTGAATTAAAATTGTGACACCCAACCACATTCCTAAAAATACAATCAGATGAACACAACCAAATTACAGCCTAATTTATGATACACAACACTTTGGAGATTCAAGAATGATGTTTGTAATGGAAAGATGCTGACAAATATTTTGTTGCATTTCCTCCCAAGAAAATCTATAGCCCTGAAAGAGCAATGGCAATAAAGCTCCTCACAGCTTCCAGACCTTTTTAAAAAAATAATTATTTTTGGACTACTTGGGTTCAAAGGAAAAAGAAAAACCCAAAAAATACCCAACTGGAAGAGGACTTGTTAAAACCAACTATTGCTCAGCATCTGCATTAATGTGACTAAGAAAACACTGACGATGTTTCAGAAAATGGTGACATTTTCTGTGGTACGAAATAAAGCAGCATCATACTCAGGCAAGGCAGAGAAATAGAAAATAAATGAAATTATGAAGAACAAGCCCCAGTGTCTTTCCCTCAGCCCATGGGCGGGATCCTGGGATTTTGAACACTCCCAGAGTTTTGGGCTCTGGTACCACAGCCTCATCTGCATAACGTGAGCAAGCCAAACAAATCTGATATCAAAATGAGAAAAATTGGCAATTTAAAATTGCCTATTCCATTCCTTTTCTTTTTGACCTCAATCCAAAGCCTTTCTAAGCCAAAGAAAAGACAAGCTCACAATTAGTGACTATGACCAGTTAATGGGTCTGTTCTGAACAAGCTTTTAAATAAAACAATAAGCAAGCCTGGGAAAAAGCAACTTACTGGGCTATCTGAGGCCAATTTCTTTTAAGCACAGGTCACATTATTTTAAAATAAATTCCTTTTAGCAATTGTTCCATCAGGATTATGTCAGTCCAAAGGGAATAGACCCAAAATCTCTTGTTGCCAAATAACTTCATCTTGGTGCATCTGTAACTCTATTTTCTCCAAATAAAAACTAGTTCATAATATGGGTGGATTTGTTGTTTTTCTGAACAAAATTGTTCCCTGGCAACTTCAAAGGCAAATTACATACAGGGGAAAAAAACAACCCACAAACAAAAAACCCCCAATGATCAGTTGCAAAGCTTGATAAAAAAAGTCCATAGAGCCATAACAACGGAACAACTTGATAAGAAAATCAAAGTGCAGCTGACTGAAAGGAAAAAAAAAAAAGATAAATAGACAACTCCAAAAGGTTTCTGAACAACCATGTTACCTAACATTAGAAAATGGCAGAGATGGCAACATAATAAAGTAAAATATTCCCAAAAATGTAGCTCCTGACTCCCCTCTCGCTACCTCCTTGCCTCATCAGAATTCAAACCACAGCTACAATTCCAGAGGTATTTTCAGTTCCATGCCTACCAAACAAAATGCCAAACTGATGAACAGGGTGATGGGAGCATCCTTAGCTCAGCCTTCCTGCCCTCCCAAAGCCCAGGTGAGCCCCACACTCACCTGGCTGTGCCCAGCAGAGCTCCCTTCATCCCCCTCCTCCTCCTCCTCCTCCCATCCACTGGCACTTCCCTCTGCCCCTCCCCACAGCTGGCCAAAGCAAGGGCCCTCCCAGGTGTTTGCCAGGAGATTGAACAAACTGCATCTGTTACAGAAGTGAGCAGTGGGAATCCTCACCAGCACCAGTTATCCTGCAGGATTCCTGAGTGGTGAAATCACCCCTCTGCCCATGGAAGGCTTGGAGGGAAGGCAGGACGTGTGCTGGTGGTTTTGTTTTACCATCCAGCGTGCCAGGAGTGTCTGATTAACAGTTTTCCATCCCTATTCAGGCATCTTTGTTAGGAGTAAGTCTTTGCTCTTTTAAATCCTGGTCCAAAGCCTTTCAAGGAAATTGAAAAGTCTCCCATTGATGAGAAGGGGGTGCGCCCTTGCTAATTGTTCCTTTCACATCTGAGTGAAAACAAATTCTTCAGCTTCCATTTGAAACCCATGAAGTTCAATCCCTTGATATATTGGACACTTATTTTAAGGAGGCTGGAGAGGAGAGGAGGGGAAGGGAGGACAAAGCCCAGGACTGAGAGCTGTGTGTAGTGCCTTGCACAGCCCACGCTGGGACACATCACATTGGATTCTGCTTTCCAGAAAACCTCCAAATGTTTTAGAGCTCACAAGTTCATAAAATGCTGCAATTAAAGTACTCATTGCTCATCAGTAAACTTGAGATCAGAAAGCCACTCTGATGCTCCTCAGTTGCTGCTCACTGGGAATAATTTCTTCTCAGGGAGAAAGTTTTAATTTGCTCTTCTCACAGAGTGAGATGTTATCTGTGGTAAAGGTGTATATGGAGAAAAGTGGGAGCTCTACAGAGTACAGGATGTTTGGTCTGGGCCATCCCAGTGCCAAATGATACTGAGAAATCAAAGATGTCTATTCCAGACTGAGAAATGTGGATAGTGAATGGAAATGAAAATTCTAAGGGAAATCAAAAGTTAAGCATGCACATGTTAGATAATTGAATTTTGCAAACAGCTTAAACACAAATCAACAAACCATAATTAATGTAATTATTTGGAAAGCTGAGTTTAACTGGGTACATAGGTGATGTTATCTCCTAGCATGGGAAAACTAGAAGAGCTCCATGATGAGATAACTAAAGGTTGCTTTTAAAACAAACCTTTGCTTTGGGAAGGAGATGAACTGGATGGAATTGTCCATCTATAGGCTAAAAAGATAACCCTGTAAACACAATTACATGAATAAATACAGATGTATGAAAAGAGGGAAGCAGCAGTAGCACATGGGTGATGATTTGGGAATCCAGGAGAGAGCCTGGTGAGCCAAAGAATTCCCCAAGCTCTGTGTTGGAAGATGAATATATAAAGTGCAATATAACCTGAAAGAATACCTTTCAAAAACTGTCTTCTTACAATGAAATAATTTTTCTTCCCTCCACAAAGAGGGATTTCACCCTGGAGTTGTTTCTAAAAGACAGTAAAACATAACAGATGAATGTTGTCTTGCATAAGGAACACACACATGCATTTAAATCACTTATATTTTACTTTTTTATGATGCAATTGCGAATTGTGTTATTTTGCATTTGTAATTAGAGGTTGGAACAGATGGCAGAGGCTTGGTTTAAAGGGATGTGTTGGATGGATCAGGTCTCCTGCTCCACCCAGGGCTGAGCATGGTCAAACAGCAAAGTGCTTCCTGCACATCAAAGAACACTGGGAAGGACCACACTGGACTTTCTAGAAGGTGAATAAACACTAGTGAATTTTATTTTTTCCCCCAGAGTGCTCTTAGAGTGTTCCTGGTACTGTGCTCTGATTTTGGCTGTTGGGGTAGGTGACATTCAACAAAAAGCAGCAGGATTTTGGTGCAGCCTCCAAAGGAGAAAAAGACCCAAATGTCTTTACCAAAGACACTTTGTCCAAAGGAGAAAAGCTTGAAGAAAACCCCCAGAGGAGCAGTGACCCCAGGAACACGTGAGTGTGCAGCACCATCAATGCAGGGATGGATTTTCCAGGTGGATTTTCCAGCTCTTTCCTCAAAGAACAAAGCTGTGGGTACAAGGAGACTCATCACTCCTTTCCCATCATATGCAATTTGAGAGACAACCACTTTATTCCACAAATATTCCAGTCTGGGTGAACCCTGGAGCTGGGACTCAGGATTGCTCCTCAAAGCAGAGAAACTTTTTACCAATTTTGGATGAGTCCAATTTGAGCTCTCCTTAAATTCCAGCTGAGCTTCCCACCAGTGACTCTTCCCTTGGGTGGGGTTTCCCAAGGTTTGAGATTCCTTGCTTGAGGTTGAGACAATTTTCCCTGCCCAAGGAACAGAGATCCTTTCCCCACAACACATCCCCAGAGACTGCTGAATTAACACCAATGAAATCAATATTCAATATTCATTTATCAATTTGTATAGATGCTTCCATTAGACATAAACCATTGTCCAACTCTGAGACTAAGGTTAGGCCTAGCTGCACCTAAACTCCATCAATTTACTGATTGCTCCTTTTCTCCCAAAAATGGAGCAAATCCTTTAAGTGCACATACACCCCACCAAAAATAAATATAATAGACTTTTAAGCATCAGGGTATTAATAAAGCAGCTCCAAAGTGGCATCTAGAGCTCCAACCCTCAGGGATCCAGCCAAGAATCCTTTCACCCACAAAAATCCAAATCCTTTAGCTCCAAATCAGCATTTTAAACCACTGCAGAGCCTGGGTCACTATGGGAATATGGAAAAGTCATGTTGCTATTATATGGTTTATTTATGTAAATTGTATGGTGCATATATATGTAAATTATATGGTATATATATGTATATTATATGGTATATATATTTATTATAACACCAATATTATCTACCCTACTAGGCTGTTACCAGAAGGATTTTTAATGTTTTAATGATCTTTTAAAATATTTCTAAATTTTATATTTTTTTCAAACTAGCAGAGCAATATTAACTGAATGCCCAGAATGAAGAAGCTGCTGCTTTATCACTAAGTTTGGTTTCTCTGCATTTTTAATAAATACAAGAAAGGATCTGAAGTAAACAGGTCCTAAAATCTCCCTATAAATATTATCTGTTTACTATCTTTGGGGATGGGCATGGACAAAGAAATTGAACCAGAATGCTGCAAGAACAAATTTTCTTTGGGGAATTCATTCACATCTGTTCCTGCATGACAACAGGAGGAACAGAAATTATTAAGAAAAAGAAGACAGAAAAGAAATGTAACTTTCAAAAGTAAAAATGGCTTCCTCTGATTTTTAGCTGATGGGTCTGATGAGGTTTAATTCTGCCTGATCTGATTAACCCAATGCTAATAAACAGCTAATGAAGAAGAAAAGACTTATTCTGAAAGTTAACTCTTTTCTGGAAAGGAGATGGATGAGTTTCTGAAAACAGGGATAGATGGAAAATTCACTTGTGTAATCTTTTGTTTCCAAATTTTAATGCATCCCCTTTCAAAAGGGCTTCTAGTCATGAAATTCAGTAAAATATTAATTAAATTTATTTAAATTTTAACGAATTAACAGACTGTTGATGTGCTATCATCATTAATCAGTAAAATGTGTATGTAATAGAAGAAATATCCTTTTCCCTTTATCTCGGTGGGGACCTGGCATTTCCCTCTTTGCTGTGGGGGAAAGGGGCACTGGGTTCTGCAGGAACCTCCCCATCCCTCGTGGAAAATGGGCTGAGAAGACTGAGATTATTCTGTTTTCACCCCAAGCATCCCTTCAACTCTCCTTTTGGAATTTCCATCAATGTTCCCAACATCTGCAATGTTCCCAACATCCTTCCTCCCAAGGAGGGATATATATATATATATATATATATATATATATATATATATATATGTGTGTGTGTGTGTGTGTGTGTGTGTGTATGGATAAAGGTACCAGAAATTATATAAGGATTTTTATAACAAAATAATTTCTCTTTCTGGTCTTTCTGCAGTGGAAAATGGTGACATAATTCTGTGATGAAGAAAAAACAACTTCTACTAAACAGACAAAAATCATAAACTCTATTTTGCTTGAATTTCCACAGCTTCAGTGCACACAACTGAAGGTCTGGCAAGTACTGAATTCTTTCAAGAACGATTTATTTCAAAGTTACAAGGCTGATGAAGGTTTTAGAGTTACAAATTCCTGTTTTTCTTGGAGCAACATCTTTAAAGATATGCAAAGAGGGATTTCTCAGCACTATACAGAAACGAGTCTCAAGTGATTTGCCACTTTGGAGTACAGAGATTGTTTTCTAATTCAAGCAAACATTTTGAAAAAAAACTCAAGAAAGGATGTGAGCAAATGCTCATTAGGAAAACAACAGCGAGAATCTCTGTAGAAATATTTAACCAACTTACCTGATTTCACAGTTGTGCTTTTAGGTCCTGGAGCAGGAGCAAAGCAGATTTTTTTATATAAGGAAAAATGCAAAAGTCACCAATGAAAAAATGAGGTTTTCAAAGGTTTAGAATAGGATTGTAACAAAACCCTAACCAAAGGTCCACTAAGACCATATTCTCAAGCTAAAGTTATTGCTGGACCTTAAATTGTTGCATATTCTTTTTTTCTTTCTTTTTTGAGGTGCTATTTTGGGTGCAGCATGCTGTGAAAATATGTAGGCTCCCCTCACACCAGCAGATATTTAGAACAGAACTATTTACATAATAGATGGACATTTTCACAGGAAACATTTGATAGATGGATGCAGAGATCCAAATTCTCTGCTTTGCTGATAGAAGAGCTCTGTGCTATGCATAGAAAATTCCCTCTGTGTGGGTAATGTATATTTGACTTCACCTTTTGCATATTGATCACTCCCTGACTTGCAAATCCTGAACCATGTGCAAGTGTGCGTAATATGAATAACTTTATTCCAAACTTGCATGTCTGCAGCCATATGTTCACCAAAATCTGAGCATAAATCTACTAAAATTTACTGTCCTACACTGCAGATCAATAAACCCTACAGTATTTCAGGAGTGCTGGATGTATATTATGTTTGATGGCTTTGAAGATGCATATTTCCAGCTATAATTATTTACATATAGGGTCCAGGACCAGGAGATAACCTTCAGCTTTGGTAACATTAACACTTGCAAATAATCATCACTACTCTATCACTCTCACACCCCATAATCTGCTAACATATGTCTACATTTTCTATGTGTTTATGTAGTACTTTATATGGAAATGTTTCATTACTGCCCGCAGCAACATGTGGCATTTCTTCAAGAACATTTCAGCACCTTTTAACATGGTTTCTTCAAACGTCTCTCTAATTGTGAGGATTTCATTCTGCAAATGTTATCACTGCTCAAGCAGATCAATTTTCTTAACTGCTTAATATGCATGCTCTAGGCATTTCCACAAAAAATGCAAAATATACAGTACAGAATTAATATAAATAAACTACTACCAGGCTATTATGGAGCAGATTTAAGGCAGCAGGGTTGGAGATAACTCCATTTCCAGACTTGCAAGTCTTCTTATTGTGGCAAAACACGTCATCTAAAATTTTTTTTTGAGATATAAAACAAATTTTTTCCAATTAATTATTGTAACATCATTTTCTTTAAACCAAATTATGATATTCTTACTTACCAACACAGTGACTGCTGGTGCAGACAAGGTTTATGGTGGAAAGTACTCATAATTCCAGATTTTCTGAACTTTCGTTGATTGTGCTCATATTTCTGGCTGACCAAGCATCTTCTAAAGCTGCACAAAATCGAGTTGGGTGGAGAGAAACTCCAGGTACAGATGTGGAGAAGAAAGTGGCAAAAATCAGGGACCTGCAGCTGTCTGGGATGAAGGGCTCCCAGGCCAAGCTTCCCTCAGTCAAAAACAGCCTAGACTAAATTTGAAAGAACTAAAAGTAGGTGAGACCAAAGTAAACCTCATTATTTGATTGTGAACCTCAGGAAAGCATTGCTGGAATGAGAACCCTGTTCATATTCCATGCAGGTCTTTACAGTCTGGTTTGATATTGGGGAGTGCTGGCAAGAGAGGATTTATGGTGTCCTCCTGATTTTTACATCACTGCCCTCACCCTGGCTGCACAGATGAGTTGCTGGTGTTCCTGTGGGTGATGGAACAATTAATCTAATTACATAAACAGCTTTAAGAAGAGCCTGGCAGAAGTTTCCATCCCAGCCCTTTCCCCTGCACTGCCTCCCCTTGCCCTGTGTGCATCATCCAGCCCTTGGCAAACCCCACAAAAATTTCCTCTTTCAAAAAGGAAAGAGAACAGAGCAATCCCTCTGAGAGGAACAAGCTGATTTCTTCAGGAAGGTCCACAGAAGCTTTTTTGAAGCTGGAAGAAATGCAGCTTCCCTGCTGTGAGGTTTGGTGCTGATGCTGCTGGAGGGATGAGTCATTGTTTCTTTCATATATATCATCAGAGTACCTATAACTGTCTCTCATCTAAATGTTAATTGTATCCAACAGAATGACTTTAAATGAATACTCTGTCAATAACACTGTTATTAATGTTCCTTGATAGGCATGGTTGGAATATTTTGTAAGATTAGTCTAATATTTCCTACAGAATCTGCTTCATGTGTTGTGTTATTGCGTCTGCTTTGGATCAAAACCTGCTTGTAAAGCCTGGGGTGGCTTTTTTTACTCTCCTCTCAAGAATTCTCATATCAGTAAGTTTTGATAGGAGCTATTTAACTACAGGCATAGCAGTGATCCTCATTTCTCTGGACCACAAGTATAAGTTTAGGTGTTAAATTGATACTTTCTGATTGCTCAGCAGGGCATTTTATTGCCTTTACCCTGTGCAGCTGGTGCTGCAGGAGTTGATGGCATTAGGGGGGACAGAGTTAGGCTTGGTTTAGCCATGTGAATATTTTGATTTATGCCAGCTCCACCTCTGCCTCTCCAAGAGACCATGACAGGAATAATTTGGCAGCAATTCCTCCCTCACCTGCCGGAGACAAAGCCAGGCAGGGAGGAGAGCCCAGGTGTCTGAGTGGCAAAGGAGGCAGAGCAGCTTTTCCTTGGTGCCCCAGGTGCATCCCTGGCTGGATGCAGAGGAGCAGCAGCACTGCCAGAACACCTGAGCAACAGGTGGGAGCTTTGATGGAGCTGCTTTGCCTGCAAACCCTCGGCAAGTTTAAAGCACTCCCAGCCCACTTTGTTTGCAAAGAGCAAATAGCTGATCCAAAGGCTGAAAGCCTCTGGGTTTTTTTTCTTCTTCCCCCTCTCTCATCTCCTTTTTCTCTCCTCCTGCTGTTCCTTCAGATTCAGGCCTTTTGTTTCTTCTCCTCCAGACATCTGTCCTCTGCCTGGGCTGCTGTTCCAAGAACAGATATCCCACCTCAGGTCCAGCCCACTTTGATAGTTCACAATGAGACACCAAAGCTGGAATAAACACATAGCTGGGGAGGGGGCTGGAAAAAAGAAAAAAGTTAAATCCCTACTTGAAAACCTGTTTTGTGTTTTCTTATTTCTTAAAGTTATTTTTAAGTGTTTAAACCAGACCAATTATAGTCAGAAACTACTTCACTTAATCCATTCCTTTATCTCCTGGGAAAAATCACCAAAGCAATTCTCAAAATGTTTAAATCCCACAGTGTGCATAAAAGCAGCAAGTAAATCTGCTCCTTCCCAGGCAAACCTTGAGGATTTCACTGACATCTTTAATTAAACCAGCAAATAGGTCGGTTTCTCTTGTATTCTGACCAACACACTGTCAACAAGGAGGGGAAAGAAACTGAAAAGGAGGATTTGTACTGAAAAACAGCACCAGAAACATTTGTATAATCATGATCATGGTCTGGAACAGGAATGTAATCAGGAATTATTAAACATTATCAGCTACTTCCTGGCAACACATTGCTTGGATAACCCTCCTGCAACTACAGGAGAGTTAGTTATGAAATAATTAAACTGCAAAATTGGAAATAGAACAAAAAAAAAAAAAAAAAAAAAAAGAGCAAACTCAAAATGCATGAAGCTGTGCAGAAGAAAAGTATGTTTATGTCTGTGAATTTATAAAGACGGATTTAATTCCAAAAGGGAGAATTGTGCAGTTGTTATTAGATCAGTAATAAGCACAGATGGCTGCAAAGGAGCCATTCCCCAGCCCATCCTGCCATCTCTACCCTGCAGCACTCATGGAGGAGAAGGAAATGCAGGAGTAGGGAGCAGCAGAACTGGGAATTCAGGGTTTTTATATCTCAAAGACTGAGTCTGCATCGTCGTGTGTTATTCATTATCAGTAACATTCCTGGCAAATTCACCCAACACAGATTTTCAGACATGATTGTCTGAGCTCCTTTCAGAAGTTAGACCTGATGCCACTGGGTAGCTCATCACAATCTTCTGTCGATATCAGCCCCTTACAGATATTTTTCTTTTCCTGCAGGAGGAAACTGATGTTCCCAGGGATGAAAAGGTTGCACGCAAAAGCAGGATCCAAAAATCCTGCTCTCAGCTCTGTGGAAGAAGGATTTATGATGCTCAACTAGCAAAGATAGCAATTAGCTGGAATACTCAAGAGCAGAGAGCTTGACAATCTGATGAGTTATTCTTTTGAACTGGGGCAGCAACTCATGCATAAATTTCCTTGTAAACAATTATTACAGAAATGCACTGTAAACACAATTAATCATCTCAAGGTGTTATCTCTAGGTATTTTCCCCACAGATTATGTGCCACTTGCTCAATAAATCAAATTTTAACATAAAGACATCAATAGCTGGTATTATTAATATTCCCATTCAGCCAAACATGGTTGGGTAGAAGCTAACAAGCTTTGATTACATTTTGAAAACAGAGAAAGTATTATAGAAAATGGGAAAAAGATGTGAATTGTGAAACTTTGAATGAAAATAGGATTAAAGAGGAGACATATGAATCAGAACATTGGTTCAGATAAAATACGAGTACTTTGTAATTTAAAATGCATTTTCACTGATATGAATTGGAAATAATACAGTACGTCTTGTTAATAGGAATATTAAGTTTTACATCATCTTAGATAGGTTCTTCTTATGAAACACTATTTACAAGAGCCTTACAATAATAGGCTGCCTAATATTTCCATATGATTTCTTCTTGTGATATATCCCAAGCACATTTTCATCCATTGTTCATAATTTTCAGCTGGGGGTTGGAGTAGCCAGCAAAGGGAATGAACACATCTCCCTCCATTTCATCTCCCACAGAGAATTAAAGAACCTCCACTCCACATTTATTTGAAACCCACTCTTTCAGACACCCTTTGGAGATTGTCCTATGGACTTTGGCAGAGTTGAGAAGAAAATGTGGTTCATAATAGTGGGGGAAAGTCTGATGGGTCGATGGGGAAAGGAAAGAGGAGTGGCTGGAAGGAACAGGAGAGGAGGAGCACAAGAGGAGCAGGATGTGGAGAGGATCAATCAGTATCTCTGCAACCTGACAGCTTTGAATAGTTTGTAAAATGGGGAAGATAGAAGAGGCACAGAAATATGAGGCACAGAAAATAGACACTGGAGGGGCTCAGGAATTTCTCACAGGAAAGGGGACAGGAGCAGCACAGAGGAGCTATCAAAGGGATTTGAAAGACAGAAGGAAGAGAAAGCATCAACATCTGCAGTTTGTGCTCAGTTATTCCTACTTGTCTTCCAGTCAACATAATTATTCCTGTTTACAAAAGAACAACATGTTTGCTGAGGCTTCTGCTGCTCTGCCCAATGTCTGGTGCAGCTGGTGACACAAACACCCCAGCCCAGTCAAACAGGTGACTCTGGGACAAGGGCACTTGTGCTCCCTGGTTTCCATGGATGGGAATGAGCTCTGGACTATCCCCTGGGGAAGGTGACAGGTGATACCTGAGAGGAGATCCCCTGGGAGAGACCAGAGGTCACGTTGTCTTCACATGTGAAACAAAAGCAGAATTTGCATCATCTCAGGCTCCTCTGCTGATGGTCCTTTGTTGGCCCCCAGTTATCTGTGGCTCTGCAATGTTCAGATCCACCAAAATTGGGGAGTCAGGACACTAGGGACCTGGGGGAGCAATTCTCTTTTTCCACTTTTCAACATCTAACCTGATGCAATCTTTCCTCAGATCTCCCTGTATTTGGAATCAAGACCACAGGGGATGGATCCAGATGTTTCAAAGCCTCTTCACACCAGTCTGCTTTATTTCTTTGAGTCCATTCATCTAATCTGGCAGACTCCTGCCTATCTGGGGCGATGATCTTCAAGATTTTAAGAAGTTTGGTCACCTCTTCTCTTCAAGGAGCAGCCTGTTTTATGATCATGATGCAAGGTATTCATTTTCTATTCACTTCCTGAGCAGGATGATGGAAAGTGGCCAACAGACAAATCACACTAAAATATTGACCTAATGGTCCCCGAGATTTTTAAACTGACACTATTCACTAAGGGCAGGAATAACAAATGTATTGCATGTAGAGAGATTTATTGATTGATATGGGCAGCAAAATAGCACTGCTCAATAATTATTTCAAAGATCAGGAAGTCACCTTGGTATTTTATTCCTGGTTTGTTGCCAATTTTTGTTACTGTCCACTCCTGGTACCCTGTACAGCCCTGAAGATAACTTGATGTCTGCAAAACTCTCACTTGCAAATGCAAGTGAAAATCAATTAAAAGCATGAGCACATCTGTGTGGGTGCAGAAAAGGGCCATACTGGGAGACATTTCTCCCTTTTTTGTCCTTACACAGCAAACTTCATCTCACCCAGCACTGGAGAGTGGAAGGGAGGCATAAAAACACGAACAAAGGGGAGCAAATCTACTTGATGAGCCACCTCAATTCACCTTAGTGAGTTCTCATGCTGGTGCTCTCTGGCATTGCTGATGTGCTGCACACCATCAGCACTGAGTGGCTCAGATGAGTTTTCTGCTTATCAATGGCTTCTTTTTCTTTCCGTGTCTGGCAAATTTCTAATAGTGGCTGATTTCCTGTATGCAGATCCCATTTATGGTTTGTAGCAGTGTATTATGATGAATTTACACTATCAATGAACATTGCTGAAGGGCCTCATTAACTTGTGCAGGCGGTGAATTTGTATTTTTCAAAATGCCACTCTTCCTCTAAAGAAATCTCGCTGACAGTGGCAGTCAAGTACTTGACTGGTTAATAAGGCAGCTCAAAGGAAACAGCTTCACTTCACTGAGAGTTTTTGTCCTTGTTTAATTTCTCCTCCTTTCTCGACAGGTTTGGAGGATGTGCGAAGATAATATATTTCAGTTTTTAATCTCCCAGTCCTGCTGACTACCATGATATAAACAAAAGCAGAAACACAGAAAATTATAGAGATACACTTAAAACAGAACCGGTAATAAAAAACCTGGGGTTCTGGCAGAGATTTCACTCAGGCACTTCTCTACTTGGCATAATTAGGAAGTTTCTTCAAATCCTGCTAAATCCCAGCTCCGTTTTTCCATGCCTGCAAAGTGAACAAGATAATCATGCCCATAATGCAGGGCCTAAAAACCTGAAGGCATCAGCACCCAGCCCTCCAGACAGACTGCAACCTGCAAACAGTTCAAAAGCAAGCTTGTCAGACTGGCTGCGACATATGGAGCTCCAACGAGAGTATTTCCAGATATAGGAAATACCAAGCATTCTGTAAACAGAGTCGTTGGGAGTAGTAGGGGTTTTTTTTTAATTTTTTTTTTTTTTTTTTTTTTTGTTTTTTTTTTTGCAGGGATATTTTTACGACTGGTAAGTTGCAAGAATCTGTTCACAATATCTGCGCTCTCGGTTACCACCTGTGTTTTTCTCAGCAGAACGTGGGTAACATGCAGGCTTTATGATAACAATGTTGTTTTTTTTTTTTTTTTTATAAAATCCAGCACCGCGTCTTCCAATACAGCCTCAAAGCTTTGTGGAACCTTCAGGGAGTATGTGGAAATCTTGTTCTTTGAATATGACAATATTTAGCTCTCGGAGATCTTTAAATGTAGCTAAACGTTCACGAATGCCATTGCTGGAGGGGAGTCTCTGGGGCTGGAGTTTTAGGAAGAATTTTGGGCACTAAGGTTGGAAAGATTGGCCAGGAAAGCCTGGGGGAAGAAGTTTTTACAGTTAGGGTGGTAAAACACTGGCACAGATTGCCTGGAGAGGTGGTGGATGCTCCATCCCTGAGAACATCCAAGGTCAGGTTTGACTCAGCTCCAGTTGGAAATGTCCCTGCTCATGGCAGGGGTTGGACCTGAGAACCTTTAAAGGTCCCTTTTCAAGGTTCCTTCCAACCCAAACCATTCCATGACTGAGTCCACAATCTCTCCTGCAGAATCCCAGGGGCTCAAGAGCATCATCCTGCTCATCTCACTCACTGTGGTCTGTGCCGTAGGAGGGTGGAATGGGACATCCCAAATATTTTAGGTATGGCTAGAAAGGCTGGGCTGGGTCAAAAAGACGTGCAGGAACCAGGGCTGACCCTGCAGAAGGGATGTGCTCAGTGTTGCCTGTGCCATATGGGCAGCAGGAACCACAAACTGTGAGGTCAAGCCTGGGAAATGGCAGCAACAGGCGAGACAAAAATGAATTTTCATTCAGTCTCAGGATCCAAATCTTACCACAGAGCGAGTATTTTCACTCTTTCTTTTAAACATACATGAACACATATATAACAAATATGTCTCTCTCCATACACACATTCCCATATAGATGGAGGTGAAATAAATCTGTAAAACATGAGAAATGACATCCACAAAGGTACATTTTTAGTAACATAGAAGAGAAGTGATTGACAGAACAAAGCATATGGAAACGAAGAAGAATCTAACCCACATTTAGATCTAAGAAAAAAATATTTGCCTGAAGGGAAAATATTAATTAGTTTGTCTACATGCAAGATAAAAGTCTGGAAGACATATCCATCAAAAGGCAGCAGAATAAACAGCAAAATGGAAATTATTTGTAAATTGACAGTAAACTTGGCAAACATTGAGGGGGTAAACAAGTTATTTGGCATGCAAAGCACTCAGAAATCACAGCCTCTGTCAGGAGGCATCTGTGCATATATTCACTTATTTGACAGAAATTAACATTTTGCAGAAATCTTTGTTGCATGCTAAAGATTTCTTCACCCTCCTTAATTATTTTAATTGCTGCTTCAAAAATGTTCCATATAAACATGAAAAAAAGACATTAAAATCCACCAAGTCCAGTCCCACATTATCAATAACACACAGTCCCTCTGTACAGGAGTTTAACACAAAACCCATGGAGACAGAAAATATTGACAGAAAAGAGCCACATTTGTTTTTTCTCGATTGAAATTTAAGAATCACATGAAGACTTTCTCAGCATCCTTTCAGCATCATGAAAGGCTTCAAAAACAAAACATTGTCTCACAAACAAATTAATCCAACTGCTGAGAGGCTCAGGGTTAAGGAGATCCTTGTTTTCCCATTATTTGGGGGAAAATGCAGGTTTCTGCACCCATAATTCAGGTGGAAACTGGAAGTGACTGTGCCATAACAAACTCCAATGGTGGTCACTTTTATTCAATAATAATGCAAATTAATCTACACTTCAGATATTCCCTTTCTCCCCTGCAGGGTGGGTGATGCTGAAGTCATCATAAGCCCAAGCAACAATTGGATTCTGGGTGTTTGAGGAAAAGATGGATGGAAAGGATGGATGGAAAGGATTGATGGAAAGGATGGATGGAGAAGATGGATGGAAAAGATGGATGGAAAGGATGGATGGAAAAGATGGATGGAAAGGATGGATGAAAGGATGGATGGAAAAGATGGATGGAAAAGATGGATGGAAAGGATGGATGGAAAAGATGGATGGAAAGGATGGATGAAAGGATGGATGGAAAGGATGGATGAAAGGATGGATGGAAAGGATGGATGGAGAAGATGGATGGAAAAGATGGATGAAAGGATGGATGGAAAGGATGGATGGAAAGGATGGATGGAAAGGATGGATGGAAAAGATGGATGGAAAGGATGGATGGAAAGGATGGATGGAAAGGATGGATGGAGAAGATGGATAATCTGAAGGTGTCAGGCTCAGAGGAGTCCTGGCACTACCCCTGAGGTCAACAGAGCCACAGGAGACCATTGATTGCACCAAAAAGCATCAGAAAAATGACAAAATCTTTGAATTTGGGTTGTTCTACAAGAATGGGGACTTGGGCCAAGTTCCATCAGCCTCCTGCAGCAGAACCAGGCTCTGCTGTGGATGCACAGGCTTTGCCACACGTGTTCTGGTGGCAGCACAAGGAGTTTTAGCTTGTTTTATACTGAAAAAAGAACTGATTCCCCAAATTACACCAGATTTTCCTAAGTATGGCAGTGGTACTATACTGCTAATTATAGCTAGGGATTTATGCAAGAAGCTACATTACAAATTCAATGTAAAAATAGGTTTTTCAAATAGAATCTGAATTTTTTTTTCTGCAAAATGTAGATCCACATATTGCACTTGACCCTCCTCAAGTGTAAATTCACATTGTTGCAGCAGCAGTTTGGTATCAGATGAAAATGTAACCCTTAAAACACAAAATAATTCCCTTTATCAAGCTGGAGCCACAACAGGATCCACCAACAGTTTGCAAAACTGGAGAGGTGTCCAAAATTAAAATCACAACTTGATAGCAAGAGCTGGCCCTTGATGCACTGGCTCCTTCTCCCAGGGTCACTGATTTTTGCCATGCCAGCCCAGTTTGACTAAAACAGCAAAAGCAGGAAGAGTTCATTCAAACACATCCCAGCACTGAAGGAAATCTCATGTGAGCCCAGATTAAAAGTCAACAACAACAGCAAGAAAAATCAAATTGTTCAACTTTGCCAAATCCGAGGCTCTTTGTTCCCTTTCATTAAAATGAAAAGCAAGTCAAATACTTGACTTCCTCCAGGAATCCATTTCCAGGTCAGTTTGCAAAGCCAAAATGTCTTTTTTTCCTGCATTATTTTCACATTCTATTGTAACATCAGAGCAATTTGAGCAGTTGTCAGGCTGGATGCTGGTGATTCCAGGCACTCAGAGCTATGCCAGGGCTGTGGTTGCTGCAACTGGATCAACAGCAAATCCTTGGAAAGTTCTCAAAAACGCCTCTGTAAATTTTGATATCTATCTGTGATATTTGGAAACACAAAATTCGTAGGAAGAAGTCCAGAAATACAACACAGAAAAATGAAATCAATGAGAAATAAATAATAATCCAAAAATTATTTGCATTTCCAGGACTAGTCTGTAAATACTGAGTTGTACCAAGTTTCCACGGAGTCTCTGGGTTTTGAACATAAAATTTCTGGAGGTTCAGTGACTTTCTCTGAGCCCCTCCTGGTGCTCCAGACCCTGCCCCAGCAATGTTGCTTCCTCTGAACATATTCCAGCAAAATTACCCATTTTATCCAAGAAGTTCCTTTCTGCAGCTCCTGACCATGAACCATTGCAGCTTTCAAAGCAAAACCTCAGGAGTTTCTCTCCTTCAGAAACTCAAATTGTAGATCAGAGATGTGTCCAGTGAGCTCAGGGGAAATCCAACCTTATATCTCTGCTGGGAGATGAGCAAAGCAGGAGCTATTCCCTATGTGAACTTCCTAAACCAAACCAAAATTTGTTAAGTTTTTTTAAATAGCTGAAAGCAGCAGGCAAGGCAAGGTCAGTCCTCCATGCATAATGTCCATCACACTGAAAGTGGACATCCCTCAGAAGTCCAAATTCCCAGCAGCAGGAAAGCTCCTGCCCATCTAAAGGAATGTCCATCTTTACTCTGGCAGCTCTAGGTCTCCTTTTAACCATTCACAATTATATAATCTGCTATAAACAGACATTTTATCTGCTATAAACAGACATTTCATCTGCTATAAACAGACATTTCAGCTTCCCAGGGGGTGCATTAGGACCTTCTGCCTCTCCTGGGACTGGTTGTCTTCTGCTGTTCATGCTGAGGTTCCACAGCACCAGCACAAAGCAAAGCCCAGGGATGTCACCAGGCTCAGGAATTCTTTGGGATCCTTTTTACCAAAAGGTTTGATTGTGTAATGAAAGTTCAGTGTGAGTTTGCTGCATTTAGAAGAAAAAGGATTTAAACTGTTCTTTGGATTTCCCTTTCCTTGCAGGAAAGAAATCTGAATAATTAATTAATTAATTAAATAGACGTGAACATGTATTTTACCCTACAAATTTTGGTTGTTACCAGGCTCTCTGCTGCTCCCTGGGGCTGCTGCTTCTCTCCCAGCCCTGCATGGCTGTGACTCCACACACCCAATTCCAACCATTTCAGAGGAAAGGAGGAATTTATATCATGCAGCACTAGCAGTTACCACTTTTTTTGTGAAATTCTGAGCTGAAATTTTTTAAAATCCTGAGCTTTTTGCCCCAGATGTTTAACTCTAGGAAATGTAAAACACCACTGATAATCCAAGCTCCTACTAAATTGAACGTCAAGGCATAAAATAATTAAACTGGCTCTTTCCAAACCTTTATTTAATGTAAGTTATAGTCTTCCTCTCCTTTCTGTGATGGTCTAAGGGCACAGAGGTGAGGTTTGCAGGGAGTGTCATGACTTTTATAAGCTCCAGCAGCCAGGCTGGAAGGAGAGGGACAAGCTCCAAGCACACAAGGACACACACGCTCTAAATAATTTATGAGTCTGTTGACAACTCCAACTTGTGCCATGTGTTATTTTGATACCTTACTCTTCAAATGTATAATGCCCCTCTCTGTCAGCTCTCAAGTCCTCCTGTGCCCCAAAGCTTGTTCATTTTTTCCACCCCTAGCAGCCAGTACAAGAAAAGATCTTCCCTCACCCTGCAGATTTGGCCTCTGGAGAACAATGTGGGTTTCTAAATGTCACCTGCCCCTGGTCACGTTTAGACCTTGGCTGCTTTACAAGGCCAGCCTGAGCTGTAAAGAATATCCATGTTTAGGGGCTGCTGTAGCTGCTCTGTGCAGAAAATAAATGCATAAAAAACAGGAGCACTATCATATATATAATGGTTTATAACAGATTATGGTTTTCTTTTCCTTTGCAAAAATCTCTTCAATTCAGAAGGGAAATATTTCTATTAGTGTTTATCCTTTAAACACGGCCAAGGAAAATATTTGGAGAGAAAAAAAAAATCTCTTGAAGACACCACAGTTCTTTTGTATCTTCAGTTTTCAGCCCGTCACTCACATTGTTTCTCCTCAGTCAGCTCAACAGACTAATTCTATTTAATCCTTTTCTTTTTATATGTAAAATGATACAGTTTAATGCTCCACAGTTTAATATCTGTGAAGTTTTATCTTTATTTGTTTGGGAAATTTGAGTCAGATACTCACCTACTGTAATTTCCCAAGAACAAACAAATGAAAAAGGGCAGTCCATTTTCATGCAAATCCAGCCAGCTGTTTAGCTCGGCCTGCCCTTGCCTTCTGATGTGAGGATCTGCATAAAAACCAAAGTGGAGATATGATAAAATATAAAAGGCTGACAATAACATGCAAATCGAAATCAGTCATTGGAAAACTGTGGACTCATTGTCATCAAAAGAATTAGGTGGCAGAGCAAAACAAAAGAGCCTGGCTGATAAAAGTAACTATGGCACGATGGCTTTAAAAATCTACAGATTTCTTATACCACAAAGAAAATTGAAATTAAACACCTCTCTAGACTGCCTGCTTTTAATCTCCTCCTTCTGAGCTGCTTCCTGACATATTCTCTGTTAACTTTTTATCAAAGGTCATTTATAATCATGTTTCAGAGATAAAATAAAAATAAAATTGCATTTATTTCCAAAGTTTTAATCAAGTTCCCAGGAAAAAAAAAAAAAAAAAAAAAAGGAACAAACCCTATTAAAGTAAGCAGCTGAACTCTAAGAATTGTAGTCCAGACTGCTAAAATATTTACAGAAAATATTAGTGGCTCCTTATGTTTCAAACCTAGAACTTTTGGGCATAATTTTGTTGTCATTTAGACTTTGAGTTAAATCTGATGATAAATTTTGGGTGTTTTTGAGGCCACACTGAACAACAGCAAATCTCTGAGTTCTGAGATCCTGTGAGGCAAAGGTGGTGCCAAAGGGTTTCTTGCAAGGATTCGTTTTTATATATGAGAATATCCTCAAATTTAGAAAGCTGAGAGAGTATTTCAGTGATTTCATAGAATAATTTTCTGAAAATCTTCAGCAAAGTATTTAACTTGGTTTAAAGTTTTCTCACTAAACTTCTTCCTTCCTTGTGGAAAAAACATGGATTTCCAATGCAATATTTTTCATTCCAGAGGAATGAAACAGTTCTCCAAAAATTCCAGAATATTTTCATAACTAGGCCTCCCTAAGAACAGAAATTTAAGAATTTCACTCTGAAGTTGAACACAAAATTAATTTTGGTTTTGTTTTTCTTTGTATGGATATTTCATTTATATTGATGGGGGTTTTCTTTTAGAGGCAACATCAAGAATTTGCTTGTAAAAAGAGAACTAAAACCAAGAAATTTAAAAGTGTGTTAAAAGGCAATTTTCCAGTTCATGTGGTACATCCTTAACTTAAAAACTGGGCTAAAAATTGCTAATCCCACATACTGTAGTGCTCAATAGCTGGGAAATGCTGGATCTAAAGGTCCCTCTGCAGCTCTAATTTGGCCCTTGCCTGTCTTCACCAGGATGTGCTTGTTAATTACTTGCTCACACACAGCTTTTAATTTTTTTTTTTTCCAGAGAAATCCAGGATCATAAGTGCCCAGGAATGAATTTGCATGGAAATAAATCAGGATTTTTATTTTGCTGCTGTCTGTAGTTGGTGGATACAGAGCAAATAATGGAATTGTAGAATGTGTTGGGTTGGAAGAGACCTTAAAGCTCATCCAGTGCCACCCCTGCCATGGGCAGAGACAACATCCAGTGTCCCAGGTTGCTCCAAGCCCTGTCCAACCTGGCCTTGGGCACTCCCAGGGACCAGTGACCTCACAGTCAATATTCCCTTTCTATGAATGATTGAGGTGAATGAAGCCAGAAATAGAAAAAACAATTTATTTGTTCTTTGGAAGCATCTTTTATCTCTGTACCTGTTTATGAATGTGTAAAATGGAGCCAACCTTCTCTGAAAGGAGGAGATTCCTCTCTACTCCTACACAAACAATTAGCAAAGATCTGTTCTTGTAAAAAGCCCTGGGGAGAGGGTCAGGGGAAAATCCATGAGGAAAAGTCCAAAATTTGGGCAGTGTTTGGGAAACAACAGGTGATGAGCATGAGAAAAACCACAGTTGCTGAAAGAGGAGGAGAGACCATGATGCAGGATCATGGAATCAATGGGGTTGGAAAAGATCTCTGAGATCATCATCCAACCATCAACCCAGCAACCCCACCACAGTCACCACTAACCCCTGTAACAAGGGCCACATCCACAGTTTTTGGACAATTCCATGGAATAATAAGCCCACCTCTTTCCTGGATCCCTGTTCTAACACTTTACACCAAAGAAATTCTTCCTAATATCCAACCTAAACTTCTCCTGGTGACATTTGAGACTCTTTGACTCATCCTGTCAATTGGCACCTGAGCAGAGCCCGACCTCCCTGCCAGGGAGTTACAGATCACTAAAGCCTCCTTTGAACCTCCTTTTCTCCAGGCTGAACAACCCCACAACACAGAAACAAAGTCATATAAATATGTAAAAATATAAGAAACGTGTCTGTAATAACATTTTCTGACTTTCCAGTCTTTAACTTTGCATTCCATTGCTCTCCTGCAAATGCAATTCCCCGAACAACAAGCAAGCCAAGCCTGAAAAGTGTTCAGCCTGCAGGACCAGACGACCTTCCTTCACTTCATCAGCAAAACTGGGACCTCTAGACTCGTTCTGCCATCTCCTGTGCCCGAGCTCCCCATGCTCCCTGTGACAGCAAACAGCTTTTTGTCCATCCCCGTCGCTCCAGACGTGGAAAACGCACAATTTGCTGGTGTTTGCACAAACACTCAGCACAGAGAAAATAATGCTGAGTTGGGTGGGGTTTGTGCAGCACCTGAATCAGCAGGAGGTGACCCCAGAGCAGGGGGAGAAGTGTTTTCTCCCTGGCTGCTCCAGTGTGGCTGCACCACGGGTGCTCCGTATGGGCGTCGCATCCTGAGAGGAGACAGATCAGCCTCGGTGCAGATGGACTCAGCAAGTGCAAACAGATTTTTAACATGCCTATAAACTGGGGCACAGGAGGGTTTTTTGACAAGAACAAAAAAAAAAAAAAAAAAGCAGGGGGAAAAAAAAAGCGTCAAGTAATGAAGTACCTGCTCCAAGCCTGGAGGAACTGGAGCTGCTCGGGAAAATTATTGTAATTTTGAAGACTGTGAAAGAACATGCATTCCCACAATCTCTTAAAAAAAAAAAAAAAAAAAAAAAAAAAAAAAAAAAAAAAAAAAAAAAGAAGGAGGAAAATTCTTACTCATTTTAGCAAAAAGATTCTAAAAAATTATTCAAGTCACAGCTGGCACAGAAAATATCATCTCCAACATTTGAAGCCTGCCAAAACTCTAGGAGGATTCCAGCAGGGAGTTAAATGTGGAGCACTGGGCAGCTGACCCAGCACTGAGCCTGTCAGTGCAGAGGAGATGCCTCAGGAGCAGGGAGATAAGAGGGACTGGGAATTTATGAAGCTAAATTGTTCCCAGCCCTGGTGTGATATTTCTGGCCAACTAATTTTGATTAGGACTGTGTTTTGATCCTCATCCCTCAGGGAGGAAAATCCCCCTGGTGAGGGTTATCCCAGGAGGTGATGGAGAAGGGTGATCATGGAGGCAGAGCACTCAGGCAGGGTGGAAATCAGCTCAAAGGACAAGCAGGAGCTCTAAGGTTTCTCTGGAGCCTTTTCTTCTCCAGGTGAACACCCCCAGCTCTCCCAGCCTGGCTCCAGAGAATCCAGAGCATCTCTGTGGGCTCCTCCACATCCTTCAGCTGCTGCACCCAGGGCTGGGGCAGCTCTGCAGGTGGGGTCTCACCTGAGTTGGGCAGAGGGGCAGAATCCCCCCCTTCCTGCTGCCCATGCTGAGGAACAGCCCAGGACACTGGGGAGTTTGTGGGATCCAGTGCTCACAGCTGGGATTGTGGAGCTTCACATCCACCAGCCCCAAATCCTCTCCCCAGGGCTGCTCTCCATCCATCCATTTCCCATCCAGCCTGATTTTTGCTTGGGATTGCCCTGACCCAGGGCAGCACCTGAGCTCCAAGAGGTTTGCAGGGTGTGGTGCTTTGGAGATGCCAGTGGAGGGAGGGACATCCTTCCTTCCTGAGGATCCTCGAGGATCATCTCAGACATAAGGAGCCCCCATCTCCTCTTCTCTGCCTGGTTCATCTTTGTCAGGTTTGTGGAACATTCCCCATTCTTTCAGCCAGCCAATAATTTCACTGGAGTAAGAGCAAACATCACTTTAATTGAGCACAATTATCATTGAAGTCCATTGCCATCATGACTCAAGCTTCAGGAAATAATGAAATTAACTCCAAACTCAGAAGATTTGAACAAAAATAAGAGATGAAGTCTTCTCTTTTTTGCCTCTTAGTTTATAAAACACAAGGTAATTTGAAAGCAGTGGACTAGCAACTCAATTTTCCTTTTTTTTTCCATGGAAAAACAGGAATTCCCAGCCTACTGTTGCAGCTCAGCAAAGAGTTTTAAACAGCCAGTGGGTGTGGGTGGTTCTAATGCCCCCAAATCTGAACCTTGTACATGGTGCAAACCAATTCTCATGTCCTTGTGCACTTATCCAACCCAAGCCAGGCACCCAAAACCTCTCTGATTATCCCCAAAACCTTTGGTGACACAAGGGGGTCCTTCAGTGTCACAGGAGCATCACGAGGACTCGAGCAGACCAAAACATTTCAAAGGCAGCATGAGATGACACAAATGCTCAGCCCTGAAAATAAGTCATTTTAGCAATAAGTACATTTTTCTTGTCGTTGAGAACAACATGAAAGTTTTGTGTCAGTTCTTATCCTCCAGATGTGCTCCTAATGTTGTCATCGATAGCAGCACTTAGTATTATACCATTTTAATAGAAAAAAATATCCAACTCCTATTTTGAACTTTTTAATCTTTCCCTATGTGCCAGAAAGTAGAATAACTAAAGCTTATCTATTTATGCCCGTGCCTAAATCTTCAATGCATATATAAATTTAAATCTCATTACACTCTAACACACTGCTTTAGAAATACGGATACATTTTAAGAGTCTGCTACACATTTTTATCAAACAGAGGGACTTAATTTTTATTTTTCTTCCACATAAAGCCAGCGAAATCCTGCATGTTAATACTTCAAGAAAATAAACTTGTGTAAAGATTTGCCTATCCAAAGTACAGTATAATTTAAATTTAAATCCCTCAGAAACCCAAAGCACTGTGTTTATAATATGAGAACAGCGGGCAGTCATGCCCTTGACTGGAGGGCATGTCAGCCAGTCCTCTCCTTCCCTGCAAAACCATCAGGCTGGCAGTAGTGACAGATGAACAGCTTACCATTAATTTCTCCTCTTTCATGCCTTCAATCCAAATGGTGCATATTCTCCACAGGGAGGCATCAAGGTCTTTGCCTTTATTTCTCTTGCATACTCACACTGACTTATAAATCAAGTGCAGATAAGAAGAGAGGGCAAATATCAATCTTTTTTTTTTTTTTTTTTTTTTTTTTTTTTTTCCTGGCCAGTGCCCACTGGCACAAAACTGAGCTTTGACTGAAAGGTTCTTCAAATCTTTCTGTGATTCATAGGCAAGGGAGTGCTCGGCGAGGACAAAACAACAAAGGAAATTTGAGAGAGAGGATTTGTATATCTTGGCTTATAAATTAGAAGGCTCCTCTCCATGATGTTTAAATTTGGGCTCGAAAAAAAAAAAAAAAAAAGAAAAAGAAAGAAAAAGTGAATGTAAGTTGTTATTACTTTATAGAAAAAAATCTTTGTGGAATATAAAGCAGGCAGTAGCTGGAGCAGCTCTAATCAGCATGTGGTGTTTTCCCCAAACAGGCTGACTTTTGGGGAGGCATCTCTTTGCCACTGAAGCAATTCAATCCTTCAAAACAAAGTGTCTTTTGCTGTTACTTTGCAGCATTAATGATTAGATTTTGTCTCTCTATAAAAAAGAAAAAATGTTAAGAAATCTTATTTCAATTTAAAATACAAAGACCCAGATCTACATCCTGTGCAAGCCAGTGGAGCTCTTGTGCAGCTCTGCTGGTTGACAGTCACTGGAAAATTGTTCCCCTGTGTTTCTTAAGTTCAGTGGTTTATTAACAATATTTTCTTTGAAGCTGCTGCTGCATCCTTCAAAGTTCAAAGGAAAAGTATTTTTATATATTGTTTAAACCAAGTTTCAAAAATCATCTTAGTTTCTGTAATTTGGGGGGTTCATTAGAGACTTAGATGCTAATTCTGGAGCCAACCTGCCAATGCAATGAGGGATGTGGCTCTTCCTCCTCTGGCTCTCTTATTTTCTTTTGGTGCATTTCTAGAAGAATTTGCTATTCAGTTGCAATAAATTGATCTTGCATTTAAAACATATATTAAATCATTGGTGTGAGTGATGCAACATTATTACATGTCAGGGAAAAAATCTATATTATGATAGTTGTTGACAAATGATAATATTATTTTCCGGCTAAGCATGAGGTGTTAATGCTGCTAAATGGCTGCAAATGTTGATGTTAAAGGCTGCCTGCTGGCCATTTCCAGGTGACATATCTGGGGATTTGGGGCTATTTCATTTTCCAGCCTTTTTTAAGGCTTCAGGCCCCATCCATAAATTACAGCTGATGACAAAAGTGGAAGCTAACAGTGGCAAAATTAGGCCCACAGGCAAAATAATTATATATACAGCCTTTAGCAGTGAGGGAGAAAGCCATCAATCAGCCCCCAATTATTCACTAGTTAATCAGCTCTGCCCTTCCTTTATTGAAGGGTTACAGTGTAATTAAGTTGGCAGCATCCTTTTAATTCATCAAACATACAACACATGGCGGTGTTTGCTGCAATCAGGGGACAGCACCTTTGTGTGCCTGACCTCGCACTGCTGTAGGAGAGGGGGAAAACTTGAGAGGCAAGAGAGAGGATTTCTGGGGGAGCAGAGCAGCCCCCAGCCCTGCAGGGTGGGCAGGGCTTTGCCAGCACGTGGGGAACACGTGCTACACCTAGGAGTAAACCTGGAGGAGGAAGCACTGCAGGGAATTTATGGTTAATGGGGTTGGTCACTCATCACCCAGGGCAGGGGGGGTCCAGATAAGACATTCTTCCCAGCAATCCTGGTCTGGTATCAGGAGCCCAGCATCCCTCTGGGATTCCTGCATCCATGGGGGACTGACCACCAGACACAGGCTGGCCCCTTCCAGAGCAAACAGCCAATGCATTACGTACTCCATGAAATATTTCTGTGCAAACCACGTTTCAGGGAACCACAAAAGCAGTTTTTTGAAGGCAGCACTGAGTTTGTATCCTCTCTCAAATTAGTGACACTGGATTTTGGTGTTATGCAGCAGATTGGTATTTTCAGTGGCTTCTTGCCAGTAAGGAAGTATTTGGACATTGATTTTTATCTCACCAGTAATGGAAATGATTCAAAATCCTGCACTTTCCTCTCTGTACTAAATTTTAACCTGTGGATGCCCTCAATGGCTCTAACTTCTGTCTTTGCATGTAAACCCCAGTAATACCATTTATTGTGGGTGTCATTTCCTTCTTATATTTACCTGCCCATAAATCTGCTTTCCTGCCACATATACTTCCTGCTCACAGCATCCTTGGAGAGGCTGAATGTCCTGAGTGTCCTTCCTACCTTGCAGAATAGACACAGAATTATTTATTCATAAACAAGCTCCGTGTTTCTAACCTGCTTGTAATAATGAAGTTTTATACAATCATCAGCTCTACCAATGATTCAGGCAAACAAACCCAAACCCCTCAACATCTGCACGTGCTGGGACTCTCAATGTTCAGAAGCTTTGGCTTTTGGACAAAAATCTTTCTTGCTCTCACATGAAAAATAAAAGGCCATTGTCCTTCTGGACACTTTTGAATGGTTGTTTTACCTCGTTCAGTTGAGTTGAAGACATTGGGATTTTCTCCTTATTTACCAAGTAGTTTTCCCAAAGACAGGAATTAAAATGATATTTCATTCTGTTTCTGTGGGTTTGGGGTGTTTTTCTTTGGAGAGAAGCACACACACAGAGGAATTATACATCTACCCACAAATCTCCAAGTACCAAGAGCAAAGTCTTGGCCAGATCTGGCCAACAACTTCCAGCAGCTCCAGCAGTGATCCCACCTGGACCTTGCCCTGTTGCTTTGCCTGTTACCTGGAGTTCACCAAAGGCTCACCAGGAGTGTTTTACACCATCTGTGCTATTTCCCTTCCAGCCCTTTTGCCCCATCAGACACTCACCATAGTCCAGCAGCTTCACAGAGCTCCACCTTCTCTGGGAAGGGGAGCTCAGACCAGGTGAGGAAGGACAGAATTGGAAATGTTTGCCCTCCTAGCCAGGAGCTGTTGTCATCTCATTAACAACATGTTCTCCCCCCACACTTTGAGGAGCCTGATGTTCTGAAGCTACTTTGGCCCTTTCAACCCCTAAATGTCCATCTGGACAGCTGTCCTAGTCTAGGGATAAGCTTGGTTTGCCAGATCCCATGGGAGAAAACCTCTCACCAACACCCACAAACAGATTTCCCATTCCAGCCTCTGCTGCTGTGGCCCCTTCTCCTCCCAGGACTGGAACCTGAACTGAGCCCCCCAATATCAACACCATCCACCCAAGAACCCACCCAGCAAAGAAATCCGTGCTAAATACCAGTTCTGTTCTTGCTGAACACACCAGTATTTGACTATTTATTTGTCTGCTGGTTGTACTCACACATCTCTTTACTCTTGGGGGATTTTTTTTTCATGACAGAAGCTCAGGCTGCACAATTTAGATCTTGCATTATCTCAATGTCAATAAGTATCATCTTCTCCTAAAGCAAACACGTGCCATATTGCAAGTCAACCTCAGTCATAACTCAACACAATCATGTCATAATATAATTTTATACAATGAGATTGTATCTGTTGTTATTGAGGGTCATTGAATTCCGTCTGTCAGGGTGGTGTTATTGAATAGGTTCAAGTAATAGTTTGTGCTGATTATCAGAAAATATGTTTAAAACTGTCACTCTGTTTATATCTTTCAGGGTTGCATTTGAATTATGCAGATAAACGGGATCAAGAGGTGTAATGCAGCAAAGAACAATTCTTGATAGGAGCTGCAGAATTAAGTTTATATCAAATTTTCTGAGAAAAAAAGGGACTTCGTACATGCTGGTTCTGCTTAAAATGTAAAAGATTGAATATAAAAAAAGCACATTTAGATTCTTAGATGCATTCTTAGATGACAATAATAACAAAAAAAAAATCAGTATGCACATGAGCAAGAACAGTATCTTACAGATATATTATTTTGGTTTTTTAAAAAATTATCCAAACACATCAGGTCAAGACAGTCAGAAAAAATATGTTTTGTGGTCAAGATTCATATTAAAAAGCTTCCAGCTGCAATTTTAAGTCCTGCAATTAAAAAAAAAACCAAAAAAGTCCTAACAGTGAGTAAGCATGTAAACCAGATCATATTTTTTTCCTAACTACCTAATTTTGCCATTTTAATATACAATTTAAAATTCATTGCATCTTGGTTAATTACATAAATTATCCACTTGAAAAAAAAAAAGACAATCCAGTGTGTCTACTGGAGCTGAACACGACAGCCCTGGTTGCAATTGTATATTTTTGAAATTTGAATAATTTGAATAATGTTTTGTTCTCACATATTTTCCATTGCAAATATTTTAGTCATGTTCCTATGAACGTGCTCATTTTTTCATGAACAATTTTAAAGTAAGAAGATAATGAACACTAAGAAAACACAGATTATGTAGGAATTTATCCTCTTGGTGATTTGGTTTGGATTATAGTGAGGTGTAACCAGAAGAAGCACCAGCACTGCCACTGGGGTTTTAGTAAAGACTAAACTTTGGTTAAAATCACAATTTTTCTGTAGCTGGTAAGAAGAATGCCCTCTTACCCAGAAGAATTTGGTAGAGTTCTCTTTAACTGCTATTTCTAAATGATAACTCTTCCTAAAAATAAAGTTGTGTATTACATTGCTTAGAGAAATCAAAAATAAAATATGAAAGTTCAGTCATATTCAGGTTTTATATAATCAAGAATAGATCTTGCTAAGGTCTCTGTCTGGATATTGATATTTCCTTATGCAGAACATCAAAGGAACTCAACTGCACTTACTCACAGTTCCCAAGATAACCTTGGAGCTAAATACATTTTCTGTGGTAGAGATATTTGGGGTAGAGTGGAATTAAAGGACAAGATTCCTTGGGGCCAAACTCACGACTCTGTCCTCCTCACAAAAAACACATTTCAGCACCTATCAATCGCCTAAACCAGAATTTTTTTGAAAATAGTTTTGAAAAAAAAAACCTTTGGTCAATCTGGAAATTGGGATAAACTCGAAACAGGAACAAACACCAAAATTCTTGCTTTTGCATAGACAAGAAAATCTACTTTAAATCTGACTCTCTCAGCAACACAACTTGAAATAATGGAGGGAAAAAAACAACTTCCTTACAGAGAAATGAGAAAGGGAAAACCAGACTTAGATGTTGGAAGGGGATTCTTTACTTTGGTTGACACATGAGGTGGAAGGGGATCTTCCAGGAATGAAGGGGTTTTTTACACAGCAAAGTGGAAGGGTTTTTTTTACACAGCAAAGTTTCCTACTTGGCCCAATGGGAAAAAAAAAATCCTTTTTCTGTGATCTGTACTAAAAATCAGACTCCAGGAAATGTATTTGTGAAAGGATAAGGGCAGCAATGCCTGTGTGGAATGGGCACCTCAGTGGCCCAAAGTCACACCAGCCATTCCAACCTGGCATGGCCCTCACCTGGGAATATCAGACAGCAGCAGAACAAGAGCAGACAATGAAAGGAGGCAGAGAATTTTGCATTCTTACCACATAAACTCCAAGGGGAATATTAAGTTGAAAAACAACGTTTTGTGTGGAATGTTTGCACGGCTCTCCAGCGAGGATTTTTCTTTGCATTCACCCTGCAAGAGCATGGCTCAGCCTAATGCATTAGATTCATTTATTTTGCTGTGGAGCTAATGGGATGAAGATAAAGTGACTTCCAGGCAGAAAACCTTGTTAATCAAAACCAATTTGGGCCACTTGTACATGTTGTTCTGACTTCCTGAGTTGGAACATCCATTTTTTACCAGGAACGCACACGCCTGCAATGAAAAAAATGACTGGAGTTTGTGTTTCATTTTTGGACAGCTACTTTGACTATGTAAATGTTTTTATCTGAGATATCACCTACAGAAAGCCTTTTCTTCCCTCAAACAAAAGCTCTTTATATTTGGGAAAGATCTCTTTCTGTTTTAAAGGCTATTTCCAAGATGTGTTTATGAGTGGATTCACTCCTTGATATATTTTGCAGAACTTGGAGTAACTTGATGGCCAA
Organism: Erithacus rubecula; assembly: GCF_903797595.1. Lineage (NCBI taxonomy): Eukaryota > Metazoa > Chordata > Aves > Passeriformes > Muscicapidae > Erithacus > Erithacus rubecula. The sequence goes on along the minus strand of NC_136667.1, from coordinate 4,345,433 downwards.
CTGGAAGACAAATTCACATCCTGGAAAGTAGAAAATTGAGAAAAATCTCCTAAAATGTGTTTAAAACAGAATATGGATGTTTGTGATTCCTTAATGACTGGTAGCTTGATGGTTTTAATGTGCTATTTGAAGAAAAAATGTGCCCCCATGGAAGCAGGCACCAGAATGGGGTAAGAGGCCAATAAACCTTTTGACTTCTTGCCAATTTATATTTTTATATATTTTCCACAAATTATTAAGAATGTGTGCCAAAATAAAAGGCACTGGAAGTGAGACAGTTAATATTAGAAGACAAAGCAACAATCACTAATGAAGCATTTGAATGTTTGTGAGTGAGAAGGAAATGTAAATTTACCAGGGACATTTATTAGCAGTAGAAGCAGAAAGGTGTTGAAATCTTGCATTTGTGTAAAAAATGCTTGACAGTAGCTCCCAGCACTAAATCTCTCCCCCCTTCCACACACCAGGGCCTGGATTTGCCTTAATTTCTCTTTCCCCTGTTTCATGGGAAGCAGAGAGTCTGTACTAAAGCAGACCAGGCTACAGCAACAGCAAGTTTAACTCCTTTAAGCCTCCCTGTGCCCATTTTCCTTTGTAAATTCAGACAAACCACAGGTCAGATTGTCCAGGTTCCACCAGACACGAGTGAAGCTCTTTAGACCAGGGGTTTAGCCTCCATCTATATATAGCTCCTCAACATCGGGTTAAAATCCCCCAGAAAAACTAAAAAAATCTGCTTGAAGAGGGAGTAAATTAAGTCAACAGAAAGTTTTGCACAGTTTCAGATGAATTATTAAATCACCTTCTGCAGTGCACAGCAAGAAACCCAAACCTGCCCTTGGGATTTCAGACTCCAGTGAACTTGGTCAGTGCTCTGCATCCCTAACAAGCCTTGCAGTCAGACCAAGGGGCTTCTTTGTGGACTTTTTTTTTTTTTTCTATGCACCATCTGGTAAACACATCCCTTTTTATCCCACTCACTTTTGTTTGCATGGTCCATGTATTTCTTTATCTGTATTTTCAGATGCTGTTAAACTCCCCTTGGTATTTCTGGAGAAAGTCTGAAACTCAGTAACTCAGTATTCCCGAGGCAACCTGCAATAACAACCAGCTCAGGATTGCAGAGGATACTTGGTCAGGAAAGGGATTTCATTTCTAGTGGGCAATTGCAAACAACAAGGGAAATATTATTTTTTAAAATTAAGATAAATACCTTAATGGTGTACTATTAAAATAATGTGCCCGGTTTACACAGACTTGAAAAAAAAAGAGTCTCCTATCAAATTTTCCCTCTTCAGGGATATGCTCTTGTTACCAGCACAGGAACATTAATCACACTGAGGCTGCCTGGTGGAGACACTCTGGAAAAACAGTCCCTTTGTCCCCATCTGTCCAAACCCCCTTTTCCTCACCAGCTTCACTCTCTGCCACCTCAGCCCTTCCCTGATTGCCACTTCATTGTGGGGATGCCAGGAATGGGAGCCAACTCTTCCTTCTCTCCTGAACTGCAGTGATTTACTCTTACATTGTCTCCAAACCTCTGTACACATCTGTAAATGCCATGGAAATGCTCCTGCACCCACTTCTGCCAGTCCAGCACAGTGCAAGGACTTCTCCAGAGCAAGGACAACAAAGCCAGTAATCAGAGAATCATGGAATTATTGAGGTTGGAAAAGACCTTTGAGATGAGTCCAACCTGTGAGCTGACACCACCTTGTCAGTGGTGGTGACATGGGATCAGTAGATTTGACCATGCACTGAGTGCCACATCCAGTCTTAAACACCTCTCTAGGCAGCCCCTTCCTATGCCCAATCACCCTTTCTGTGAAGAATTTCATCCAATTATCCAACCCAAACCTCCTCTGGGACCAGGTTGGAGCAGACAGAGAAAAGAATCAAGAGGTAGACCCAAGAATTGCATTTCTGTGAGGAGCTGCACGTTGACCTCAGGCAATGTAAAACCAGGGCTGTGGGTGATGTGCCACCACCAGGAGCAGACCCAGGTTTGTGGGTCAACATCTTGACAAAAAACTGCCGTGGCAGAGCCTGTCACACACTGGTACAGCTCTCATTTAGCAGGTGGGATGGCAAAGAATGTAAATAACCAGCACTGAAAGCAACAGTCCTGTCCTCTGTTCTGCAGGTCATGTTACTTCTCTCCCCTACACAAGGCAATGAGAAAATAATGACATGCAATACAGTTAAAAGTGAATGCTTCATCCTTTTGTTGTTTATCAGTTAACAAAATGACATTATAGAGATGCTTTATGTATTTATTGAAGGGCTGGGAACATCTATCAAAGCTCATTTTAGCTATTGTTAATGCCATCAGACTTGTTCTCTTCTGCCACGAGCTGGAGCAGCACTGTCAGCCAGAGATGACTGATATAGGCAAATGATTTTGCATCATTTGAGATACATACAGAAATATAATCATACCCAAGGTCAAACATTAGAGAAAGGTTGGGCATTTGGGGCAATGAAAGCAATGCTGTCAGATATTGAAATCTCAGCAGGAGATTCAGCTCCATTAAAACTGAATACACAATTACTTTCAGCTTGCTACTTTCCATGCATGTATAACTAGTTTGTTCATCTTGGTGCCCCCTGCATTAGGCAGAAAAGGTAAGATTTGAATATTTGGGGGAATGAGGATGGTACTTCTTTCACAGGAGTGATAAAATAACTTTATGATACCCATGCAACTAGTGCATCACTTCAACAATTAACCTGCCTTGAAGAACAGAGCTCAGTGATAGAAGGAGCTGGCTCTGCCCAGGTATCTTGGAATTCTCCACAAGATTTTGGCTGAATTTACATGAGTGGCCATGCAGAGGATGCTCCTTTGGTGGCCAGGAAAGGAACACTGAGGTACCTGCCAAGCAATGCCAATGGAATAGCACAAGGAAGAAAGAATTAAAGGAAAGAAACCAGTGGAAAAACAGTGAAGGATCATCTGGAAAATGAATTGTAAGTAGATATTAAAAACAGCAAAAGAGAAAGGTGGTGGGAAGGGCTTCACTCAGATTGGGAATTGCACAGGGAGAAGCTGCTGGAGTTACTGGAGTTTGAAAATTCAGTTGTTTTCCAAAAGCTTCATAGTTAATCCATAAATTGTGCAGGAAGGAGAGAAGCCCCACGTGCACGTGGCTGCTTGTGCTACTCTCTGCCACTTAATGCAGCCCTGACAGATGCCCCACCAGCTTCAAACAACAAGTATTTATTTAAAAAATCATCTTTTTAAGGGATGTTCCCTCCAAATCTGGACTTTTTATCCAAAACAGCACTATCTCAAGTATCATTCGGGTATGCCAGGCTCAGAGATCAGTGATAGAATGGTATTTTGGGATCTCAGGATCAGGCTAAAGTGATAAATCCTCACATCTGGCCCCAGAAATTAAATAATTCTGGTAATACTGGGGAGATTTTGCTTTTGTATATGTTTTTTTATTTCTGGGCTTTCTGCACCAAGCTTTAAAAATTAACAACACCAAAGTTTCAAATTTAATGGAAAACCCAACCCACTGACAATTTTCATTTTCACATTATTAATGCTACGAAATTTCATCTAAGATTGAGTTATATGGATATAAACTTCCAAGTTTATCTTATCTGTGTCCTTCATACCATCATTTCCTGATCTGTTTAGGGTTATGAGTACCCATGTGGTGTGTAATGCCCAGGAACACATAAATAATTGCATTTACTCTCTGATTTTGATACAGCATCATGCAGAGTTCTTGTAAATTAATTTCTGATATTACACGCTGAATTTTTAATTCACACAGAATTTTTAAGGAGTAAACACTACTAATAAATAACATGGATTAATACTGAATAGTTTTGCTATTTATTGAAGTTGCAATAATGAAAGATTTCCATGTTGAGCCCTTTAACTCTTTGAATATGATGAGTAGTAAGATGCTGATTTACATACCCAGCTCCAAATACTAAGAAATTGTTGGGAATGTCATTTTCCATTCCCAATTAACACATTGGTTCTCTACTTGCTAAGACTGTGAAGCAGTGACTGGATATAAAAAAAAAAATAAAACTTTTAAGTGTGGGATAAATAGGGAACACTATTTCTTTTGTTAGAAATTTCTACCTATGCAGATTTTTTATCTTCCTGCTGTTGTGGAGCACCAGGAACCAGTTCAGCTGCACCCTGGCACACAGGGATCGTGTCACTTGTACAATAATTCTGAATTTCCCACACTTTTCACATCATCCTCCCCCAGGGGTATCTCTGGGCTCACCCAGGGATGAGGTGAGCCATCACCCCATTACCTGCCCCAGGTGGGGTCCTGTGTTGTTCTCTCTGGGGTCTGGGGTGTGAATGCTGAGCTTCACCCCACTGTAAACCCTCCTCACACTGACCCAGTGTTTCTTTCTGCACATATTATTACAAGGCACAAAAGGAACCATCCTGTACAATTCTGCCCTTTAAAGGCAAAATCCATTGTTGTGCAACATTTCCTGGAAGAACAAACCCTCCTGGCTGTGTCCCCAGCAGCAGCACAAGGGGAGCTGGTTCACACTCACCTCTCTTGATTCCAGGTGTCTCCAGCCATAGCTCCTCCATCCCCTTCTTTCTTTGGGAAGCCTCTTGAGCTAAATATTATGAAAATATTAAATTCTTCGAGGTTGTCATGTTCCCAGGGGACCTGAGTCATGTGTGTAAACACATTCATGTGTGTGCACACGTGTGCAGGAGAGGGATCACCCAAAGCATTGGTAGAGCAGCCTCTTGCTATTTTTAATTTTATTTTTCCCTGCTCCACATGTCCTTGGTGTGTAACACATCTCAATGGTCTTTGAAGTTCCCATGCTTTCAAGGTCTCACATCTGTCATGCTATCAGTATCCTGCCACAGATGAAAAGAATATAATTATGGATTTAGTGTAATCATTGATTTCTGGGCTCCAAACCATTCAAAGAAAGGTCACGAGTCCACATGGCTGCCCCTTAGGAAAAGGATTTGCATACGACTATTTTATTTAGCTGAAGACACTCCCAATTAAATGTAGACTCTTTTTCTCAGGCTCTGCACCTGAGGCAACTGGAAGAGGATGGATCAATCCCTTCCTGTGCCAACTGAGGCTGTTCCCACCTGGCCGAGGCGCAGCGGCGACTTTTCCCTTTTCCCCTCTTTTCCAGGAGGCAGCAGCAGCATCTCCCTTTGGAGAAGAGCCACAGCAAGACGTGGAGGACGTGCCTGTGAGGAGCTGCACTTTTGGGAGGGTGGCAGGGTGCCAGAAGATTGTGCCTGGAGCAGGGGAGCTGCTGTCAGCCCTCGGAGCGTTTAAGTTACTGCAGCTCCGCCAGAGCCGCAGTGCAGATGTAAAGACATAATTTTGCCCACAGTGTTTGGATTAGCAGTAAATCTACTAATCCAACACAATATCCAAGGGGGCATGGCTGGATCTATGGGTTCATAAATTCACACCACTCCTTTTATTATTCCGGGCCCCAGATGGTTTCAAATGGGCACGGGCATAATGAGATCTTGGAAGACATTATTATATTCTTAGGTCAAAATTCTCAGTCCAATCTCTTTTATCAGGCTCAGAGCCTTTGTGTCCCTGAAGTGCTAATACTTTATGCTGATTGACTATGCAGGCGTCAGTGGGAGTTCACATTATTTTTGATACAATTATTATTGACAGCAAAAAACTCCACCAAAAAGAGAAAAATCCCATTTTTATTACTTATGGTATCACATTGCCTGGAATATACAATGCCTGAGACCTTCATTATGGCTATGTTTTCATAACAAAACAGATGAGAGGGGAAAAAGAGGGCAGGATAAAAGTATTATTTTAGTAACGGGAAGACAAAGTATGAGCTTGATCATAAAGACCAGTGAGCTTTATAAATGCATCTTTGAACTGAGAGAGGCTTTTTTTTTTTTTTTTTTTTTTTTTAAATAAATGGTTCTTTGAACCTGGTGGCTGTAAGGAAGTGAAACAGAGCAAACTTTGAAAAGTGTGCTTGTCTGAGGCTCCTTACACCATATCTGGCTGAGAGTACAGGTGGCCAAGCACAGAAAGTTCCTGCCAATTTCTAAAGTTACACTTTTATCCACTAAACAAGCATCCTGATCCGGGTTACCAAACAGGGCACTCAACAGGAGCCTCCAAGTGCATGTATTAAATATCACTTATTCCACAGCCTGGGCCATCCAGCCTAGTAAAGCTTGATCTAATACTGTTTCACCCTTTTCCTGTGCTAGCTGGATTTTGGGTAATGGACCTTCCCAGGAGACTGCTCTCAGAAAGTGTCTTCAGTAGAAGGGTTGATGCACATGCTTCTGTTTTAAAAAGCACATGTTCAGCACATTTCACTTTTGTGAAATGGAATATGGTTTAAGTTTGTTTCAATAAAAAAAAAAAAAAAAAAAAAGGGATTCTGCTGGAAGGACTTATGTCAAAGTGCAAAAGGTTTTGTACACAATGAACAGATTTTTTTTCTTGAGGGCCAAAGAGGAGATGCTAAAATGAAATCTCCCTGCCACAAAAGCAGTTGCTGTTTTACACACAGAGAATCTACAAGGCAGCTTGTTATGAATTCTCCATCTCTGTATTTATTTTGGATTAGACTGATTTAATCTAAGAGTCACATCAAGAAAACCAGACCTTGTCTTTAATGAGAAACTTAATATGTATTCACAGTAAACACTTTAAATGTCAAAGTTTAATGGACAGTATTCAAAGGCCATTATTATAGTAACGTGCTTTTATATCAGCATGGCTGATGAAGAGCAATTCTTTTAAAGACACTCTTCAAAAAAAATCAATATAAACTTTAAATAATAACAATAAAAAGCCCCTACAGTGCATCTTAATCCAAGGGAAGGACGGTAACAAACTCCTACATAACCAGGAGATCCCAAATCAAGCCTTGGCAATGACTCTCAGCCTGAGAAAAAGGGTGACTTGCACGACTGCAGTGCCCTGTACCAGTGAGAAACATGAACAGAATAAATTTATATTCTTGTCCCCTGAGTTCATGCCTAAACCCACGTCAGCATCAACCTCCCCAAGCTCTCAGCTCTTCCCTCCTCTGTGTTTCCCTCCTCCAGGTCCTTCTCAGCCAGGGAACATCCCCACGTCACAGGGCACAGACAAATGCACCCCCAGGAGTCTCTTGTGCATCACTGAAAAGTTCTGCACAGCAGAACTTGCCAGAGGAATCTTGTTCTCTGTATAAAAATGTCTGGAGTCTCCCACCTTATTAACAGGAGCCTCTTCCCCAAATTCCAAGTCTTCCAACACCCTTCTCCATCCCACTGTCCCAGGAGTGTGGGTGCTGTTGGGATGGAGAGCTCAACCCAGCAGGCACAGAGTGCTGGCATCACTTTAGCTTGATTTTGCTGATTAAAAACAGTATCAAAATCTGCTTTTTTCCCCCCATAACTCCCTGCAAGGGCTGATCATGGTCCAAACACACCCAAGGTGTCCTGCATTTCCACACACACTTGTGTCATTATATCACGTTTTATTTACAGATCTGCAGTGGACACTTAGACCTTCTCAAATAGTATTTAAGGAATGTTTCCTTAAAGATCCTTGCACATATTCCAGCATGATTATTGCTCACTGAAACAGAGAAAGCCCTGGAATGCCTGATTTGCCTTGATCTGGAAGAAACTGCTTCATACATCAGTCCCAAAATCGAAGGCAGTGACATTGTGACGTTTATCAGAAAGAAAAAAGCCTGTTCATGCAGGCTGAATTTTTATTTGCAGCCACGGATGCATCTACCAATTTATAGATAATTTTATTTAATTGCATTTAGAATCAATTAAAGCAGTTCATTTATATGGAATGATGTAGCAACAGAAGCTGCTGCTTACTCATTCTCTGCACTGAGAAATTTTCCCTTCGGCAGTGAGGCTGAACTTTAAAAGGAAATGATAATAGTTACATACAGAAAGGCACCAAAATAATTCCTTTTCAAACAGATTTAGAGAGATCAAAACCTCTGGTTTATGTGGATTCAGTCTCTGTAACCAACATGATGCCATGTTATTTTTATCTGGGCATGCAGAAAATGCAGAAATGGGGGAAAGCAGAGAATTTCTTTATCCAATTGTTGTTACTGTACGGAATCCCTTAAGGAAAATGAGCAATTATTGCATATTTATTTAATTTGCTGAGTAATGACTGTGAGGTGCCCAGGAAGAGATGAGCTCCATGCACTGCACATGGAAATGAAGAAAGTGGCAGACCTAAAAGTCTGGAATTTATACCCCCCCCCCCAGCCAGAGCAGACACTGAAAGGGATGCACCAGGTGTTGGGTACACCTTGAGTTCCTCACTCAGATCTCTGAGGTAACAGCAGATATGGAACTAGCTCAAAAAAAAAAAAAAAAAAAAAAAAAAAAAAAGAACAAAACTCTAATAATAATAATAAAAAGCAAAAAACCCAAAACCATAAATGCAAAAGAAAAAGGATAATAATCCTTCAATAAGTCACATTTTTGGCACTTGGTGCTTTTGGAATCCTTGAATCTTCCTACAGAACACTCACCAGCCAAAGACTGACAGAACTTGGAAACAGTCAGGATTGGACTCCTAAAAGTTGTTGCCCTCTTTCTGTCCTTTGGAAAGGACTTTGTGGCTACTGCTCTGAAAGGCATCTTTTAAAAAAAGACGTTGATTGATCACAAAGCAGAAATCTGTGAAATCCACAAAATGTGCAAAAGCAAACAAATAAAATAAAATTTACTAATGTGTTTTAGTGTCTGGATCCAAATAAAAAGAGTGCCCTTGATGGCATAACATTTGTAAAGATGCTAAGGGAAGATGCAGTGGCATCTTCAACATTAAATAGCACATTTGATCAATCCAGGCAAAATTCTCCAAATAACCTTAAAATATTCCTTAGCAGTAACCCTCTCAAATTGAAAATCTGTGGTTTTCTAATTGGCTTTAATTGGCTTGATTGGGAAAAAAATAATCCAGAAGTGATTGTCCTTCACCTCTACACTTATTTTTATTCCCAGCAGAATCCAAAGGATGCATTTTGGACATCTTGGAGCCACAGGAACATCTCAGAAGCCTGAGGAGCCCTTGCTCTTCTCCCTTGGGTCTGGGGACACATGGGGCAGCCCTGAAGCCGAAAATGGGAAGGGAGAGGTCAACCCCTGTCCTTGCAACTCTGGCTGGGCTATTCTGAATTTCTGAGGAGCAGCTGCTCAGTTTAATGATGTTAAAAACGTGATGAGAGGGATCCATCTGAGAGTCAGAACTGAAAGTAGCAGGAATTTTGGTTTTTTGTGTTTAGTATGTTATGCCACATCCTCTGCTCAGTTTTGGACCCCAGAGATTACAGGATTATCCCTCTCCCAAACTTTGAATCATCTCCTCATGTGTGATATCATTAAAATTGTTTTCTGGATATTGTTAAAATTGTTTTCTGGCCTCTTTTCAAATGGTGGCTGCTGAATGATCTGCTCTGAATTCTAAATAAAGTGAAGCTTTAAATATCCCGTGCTCTGTGCTTGGAGCATTCAGCTTTGGAATGTGCCAACTCCACATGCTCAGGGAAAAAAAACCTTTTAATTAGCAGGTGAGTCTATAAAGTCAATGCTGTTGTAACCTCTGTGTAAGAGGGAGCTTGGCTGGGTGCTCCAAACTCTCTGAGAGCATCACAAAGATCAGGTGTGATAAAGGGGAGCACAAGAAATTGGCTCTGATTTTGTTTCTGGGATCTATTGCTACGTGGCACAAGAAAGGGATGGAAACTTTTCAACCCAAACACTGAGATTATCCAAAGCTCCCTGATACACCTGGAAACAAAGCAGGAAAGTGAGAGATGCCTCACACAACACCCAAAAGGAAAGGGCTGGAAAGCAGATTTTCTGATAAAAAAAAGATGGATAAAATAATGGATAATTGAAGTCAATTTAAATCTAGATTTTCTCATGAGAATTGCCACTCTCTATCCATGGGAGTTAAGATGGGTGAACAAGAAATTTTTGGCTGGTTGGGTTGTGTTTGGGGTTTTTGAAGGGTTTATTTTATGTTTCTTGGTTGGTTGGTTGGTTGGTTTGGTTTTTTGTTTTTTTTTTTTTTTTTCCCTTGGATTCCAGCAGAGATGATTGGCATCTTCCTTAAAAAAATAGTATTTTTTTTCATGATTTCACATTTCAGTTTTTCTTGCTTTAGTCACAAACTGCTCAGGCAAAGAAAAAGTAGCTCCAAAACCCTTTTCAGCCTGAACAACTAAAAATAATCCATCTTTATTCAGCAAAACCTGGAGTTTAGAGATTCTCTAATTCAGAGAGCTGTTCCCTTTCCCAAGTAACCTCCACCAGGACCCAGCAGAGTTCCTGTCCCAGGATTTTGCCTGGAATGCTGAGGAATCTTTAGGGATCTTTCTCTGGCCAAGTTTTCCCCAAAACTATGAGGTGCCATGGGTTTAAAACAACCTCCATTACCAAAATTTGGGTAAATTCTGATTTTACTGCTAACATTTTTCAGGAGGATTTAAAGGATTTAAAGAATTAAACCAATTTTTATGCACATGGACATAGGGAAACCTCATGAGCCAAATTCTTCCCTGTCACTTGACAATTTAAGCATTTCACCATTTCATTGGACTACAGGACATCCAGATTTTCCAGTCCAGCTCCTTTACTGCTCCAAGACTCAGTAAGAGGATCCCCACCCTCAACTCCCCAAATTCCAGATGTGGCTGAGGGTGGTTCACATCTGGATGATTTAACCATTATACTCCAAAATGAACAATCCAGCCTAAAACTTTGCCATGCCAAGAACCTGCAATTGTCTCCTGAAACCAAAGGTTTAATCATTGAGATCCAGCAATTCACGTGTCTTCATTTATTCCTGACATATATATATGTATATATGACTTATAAAATTTTCTGGGTGGCTAAATGGGATTCAGTTGTTTATAAAGAATCAAATTTTCCCTTGAGAGCTTCCTACAAGTGCCTCGTTGCTCTGGAATTATTTTCATTTCTTGCTCTTTTTTTTATTTCTTTTTTTTTTTTTTTTTACTTGCTAAAAGACTAAGCATTATCTACTAATAACATGAAGATGCAGAAAAGAAAAGGTCAATTTAATTGGAGCTACTATTTCCTGGGGTTTAAAAGGAAAATGTTGAAGCTAAGATGACATTGACAAATTGCTACTATTTATTTAAATTGTGTAATGCAATCTACCAGTAGTTCTATAATCTGCATGTTTGAAGCAGTTGACCCGTCCAACTAATGCAAACAAATTAGCCTCCTGGGTCCTCCCCAGATCCTATAAGCCATTAAATATCCTAATCTAACATCATTTAATACACAAACTCTCTTAGTTAAAGTGTTACAGTGAATATGTGTTATAAAAATTACAATATAAGGGGGTCTAAGCTCACCGAAGTCCAGGTCAGCAAATTTGTCTTTTCTGTCACTCATCCCATTATTTATTTATTTATTTTAATATTTATTTGGGTATTTAATCACAATAGGAACATATTTTGGGTTTCCCTGTGGGCCTCCCTTCCCCATAATTTCATTGCAATGGGGTTCATTCCATCAAAAATCCAGTGTTGGTTTAAATGCTTCAAGTTCAAGAGTTCCTACCACGAATGTATTGTATCAATTTCATCCCAATCAATAAATTGGTCTCAGGGAAGTGTTTGCATATTAAGTGTTCCTAAGGAAATTAAGGGTCTATTATGCACATGATACACAGGCAACCAACAATTCTGGTTTTCCCCTTGATTTATAGAAATGCCAATCCTGAAACTTCACAATTCATGCAAATAAACTCACCTGAAGGGAATGAGATTGTTTGTCTCAGTAAAAAATGAATAAACCCTGGTATAATTAGTAAAGCAATAATTCCCCCAGGAACTCAATTCTGGTGCTTTGTGAAGAGGGAAAATTGCCTGTTCTCCATTATGATAAATACACCAACAGAAAAACCACATAATTATTATTTTATCATACTCAGAGGTCTGCTCTGGAATTTATCCATGAGTAAAGTCCACCTCAGGCAGGGGCAAAACCAGGAGACATCTGAGGGCTGTCACATCCTCCCCTTGATTTCCCCTGCCCTTGGAATCAGTCCTTTAATGATCAGGGAGTCAATCACATTCCATAGGAGCAAGGAGATAGATAAAGGTAGCATGGAATGATTAAATCAATCAGGAAAGTAATAGTCCCATAACCAAAGGAAAGTCAATAGGTGATAAATCACTGACAGCCTATGAAGTCATTATAGGAGCTTATGGGACTGAGTCACACAATTAATTGCCAAAGAAAAAACCTCGTGGTTGCAGTAAAAAAAAAAAAAAAGTGTATTTTTAGCATATTGATACAAGGAAGCTGATCCTTTCCATGGACTTTTCTGGAAGATAACTAAGCAACAACCAAAATAACCCCAGGAAACTGTATCCCCTCAAATTACCAAACCATGTGGAGGAAGCTTTTTCCAAGCTGTTACTAAACTTCCTTCTTACAAAATATGTTTTAGGTGAAAAAAGAGACCTTATAAATTTTATAAGGAACAAGCTAAACCTGTTTTTCACAATGAAAAGAAATGGATGGGATCGAGGGCCACCTATAGAAATTGCAAAAATGAGGAGAAAAAAAAGAGAGATTCTGCAGAAATTTGGGAAATCTTGCTGCCAGAGCACAGATATTAATAGTTTCACGTGCCTGGTTGTGAAAAGCACAATGGGTTTGAAGAGCTCTCTGAAGAGATTTAATTTCAATGAATGTAAGAGCAAGAAGGAGCTGAGCAAAGTGCTCTGATTCAGAGCCTGTGACCTTTCCCAGCAGAGCCATCAACAACTGCTCCACTCCTTGTACTCACAAACACAGAAAATAAACCCCTGTCGTTTCAAAACCTTGTTCAATAAATTGCAAAACCAAAGAGGTTTAGGCAAATCTGATCACGAGACCCCAATCTCTGCCTCCTGCTGCAGGTGTGATGATTTTACCTCAAAGGGGGTTGTTTTTCCACTACAAAAATTACCACGTATTTTCCTTTCTCTGAGGAGTAATTAAGTGACTCATGGATGAGATCTAGAAAATTGATACTTGTCAGAGGTAAAAACAATGATCAGTGGAAGAGGTAAGTTTATCATAGAATTGTGATTTTAGGCTTTTTTCACATTCCTTGCCTAGTTTGGAACTGTTCTGCTTCATAACAATCAGCTATTGTCAGCTGCTAATTATTAATTTCTCTTGGTTTAAGATCTTTTAAGCTGAAATGACATTGAAAGGCGTTTTGAAAGGTAAAGTCACTCAACCTTTTCTCAATTTTGGTTCAAAATCACGTTTTTTAACTGGACCCACTGGGGGTTCAATTTTCCCTTTCTGTATCAGATTGGAATACCCTGGACCCATTATCCTGAGAAACCCAAATCACTTTGCAGGTTACTTCAACCTGAATTTAGGATTTACAGAGAAACATTTACAGGGAAACAAATCCACATTACCATGAATGATAACATATGAGGTATTTTAAATGAATAGTAATTAAAATTTAGTAGGATGATAATATGGTAATTAAATATCAATTGTTTGCTCAGGACCACTTATTGAGTTTAATAAGTATGTAAAAGATATTAATCTAGTTGTCATGCAATTACCTCATTGAGGGGGAGTGGGAATATGTGCGTGTGTGTGGGAAGAACAAATCATGAAATGCAAAATTCAGTTTTAAAGCTGTGTTAAGGTTATGACAGAACCAAAAGAATAATAAAAAATAATTAATAAATTGCTCTTCCTTTTCTCGCTGTGGGGTATTCAGAGAGGTGCAGAAGGGGATGTGGACAAGGACAGAATCACTGGGTCTGGGAATGGTTGGGAGGGATTTTAAATCCCATCCAGTGCCACCCCTGCCATGGGCAGGACACCTCCCACAGCCCAGCTGGCTCCAGCCTGGCCAAGCACAAGAAACCCTGGCAAACACAGCTCTGTGAAGGTTTCATTTGAAAACAACATCTGTGCATTTATTATAACACCTGCACGTTATCAGGTACCAACCACCCCACCTAAACCCCCTATTTCAGCACTCAAAAGAATTATTTGGGTTTCTACCTGCCATGGGCTGATAGTGCATTATGTGCCCAATACTGTGAGGGAAATCTTTGGCCATTTCCCTGGGATCTGCACATTTATAAAGTTTTCTGCAAGGTTATTGTGGCAATTGCACACGTCCTTATCAACTTCACCCCCCTCAAATCAAAATAGGCACTTTAGGGACCATAATTCCCACCTGGCAGGTTTTGAAAACAGAAGATGGGACAATCCCCACATTTTTCTTATAAATTACCCATCCTTTCTGCAGCAACTTTAGAAGCAGTGCCAATTTTTTTATAGCTCAGAGCAGTTATAAAATATTAACCATATCAGACTTGCTTTTTCCACAGCCCTGTGTGTGGAAAAGGCAAGATTTTTATGCTCCTGTATTTACACAGACATTTAGAAGCAGAGAAAGGTGGTTGGAAGTTTGAGTTCTCTTCCCTGCTAACCAAGGAGAAAGGGCTTCACTTTTTAACCAGCAGGAATTTGACAAATATGTTCACAAAAACTCAGAGAAGAGAAGCCCTCACTTTCTGAGGAGAGTTGTCTTAATGTTTAACAACCCCTTTTTATCCAAAATCTTTGCTGCAGAGGAAGCTAATTCCTTCTTTTCCTAAGCCCAACAGAGAGAAAGAGATATTGACTTTTCTGCCAGCAAGCCCAGCTCCTTCAGCCCTGTCTCCAACCCACTTTTCTGAATCTTTCATCAGTTTTGGTCCTTCACAGAGCTCTGGTTCCTGCACAGCATCCTTAAAGAACTGTGCTTTAAAAGGGATCCTGCAGCACCCAGAGCCTCTCCTGCCCCCAGGCTTCAGAAAAACAGCAGAGGCAGCACAGAAAAATGTTTTAAGCACAAACAGAAATGAACATGAGCAGAGGCTTTGAGACAAATTACAGGGGACAGTGTTACCCTCCCTGTGCTGCTTTGTGAAGGTGCCCAGATTTAGGAGCTGAGGGCAGAGAATGGGCAGCAAAAAGTTTTCACCTTTCAAACACAATTTTCAGGCTATCAGGAAGCTTAATAGGGAGGAAAAGGAAGAAAAGATGAGAGAGGTAAAAATTGGGGTTTGGGGAAGGGAATGGAAGCAGGTTTGTGTGAAGAGCAGGGTACCACAGTGGGATCTCAGCTCTCTGCAGCCTCTCAAGGGAGATTCTTTCAGCCTCTGTTTTTTTATCTTGCCAATCGTCCCTGCAGCCATACTCCAGCACATCCATGTTCTGAGCCTCTTTAATTAAAAAGAGAGAATAATTAATGTAGCAGCTCCTATTCTGGTTTAGGCTGTGAGAGAGAGGGTGGGAAGGGAGGCAGGGGGCAAATGCACCTGAAATCTTGGGTGATGCAAAGCTGCTGCAAACCCAATAAAGGGGTAACTCCAAACAATTTGAATATAGCTCTGCATCCCCCCAAGGCAGCTGCAGGATACTGGTGAGTCCAAGTCACAGAGACAGTCAAGCTGGAAACCTTTCCAGCAGAGAAAATACTCTAAATATTAGGAGCTCCTTTAGGCTCAAATATGTTGATGGGTCACATCATTTTTGCAGCTCATACCAGTAGATATTGGGAAGACTTGCTGTGCCATATGTGCATCCTTCTTCTCTTTCAAAGCCATCAGTTGTCGAAGGGAAAAAATAAAGAGTTGTGTTTGGGGGAGAAAAAGCAATATGCACTGAAGCTCAAAAGCAGGCGAGCGTTTGAAGTGTCACTTTTGGTTTTTATCACCATTTTATCACCACTAAGGGAAAGTGCTCTGCAGCTCACAGAGAGCTGCCTCATCCAATAACCTGCTCAGAGCAGCCTTTTTAGCCTGGTGATAGAAACAAACACAGGCTAAGGTAGAGGCAGATGATTAAATGGGCTGAAAATCCAGCCTGACACACTGGTACCAATTGAACAAAACTGGGGTCGGGGGAGAGGTGCAAGAGCACGAACCAGAGCTGGAATTATCCAGCTGGAATGATTCCTGCTTTCCACAGTACACCCCCAGCTCCTGGCATTGCATCACCTTGGTTTCATGTCTGTATCCTGCAGGCTGGGCAGAAATTCCCAGTTATGAGGGTGTAGATGAATATTTCCAGGGTTGTGCAGGAGCCCAAAAAGGCTCCTCCAGGACCAGCCCCACAAGGGCAGTGCTACAAAATCCTGTTGTTGACTCAGACCACTGGGCCAATTCCCTGAAAGGATTTCTTAGGAGATGTTGCTCTCCAATATCTCCAAACCTACTCACAGATTTTTTTTTTTTTTTCTTCATTTGAAGATCACTGACCTGGTGCAAGAAAATATTTTCTCTCCATAGGAGGCAGACCTCTTCCCTTCCTGTGACTTTCAAACCACCAGAACTTTGAAGAGTTACTGTGCATCTTTTCCCACTCTCTCCAGCACCCAGTTCCTTACCCAGGCAGACCCCCTGATGTTTTCAAAACATAAATAAACACTGTATGCATTCAAACTCTCAATTTCCATTTATACCTGTATATGTTTTACAGATTTCCCTTCCAGCCCACTAAAAGTATATTTTTGCCAACTTCTGTAAGCAGCAATCTTTAAGCCTCAGGATTCAAATGAACAAAACCCAATTTTTATCCTTGATTCTGCTGTTCTTTAATATTGGATCTGTGTTCTCACATACTTTCAGCAAATAAAGACTCATTCCAGGATTTATCACAGAATAGCAGGAAGCTGACCTCCCAACTGCTCTGACCTGGAGTTAGGAATGGTTTTTATTTCACTACATAGATTTTTTGGGTTGTAGCTACACTGAGCTGGGTGGGCCAGGTCAGCCTGGTTATGTAAAAAAAGCTGGTGGAGAGATGGAACTCTGCTAGGCTGTTTTGGTGGCATGCATTTGGACATTCTGTAAAATCAAGGACAGTGGAAGAACTGTAAAAATGTGAATTCCAAGATTTAAAGAGCAAATTTTCACTGGACTTGAAATCGAAGTGATGGAATCAAGTCATGGATGTAGCACATCCAAAAGAACCAGACTCCAGCCAAGCACTGTGAGAACACAAAATCAGCTGGAAAGACCATTATTTTTAAGGCATCACCATCTTTGGACTTTGGAAATGTCCTGCCTTTCTGTGGGAATTTCCATGTATAATGAAGAAAAAGAAAAAAAACCCCAAAACTTAAAAGAGAGCTTCCAGGAAAACAAATTAAAATGTTGCGGTTGCTTTCTATTCTAGTGCCTCTCCCTCCCCAGGGCTCTGCCCACACAGCTTTTTATATAAAATATTATTGTCAGGATGCTCTGGAATGGTCATTACAGCTTCCTGTGGGGTCACAATAAAAACATTGTCAGAAATAAAGGGCTCAGAGCATTCCCAGGTGGACAGTGCTGGAACAGGAGCTGCAAGGTTTGGTCTGGTGAGGAAACAGAGACCCTCCCTCAGCTCTAGGGATGGGTCAGGACACCAAGGAGCTGCCAGGAAAAATTGGGATCCCTGTGATTCCTCCTGCTATTCCAAGCTGGCACAATCCCTTCTCCATCACTCCTCTCTCCTCAGTAGCCAACAGCTCCTCACAGACCAAGCTAATCCTTTTTAATTCACATTTACAAGATCTATAACAAACTCCAAAAAATTAAGAAGGGTCTGATCCTGCTTCCCCAATAGCAGTGCCTAAAGCAGCAGATGGACTGTGACTGCAGTGCTTCAATATATTCATTATTTAGGCCATTAATTTCCTTTGCACTGAAAACATCTGGCTTCTGAGGCTCAGGGGGAAAAACAACATGACCCAAAACTAGTTTTAGCTACAGGTTCATCTTCTAGGAGGAGAGGTTGAATCACAACCAAGTAGAAAAAAAGGAGAGTTTTTTCATTATTGGAGAGGATGGAAGGAGGTAAAAATTTTTCAGCAGAGCATTATTTAAGTGATTTTTGTCAGGAAAGCTCACTGGATGCAGTTTTCTAATTGCTGCCTGCAAAACCCATGGGAAGAGCTGCTGTTTTCCCTTTTTCCTCGGGTGTTTCTCACAAGCAGAGCTGCACCAGTAACTAAAGCTGTGGAGAATCCCACACGGGGGCTCAGAGCACCCCTGTCCCCAAAAACCCTCACAAATCTCTGCCCAGAAGATCCCAGCCCCACAGGGATTCCCACACATTCCTGTTCCCTTGGACCCTTCCCCACCACACCAAATGTGCAAAACCAGCTCAAATGTGGGTTTTAAAAAAGAGACTTTTGTTGAGATTGCTGAGAAACTGGGGAGGGATTTCACACATCAGGGAAGGAAAACCCCCTCTAGTAAAACAGAAAGGTGTGGCACAATAGCCTGGAAATTAAACAATATTTTTCTACAAATAATCTCAAGATAAATGTTATTAAAACACAGTGAAAACAACTATTTTCAGGCTCTGAGACAGTAGTTAATTATCTTATGGCAGTGTCCTATGTTAAGAATAATTAAGATTTAATTGTTTGATAAACTAACAAGCCCAGGGAGAAATTATTAACCTGTTTCCAGATTATTATGATTTCTTAAACTTGCCAAATGTCACGGTCCCAAGTAGAAAAGACAGGAAAGATGGAATTAAAGAACAGGTAGCAGGGCTGTTTCCTCCAGCTCCTCATCTCCTTCACTCACCCCCCGGTCAGAAACAAGCCAAGATTTTCTGTGTTCTCATGCCAGGATGAGCTTCCTAAAAATTACTTTTTCAACTTTTTAACCCCTCAAATGACAGAGGTTGCACAGGTCTGTAGAAAAATCAGAATTTCAGAGCCACTATGAACTTTTTCCACACAAATTCATCTTTCAGGAGGTAGAAACAAGCCTTTGAAGAGAGGTTATATCCAGCCACGTGCTCTGTGTTGAGGACTTGATTTATAAACCACCTTCAACCCCCAGGTTTGGAGAGAAAGGCTTCTAAAGTTTAACTAAAAAAAAAACCAAACGAATCACTGCTTTATATTCCTGGTTTTGCAACTTTTTTATCTTCATAAAAAATACCTGTTCATTAAATAGCAGGAAAAAATCCAGATAAGCCAAACTGCATTTCCAACCTATCATTTTGCAGTGAGTTGTCCTCTTTCTGTGCCTGAAAGCTTCCAAACAAGGAATATGAAAAGGTTCTCAAGTGTTTGTGGTTACAGATGAGCTTATTTTTAAGCTGCTCACAAAATGAGAGAACTCCACTAGCCTGTAAAATAATTATTCCTGCAAGAGGGTGGATTATGCACAAGAAAGATTTCAAAGGTTAGATTTTATTTTAAGAAAATACTGCTTTAAATCTGAAGCTGCTTTTCAGCATCACCCCAACATTGGTGCTGTCCTGAAGAGATAATTCTAGGAATTTCCTGCCTAAAATGTTTTACCTTTAAATTATTGGAAGTTAAATTCATGATGACAAATTGAGAGAACACAAACCAGATGATGATATCCTGCTAAATGCAGAGGGGGAACCTAAAGAGCACCTTCTTCTGCAGTGGTAGCCTTTAAAATCTCTCACAAAAAGAGCTGTAATTTTAGAATTACAGATTGCCAGGTTACTCCTCACCAGAAACCTGATGTGCTCAGAATTCAGCTGTAACTGGGACAAAGACACCTCTCCAAGAATTCAGTGTACAGCAGTGAAACAGTCAACAATGCTGCTCTACTGCAAGGGAGAAGCAGCTCTCATTAGATGACTATCTCTGCATGAATAATGCACTATTACCTGTTTGGGTTTAATTAAATATAATACATAACATTTTCTTGTAATGACTATAGGTATCCATACGCCTCTATTATACTTGAGTTCAATAATTCATTAATTTTCCTCCTGTCCCCTCATTTGGACAATTTATCATTTTGCCAGACTCCTAATGTTAGCCATTTATGAGAAAAGTTTTTATAATATTTTCCAGGCTAGCTGGGATTAACACAGATCCTTAGCACTTCTGCAAACTTGCAGTGGACACAGTAATTCTGAATGGATAACTGCATTTAGAAGGAAAATCAAAAAGCATCCTGACATGATGAAAGGGTTTTAGGAGGATTTAGCCTTGGATTACTCAATTCTTTTGTAAAGATGTGCATGTTGAAAATCTAATTTCTTTTCTATTGCCCTTTCCCAAAACACAGGGAGAAGAGGGGTGAGAAATTTTGCAGGCCTGGGACAAAGAGTAACTTGCACCTGAACTGAAAGTTGGGATTTGCAGGAGGTGAAGTCGAAGAGTGCTGAATCAGCAGTCCTGGAAGGGTGTAAAAGCTGGACAGAGGTGACACTTGGGGACATGGGACACTGGTGGCCTTGGCAGTGCTGGGGGAGTGGCTGAACTTTCTTTGAGGCTTTTCCTAAACAATTCTATGACTTTTTAAACATTCCTTTGCTCCTTTTATTCGTGTATTTTTGGTGCATAGCCCACTTTGATGGATTCCACTCATTTCCAGTCTCTGGGCATTTGGAAAGCTCAGACTCCTCAATTTGGAAACTTTCCAGAAAAGCTTTTTCCCTTTCTCAAACTCACCTATTCCTTCAGAAGAGCTCCCTATATCCCTGTGCTCCTTGTGCTCAGTAAAATCTGCTTTGTTTGGGGATCCCAAAGCAGGTCTGACCCACCCCAGCTGATTTCTGCAAAGTGAGGAGAATTACACCTCCACACTCCTTCCCCAGCATCTGCAGATCTGATTTACCTCTGTAAATAGATTATATCCAATATTTATAAAAAGATTAAGCTAATCTGACATTTAATTAATGGAAACGGCGATGTTTGACTTTTTTATTTTAATAAGCAACACCCTTTGTTCCCACAGAAATCATTACTAGCTGAACGCTCAAAAAAAAAAAAAAAAAAAAAGAAAAAGAAAAAAAGGCAGAAAGATTTAACAAAAGGTTCCATTAAATTAGAGAGCAATAAACAAACACAGCCAATTTATGCATCGGAGTCATTAAATGTGTATCCTCTCCACCACTCCCCTCACAGACAACACTTAGGGCTGCTGCAATGGATCTGCAGGGAGCTGTTGCCTTAATTATAAAGTGAAACACCTCTGCTAATGCAGTCTTGGAGCCTTGTTAGTTCACACCCAGACATGTGGCTCCGAATGGGCTCCAAATGCTAATTCCAGGATGCTCCAAGTGCCCGGCGTTCCATGACCGAGCTCCCTGGAATTTTTTTTTTTCATCCCCCTCCCTCTTGCCCTTGGGGTGGAGATAAAACGCAGGAACTGTTTGGTCCAGCTCAGCATGGACTTGTGAATAGTTCATTCATGGGAGGCCATTTGGACAAGCAGCCTCTTTATCTGATTTTCTGCCCTCGTTGTTAGAGCCTGCCTGGATGTGATGAGCCTTGCAGGAAAAATTAAAGAAGATGTAAACAGTAAATGCAGACATTTTGCAACATAGCTAAAAATAAATTGCACTACAGGCAATTATGCAAGTTTTACTGGATACATTAAAAAGACATTAAATGCACAGCTGTTTTAAGTGTCTTTTAAGCTGATAAATTAACTGTCTAATAAATTGTAAGATTTGTCAGCTAATAATGCTATTTTATCTGCTTTAACATATGCCTTCCTAGTTCATGAAGCATTATTGTAAGTGCCAAAAGGAGATAATGTGCATTTTACAGTGTTATGTCTTAAGTGGAATGGATCATTGGCCATGAAGAAGTGTGTTAATAAATCTCCTAGGCTTTGTTAATTGCACTCAATGAAGTGTCACTGTTAAAACACAAAAGATGTGATAGAGAAAGCTGAACATAATGTCTTTCAGTTTTACAATTAACAGTTCACTAGGCAAATCGACCAAAAAGACCATAATTTGTTGAAGCCTTATTAACTTACATTTTCCTAGTCAAGGTCATAATTGTGAATGGCTCAAAGCTATCTTTTAATGCTCATCAAGAAGAGTAACCTTGCTGGAGAGAATGAACTTTTCCATCTCTCAACAGCACTTATCCCTTGCTTTGCAGGTAGCAGATAAATAAAGATGAACTTTGCTGTATACCCCCAATGAGCACCACTCCTGAGCTGGGAAACACGACTTCAAGCAGCTTTCCTCCACAGCAAATAGAAAAAGTGAAAATTTTTTTTTTTTTTTTTAAAAAAAGGGTTTTGAAGGAGTGCATAAAGCTGTAAGAGCTGTTGTCATGCAGAAAGACTGATCTTAATTTTAATTAGAAGAATTGCTAATCAAGATTTGAGTTTTTTCGTGTGGAAACTGAACCCAGCACAGAAGACAGAACAAATAACCCAACACACATCACAAACAATTATCAAAACCAAATATAGTCACTAAATACCCTTCATGAAGAAGAGCTAGTTCCATAATTCTTATTAAATATTGATTATTGAACATATTAACACTTGTCAACATCTCATCAGACTGGCACTGATGGGCTTTGTTGCAAAATCTTTTCACTTCAGACCATTTTGTGATAATATAAAGTATTTTCTCCACCAGGGTAATCAGAGTAAATACCAATGATGATGCCTTGGCACACAAATACAGATATATGATCAGCAGCTCCCTAATCCTCATGAAGCAATGAGAGCACATGATAGAACAATAATGACCAAACATTAATTCAAGTCTGTCATTTCTTCCTAAAAGCCTCGAGATGCAGAACATAATGATTTCATGGGAATCACCATATATTTGAATCTCAGACCACAAATGCCACCACTGAGCACTTTAAGGTGCTCAGCATTGGTGATCTGGTGACAGTTGTGACACTGTGATGCACAAGATGTTGGGATATATAAAAATACACGTTAATAAATCATTCCACCAGCATGAAAAGCAACCAAAGGCTCCCTCTTTGCTGCTCTGAGGTTACAGGTTCCACCCTGAGCACGCAGGAGGTCAGAGCCTGTTGCTCCTGAGCTCAGAGGGGATTCCCCACTCCAGGACCAGGCTCTTGCTGAAGGATCACAGAATCCCCAGGTTGGAAAAGACCTTCAAGATCCTGGAGTCCAAACCTGCCCTAACACCTCAACCAGACCATGGCACTGAGTGCCATATCCAGTCTTTTTAAAAACACATCCAGGGATGGTGACTCCACCACCTCCCCAGGCAGACCATTCCAGTATTTGATCACTCTTTCAGTAAAGAACTTTTTTCTGATATCCAATCAACATCTCTCTTGGCACAGCTTGAGGCTGTGTCCTCTGCTTCTGTCAGTGCTGCTGGAGAAGGAGAGCAACCCCACCTGAGCACAGCCACCTTTCAGGGAGCTGTAAATGTGATAAGGACACCCCTGAGTCTCCTTTTCTCCAGGCTGAGCCCTTTTCCCAGCTCCCTCAGCCACTCCTCACAGGATTTGTAAGTCTGGAATACTGGCACAAGACTTACAGGGAAAAAACATCTATCAGAAAATTAAGATAATTCCTTCCCTTCCCATAAGGCTCTGCCTTAACGACAGGATTGTTTAAACTACCATGAACAACCAACAGTTTATGTCTATGTCAGAGAACACCTACAAAAATCATAATTTTTGACTAATATGTATGAACATGCACTTGAGACATTTCCCTAGAGGAAAGAACTCATCCAACCAGAAAAGGAAAAATGAACAAAATCACTTGTGTCCATTTTGAACTCCATAGCTAGAGGAGGGTAAAGATTCTCCTTCAAACTGTGCTGTGGGTGGTTTTCATAATTTCCTATTAATTAATAGAATCAGTGGAAGAATTAGACTAAAACTTAACTGAGAGCAGTATCTGATATAAATGGAGAGGTGCAGGTACACATGGAGACAGTGAGCTATAAAGGTGCACACATAAATACATTTCCAACTCCCAGTTACCCCACAGCTGACAGAAGCAATTTCAAGGAATCACATCGAAAGCACTGACACCAAGATAACACAAACCAGCTGAAACACTGTATTTTATAAATAAAGAGATTTATGTTTGCACTGGAATAACTCAGCTACGTAAAGAGTAATAGCTATGGAGCCATCCTGGGAAGCTGGGAGGCCTTTAAGGATTTAAAAATCACTTTCTTCTTCAAATGGATATCAACCAAAGAGCTGGGACAGGAGCAGCTGAGGAATTCAGGGATGTGCTGATCTGCTCCCAGTGGGATGCATCCCTTGTACAAGATTTGGTCTCGTGGCTGAGTCTCATCCCTGCTCAGGTACAATCTTGTGTTTGATCCATTAGGGACAAGCAGAGGGATGCTGTGCTCCCAAGGTACAGCCAGACAACTCCCACCCCTCTTACAAGTCACTTCCTCATGGCTTTACAAATCACAATTCTGGAGCCTGGTGTTTGTCTTTGTGTGCTGTTTCTAGAAATGTGATTAGCAGAAATGCCCTGAAGGTTTAGGGTTTGATTTCCTGTGTAAATCACACAGGCATATGCCCATCATGAAAAGAACTGCAAACTTTGCTCAGCCTGGGGTTTCACACAGTGCTTTAAACCATCTAATCAGGGTGTACAGTCACATTCCCACCTCTTTAGGGTGAAACAGTCCAGTTTTGAGATCCTGGGTTTACTTTATGATGATGCAGTTTGATGAAGGGTGGGCTGTTGCTGTTCATAGACTGTTAGTGTGAAATCAGGTGAAGAGAGGTGGTTTGGCCCTGGCAAACTGGGATCCCTTTAAATCTCAGCACCAATTGATGCTTTGGGAATCACAATGGGAAGGTCTAAGCCATCCCTCATTGACCCAAGCCCCACAAACATCCTGCAAAAATGTACAGCACAAGTTTTGCAGAAATTGGGGAGCGAATCTCCTATGAAATGTGCAATAATTCCCTCCTGAACCCCAAAACGTTTATCTTGAGTAGCCTGATTTGCTGAGATAATAATAAATTATTTGGATTGAAGGAGGTTTTTACAACCAGACACATTTCCTGGGCCAGTCCCATGGCACCCTGCACACTCCACTTGGGTGGGAAGGTCCCCCTGGATCCCTGGGAACGGGCAGCCAGGCAAGAGCCAACAAAGCCAACTTCAAGGTGTTCCTCTGCTTTTTGTTTTTTCTTTAAGTTGGGTTCAGCAGCTCTTAAAGAGTTCTTAAATCACCTTGAATTTAATTTCTCTAAGCCACGTTTAAAGGGAAGAATTACCATCTGTCACAGTTGGTTAATCAGAATCAGTGCGCTCCATCTCACTCACTTTTTATTAAAAAATAACCCTTCAGCTACTAAACTTTCTGAGATCTTTCCCATGAAGATGTAAGCCAGGCTTATCCCACAGGAGCTACTGACACCAGAAGTTAACCAACCCATGAACAAGCACTGGATGCTGGTTTATATAATGTCACCCCATCATTTTTATTACCTATGCCTATAGCAGTAGCTTATCTTTTTTTTATTTTTTTAGACTCTTGTGAAGCTCAGGAAATATTAACATGATTCAGATATATGTCCACCCCATAAATTGAAGGAAATTTCAGAAAATGGAGTCACTGCTAAAATATTAAGATTGTAAAAATAAATGTTCTGCTGGTGTTGGTTTGAAAACAAAATATTCAAGGAAAAGCAGCAAAAAGAAAAGAAAATCCAACCCTGCTAGCTCCAAGATTAGTGGATGTGAATGAATCCAGAGAAATCTGAGCATTGGCTTAACCAAGCATGGCTAAAGCTGGAACAGTAGCAAGAAAAGATTGCAATTTTCTCCAAACTGTGAACAAAAGGTCTGAACGGCTGCAAAAAGCAATGAATCCTCTTCATTCACCGAAACCAACTAAGTGGTAACAAATTGTGAGTTTCCAGTTGGAGACAATTGGGCAGGAATAATTATGTGGGATGCTAAAGGCTGATTTAACCCTTTCTTCCCCCATTTCTGGGAGGCATCGCAGGGAGAAGAGTCCTGAGCACGCCCTGACAAGCAATTCACTCTCCCACAAAAAGTTCATCCTGCTGAGGGAGCAGGTTCCCACAGATAAAAGATGAGATGTCAAGACACATTAAGGCTACATGAGGTCTGACCATGGCTTAAACAGGTACCCATCTGAGGTATAATAATAAGTATAAATAAATTATCTAATATAACAAATAGAAATATAATTGCATAAAATAATATATGTATATATGTATATGTATATATGTATATGTACATGTTATATACATACTCTTCAATTTATTTATATAAATATATAAATTGAAGAGTATGTATATAAATAAATAAATAAATGCAAGAGCTGAAGTTTCTTTTCTTAACCAAACCCAGAGTACTGCAAGGAGCAGCAGTGGCTGCAGCCTTTTCTTCTTCTAACATTTCAATCCTTCATTATTTAATTTAAGAGTAGCTTGGTAGGAAATGTAGTCCATAGGGCAAAAACTCCCAAACCAATAAAAAATATGATAAATAGAAATTTACTCAGAGATGGCATAGGATGATTTAAAAATCTTTTGTTTCAGATTATATTGGGGGTATCCCACAAGTCTTTTGAGATGCTGTTGGATTTCACATTTAAAATGTTGCATTATCAGCTTCTAATAAAGGTTTAGCAAGGAGTACAGAAAACAAGAGTTTTTCCAAGCACTTTTTTTCTGAGTAATTTTTTACAAGCCAATTGTTTCACATGCATCTCTTTGAAAGCACATTTTGTTCTGACCCACCCTTTGCAGCCTCACAGAGAGGAAGAAATGGAAAAATTATTTGCAAATGAGAATCATCTTCACATCCAGAGAACAGAGTAGAAATTGCCAATTCCAACAGCAATTGCCCAGCATAGGCATGCAATTAAATTTCTCACTGAAACAAAAAGAAACCCCACAACATCACTTCAAACGGGAGAGACCTGACCTTAAAACTTGGTTAAAACTGCAGGGGTTCTAAATTCCAGAATCCCAGAGACTGGAAGAGTCCCAGCTGTGCCCAATGCCACCTTGTCACCAGCCCAGAGCACTGGGTGCCACCTCCAGGCCTCCCCTGGGCACCAGGGATGGGGACTCCAAACCCCCCTGGGCACTTCCAGGGTTTAACAACCTTTTCCATGAAAAAATTCTCCTGATGACCAACTTGAAGGCTTTGCTCAGTTTCCTTTGCTTATTTCTTTCTATCCCATAATGTGTCCTTCAGCAGAACTCTGGCACTGCTTTCCTCTCAAACGTGGGGAGAATTGCTTGATCTTGAATTTAAAAAGAGTCTATAAATCAGTATTGGTGCATTATACATTGGGTGTAATAATAGAATCATTACAAGATAATTATATTGTCATAATATTATATAATAGCAACATACCAATGCTATAATAACATCATACCATACAAAACCAAAAATATATTGTAAGATTACACACTTAAATAATAATAAAATAATAACAAGATTAATTGCCTGCAGAGAAAAAAACTCATTGAAGCATCACTCTGCAAACCCTCCATGCCCAACTAAAAGCCCAGTTCTTCCCAAATTCCCATTTCTGGCACTATTACTTTCTTATCCTCCTGTAGCACAGACCCAGGTGTTATTCACACCTTCAGTTCACAGAGGTGATTTATTAGGAGATCTACTGGAATGCACTTGCCAAGGGAGGATGGGGAATTTACCTTTTCCTGATTATGGCCCATTCTTTAAGAGCTCAGTAAATATTTTCCTCATCCCTTTAACACACATTTGAAGGATAAACAACCCAAAGGAGGGAAATCAGTCAGACAAAAAAAAAAAAAAAGGCCATGCAGGTTTCCATCAGTCTAAGTGTATATTTTGGCAACAAATAAAACAGATTGCAAGAATTGCGAAAAGACAAATGCACAGATTTGGGGGAAATTTGTCTATTAGTCTGCTCAGAGCACAGGACAAGCAGTCTCCTCAGTGAACTGCAGGATATATATGGGCACATTTTGTACATAAAGGGTTATAAATAAAAGAAAAAAGGGGTTTGCTGTTATTTTAGATGAGATGAAGCCGAGCCCACCTTTGGTGTTCGTATAATCTCAGTATTTTAGCACTTAACAACTTTCTCTCTTGCAGATGTGTGTGCAGGGAAGTGAAGCTCAGCCCTGTCTGCAGGGTGTGGACAGGGTGCAAAGCTGGAAACAGAGGGGCCCATGGACCAGGAAAAGGCATTTTCTGCCCAAATATTGAAAAAAAAGCCTTTGACACCTGCCCTCATTCTCTTTCTCAACCCAGCATTTGCACACACACTCACATGCAGAAACAAGTTCACAGCTTCTACCCACCACCCAAACTCATCCCATTTCAGGGACTTGGTTTCATAATAGAGATTAGCAGCAGTAAAACAAATTCTAACCAATCTCTTAATAATCTTAACCCCTTCTGAATTCTCCCTACAGGATTTATGCTCATTATTCTCCATGATACTCTCCACAAAAGCCAAGCCTGTCTCCTTCACACCCTGACTAGAGCAGCACTCCTGCTCTCTCATCCTCTTCTCCACTTTTTCCCAATCCTAACATTTTTTTTGAAGCAAACAGCATTTTGGTCTAAGGATGTAAATTAGATGCAGATATTGGCATCATCTTTCTCTTCGTTACTAAAGAACAATAATCAAGTTCTACCTTCACACTTAGTGTTGAAAAACTGTAGCAAGGGTTTTATGATTCCTTATTCATTCCATCAGAACCAGAAGATTTCTGGTGCTAGGAACCAGGATCAAAGAACACCAAATCACCTGCTTGGCTGCAATTTCCATCAGAATTTTATTTCCTCAGCGCACAGGAACACTTTATGACATCACAAAACCTTAGGCATGGAGCCTAATGAACATCAATTTGGAAAACCTCACCTGAAACCCTCTGTGCCAGCCTGAAATAACAACAGCAACATGCTTAAAATAAAAGCTCAGTTTTAAACAGCAGTTCTTGACCCTTGGGTCTAAGCAGATGAGCAACATCCATCCATCAACCACTCAGAATTGTTGTCATCCTCTACTCATAGGCTTTCCAAAAATTCCTCGTGAAAACAATAAGTTGTGCTGTTGGAAAGATAAGCCTGGAGTAACCAGCACCCAAACTCGAGCACTCCCCAGCTCACCCCATCCTTGTAGCCCACTTGCCCAAAATAATCTCCTCTCAATAAACCATCACGGAGGCTTAACAGAGCTCTTGTCACCTTCCGCGGGAATTTCGGCCCCAA
Source organism: Erithacus rubecula (assembly GCF_903797595.1). Lineage (NCBI taxonomy): Eukaryota > Metazoa > Chordata > Aves > Passeriformes > Muscicapidae > Erithacus > Erithacus rubecula. The sequence continues at coordinate 4,316,405 of NC_136667.1, read as the reverse complement.
AGTGTTTAGGAGCTTAAAAACCAGAAGGCAAACAAGCCCAGCATTCAGCGCAGAGCTTGTAGCAGCCAGCAGGATTTACCATGGGTATTAAGGAGATCGTGGCGTGCATATGCCAACCCCACTGCCCGCCACCATCCCACCGCTCGGAGCTGCAGCTCCCTTTGTTTCCGCCTCTTACACAAAAAAAAAAAAAAAAAAAAAAAAAAAAAATATCTCCAGTTACTAAAATATCCCTCTCTCCCTCTCTGTCTGTAATTTTTTTTGCTATATTAGTTGACACATGGGTGTCAGAGCGAGCCCCGCGCTCTCCAGCTGCTCCGCCCGCTCCCGCAGCCCGCGCCGCGCAGCGAAGGTGGCAGCGCGCCAGCTGGAGCGCTCCTCCTGACAACATATTTTTGCAGATTATGCAAAAGCGGCAACATTTAGCTTTAGAGGAACATCACAGCTGTTCCCCTTCCCCTGTCAATCCCAGGCTCAAAACCCGCAACAGGTTGCATTTGGGAAGGGCCAAAAGTGCTCCCGGAGCGGCGCTTGCGGCGCACGGGGAGCGGGAGGAATTGCAGATCCACCCTCCAAGGACAGAGCCAGAGACAGCCCAGGCTGCCAGCGAGGGACCGGAACACAAAACTGATCTTTGTCATCACTTAGGGTGCTGGCGACAGATTTGTTTCTTGATGAATTATTTAAAAAAATTTAAAATTACGGTATCACGCAGGCTTCATTCATTCATAGTTGTACAAATATCAGAAGGCTCCTGTTCTAACCCAGAGGCTGAAATGGAGCCCCTCGATAACAGAGGCACCTTCCTGGCTCTGGCCAAGCTCCCCAAGAGCACAGGAACACTCTGGAGACAGAAATCAGACTGAAACTCCCATTAACAGAGTCAGGGTGACTCAACAATGCACATTTAAGAGGATATTTTAATTTTAAAACAGGAGTGAACATTGCACTTGCTGTTACACAAACTATTACAATACTCCAGCCATCCATAAGTAGTAAACTCTCTGGTTCATCTCTCATTTTGGACCAAGTGCCTTCATATGGTGCTAAAACCAGATTTTTGCCCATCAGCAGGAGGCTCATCTACTTATTAATGCATTGCTCCTAACAGCAGTACATGATGGTTTTTCTAACATATTTCTAAAGGCCCATATGGGGAAAATAACTTGTGAAAAACTTGAATATTAAGCCCATAAATAAAATTAAACTTGACATCTTATTGCACGATAAACCAAATGGAGGTGACACTGAATGTGTAGGTGTGTTCAAAGGGAACAGAGATGCAGCAGAACAAGCTGCATTCAAAGTCTCAATAATTCTCCAAACACCCCTTAAAATAAGCAAAAAATTTCTGCCCCAGCCTAAGACAGTTCCTACAGTAACTTTTCCCTCTGTATAGAGCCTACAGAGCTTCCTGTGCAGGAAGAATTACAGTCCCCACAAAACGTCAAAAAAATCAAATTATCTGCAGTGTTCACTGCAGATAAAAGTGAGATCACAGCCTCTGTTTCCTTAGGTATAAACCTGTGTCTTTAGTGTGGCTTCACACCAGGAGTTTATTTACACAAACTGGGGCAGAGGAACGTGGGGCTGTTCCTGCTGTGGGCCCCTGCTCAGCTCAGCCTCTCCTGCCATTCCTGCTGTCACAGCTGAGCTCCATCCCTCTCATTGATTGTTTTTTATTGTCCATTAGTGCCATTTCTGGATTTCTGACACAAACTACCAGCAGGTCTCAGGTTTATGGCACCTTGCAGTGCTCAGTTGCCATGGGGGACAAGACCACTGAAAGGGAGGGACTGTGCCTAAAACCAATAAACCAGAGCAAACCTTCACTGATCATTTTATCTTATTGTATTATGTTCAACCAAGAGACCTGTAAAAACACCACTAAATATTGAAAGATTAAAAAATATTGGAGGACTTGAAGCTTTGTGGCAGAGCTTCTTTCAGTGAACTGCAGAACAGGAAGGACAATCACAGCCCCCTGTGTAATTCCAGAAAACCTTTGGTCATGACAAATCATTTGAAAGGTGTTTTTTTCTCTAATAAGGTGTTTATTCCATGGTTGATTGCTCCTGGCAGCCAGAAGGTAGTGACTGCTCTAGAGAAACTGCTGATAAATCTGAACTAGATGCTTTTTAAGGTCCCTTCCAGCCCAAACCACTCTATGAAGAAAAGCCAGTGACCAAGGATGAGCTCTGCTCATGTGATAAGATTGGACTCACAGGAAAATCCACATCATTTTTAGGTACCTTTCAAACATTATTTAGGTTTAATTACATTACTCATGGCAAGCCTATGGTTTGTCAGATGCTACAGAGAGACAGAGCTGTTCCTGCTCCTGCATTCCAGCTACATTTGCCATTCCACAGAACACATCCCACCCCACTCAGTGCACAGAGGGCTACCTAAGAAGCCAGAAAGTCACAAGCAAAACTTCAGCTCTCCAAAGGTGTTTGAACAGAGTAGAAGGGCTGGTTGTGAAATGGAGCAATGCATGGGAGGAAAGGGGGCTGCACAGAGATTTGGTTTCAAATTTTCAGGATTATGGATGTTTCCACTATGTGTGTTGAGGCAGAGCTCTGCCAACAGCTGCATTTGATGGGCAAGGGGAGTAATGAATTCCTTATCACAGAGAGTGTGAGCTCTCTGATCTAATCTTCACTGATACTGACACAGAATTTTCACAGCCTCTCCATCTACCCATATTGAAGTCATAGTTTTAAAATAATACAGAAAGATTTATTTTTATTAGAGGCTGTGATTGGCAGCTCCAGCTTGCCCAGCAGCGGACATCCAAAAAAGGTGGAGGTCAGAGCCAAACCTCAGCACTGACACCCAATGCAGGTGATGCCAAATTCCTCCTGTGAGGCACAAAAAGGCACCATGGAAATCTAAATAAACACATCACTTCAACAGCAGTGAGTGTGAAATACGAGCCTGGCACTGCACACTCCTAATGTGTCAAGGTGTGTTAAAGGGCTCAGTGCAATGATTTTCTGAGGGCTGACATCAAGCACCAGTAAAAAAACATCTCTTCCCTTTATTCATTAAACCACAGCCAGGACTGAAACACCCTGTGAGGGACTTTGAGGGGTTAAATTGTTATTTCTGCTCAAATGTGTTGCAAAAGACATTTGAAGAGGCTGTTTCGTGAAAGGAATGGAGGTGGTCTTTTTTCTTCTTTAATTGAGAGTTAAAACTAAAAATTCCCATATATTCTCACTTCCCTTTAGAGGTCTGCTGGGCTTGGCTTATTCCTCTGCTTTGATATGCAAATGGGCAGCTTGCTTTCCTGCAGGGGACACTGGCTGGGGGCCAAGGAACACAGAGGAGATGTCCTGTCAGGAGAGCAGCCCCAAATGCTCCTTGGGCAGCACTGGAGCCAAGCTTGTGCTCTGGCTTCAAAATAAAATACCTTTGCTAATGGTTTCTCCTTCCAATGTAAATGTTTATGTATTTACCCTTGGAGTCATCTCTGCTGGCCAATGGCAGGAGCACAACAGTTGAGCTGTTCCTGTTGGGCCAGAGTGGTGCTAAACCCAGATTCCTCTTTGAAGATACTCTTTAAGCTGCCCCTTCATTGAAATCATAGAGTATGGCTTATTTAAAGGAACATTTAAACCATCCAGCTGCAGTGAACAGCTGTATTTTTAGATATGTGATAAACTTATTTCTACTGGGCTGTTTTCTCATCACTATTCCCTCTGGCCCAATTTGAGGGCATGGTACAAAGGGAAAACCCATTTTAGTTTTCCATGTCCTGGTCCCTTTAAGTTCCACTCTCTCACTCTCTTGTTTTTCTGCCTTTTCTTTTAACTGACATAATGGAGTACCTATAAAAAAAGATTAAATGGGACCATAAAGTTTTATTAATGCCTTACATCACTGATATCGTCTCTGTATTGATAGTTCCACTTCCATTATTGCTACTTAGGCATTTAATTAGTGATTCATACAGTATGTTGTAAACTACAGTATTAGCGTTAACCATCTATATAAAAGCCCTCATTATGTAAAAACTCTTCCTGATATCATAATTGGAGTATAGTTATCCACTTTAACTGACTTGAATTAGATTATTATAGATTAATTTATAAAAAGTTACTTGTAAAGGACACTGAAGATCATGGAATATTAAGAGTGGGACTTCATTACAATAAAATGGACTTCAAGAACAATGGCACTGCCTGAGTTTTATATAAATCCATTAAAATCTTCTGGTAATATGAGCAATAATTGTGTTATCTGGCAACTCGGTGATACTTAAGGATGGAAAGACAGAAGGTAAAAAAAAAGAAGTGTGCAAAATTAAAGGGAGAACATGCACTTAAATCCTGGCTAAAGCAGCAGAGAGATTAATTGCTCTTTGCAGAGGAAATTTGGGTAAGAGCATAAGATATAACAGGCACCTCACATGGAAGAAGTGCATGGAAAACCATATTGTCCAGAGCATGGAGGTTAAATATCAGAATCAGTTAAGATTAACATCAACTCTTAAGAAAGCTTTAACCCAAATGGAGTTGTTATTTAATCACAGTAAAAAAGAACAGAATTTGGGCCACCTCCCCAAAAAGCCATTCATATTTTCTTCTCTCTGCTGTCACCATCTACGTTATTCCACTCAGCTCCTGAAATTCAATGGGCTGGAGCCCAATTTGCTGACCTGGCAAAGGGAATGCTGAGCTCAGGCCTCAGTTTGGTCCCAATGCAAGGGAAGATATTGAAGTTTTTGTCAATTGGGTCTTCCCACACATCACCTCCACACTGCCAGTGGATCCCTCCTGGTGAGCAGGGGATGCAGCATCTCTTTTTCTGCCCAGTTCTGTACTTTGTTCTTTATGTCCAAGGCATCCTCTTCTGCCAAAGCCAAAAGATGAGCAGATACCTCTCTGCTCTTTGCTGCTGAGAGATTTCCCCTTACTCTGGGATTTCTCAGAAAATCATCTCTATTGGCTTTGTAGAGGCTTGGCACCATCAAACCCAGTGGGAGGATTTCAGTGAGCTCTTGGAATTTGTGGCTGTATTTCTCTGCAATCAGCCCAGGCTTTGGGGTGGGAAGAATCACTTTTCCTCTGCAGTTTTGCCCTTTGCAAAAGAATTTCACTTTTCCAGACAGATAACATGTAAAATAACCTTCTCTCAAATTTCCCAAGTCCCTTTCTATGTGGTTGGGTATTTGCCTGCTTTCGAAAGAAGGGATCCTCCCCATATTTCAGATTTAATAGGCGTAGCATTTTGTCACATTTTACCACATTTGTCAACTGAGTATTTGCAGGGTCCCTGAGTGGCCAGGTTGTATTTTGTCTGGGATGCAGGAATTCCAGGAACCATTACACTGAGTTAATCAGCCAGCCCATCCAGCCTCTCTACACCTGACAGGTAAAGTTGATGATCAGTAGGAAATCTCCTTCAGCACACAAATGGGCCAAGAGAAGCCTATCAAAGTTATCAACCCTCTGCACTGATTTCCCAAATAATACAGAGTCATGCCAGAGGTTCAGACTACAGCTTTGGACCATGGTGCATGGGAAAAATAAAAATTAATATGTAAAGGATGTCAAATAACTTTCCCTGGCACAGTGAGATTTTCTAAGTGTATCCCTGTGGGGCAGAATTTCCTTGGGAAATGCTTCAGGAGGAGAGGTCATGGAGAAAAGCTCCAAAAGAGAAAAAGAAAGACAGAAATCATCACTTTATGGTCACAGAACCAGACTTGGCTCTTCAGCATCAACCTTCACACCCACACCAAGGGGAACCCCCCGAGCCAGACCTCAGGGGTGTCTGTATGGCTGCAGGAGAAACAAACCCTCCAGGATTTGGGGTGGTGGCTCCAGAGGTGAATGCACAGCTGGAACAGGACCAAGCAGAGCTAACAAGGGCAGTGAGGAGAAAGGAGAGGGCTGGAAGAGCAATTGTCATCTCAGGCCACCCCAGAGCTCTGATTAACACTGAATGCTTTCCCAAGCCTCATTTCCCTGCCCCACAGCCCCTCTCTCCTTCTGCTTTTGGCCAGGTTGGCTAAAGGAACTTCCATCACATCCCACCTCTATTAAAGGAGTTTGAAGCCACACTTTTCCCTGTCTCTGACATACCTCAATCCCCAAAGTTTTGTTTTAATTCAACTAACTGACATCCTTTCCCAGCTCCTTCTTTGCTCTCTATTTCCCTTTGCTTCAACAATTCCAAACCCCTGTATTTTTTTAAAACCTGAGTGCAGTAGAGAGATTAGAATCCAGCTCTCCCTGCCCACACTGTTTCTTGCAGTCTCTCTCTGGCCATAAATTTTGTAGGAGAGCAATAGAATGCAAAACACATTAGCAGTAACGTGCTGAAATCCCTGTGCTACAGGGTAAATAGGAAATGGAACAGCACATTTACAATTTTGGCCAGCAAAGTACCAGCACTATTCATTGATCTCATTAAAGACCAATCTACATTCAGGGAAGAATAAGATTGATGAGCTGTTAGACTCTTTAAACACAAAAAAAAAAAAAAAAAAAAAAAAAAAAAAAAAAAAAAAAAAAAAAAGTTACCAGCTACATGCATGTGTAAACAGCCCAAAGAGAGGCATGAGGGGCTCTCTGCTCCTTCAGCCTAATGGCAATAATCACTGGGAATGGAAGTGGAGCCTCCTGCCATCCCAAGAATTGGATGTGAACCTGCTCTGCCACTCTGGAATAACCAGTGCACAGAAAAAAAAGTGATATGCTGAAATTTTGTTTATCCTGGAAATTTATCATTTCATTTAATTATTATTTTACTTTTAAAAGAGAAAATATCTTCCTTTAGATATTTCTCATATTTCACTAAGCTTAAACAGGTCTAAAGTGCAGCATCTTCACCCACACTCAACTCAGACATTACAGGTGACTCCTCCTAGGAACCTGAATTGTTATCCCAGTTCTGCCACAGCCTTTACTCCCTTTGGAAAATATCTTTTTTTTTTTCCTCTAATCTCAAGTTTCTCCAACTGAAAAATGAAAATGCTGATACTTGCACAGCTTTGGAGCTCAGAGATGTAAAGCACTCCATTGGTGCAAGGTATTACTGTGTTGATGATGATGAAATAAGCTTTCATATACCACTAAATTATTCAGGAACATCTACTTTGGTTTCACCCCTGGCACTCCCAGAATGCACCTCCAGTGCCATTACTCTGCAGGGAACAGCAGTGGTGAGTAAATGCCTATGAAACTCATATATTAACCTCACTTGGTGGCTGGAATATTCATTTCTTTTTGAGTCATTTCAAGCAAGAAAGGAAAATCTTCACTCTTAGAAATCATCTTTAGCTGACACATTAAGGAGCAGAGCTGAACAAATAATTTCCAATGAATAATGTGATGAATTTATTTTCCTTTCCTCTGTCCCCAAGCAGACTGGGATTTCCTCAAATGTATTTGCTATTCAAATGTATTCCACAACTATCCTTTGCAGTGTTTTTCTTCTGTGTTTATCATGCCTGAATGTGCTTAATATCCTCCTTTCCTTCTGCTTTCAGCTCTGGGGTTTGTCTGGGGCTTTTGGGGAGCAGAACTGGGGGATTGCTGTCATTGATCACCCCGGTGGATTGTAGTGACGTGAAAACATATCCTGATATAACAACATATGATGGCTGCGAACTCCTGCCCAGACCTCCCTGGAGGATTCAGCAGGTTTTTGGGGGGATTCTGCTGTACCCTCTGTGTCTGGCACATGGAGGAGCAGGTGAGACAGGACGTGTCCCCGGAGCCGCCCGGGAGCTGCTCCTCTCCCGGCACCTGACGCGCCGCAGCTCCAGCCACCCCAGCACAGACTCTGTGACAGAAGGAGAGGAACTGCTGAGGATTTTTTTCTCAGTTTGGACAGCTTCTTAATGTGTTAAGAGAGACATCTTGTCAAGGATATTTTCAGTTTTGTCGTTTGCTTTATCCCGAGCTCGGGAGCTGGCACATTTCGGAGCCATCCTAATGTATTAGCACAAGTATGGCCTTGGCTGTTATCCTTAACTCTGCTGTAAACCTGGCACAGGACTCTTCCCTCTTCCTGCTGCAAGTTTTGCTCCATAAAAAGTGGATTATATCACTTTCTGAGAGCTCTTCCAAGACCCCTTGACCCAGGTATTACAGTCATTTATAGGTACAGAGCTGGCTCAAGGAGAGACTTCCCAGCAATGAGTGCCCAGAGATGCATTTCCCGAGTTCAGGGAGTAAATCAAAGCTGGAGCTTGTACATTCCTGCTTCAGAAAAGTCTGAGCACATACTGCATATTTTAGCTGATTTTAGTACCCTCTGATATGTCCCATGGTGGCTCCTCTCTGTACCCAGAGATATTTGAAGTACAGGCTCACTTGTTTTCTCCCTGTGACTTTGCAACTGAAGACCCTGGCCATACAAAGGGAAATAAAGCAGCTAATCAATACTCTGGGATTGTGATATATTAACAGGCATCCCCAACCATTAGCAGAGAATTACCCATTAACAGATTAATAAGCAAAGAACAGCTGGAAAAAATATGTTATTGCTCGTGAGGCAGGGGTTTTTTTTCCCCTTACAGCTTAATTCAAAATAAGCAGCCAAATTTCAACAAACGTAGAGATCCTTTCTTCCAGAAAACTTCCTTAATTACATCAGTGGATTCTCAAAAGCAACCCCTACCAGAACCAAGCCTTGGAAAAATTGCCTCTTTGGTGATTGAAATTGAAATAATTCCATTATTTTACTGAAATGAGGGTATTTCAGGCAGTTGCTGGCCCATGCTCAAAGCAGTCTCTCCCTTCTCCACGTGCTGCCAGAGAGGCCACGTCTGGTTCTGTGAAAACTTTGTACAGGCTATGCCATTCTTATTTCTTATTCTGACCCCCCTTCTCATTTCTTTAAAATAACACCATCAGGTTTAACTACACAGTTTGGAATTTCATCAAGCCATTTCTAACCAAGAAGTCACCCAGAAGTATTTGGGGGGTTCCAAACCTGTCCATGTGCCCCACCTTTAACAAGACTCGTGTGAGCAACTGCTAGAAACATCATTTTTATAATAATTTTCAAAAAATATTTTCCTCATAGAAATAAACAGAGATTAAAAAAAAATAAAATAAAAGTGGCTCCTTTCTGCCTTTCTTCCCAGCCTCCACACCTCCCAAAGCCTAGGGAGTGGGAAGGAAACATTTCTTTCAGCGAGATGCTTGTTTCCCCTCGCCTTTGAATTCTTAAAAGAAGAATATTGTTTCATACTCTTCCAAATCTGCTCTGCCTTCCCCGACTCTCACCTTACCTTCTCTTCCTCCCTCTTCTTGATGACTATTTTCTTTCTTCCTCACTGTTTTTCTTTCCTCTCGTCCTCTCCTGCCTCTGCTGCTCTGGTTTCACCATCTGGTTCTGTTCTCCTTATCGCTCTCCTTCCCTCTGCCACAGCCGCACTTTCCCCCTCTCGCACCTTCCCCATCCTTGTTTCTCCTCTCCTTTCCACTCACTCCTTTCCTGTCTTATTTCCCCCAAGGTTTTCAAAGGGAAGCCCAGCCAGGGCCAGCTTTCCCTTCCTGCCTGCTGCTAATTGAGCAGTTCATGAATTCCCACTTCTGGTGACGGCTTTGCAACTTTCCAGTTCGCCCTTCAACGAGACGGGGACGGTACCAGACAAATCCCAACCAGAAAATTATCCTGGAGGCTGAAAGTCACAGCTCCCACTTGGGTTTTATTTTTTAAAATTTAATTTTAACACTTACTTTTAAAAATTTCTTTACCATTTTTTTCTGTTTCTTAAACAGGCGAGTTGGACTTTAATGTACACTTAAAAAATTCTTATCAAGAACCTTTATGCATTTTCAATGCTGAAGCAACAAGTAACTAAATTGGGAGTCTTTTTGTTTCCTTATCGAGCAAATCTATTCCTGAATGCTAACAAGCAGGCCTTTATATACTTTGTCCACTTGATAATAGACTAATAATCTTATCATGATGTTTTCTTGAACTTGAACTAGGTGTACAAAGTTAAAGCTGGAAATGTGGGAAATTACTAAATTATATAACGTGGCAGAGATATTACAAGGAATTTCTTATATTGCGCAGCGAAATATTGCCAATTATTGTAGCTGTCAATTTAACAATAGGCTTATTCACTATGGTGTTTGATTAATGTGAAATTATTCAGTTGGCTACCTTGTAGTTGGCCTATTTTTGTGTCCAATTAGTATGCTAATAATGGTAATTATGTTCTATACTGCATGTCTCATCACCTAGAGGGTTTTTAAAATGATAAAATAATGAGAATAAACAAGCTGATGCTGACATTCACTGGGCCATTCTAATTACTTACTGAGAGCACACTGGGGAATCAACACTCAACCAAAGAAAATGATTCTTGCTTACTTTGTTAAAACTACTCTTTTCAAAGAGCATTAATAGTTTGCTGCTGTTTTCTTTATTACAAGGGACTGCACTATTTTCCTTTTTATTTGCCCTGTTAATGTACAGTACCAGGAAAAAGGAAAAAAAAAAAGATAATTTGATTATGTTTGACTGAAGCGATAACTGTTTGCAGGGGGTGTCAGAAAAAACAAATAACTGTAATTGCTGAATTATACACCTTTGTAATGGCTCCCATTTATTTCTTGGCTGCATGATAAACATACCATCACCTTTCTCACCATGGGAATGGGGCATTTTTCCAGTGCTGGGCTTGCTGTGGGATGGAGAGCTGCCAGGGATGGACCCCAGGGTGGGATTCCCGTGGCAGCTGGACCTGCTGGCTCTGCTTCCCTCCATCCTCTCCCCCACACTCACTCACCCCTCTGGGTTTGGGCCTTTTTGGTTATTTGTGAAGATCACTCCCTACAATTTTTTTTTTTTTCCTGATAAAAGCTTTCATGTTATATAAGGGATGTTATCAATAAATAATAACACATATTCTTGTTTATAGGCTCAGCTTTAAAACAATGCTTGGCACTTTGTGAACAAATACTCAGGGTTTGAAAACCCCTGTCATTTTTTAGCCCTCCCTTATTCTGCATTAACAACATCCCTATCACTGACTGCTCCAGAAACACCGAGGATGGGACTCAGACATCTGTTGCACTGACACTGGAATAAAGAGTCAGGATTTTCCAGCTTCAGCACAAAAGAAAACAGAGCTGGGCACAGAGGGTAAAGCTGAGCAGAGCGTGTGGGAATTCAGAATCCTTTATAGAGCAATCTGGGATTCATGCACAGCTCTATTTGTTTTTTAAATGGAATTCAAGCGATAAATGATATAAAAGAAACAAATATGATAAAAGAAAAATATTATTTGAGAAGTCACTTTGTCAGGTACGAGGGAAACTGTACAAAAACTTAGGACACTGAGAAAAATGCAGACCTGAGCAGACAGCTGGTCAGGTATGCCTTAACCCTCAGATTAATTGATTGTGAGAAGAGGGATGCTGAATTACCTCCAAGCTTTGCAATCCAGGCTGCCTTGGGAAGCCTACTTAAAACTATAAGCTGTGATTAACAAGATTGTTTGAATGGAAATCCCTGAAAAGACAATATAAAGGAAAAACCCCTCCATTATAACAACACTGTGTGTTTATATGGATGCTAATATTTTACTCCACATACAAGCACAGGACAATCCATCATAAAGCTGTGCTGGGGGATGGCTGGAAATGCTGTTTGCCAACACAGAGCAGGGGCTGGTTTTAATAAAGGATGTAATATGTGACATGTTAACAGGGACTCATTTGTGCACCGTGTATTGGTTACTCCTGTCCTGTCATTTTGAATTATGTCTCAATATATCTCACTTGCTAAAGGAACCAACTACCAGCAAACAAAAAGTTACTATAATCTGGGAAAAACAACAAAAAATTATTCAGATAAGGAATTTCAAAAGACTTTCTTTGAACCATAACACATTTAACTTACAGAGTTGCAGTGCTAAACAGAAAATCTCTGGATGTGCCTGTTCCCCTTTCCCACCTCCTCCCAGCCCGGCAGCAAAATCTCACCCTCATCTCATGGACTAAGAGTTTAAATTTCTGTTTGGTGAGTAATCCCTGTGTTTATTTTCTACCCCACTGTAGCTGTTTGTGCAATCAGGGAGGGTTTGAAGAGGCTCAGGAACATTTGGAATTGCAGTTTAAACTCGGCAGCGTCCCTGCTGCTGCGGGAAATCTCTCTGACACTTCCTAATTATTTTGAACATTTTTTTTTTTTTTAAATTTCACGATGGCAAGCTACAGAAGAAAAGAGAAGCTCAAGGAATTTATCTGATATCAGCAGTTATTTGTGAATTTTTCTGCCAGGGAGATCATCAGTATTTATGCCACAAACTCCTAAAAAAATGATCCCTTTAATAATTCTGGAGACAAATTCTGAGTTTCACTCTGGGGTGTGTTGAAGTCAGTGTGGAGTTTGAGTCACCAGTGCCCAGGATAAATTCAGCAGCCTCGTGGCAAATATAATCTTAAACTGTTTTTAAAGCAAAAGTAAAGGAGCAAGGAGGCAATTTAGAAGTGAAAGCTGGTAGTGCAGGAGTTAATAATTAACTGCTGTACAAAGGTGATCAGCATCAACTCATCTGTAAATCCTGGAACTTTTAGTAAGAGTTGTTATAAATGAAAAATGGTGCCAAACTGCAGATACCTTCTTCTTGATAACCTCAGCAATTACCACCTGACAGTAAATTCCAGGCTGATATCTTTAATTTAGCATGGAATTTAGCACTATGTACATCATTAGCTTTGTAAGTTTTCCCCAAATTAATTAGCCATTAGTGAGAACAAATAAGTACAGACAACTAATAATAAACAGAAATATGTGCATTTTTATATAATGCTTATATGGACATTATTTATATAAACATTCTTGCAGTATGTTCATCTTTGGGGAACAGGGGGAAGATCATAAGTAAGGAAAATCTTGCTCCAAAATCTCCAAGTTTCTCTGCAAAGGTGAACCATTAACGATTTGTACCCTGGATTATATTGTTCAATAGGCACAGTGTCAAAGCTGGGGACTTGCACAGATGGGTTGGAATCTGATAAAGAAAAATACAGAAAATGTGAACTTGGTAGTTCTGATAACTCAGATCTCAGCAGCTACAGGAGATTGATCTGTAAAATCCAGATTGCTATCTTGGCATTGGCTGCTGCTATAAATTTGAGATTTTTTCAAATACTAGCTAGCAAAAGTAGCTGATATTTCTCACCACTGCTTTACTGATCATTATTTGCTAAAACTTCATAGATAGAAGAGGAAAACTTCCTGATTATTTTCTTCTACCCTGAAAGAATTAGAGGGGGAAAAAAAAAGTATTTTTCTCTTTGTGTTTGCTGAGCACTGCCTGATTAATTATCTCAAAGCCATATTTTCTTTTTTTTTAACCCAAGGGTGAGGTTTGGAGGGTTTTTATTACTTATTTAAAATTGCATTGCTGTTATCAGTTGAACTTCTGAGTACTTTTACAACCAAGATAAGCTCCTCCATATCTTCCTCCCAGTCTGCTCCCTGTTAACAATTTCCCTAAAGTAAAAACATGGGGGATTTCAAAGGGAGAAGGGAAAAAATAGTTTGGAAAACTAGAGAAGTAGCTGACAGTGCACACAGCAAACCTTGAGAGGAGAATTTTCTTACAGACCATCACTGCCTCCATGACTGCTTTAAACCAGGACATGATTTAACTAATTATTCTAAAAACAAAATATCCACACAACTTTTAATTCCTTCTTTCTCTGTAGGAGGAATATTTTGGGTTGAATTAACCTTTCTTGTCGGCAGTGAACATCTCTGTTGGAGATACAGAGAAAACACCTGAATTTAACAACCCACTCAGCTTTTCCAAATTGAAGAGAGGTGTTGGAGCAGAGAAAGTAGGAGACAGTGTTTCCTCTGGGGCTTCTCTGCTCCCCTTCTTCACTAAAAATCAAAGGAGAGATAAAACAGATTTTTTTTTTTTTTTTTTATCAGCATTTGGGTGCAGCAGACAATGAAGCAGAAGAGAAGGGATGTGATCCCCAGCACCAGGAACTGCAGCCAGTCACAGAGACATTTATATTTTATGCCATTTTAAGCCTGGCCTCTCGTGTATTTTTGCACTCTAACATCTGATTTCCCAGCACATGACATCAGCAAGAAGTGGAATAGATAAGTATCTTCCACCAAAACATAGTTCAGTGACCTAAATTACATATTCAGCAATGGGAACTCTGTGAGTCCTAAATCTCAGAACCATCTCTCTGGGATCAAAGGCTGTTTCTGCTACAGCAGCACTTTTGGGATGAGCACTGATCCCTTCCTGAACTCAGCCTCCCCTCTCTGCTTCCCAAGATCAGCCATAGCAGCATAATGGGAAAGGCAGTGCAGATACAAATAAATTACACAGAATCCATTAATTAACAGGCAAACTTTGGATGTTTTATTGTGCAAGAGTAATGCAAACATCAGGGCATTATGTTCCTTCTCTGGGCTGGTTCCTTTAGAACTGTAATTAAATCATAAAACACACTTTTGAATATGTATTAATGTATAAATTCACTCCTGATTCATCTGAACCTATACTGCTCACTTCAAAATGTGCAGCATATTATTACAGTTAATCACTTAATTATTAGCTAGTGTTGGGCTTTTCTCCTTTCAAATCTGAAGATGTAATGCACTAAAAATAACATTTTCAGTGGACATGAAAGACAAGCTCCTGGCCTCCACTGATGCCTCTGATATTAAGATACTGAATTCATCCACCAGGATTTTGGAAACATTTAGTGCTGTCCCAGCCAATTCAATTGGTTTCTGTCTGAGGTTCAGGAGGGGATTTGGGGTTGTGTTGTTTGATTCCTCCTGCCCTGGTGATGGGCTTGGTGGATGTCCCAGGACAAAAGGCTCAAGGCTGACCAAAAGGGGCTTTTCCAGCTCAGCTCTGCACTTTTTGGGCCACCAGGTGGATAAAACAGACCAAGGGATGTTGGTGACTCCTCAAGCCACAGACTGATACCAGCCCTTGCTCCACCTGCAGACTCAGGGCAAAAGCCTTGACAGGGAAACTGGATGGAGCAAGCTGGAGTTTATTTCAATTTTAGAGCACATTTGTTTTTAAGATCTTCCTGTCTCTCAGTCTCATTGGTTTCATCTTACAGGAAATACTTGGTCATTTGGGAAGTCTCCCATATTTCCACTCAGCCCTGAAGCCCAAATTCTCTCCCCTCCTCTCCCCATCCAAATCTGTGGTAATTAATTACACAGTTAAAGCCTCAACTGCTCTTCCTTTGCTGGAGCCAAGCAGTGATTCCCAGTACCCAGAGCTGCTCCCAGACACCACTTCAGTGCCAGCAGCTCCAACCTACTCTTGGCTGGGAATTGCTCTGCCAGGGGAAGCTCTGCAGCATCCCATCCTCCCTGCCAAAGTAATTGGGGCCAGGCAGGGAGTACCCAGCACTCAGAAACCTGGGACTGCACATGCCACTGCAAGGAGAAAATAAAGTGCTGCAGCCATTAGTGAGTTGTCATTAATTGTTCTCCTGGTGAATGAATGAATGAGGAATCTTGGAGGGAAGAATTCCCATCTTCTCCCAGTAATAATTATTGCTGCCAGCCTGACAAGACACCTCGAACCAGGAAATCCACACAGAAGGGAACAAATCCCTGTTTTATTTTGAGTGTTTAGGCTTGGATGGCACTTCAGGCATGTGCTGTGGGTTCAGTGGCAGCTGCCAGGAGTTTTATTCCCTGGCAATTGCTTCTCATGCACAGCTCTTCTGACACAGGATAAACAATTGAATAAAGACTCCTCTGCATTTTAAAAAGCCCAATTCTCAGCTATGACAGCCCTCAGATCCCTACAAACTCCCTGTCCAGTTCAAAACAACCTCAAACTGAACAAGATACAGCAAAATAAGCAGGAATTCCTTACACAGCACTTTAACTTTTATAACCAACCACAATTTCCCCCTCCTCAGTTTGACATAGAAGGATTTGTAACCTTCACTTCAGGGACAAGACAAAGAGCCTTTTTTGGGTTGGCAGAACCCTTCTCCCACAGATTTGCAATTATTGTGGTTTATTGGATGGGAATGGTCCAAGTTTTGATAATTTTCTTGGAAGATGCTAATTAACAGATCAATGCTGACTTCACACGAGTTTTCCAAGGGTTCTCTCCCTCAGCAAGGCACAAAGATCTACATGTGACACTTCCTCTGCTTTTTGCTCCAACAAGCAGGAAACTACTAATAAATGTTAAAAAATACTGTCAAACACTGGGAAAAGCCCTCTCCTCACCTGAATATTTCACATAAAAAAAAAATTAAAAAAAAATCAAATAGGAGGTGGAACCAATGGGTCAAAAGTGTAAAAATCTCCCCTCTCAGCATCTGCTTGAGCAAACCCTGGGCTGAGCAAGCAGAGAGATGATGTTTTATTATTTGTGGCCTGCTGTAAGTGTGTTACAGGGAGCTGCAGGCCCAAGGAAGGGCATCCAGCATCAGTGTGAAGGACGTGTGTGTGCAGCTATATTGAATATTGATCTATGCATACTCCACTGGCAATAAACTTCTTAATATGTACTTGAAAATCCCAAGCCATACATCCTTCCCCTGAAGGCTCAAGGGCAGGGGGAGGTCTGATTGCTCTGTAGAAGTGACATTTCTTGGTGTGTCTGCTGAAGGAGTTAAACAGGGCGTGATACATGATCTGCCCTGAGGAGGGGAAAGCCAAGAGCAATTCTGCAGGTTGGCAAAACCTACAATAGGAACTATTGTGCATTGCTGAAATCTAAAATGGATGCACCTTTTTATTTTTTTTTAAATTCAGCACTTATTCTGCAAATCTTTTAACAACTGCTGTGAGAGAAATAATTTTTTTAAAAGTCAAAAAAACACACACACAAAAAAAAGAAAAATCAAGTGTTTTGACTTGCAAGTGCATGAAGCCCCACCATAGCTTTATATTGATGTACAGGAAGCCTAAAGCAAATCCAAGATCTTTAATACCAGCTCTGCCACTCCAGTTCAGAAAGTTTCTGTATAACCAACCCTTCCTGCCATTCCTTGGCCAGGGAATCAGCACTAATAAATGTCAAGAACAGGACTGACCAGCTCCCATCTCTTATCAAAGGGCAGTGGATGTGATGCCTCAGGTGTCACTTTGGTCTAATTTTTCATCAAAAATAGTAAATTATGTAAAATCTTCTGCCTTTTACTGTGGGGGGGGGGGGGGTTTACACCTGAAAAGGTTGGAGATATCAAAGACTTGCAAGTTAATTCAGACATTTGTTTGCATGCTGACAAACTCCAATCTCATTTTACATTCTTATCTAGTAAAAGAAAGAGAAAAAAAAAAAGTTTATTTTCTTTCCAGTTCCCACTACAGCATCACTTGTAACTTAACAGCAATTGCATATCTACAAAAACAAAATATCTCCCTCGGTATAGACTAACTAGGAAAAACCACTTAATTTAGTGAATTGCTTCTTTTTCCATGTGGATCTTCCAGGAGATAACATAGAACACACCAAACTGCATACACACACAGACTCCTGATGAATTGCATCTCAAATTTGGCATCACCCCCTTGGCCACCAGTTTATCATTATGCTGACAAAAAATTCCTTCACATTAGTTTCCCAAAACTACTGTAGAAGTTGGGTCTGGGTGGAGATGAGTCTCCAGCCAGAGCCTCTCCTCTGTCCTGTTCTTTTCCCAGCTAAATCCAGCTCTTACTCCCTGTGCTGCCCCTTTCCTCTCCCCAAACCAAATTAGGCTCCTGCACCAAAGACTGGGAGCTGCAAAACCTCCCCAAGCCAGATTTCACATGAGAGGTGCAACCTCCAAGCCAATTTCCAAACTTCTGGTGACTTTTGAACAAGAAATGGAAAGAGGAAGATGACAATGTGAATTCTGACACATCCAGAGTGAATCCTACAGGCTGATTAAACATTTTTATTAAACATTTCCTCCACCACCTCCCCTAAACTCTGCAGCTCAATATTATTAGGACTTTGCTTCATCTTTCTTAATCACTTCCTAGAATATTTCCCCTTGACAAGAGTTAAATCCAAGCTCCAAGAGGCAGGATTTGGATGCCTTGGTCCATCATTTGTGGTCAGCATCCTACAATGGAAATAGCACAGGAAGAGGAGCTGGGACATCCCTAGGAACCACAGGGATGCTTTGATATCCATGGACATCAACTTTGACAGAGTTAACATTCCCAGTCTTTCCCAATTTATATTCCTTTTTTTTTTTTTTTTCCTTCTGCCTTTGACACAGTTGCCAAATAGATTTGTTGGTGTTTTGGCTCGTGGGCAGTCACACCTGACACAGCCTGGCACAGCCACAGCAGAGATTGAAGTTTTTGAAGCACGGTGTCAAAAACACGACTTTAGAGGGAACAGAATTCATTCCTGGGAGTCACACCCTCCTGCCTTTTCTGAGAAACTACGACAACATGAGAAAACAAATGCTAGGGAAAGCATGGAGAAAAACAGGATGCCTAATTCCTGCCTTAAAGCACCGTGTTGAGGTTGAGGTCAGCTCCAATGGCAGAACACGATGATGGAACAAGTTGACCTTCTCTGGCATAGACATGATTTCTCAAGCAAATTAACCTTTTTCTCACCTACAGACAGAACAACAAAAACAAAACAAACAACCCATAAATCAACCAGTAAACCTGTTATTTTAGAAAAGACAGAGTAGTGAAGTAAATTCTTCCAAAATGCCCTTACATCATTCATAGAGACAGAAAAACAATTACAAAGCAAATCAGATCCTTTCTTTAATTGATTGCACTCAAGTTCTTTCCTCAAGTAGAAATGTTGCCAAAAACAAAATAAAGTGAAAAATCAACGAGTATTTCAATTCCAGGCATCAGTGAAAACATAACTGCCTCTGGAATGCTGGATTGCTTTCCAGCAGTTTATACACTACAGGAAAGATTAAAACAGTCCCTGCTAATCCCTTCCAAAAATGAAGCTTCAAAATGTTGCCTTGGATTATTACACAGACATAAGAGATCATTAAAAATGCAACATGGAGTTTTGGAGAGGGTGTTGTGGGTGTTTGGTTTTTGCTGTTTGAGAGTTTAAAACTTCTCTTTTAGAAATAAGAAGAATAGAAGAGTTAGAGGAAAGCAGTAGGTTCAACCAAAAACCCAACCAAGCCCCTCCTGTCACATCTGTCATCAGCCTGGCCATGCCCCACTGGCAGAGCTTCTGCAGGAGCTGGAGGATCCTGTTCCACAGTGGTGACAGACTGGAACCCAGGCAGAGCCAGGCTGAATGAAGGAAACTCAAATTAAAGCTCTTTTTTCCACATCTAGCACTAACAGCAAGGTCAATCCACGCTGATGAGGAGTGCTACACTTGTTCTGTTATTAATGATGGATTAATTCAAAGTTTTTGCCCTAAAGCTTTGGTTTGGTGAGTTCAGGTCCAGCTTTCAGCTGTCAGTGTCCCAACACCTCAGCCCAAACACCACTGAAAATATCCTCACACACTCCCTGGAGAAAATGTCATACTTGGACCTGTACAGTGCTCCTCTGTTCCTGCTGCAGATTTTCCTGTGAAAAACTTCCACTCTTTAAGACAAATCCCACCTACCACAGCAGCTGCCCTGTGCTGGAGAGGCACAAGGATGGATTGCCCTGATTTTGGAGCTTGTAGCACTGCCCTGCCACCATTGTCACCCTCTAGGAGTGCCAGAGCTCAGCAGTGGGGAAGAAAGAAAATGAATTGAAGTCAGGATTCTCTATCAGTTGAGATTCCAGGAGTGCAAATGGTTACAGCAGCTTGCATCCCTAATTAAGGGTGCTTCTCTGGAGGGGCTGACATTCCCATCCTCTGGCTGGGGGGACACAGCTCTGGTGCCCAGAAAAGCAGCTCCTGAGAAAAAACAGCTCAACCCCTCATGTCCCTTCACTGCAAGTCCAAATTATTACCAGGATCTGTCCAATCTCTTCCCATAACTTGTTTTCATTTACTATTCCCTCTTTTTCCCAGGTAGAGCTCCTGGCCCCTTGTCTCACACAAAACCTCTCCAACTCTCTTTGCCTCTGCCTTGAATTTCTTGCTCTTCCAAATAAAACAAGGCAGGGATGTGGATTGAAATCCTACTGAATCACCTGACACAAAGGGATCTAATGCAGAGTGCAGCCAAACCCAGAAATACTTTTGCTGTGCCAAGTCCCCAAGTGCAGCTCTCAGGGCACTTTGGCCAAGCTGGGTGGTGAACTAATGACTGAACAAATTCCCAAGCAAAAGGCACCAGAAAGTGCTAATCCTTCTCCTGGAGAAAGTTTATCATGCTGGGGTTAGGTTACAGCCATGGCAGAGAGACCAGATAAATCCTTTTAAATTATATTCCACTAAATGATTATCCATTAAGTGGAAGAGGTATCTTCTGCACTAAAAGCTTTGCTACTCAATAGAACTAATGACAAATTAAAGCTGACCATGTAAATAAGCAAGATGGGAGCTGATCTGATTTTGCACTTTACTGAAAAAAGTGACAGATTAATCAATTCAAATTCACTACAGAAATATTTATTGTGAGACCCAACAGTTACAATTAGAGCTTTCTCCCCCCTCCAAACAAACACTTATTTGTGAAGATTATTTTCCCAGTTTGAATGGAAAGCACAGGTTCTGGTTGCAAATTTCCACTTGAGATTAAATACCAAATAAATAAAAAAGAGATTTAAGTTGTTTTCATTTAACACAAGAAATATTCCTTCTTATTTTTGTCAGCTGCCTTTCTGGGAAAAAGGCAGTAGGTGGAAGACAGAAAAAGCAATGAAGGTAAAGACATGTTTTCATGTTGCACTTTATAAAAATTTAACTACACCCAGGTATCTCTTTTACTGTGCTTGAAAGAATTTCTGAAAAGCACTTGGCATTTCAATTTTATTTTCCAAAATACATGCACTCAATTTATGATAAACAAATGTATGTGATCACTCAATAGAGAGAAAAGAAAGAACATTACACGATAAAAAGCTTAATAAGCCATGACATTGATGAGGTCAATTAAAGTCAGTATTAAGTGGTTTAATTACATACAGTATAAGAATTAGATAAAGATATGGAAGAACAAGACAAACACACTCAAAGTTTCTACCCTGATAGAATTTTATAAGCATTGGGAATTTATGTGGGTATAAAGAAGTGCTTTTAATGGGAATAACCTTCAGGAATTCCCTGAAAACAGTTTTACAGGAAAAGTCTAGAAAAATCCAGGGCTCATCCAGAATGTTTCAGGACTTCTGCTGATTAACCTGAAGACTTTTTGCTTAGAAATCCAAATTTGTTCTTTTTAAAGGAAATTTATGGAAGCACCAGAACTGCAGCACTTGAGACCCACGTCCCAGTTTCCCAAAATCAGGCAGAGGCTGAAATATTCAGCTGAGCCCAGGTCAAGGGGAAAGGCAAACCTGGAGAGGGGGAGAAGATGTGAACAGCATCTGGGGAAAAATTTATTTACTGTTCAAAGGGTTCTATCACATATTTTTTCCACCATCTGAAGTATGACTGGGAAGAAGGTGGGTTTTTTTAAGGAATAATTCCTGAGCAAGGCTCCTGCACCAGCAATTATGAGTGGATATGAGTGTGGGGGAGACTCTGGGCTCAGCCCTTAAGGATTTCACCAGGATTAATGTTCAACCAGAAGTTAGAAAACAAGTAGATTAGATTTTAGCAGAGCTAAGTTGGGAGAGTAAGTGCAGGGTGAAATTCAACATGATAAAGCTGGGGAGAGAAAGGACACAGAGGAAATAGAAAGTGTTCAAAGATAAATTAATGTATGCCCGGGGGTTGTGTGTGCCACCTCCCAGTAATTGCACAGGGAATGTTCAAGTTGTTTTTTCTATTTTTTTTTCCTGTAGAGCCAGTGTGAAGGAACATCAAAATGTAAAAGTAATCAACAGTGGAAGAAAAGGCAGACACGAGTTATAAAACATCAAATACAGAGCAGGGTTGGAACAATTGCATAATGAAGTTGAGAGCATAAAAAGAGATAAGAAAAGCAAAGGCAGCGAATGAAAAGAAACTTTACAGGGAGGTAAAATAAAATTAGAACAGTTTTCAGGTCCAGGGAGGAAACAAGAGGCTGGAAAAGCATCCCAGGTATCTGCCAGGACAAGGTGTTACCCAAAGAAGTGACAGTGCTGAAAGTGTAAAATATTGCTCTGTGATTTGGAAAGTAACTAAAATTTAAACCATCTCACAGAAGGCAGCATGGAAGAAATAAATCCCAAAGAGTTTTCTGTCCTTAGGAATCCTCAGGGAAGCTGAGGAGGGATATTGGACAAACACCAGAACAAGCTGAGCTGGTGCTGAGGATCAGGAGAGGAAAACACAACCATGGACAAGGTCTGCCAACCTGGGAGAGCCCAGGCAGCCTCCAGCATCCCCAGAGCCCTGCCAGAATTCCTGTGCCTCTCCCAGAGAGCCCTGGCATGGGGCAGGTCCCAGGGAAACACCCTCAGGAAGGACACAAATGTCACTAATTTGGAAGAAAGAACAGATTTTGCCCTTCACTGTGAAGTCACCAAGCTCCTCCCTCATGGGAGATTTTCCAGTTCCTGGACTAATCCATGGGACCTCCCAGGCCAGGCACAGCTTTCCTGTGCCCCAAGGATGTTATAAATGCAATAATGCCACTGCAGATTCTGGCCATGTTTTCCTGCTCAGGCCATCCCAAGGCAGAGCTCTGCATCCCCAGAGCCAGGGGGAACTTCCCAAGGACAGGGGGGAGTTTACACAAGTTGCACCCCCAAATCAGCCAAGGGCACCCCTTCTGCAGCCCCACATCAAAGGGGACCTGAGCTGCACCCCAATCACAGTGGGCATGAGGTGTCTTGTGTGTTCTGTTGATAACAGAGCATCCTTTGGTTCTATTTTCAGCACCTGAGCCTGAAGGACACGTTCTCCCTGAATTTAAGATGCTGTTCCCACCTTTCCTTCATGTAATCTATAAAAGTGAGAGTTCACACTGAAATCCTCACCAGAAGCAGGGGCTGAGTCATGGGGAGTAAAACACCAATGGCAGACTCAGAAACCAACCAGGGACAAATGTTCCACCCAGGCTCCCTGACAGATCAACCTTTCTACCCATCTGAAACAAGTTTTAGTGGGTTTATGCTTTTCTTGGGCAGTTAAAGCACCATCAGGAGATGGACAGCAGAAATAGGACAGAAGAGGTTTTATGGAATTCCAGGATGGTTTGGGTGGGAAGGGAAATTAAATCCCATCACATCCCATCCCATCCCATCCCATCCCATCCCATCCCTGCCATGGGCAGGGACACCTTCCCCTATCCCAGGTTGCTCCAAGCCCTGTCCAACCAGGCCCTGGACACCTCCAGGGGCAGCCACAGCTTCTCTGTGTTCCCTCTGCTTGTTATTTGACTTCTAGGTGGTATTCAGCCTCCCCTGCTTATAGATATAATTGTTTTTTTTCCTATGGGGCACAAGGGCAGTTTAGTCCTTGAGTCCTTGGGTTTACAGTTTGTGTGTCAAATAAATACAGTAGCCCCAAATATGATTCCAACACTCCCCAGGGCAGCTCTCTGAACATCCCCATCCCTCCCTTTCTGCAGTGACAGGCATTGCAGGCAGGGTTGCTGAACTAATTGCAGCACTTATTCCCAAGTACAGTGTCTGCTCCATGGTTCTGCCACCAGGAATTAGCAGAACACCAAACTAACCAGAATCTGTGTTTCTCTAGTTGTCTTTATTGTACTTTGAGCCTTAAGGTATTCTTAAAAATTAGAGAAACACCATTCAGTGTGTTGGTTTTAAAGTATTTCAATGACTAAAGAGAACCAGGAGGCAGCTGCAGATATTTTTTGCCATATTCATATTTCTTTGAAGCTGCAAATAAACAGCAGCTCACATGATTTCCCAAAGGAGGAAAAAAAATAGAAGAAACTACCTGGTCCAAGAATTCTGCATCTCCCTTTCTGCTGCCACTAGAGGGAGAAGCCTATTCCTGGGATCCCATGGCTTCCAGGCTGTTTTTTGGAATAGAATCAGAATTATTTCCATTACAGGGAAAGATGTTTGTCCCTCTGTGATAAGCAGGGATAAGGCAAAGGGAGAGCCTCTAAAATGAAGTGGGATAAACATTTCCTCCCCCCCCCTCTCAAATAAACTCCAATTACAATCCTCAAACCTTGTGAATTTAAACACTGCTGCAATTGTTCTTCTTTGTTGGAATACAAATCCTTCCACTGTGTTTACTCCCGTTGCATCCAGGGCAGAGGAGGCCAAACAGGAAGAAAGGAGAATACTGAGTTCCTATCAATATAGGAACAAAGGAGGTTTTCTAGTGGCTTGAACTAATTCTGATTGAAAAACCATAAAATTTTCAGTTAGCTGTAAGGAACAGTGGAAATTTATTGTGGGCAGGAAAAGATCCTTAAGTAGCATTGAAATAAACTAAAAATCTTAGAGTTCTGGATTTGCATTTCTCTGTCTTATCCTAATTCAACTTAAAGAATCATACTGATGAATATTTATTGTGTCACTGTATTTTAAATATTTGAATTAACAATGATTGCTTTGGGTAAGTGTTGAGAAGTCATTTCACTGCTATGGAAGATACTGCAAAACAGCCTCAAATGAGGGTACAAAAACAATTAGCACCTTTCCTAAATATGAAATGTCTCAGACAGAGAAACCCCAAAAACTCAAACACAGGCTGCTGGTGGCCAACAATGTGCAACCAGACCTGCCTTTGTGACACAGAACCTGATGACTTAGAGGGTTAAAAAGTCATTTTTGCAGACAGTGAGGCACTCTGCAGGCTCAGGGGTTGGCCACATCTCCTCTGGGATCCTCATTGTCCAAAATTGAGCAGGACCTGGTCCTTAAGGTCATCAAGGACAAAACTTTGCCCATCTTAGACTTAAACTGCTGGTGCAAACATCTCCATGTTCCTAGGATAATCCCAAAGGATTCCTTCCTGTCCTTTAAAGGTCTGAAAAGTGGCAAAACCCACCTAAATATGGAAACCTTCTCAGCTCAGCTGTCCCAACCTCCTGCTGCAGTGGCCAAGGTTGGCAAGATCCCTGCTACAACCCCTGTGTTGTATCCCAAATACATAAAAGCATCCTGCCCATGGTTTTGGCTGGAAGAATATCAGTCCTCACCTGCTCTCTTGTCACTGCCCTACAGCCTGGACACAATTATCTTGGATATTGTTCCTCACCAACACACTCAGCCTAAATTCTGCCTCTTCTTATCATGCACTAAGCAGGGAAATGAGTTATTTCCAATGTAATTCCAACTCTCTGATAATGAATAATAAAATTTTAAAAAAGCGAAATGAGCAAAGCAACAGAAAGCTCCCAGGTTCAGTGCAGGGCTGCCCCTGAGCCTTGGAGAGAAGCACATCCTCTCCCATCAGCTGAAAACCTGGGGAGCCAAAGCATCAACTACAACAAGCTTTTCTTTTCCTGGTGCTTTACTTGATGTTTTTTCAGACCAGCTGCAGTACTTCCCTCACTGAATAGGAGGTCACTTCAGCACTGTTTCTGTAAAAGAGGCTGGAATCTCAAATTGGTGTTAAAAGTTCAAACTCATGACCCATCACATCTACAGTATTTTGTTGTCATTGTTGGGCCAGTGGCAGGGTTTGGGATTTTAAAACTGCAGCTATATTTGTATGATCCAAGTGATTTTCTTCTCCTGTGATGATTTCATAGCAGAAAGCTTAAGACAACATTCCAGATTTTCCACCCTTTGGTGTGCATGTGTCTATGTACACGCACACATAGATAGAAAATAGAAAACATTCCCCAGTAAGTTTTCCTTTCTGAAAGGATTTTCACCAGCCTTGCAGAGTAACAGCATATGCAATATGTGTGTCACTCAAACATTTCCCTTAACTGCAAAGTTTGTGTCAAAATCTGTTCTGAAACAACTCCACAACGTGCACTTCACATAACCCTGAGCTGCAGGTTGGGCTCCACTTTAAGTATGAAATATTAAGTGAGCTCATAATAGCTAAATCACTCCATTGTCATTCCAGCACTAACCCAGGTTGGCAGAGCTCACGCTCCATGATGTCACCATTTATACCTTGCTGCAGTTGCCAGCAGAGCCCAGTTTGCATAAATTAGCTTTGATCGATGAAAAGTGTTAACATCTTTTAGTTTTACCTTGGAGCACACTCAGAATGATCCTTTTTAGTGTTTTAAAAATGCATATGGGTGGCTTAAGTGCCAGGTTAGAATATATTGCAGTGCCAGCCCCAGGAGAGTGGTCAGTGCACTGAAGTTGGAGGGACTGGGGACAACAAACAGCCCTGGCCATCAGCAACACCTTGAGAACATCCAAAAAGCCACCTTCCAATCTGCAGGTTGGACAGATTTCCCAAGCCAGCCCTGAAATAGCAAGGACAGCTGTAGGATGGATCTCACCATCCCTCCACACATTAAACCCCATCCCACTTTGCATCAACTCCCACTGAAATAAATAACTCAAGAACCACGCAACATAAATAACAGCAGAATGGTTTGGAGGGGGAAAAAATCATCTCTCCATCTTCTAAAAATAGCTTCCTTTTGGCTATGCTGCTCCTTTATGTCTTTCCTTGAGAAAACAGGGATGAATAGAATACTGATTGGGATTCAGTGGCAGAGGCAGCCCCAGGAGCTGCATTAGAGGCACATTTCTCCCCCAGCCTGCTGGTTTTCAGGAGGAGAGGGTATTTTCCATCTCCTTTTTCCCAAGGCTGGCTCTGTAGCTGCCCATTCCCTGTTCCTCTTCATCCATGTGGCTCCCAAGGTTGTCTCTGCCAAAGATGTGCCAGGGCTGGCTGAGATTCTGAGCTCCCACACCAAATCCAGCACAGCCCTAAAACTCCCTCTGGGTTTGCATGGAACTCTCAGAAGGACCTACAGACACACGTGGAAGTTCAGGGTTATCCACCCAGCCTTCCACAGCCCTTATCAGCAATTCTTACATTCACAAATGGAGGGGTTGAACCTTGACCAGGGCTAAGCTGAGGACTCCCATCCTTACTCTGTTCCTTTTCCAAATCCTGATGGATCAAAGGAAACCTCCTTCACATCAGCAAGTTTAAGCTTGGTCACACTGAGTTCACACAAATCATGGAATCACAGGATGGTTTGGGTCAGAAGAGATCTTAAATACCAGCTAATCCACCCTTTCCACTATCCCAGGCTGCTCCAAGCCCCATCCAACCTGGCCTTGGACATTTCCAGGGATCCAGGGGCAGCCACAGTTCTCTGGACACCCTGTGCCAGGTCTCACACCCCTAAAATAAGCTCTACTCCACTGCTCAAAGAGCTTTGCCCAAAAGCAGAAGAGATTGCAAAGAAATGTATCATTTTTGTATTTTTTACTATGCACCCGATTCTGAAGGTGTTTGGAAGGAGAATATTGTTGGATACTGCTGGGAACCAGGGAAAAAGCAGCCTTGAAGCCTTGGGTTCCTCAGGCTGCTCAAGAACAAGATATTATTACAATGATTATGCACCTGCAGGATGTGTGAGAGATGTGATGTTTGGCACAAAACATGTTTTCAAAGAGGTGTTGCCTTCTTGGACCAATGATCCTTTTCTATTCTGTTTTGCACTAACTACCCTATATATAAGTGTAGTGTTTCTTTAAATGAAGCTCTCTTTTGCTTCTCCATTACATGAAGAATATGTTACATTATTCTTTTCACTGCTGTCCTATAGCTCAAATACAACAGAGAAATTCTCTCCCTCCCTGGGCTGAGCCACAGAGACCTGGGATGTTGTTGGGACTTCACCCAGAGGCTGGGAGCTGATGGAAGATTTGTTTTCCATCCAACCCCCCAATCTGCTCTGGGGGAAAGAGCTCAGGCACCCAAAATTCTTTATTTTCCCACATTGCCA
Organism: Erithacus rubecula; assembly: GCF_903797595.1. Classification (NCBI taxonomy): domain Eukaryota; kingdom Metazoa; phylum Chordata; class Aves; order Passeriformes; family Muscicapidae; genus Erithacus; species Erithacus rubecula. The sequence goes on along the minus strand of NC_136667.1, from coordinate 4,288,569 downwards.
TGTTTTTGAAATTCCCTGAAACGCATTGAAATGGAGAATACCTGTGCTGGTGGTGTCTGAGCTTTACAGGCTGAGGGGAGCAACAGGAGCCAAACACACAGAACCAAACAAATGTAGAAGAGGTCAAATCAAAGACTATCCCCATCCAAGGTTTATTTCGGGACCCCTTCTCCAGCACTGCAAGGGGAGCCCCAGCCCTTTCAGAAACAAGCTGTTCCTGCTATTGCTGGCTTGGGACAAAAAGCACACTGCTGCTAACCTCTTACATAAAGTGAGCAGGCAAACAGCTGAATTGCTGACCCTGCGTGGCCTTTCCCCAGGATTTGTGGGTTTGCACAAAGCAGCCAACATTTTACATGCAGCCCTTGATGGAGTTTGGAATTGTGCAGGAACCCTGTTTGGAGTGCACACTCTTAACCCAATTGTTTGTGTACAATGTTCCTCCTCTCTGGTGCCAAACACTGGAGGTCTCTGGGTTATTTTTTCTATTTTTATTTTATTTTTTTTTTTTAAAGCTGCTTGGTCATACACAACTTTGAGTGCCTGGCTATACCTCCACTGCCATTAGTATTGCAATATAATAGATATCTGCTGTCAAGTCTGATTTTTGTCCTAGAATCTATCCTTTCTTTCAGCTGGGCACTCAGAGCTCGCTAGATATGAGCTCCAAAATTATTAAACACTTCTTGGCTCTGAGTTTTCTGTGCAGGCAGAGATAGATATCAGGTTTATTTTGTGAGTGGGAGATACTTAGCAAGAGCAGTTGCCTCAGTCTGCGTTTTGAGTAAACAATTCTCTTCATCTTTACATGCAAATTGATTGATTTAAGATTTTTGGAAGCTTTTGTCAATTGCTAGCAGATATAAAACATTCATAAGGAAGTGCCACTTCCCTTTGAGTGGGGAAAAAACCTCAGGCAAGAGGTGCCAGCAGCTCCTCTCATTAAGCCAGAGGCTGCACTGAGTTTCCCTGCCCAGCAAATCCCAGTGCCTCCAGCACTGCCCCCATTAGATCCATGAAAACCACTCAAAGTCGCTGGGAAAAGCCTGTGCAGCAGCTGGGGAGTTCAAGGACCACACACTCCCCCTTCCCTGTGCCCTGGTGTTTAAATCATCCCTGAGCAATCCATCCTCACACCTCGGAGGATGAGAAAGTGCAAGTGATCCCAGAGCCCGACTGGTGGGTTACACAAGGGGAGGATGCAACCCCACAATGCCCCAATTCAACAACAACAGAACAGCATTGAGCCATCACAGCACAAAAATCCCCATTGTACATCTGATTTCCAGCCATCCCAGCTCTGAGCTGCTAGAAACTGCAGGAGATGCCATTCCCTCCTCCCCAGCTATCCCAAATCCAACCCTGGCGTTTTTGTTTTAATTCAAAGACACATTAATTGTTGTGAAGGCACAAAGTATTACCTGGAATAACACTTCAAATGCAAATTAAGGGCTGTGTAAAATTATTGTAGTGCAAGAGTACCATGGTTTATTAACAGCAGATTTGCAGGGTTAATTTTCAATTATGTATTTCTTATTAGTTTTCTAGCTGTCTTGCTATTATTAAATTTAAAGAGGAAGATACTTTCAATGTGTCCAGCTTCTGTGGCGTTATTACTGATAATTATTCCTATTTTCCAATTTGTGTTACTCTCATGTCTTGCAAAATTTGTAATTAATGAGCAAATAATTATAGCAGCACTTACTAGAGCTGCTTTAGTTAAAGCTGTGTCAGCTTTTGTATTAGGATCCCCATTTTTCAAGGGTTTATAACTCAAGCATAAAAATTCACTCTGGGCAGAGCCTTGTCATAAGAGCTGTCTGCTGAGCATGATTTTTTTTGTTTTAAAATATTTCTAAGCAGAATTATCTTGTTCTTTTTTCTTAAAGTTATGGACATTTAAATATACCTTCAACTTCCAAGGGCATCAAGTTCACAAGACTCCGTTTTCCTATGCTCCAACATCTTAGAAGTAAAGACATTTTATTTTAAGGTGAAGGTATTCACTTTTATTAAGTGGGAAGCAACAAGCTCTCCAAACCCAGAACTGAGTTTTTAATGCCTGGTGGTCATTAGTTTAGAAAACAGACTCAGAAGAGATCTTGTCATTCAGGGATGCTTGTGCTGATCCCACCCAGTTAAAGAACTCAGGCACTGCCTCAATTAAAGCACACGAGCTGTCCACACACCTAGAGCACCAAACACCACCAGGATCCCTCCTTCAGGGGTTTAAACACCTCAGCACCTCTCAAAATGTGCTCAGAGTCACACAGGGGCTGGTGCCACTTCCAAATTTAGCACAAAACCAGTGCTTCTTTGCTTTGTGTGGAAGAGGAAACCCAAAGGGAGAAGCAGCAGATGCCAAACCCAAAGGTTTGCTTTGCAGACTTGGCCACAAAATAAAATTGGAAAGTGGCAGCTCTGGAACAAATATTCTGCAAAATGTGGGCTCTGCAGGAGAGCCTGTCAGAGCTGCTTCCTCCAAGAATTCTGTGGGGTCACTCACCCAGAAACACTGGAATTTTTTCATTTTCATTCATGAAAGGATGAAAAAATCACCCCTTCATCACTCCTGCTCCTCTGGTCCCTTTCTCCTGCAAGGAGCCTTGGAGCAGCCACCCAGCTCCTGGAGAGCCACTCTTAGAAATCTGGAATTATTAGGGTTGAAAAACACCTCCAAAATCATCAAGTGACTCCTGAATTGTTTGAACTTAATACCAAGTTTAATACTGACCCTGTCTGACCTTAATATTGAGCTTAATTAAAGCAAGATCACTGGAACTCAGCAAACAGGTCAGCAGTGCTGTGAAAATCAGCTTTTGTGCATTTTACACAAGCTTTGAAGAGCAGGGTGGATTTAGACATTTCCAGCAGCAAACAAACAGTTAAAAAAACCCAATTTTACTGGGAGACATAGCCAGAGATGAGCTAAAACCAGGGAATGATGAGACCTACCTGCATCAGCCACAGCAAGTCACAGAAGGCAAGGTTTGTCCTCTTGAAAATAAAGGTTCTTATTCCTCAATCCTCTTCATCAGGAAAGGAGGCTGAGCTTTCTCTGTACCTTTTATTTACCCTTCTATGATACCACCAGCCCGGGTTTTTCACACCCTTATTTAGGATAATTATCTCCTCATGTTTGAGTTGACTGCTGATGAGGGAGGACCCAGTTTTTAATCTGTGTTTGAATCCAGATCTGTGACATTTGGAGCCTTTTACTCACTAAGGATCCCCATGACTGAGGGATCCCAATATCCCTCCCCCCATCCTCATAGCCAAATCTTATTTTATAACCTTGTACATCACTGGCAACCCCCTCACAATTATTTGCAAATCCCCCTGTGCTACAAGAATTCTGATATTTTTCATATATGCAGAGCTTGGTCCAAATATGGCTGATAAATATATTGTATAAATAATATTAAAAATATAATAAACCCCTTCCATCTAAACCAACTTTTGCTCCTCATTTTAGGGGCCTGTTTATCTTGCAGGTAAATATTTTCCCTTACCAACCTGTGTCATGAGTTTCCCCCAGTTCAGATTAGTCTGCAGAATCCAAGGAATCTGCTGATATTCCCTGGTTTCTGATGGCTTCCCATTTTGGCTGTAACCATGGTGCTGCTGGATTTATCATGGCTGCATGGCACTATGTGTATCTCATTATTCTCCCCTGGCAGCTTTGTATGGCTTTTATTTAGCTGTAAAAATAATTTACATTTTTTGAGCATCTGAATTAAAGATAGAATAGAACTATGACATCGAGAGCTGGAGATTTTATGCAAATTTATTTTTAAATATAAATTCACATTTAGAATGCAAAATTACACAAATGTCTTCTACAGATCATCCATCTCTTAAAAAAACTATTTCTTTACTTTTTTAAGGATAATGCCTAAACACATTATCCATATATTTGCAATGGAATTGTGGTTAAAAGTCCCAAGTGAAATTTTGGGATGAATTACATGACAAAGAACCTTTCAGTTCTACATCAGTGACCTGACATCACTCCATGCCATCCTGTGTCACACTGGGATGGAATTCAGCTCTGCTGAAGGCACTGGCAGATTCCTGGCTGGATTTACCCCAACCATGATGCTCCAATGTCCCAGGGGACATCCAGGAAGAGCAGGGACATCAGGAGTTCACCTCAAATCCTCCTGTACCCACATCACACTCCCAGCACCTGTACCAGGATTTCTGTTACACAAATATTCCAGAACAACATTCCTGGGAAAACCCAGATAATTGCATCTAATTCCAACACTCCCAAGTATCATAAATCCAGGTGTTCTCCCTGTCTTTTGGGATTTCAGAATTTTTTTGAACAGTGATGAGGATTTTCTGAATATAGAGCCCCAAATAAATAATGTGACAGTAGTTCCTTGGATTTCAAAATAATCCTGGATTTTGGATATAAATTTATTTTACAAATTTTGATACCTTTAATCTAATCTCAGGTTTCCCCTTTTTCCCTCTTTTGGTTGTTTTCTCATTTTCTCCTCTAACACAAAATCTCTGCCCTGGGGAAAAAAGATCAGTGATTTTTTTCTTGACTTTCCAACAAAATAATCCATGAGGTCTCAGTTTTGATGAGCAGTTTCAGTATAACATTCCTTCTACTTGATGGAAGTGACATCCAAACTGTCTCAGAAATCTCCATGCTGCCCATCCTTCTGCCACAAGGAATTCTCCACTGAGCAGTCCTATTCCCATTGCACTTTATCCCCTCAAAAAGGGGAGAATTGTTTCCTAAGGAAAAAAAAAAAAAAGGCATAAAAATATTAGTTGTGAATGCTCTGCTCTTTCCTTAGCTCTGCTTCTGCATTGAGGTTAGATACAGCTCTGGAATCAAAACTAACATAGAAAATTGCTTTTCTCTAAGTCAGAGCAGCTTCATGGGGTGTTTGAGCCTCTGTAACACAGAATCACAAAATCACCAAATTTGGAAAGAACCTCCAAGATCATCCATTCCAAACTTCAACCCAATTCCAACATATCCACTAAACCAAAACAACCACATTTCTGAGCCTCTTCTCACTGTTTTACCTATAAAAGCATCCAGCTGCATCTTCCTGTCATTTGGGTTTGTTTAATTCCACCTTTTGAAAAACTGCAAAGGGAAGAAACTCCAGGATTACAATTGAAAAACTCATTAAATGATCCTCTGAAATTTACCTCATTAGAAACTTCCTGTCAGTGCTTTTAACCATGCCACAAAATTCCTTAAAAGACACATAATTTTTGGTTCAATGTAATGAAAAACTTTTAACACAAATAAACTGAATATTCTGGTGGGAGAAAACACTGAGGATGCATTTCCAGTTTTATACATTTATGGTGACAGAAGAAAAATACTTTTCCTTGTCAATTATTGCTTCATCAGGGCACTCAGAATTTGCCAAGGTTTTGTGGGCAGGATAAAGTTCAATTCCTCAAAATCACATTAATCTGGGTTTTGGAAGACAGCAACATCTACTGTGAAGAGCAGGAGGGTGATGCTGAGGATGCTCAGCTTTGCATCCTGGCTGGTGCTGGACCAAACACACCCAGCAGGGCATCAGAACACTGGAGAAGAGATGGAGAACTTAAAAAGGCAAAAAAGGAAGGTGTAAGAATGAGAAAAGTTGTAACTAAGAAGAGCTGAGTTAACTGGAGATTAGTTTAACAAATGTAGAATGGTTTTACACCTCAGGAGGGAATTGTGCTGGTACAACCTCAGGAGCAGCTGATGAGCTGCAGTCCCACCTCAGACAATTGGATTTAAGCACGAGTTTAAGGACAAAGCTGAGCTGGGATAGTTTGTGAGATCACTATAAAAGCACAACCTTCCATTCTCCCAAACCATATGGGTTTGACTTCCCATATGGAGTGACAAAATAAAAATGTGGTCTAAAAATAGCTCTCAAAAAATGCACTGGCTGAAGGCTGCTTCCTGTGCCACAATTTGATTAGCCTTGTGTTTTATTTCTTCAGCAGAGATTTCCATTTATCCCTGATTTGGAGCATGAAAAGCTGCTTTTATAGCTGTAAGCAGAGAGAAAAAGGCATTGGGGAAACAAATATAGAGAGAGCTCTTCTGGCTTTACAGGAGCTGCAGGAACAAGGAAAATGATTTTAGAGCAGCGCAGAACAAAGTGATGCAGGGAGAGGATTTCTCCTTCAATCTGCACTGAAGCTCCCTGTCAGCACAGGGCAGGGCATTGCACATTCCATGCAGCTCTGGAGGAACCTAAATGAGCCAAAAATTGTCAGAGCAGAAATCTTCAGTGCCAAGGGAGCAGTGCCAGCACCAGCCCTGACAGCTCCTCTGGCCACCAGCACAGCCCAGGAGCAGCTCCTGCAGTGATGGATGGCATGGAGCACAAACATCCCCACTCTGCTGGTAGGTGTCTTCTCAAAATACAGAGATGTATTTTGTTTGGAACATTTTTTTTTCCCCCAGGTGGAAAAAGTACCAGCCTCTCCTCGAATGCTGTGTCAGGTGTTGGGTCAGTCACTGCAAGAGAGAGCTTGAGGGGCTGGAGTGAGTCCAGAGATGGGAATGGAGCTGGGAATGGAGATGGAGCATCAGGAGGGGCTGAGGGAGCTGGAAAGGGGCTCAGCCTGGAGGAAAGGGGGATCAGGGGGGACCTTGTGGCTCTGCACAACTCCCTGACAGGAGGGGACAGCCAGGAACAGGGACATGAGAGGAGGGAACAGCCTCAAGTTGCACCAGAGGAGGTTTAGATTGCATTTTAGAGAATATTTCTTCATGGAAAGGGTGTAAAGAATTGGAATGGGCTTCTCAAGACATTGATGGAGTCACCATCCCTGCAAGTGCTCCAAAAACCTGTGGGTGTGGCACTTGGGGACGTGGCTTGGTGGTGAACATGAGTTGTCACTGGGCTTGATGAGCTTAAAGTATTTTTCCCTTTTTAAGGATTCCATGATTCTAAATTTTAAATTTCTTCCTGCTTCACCTAGGGCAGGGAGCAGACCATCATCCAGGCACTTGGAGATCTGCTGGTGGCATCCAAGACCTGAAACCCTTGGCTTTGAAGGGGAAGAAGGGAAGATCAGTCCCTCCTTCATGGGAGACTCCTAGAATCAAGGAAAACCTGAGTCACTACTTGAAGACAAGAAGGAAATGTCACAGCTGTGCTCCTCAGGGATTCCTTCCCCCAAGCTGGAGAACCCAGGCTCCAGTGAGGTATTTCTCATTATTTGTGTCTTTTGTCAAAATAAGTAAAGAAATAAATAGCAGATAACTAGAAGAATTCACATACAGCTTTGCAGGATGATGGAGAAAACTATGTCCTGCTTTTCCAGCATTTCAGTTTTCCCACATCCCTGGGTTTGCCTGGGTTTATTCAGGTTTATGGGTTTCCTGCTGGCTCTGGCACTGCACACTCTGTGCATGCTCTGGGATAGTTTCTGCATTAATATTTATTACTGTGGATCCAAAAGTGAAATAAAGCTGTGAAAAAATTTGGCTTGCAAGAAAAAGATGCCCCTCTAATCAGCACAGAAAGGAGAGAGCAATGGCAGGGTAGGGTGGGAAAGCGAGAAGCAATTCCCAGCTCTGGTTCAGCCCAGAAGGAATGAAAGGTCCAACCCCTTCATTGTCCAGGAATCTGGAGTGGGAAAAAGCCAGAACTGAGGTCCAGGAGCCAGCACTGGACACTGGGCAGGCTCTGGACACACAGCACACCACAGCCCAGCATCTGCCACACTGCACAATAAAGTTCTTCTGTGTGATTTTTTTTCCCTCTCTCCCTAAGTTTCTTAAAGTTCTGGGAATGATTTTCCCAATCTGAGCAAAAGCTCTGCACATCCCTTTAAAAGAGATTTTTATAATATCTAAGAAATATTAAAATCTAAAGAGAGGAAAGAAAGTAAATCTAGAGTGGGAAGAGGCTGTAAAAGCATAGGCAGAGAAAGGATTAGAAACCAGCTTTTCTCTAAAGAATTTATAGAGAGAAAAATCCAACACTTTGGAAACAATTATTTACAGAGTTCCAAGTGTTTGTTGCCCTTTGCTTGGGTAAGATAAGGGGCAGCAAACTGCACCCACAGTCAGGAGGAGTTTACCCAATTACCAATGTCAGCAAAACTGATTTTTCCAAAGCAGATTTCTGCCAGGAAGAACACTCTCCTTGCCTCCCGTTCCTTTTTGCATTGCTAATAAGTCTCTTAGCAGTCGATCAGAAGAGCCTCTCCAGCCAGGATCGCCCTGAGCACTGCCAGCGCTCCCAGCTCCGGAAAAACCCTGATGGGAGCCGGGGGAATTTCGCCCGAGGAGATTCCCTGCAGGTGTTTGCTGTGACTTGTGTCATTGCAGAAATTATTGCACTCAGGAACGGGTCTGGGACTGCTCTGAGCCTTGTCCCTCCCTGACATCCAGAAATCAGAGGGTGTTTTTAGGGCTACATGACCACAGAGGGGAAGAGGACTCACCTGCTGACAATTGGATAAGGCTCACAAACCTTAAAAATACCAAAATCTCTCTGAAACATCCCAAATCCTGTCACCTGCTGAGGCAGGTAAACCCTTTAAGGCAAAGTAAGTTCAGAAGAATCTAATTTCAGTATAAAACAATGATGGATGAGAGGCAAGGATGATCAAGGACAGCCCTCTCCGGGTGGGTGCCACTTTTCCAGCTCCACAGATGGGGAACATTTCCCGAGGAGATGCTGAAAAGCCCCTGGCTGTGCTCTCTGGAATGAACAGCAGCAGGAGCTGCACCAAGGCAGGAAGATGAGCAGTGAATATGGAAGACAGAGAATTTAAACTTTTTAACTCATCCCCAGAACAATCTGGGGGAAAAAAAAATCAGTCTCTTTGTGGATAAATACAATTTTATCAACTCTGCTGAAGGCAGTGAGAAGCCCCAGGCTGCCCTTGGCACCTCAACTACACTTGGAAATTTAATTCCAGTGTCTTAATTCATCCAGAGAAATGCTCACTTATGCAAAGAAAATATTTAGATGATGGAGAAGAGGATCAGCTTCCAGCTTTGGATATTCTGAGCAACTCTGTGATCCGTGTGTAGGCACCTCACTGAAGAACAGGGATTGGAGGTGTCCATGTCCATCCCAAACGTTATAAGAAATCATCTGACATCTAAATCCAGCACACAGAAAAGAGGCTAAATTCATTAAGTCAAGTTATTCCATTTTAATTCTCACTTTCTGGTTTTTGTTCCAAAGGCTTTGCAGCAATTCATGTCAAAGAGCCAAGTAAATATTTTCTTGTGCTGTGTGGAAGATGATGTCAGGCAGTGAAATACTGACTTTGTAAAACTGTTTGTACCTCTGATAGGATTGACTCATTTTGTGAGATTATAGAAAATGTATTCCATGATTACATACACCCCTAGAGACCCTCTGGAGGTGAGATTCTGCATCTCACAATGTTATTTAACCAGGAAAAAATTGACTAAGTAAATAAAAAATCTGCAGGATGTGACTTCATCATGCACTGTTGACACCTGCTTCTATGATTTAAAGGATGTTACTAAGAATATCAGGGTTGCTAATGTAAATGATGAAGAAATCAGAGGTCAATCATGTAATAATAAATATTAGCATAGGTTTCCCAAGGCCAGAAGTGCCTGCAATGGTAATTGGAATTATGATTTAACTCTTGAATTATGTGATACTGAAAACACTTTGTTCTCTGCTGCTTTCCTGGAACTGCTCCATTAAAGCCAAGGAGACAAACTCCAATTTTATTGAATCCAAGAATTCATTCCCCTTTTCATGAGGATGCTTTTTCTTTCATGTAGGCACCCCCCTCACCCTGTACATGAAGTTGCTGTGTTAGAGGGGTGTCCCTTGTGTTCCTGCTGCTGATCTGAGGATGCAGCACCCCAACTCTGCCATATTCAGGATAAGGTGAAAAAGAGGAAAACTCCTCCAAACAGCACTGCAGGCACAAAGGAAACATCAAATCCTTCCTCGACCACAAGGCACTTCCCTATGGAACACCAGGATAAAATGCTCTCAAAGTGCATTAATGCAACAGCCAATATATTAAATTTGATGGAAGACTGGTTCCAACAATATAGTTTAAATTGACAGAATACCTGAAGCTCATGGCACTATTTACAGCATCTCTGAATTACTCTGGACATACAGAAAACACAAACACACACACACACACACACAAAAAAAAAAAAAAAAAAAAAAAAAAAAAAAAAAAGTGGCTGCAGCTTTAGAATAATTCATTCTGGAGTTATCCAGCAACATCTTGGGCAGCAAAAAATCAGCCCATCAGCCAGGCTGGTGCTGGGAGGAAATTCCAGAGGGTGAGGGGCTGGCAGTGGTTTAAAGCAGTGGGTGACATCCTTCCCCAGCTCCAGACACCCCTCCCTGCACTGCAGGCTGCTGTCCCAGAGCATCTGAAAGTCAGAGGCAGCTGCATGAAAATATTTTCAGTAAAAGGAGTTGCTGGGTGCTGCCTGTCTTACCTGGGGATTCCTGCCAGGACTGCAGACAGCTTTGGAAATGCTGCTAAATCTGGTTTTTGTTTTTTTTTTTTTTGCATGGCAAAACCCCTCAAAAACTAATCTGCTAATGCTGTGTGAATATTTTTGGGCTGTTTTCCTTCCATTCCTCTAACTCCTTGCTGATGGGCAGCTCTCAGGAGTCATGTTGGAGCTGGTGTCTAATGCTGGAAGAAATCTGGATACGCCACGAGCGTTTCAACGCCCTTACACAAAAGTCTAAAATTAGGTCATAAATTATATAATCTTGCAAGGAAACAACAAATTTAATGACTATGCCAAACCAGAGATAAAAGCTGAGGAAGGAAATAGCATCTTGCTCATTAAATATTAAGGATCAGATCCTTCAAACATTTTCCAGTGATGAACTCTGTGGGAGCTTGGCATCTGTATTTGTGTGTGTTCTATAGAATGTGCTTATACATCACATACAAGTGCTGGGTGTGATTTATGGAGCACACACACATAGTAAGTATATTTATAATGCATAAATACATTCCATCAAGAGCAGAGAAGGTGATTAGTGAGAGTTTCCTAAGAGGTTTAATCAGATATTTTGATGGCTTATTTCCAGTGTTGCTCCAAAAGCATTTTTCATTATGGGGCACTGGGAGAGAACAGGTAGAGTAGAGCCATCTCCTTTTCCCACTTACAGCAGCTTTCACATCACATCCTCAGTGGGCCTGAAGAACCCTGTAAAGGAAAAAAGATTACCAAGATATAACAATGGATTTGAAAATTCCCTGCAACCTTTGAATCCCCCCCTAACGCTGCTGTGCCCCAGCCTTTCTTCTCACCTTACAGGAGGCAAATCTGGTTTGATCTGTCTGAAACAACACAGGGGTGAGGTCTTGTGCATGTTCCCTTAAAAGCTGGATGGGATTCCCTCAGGCCCATGGCTGTGCTGATGTCCTGAGTATGATAATGAGAGGGAATGGGAATCTCTGATGGAAAAAGGCAGATAGCACTCCCGTCCTTGCTGTCGTCAAAGCCTGTCTGATAACCATGTCCTTTTCTTCAAAGATTTGAGTCATTTGTGGATTGACTACATAATCCTTGTGCTGGAGCCTGGGAAAACTGCTGTTGATGCCCTTGGCAAATTCTTAGCCTAAAAAAGCATGAAAAAGAGGACCAAGTAATTTCAATTCCATAAAATACATTAAATGCAGCACACAGGTATGTAAATGGGAAACTCCATAACTGTAATTTGCCCATTTAGAGCCTGATCTAAAGGCTATAAAAGTTAATTTGCAATCTTTTCATTGATTTTAATGCCCTTTAAATCAGGCCCATATTATTCACTGCATATCATGTTTGTTTCAGTGCAAAAATGTATTTATGTAAAATGTGAGTTATGTGGATTATAACATGTGCAGATCCACTGCTTATTGTGCAAGGCAAAGCTTGTGAAATTTACTGACTTTAGCAACACACATAAAATACCAAAACCAAAATAAAGTCCCAAATAATGATTAGACATTTTAAAAGTGAGATTGAAAAAAAAAAAAAAAAAAAGAGGAGGCCTTATTTCATTATGTACTAATACAACCTAAATGTATTTTAAGGATCATGAAATCCAAATGGAAATTTGCACAATTCTTCATTTCCGACTGCAGCGGTTCAACAAAAAAAATTACATGTAAATGATTCAAAACCTCTCAAAGAAACAGCACTCTTTTTTTCTAATTTGGGGAGAAGAAAAAAAAAAAAAAATAAAGGGTTTCAACCCAAGCTCAGCAAGGGATAACAGCATTACAGGCGCTGCATGGAGAATTTAGCCACTCATAATTCCAAATCCTTCTCAAATGCTTTATTGCTATAAGGTGGCTCATAGCAGCCTCTACACAACAGGACTCCCATAGCATTAACCATGAGAGATAGGCTTCCAGAAAGAAACTATAGCAAAGTAATTGTAAATCTCTAATGATGCATAAAACCGAGCTGAATTGGTCCTGAATTCTCAGCATAAAAGAAATGAACCATCAGAAGAACCAATTCTGGTGGCAGTATAACACACCCCAGTGTGGAAACTGTTTATGGTGTTTGCTGCAGTGGAAATATTCCCACTAATATGCAAGGGACAGGAATTCATTAAAAAGGCCTGAATGCTGCAGCTTCTGGGGATGCCACATGTGACACTAAAAACAAATTGTTAGCCAAAAAAAACAAAACCTTGTCTGTACCAAAGCAGGTCATTGGCTCAGCATGCTCAGTATTGCTGCACAATAAATTCAGTGGCACCTGCAGGGTTTTAAACTCACCTTGCAGGACCTCCAGGGTGGTTTTGTGCATCTTGGGGGGTTTGGCAGCACCAGGCTGAGCTTTGTTGGAACTGTGCACACCATGATGGACTGGACTACTTGGACAGATCAGACTGAAGCCTCATCTCCCTCCAAAAAAATGCTGTGCCTGACAGGACACCTGACCTGGGAGCTCCAGTGGTGGCCTCAGGGGGACATGGCCATAGGCAGCTCAGAGATCTATATGTGCTAAAACCCAAACTCTTCACTTTCCTTAGAAAGTTTAGCCAGATAAGCACCCAATAAAATATTTAAAACCATAATTAATGACACCATTTCATTAATTCACATTGCAATCCACAAAACTCCACCGACACACCCGGCTCATTCCAGAAACACCAACCTGGACCCTCACCAGTCAATCCATCACTGTGGAGAGCACCTTGCTCCAGGAACAGATCAGATAGAATACCTGGGACACCAGGAATGCAAGAACAAGAGGCTGCACACGTTTCCTCACACAGCCTCATCCAGGAGCTCCAGCAATGCCATAAACACCATTTTTTGGAGGCGAGGAACCGTCGCGCTTTTGCGTCCAGTAAATCTCTGGATTTTTTTTTTTTTTTCTTTTTTTTTGGCATTGCCAAGAGGTGTGGGAGCACGGGATGAAGCTTTGCTGGCACCAGGGCATCTGTCCAGTGAGAAGCAGATTGACAGGGCTGGAATGGCTGGGTTTGTTTCTCATTTCACAGCTCGGGAGAGGCAGACATCTGAGAGCTCGGATGCTTCACTGCACGGCGTCAAATCCGGCCGAGGCACAGATTTGAAATCTGCATACGTGGACAAAAAGAGGGTGTATTTGAAATTAATTACAATTTCCAGGCACTACCCAGAGAACAATATTTACCCATAATAAGCATGCACCAAGGAATGGCACATTTATTGCATGGCTTTTAGTGAAGCTGCAGTTTTCCACACTCGTGTGTAGGACTCCAAGGCTTAACTAGGACTTTTCATTTATAAAAGCATTTTAAGGAATTCTCTTATAAAAATAAATTAAATATCACTGATTTAAAGTCAAGCTAAAATGAAATGAAATGCAAGTGACCCACTGGGACTTCCTATGCTTGCAGTTGCATTTATCTGCATCAGACACAACACATCAGTTATAAAACATCCAATAATTCTGTATAGGTGTTACAGCCTTGCCTATAATCCTACTGGAAATTCTGGGAAGAAGAAATGAAATTTTCCAAATAAATATCCTCCTTGTGAATAAATATAACAATAAAAGAATAGGAAAAATGAGAAAAGAAGGGTGACCCACAGCAAGTGTAAATTAAAAATTAATTAATTCACGCTGCTACAAACTTCCTTCCCATTGGTGAGGGACTGGCACTGTAACCATCCTTTTATTTACCTCTGATTTATGGGTCTTACCCTGTGAACAACTTATAGGTGCTCATTTTGGAAATAAAAATCCAAACTAGCCAACCTATTTCCCTGAGGATCCCACAGCAGGAAGTGCTGCCCAAGATGCTCCAGCTGACACCTCTCTATTCCAAGGTACCTCCATTTTTCCCAATCAAATCAGAACTCTAATTAAAGGTAAACAAGAAGCTAAAGTGAGATGAATGGTTTATAGGTGCTTCATGCTTCCCTACATTGATTAATAGATAAAGAATTCATCCCTCCACCAAATTAGTTGACAAACCCAGCTGTAATTACTCCCTGTACACGATGATTTGGAGGCACAGGGAGCTCCAGCAGGGGCTGAGCTCCAGCTCCCTCCAGAGATATTTTGTGCTGCTTGGCTGCACTCACCAGGTATTTACACTCCACAAATCTTATATTTGTATTCCAAGCTTTTCAATATGGCTTTCATTTGGAATTAAAGCAGGGGTGGTCATTCTTTCATGGAATGCCATTACTTGTCAATCAGGTTTGCAGAATGGGCAGCTGCCCTGGACTCTGCTATTTCATTGTTTGGGGAGTTTAATTTTTCCTTTTGTTTTCCTGTTGTTGTCCTGCACATTACTCTGCTCTGTGAGCAGCAAGCACAATTTTCTTTCACCTATGGATGGAATTTTGTGAAAGCAGCACATTTGCCATCTCAAAATCAACCCCAAAGTTGATCCAGAAGACAGCTGACCAGTGCTAAAGCAGAGCACTACAAGAGAAAAGCACTTCAGGCCCTGCACCAAATATTGCCTGGCCACCATGGGCCAGGCTGGAGGCATCCAGAGATGGGCTCCAACTTTTGGAGAATGCATTGATTGAGTTATTTTTAAGGAGTTTGCTATTAGAATAATTAGTGGTTATTAGAGTAGCAACCAGCAGCTGGTGGATACAGGGATTTGTGTCCTTCACTGATTACTTTCCAGTTCAAGTTTTGCAAGGGGGATCCAGCCCTTGAGATGGAGATTCCTGTGCTGAAAAAACAGGAATCAATAAATCTATTCGAAAAAACATAATTTCATTTTCCTTCTTAACCAGAAATTGAGATACACACATTTCACCCTTCCTGCTTTTCCCTGACTTAAATATATCCTGTGTTATGTAAGTAATTGTTTTGAACCCACTCTAGGACACAGCCAGGGACATGACTCCAATAACACATTATCAGTAAAACAAAGCAAAACAGTTTCATGTCCCTGCTGGGTTTGTATATCCACTCTTAAATGAGCAGATTGTCTCATTATTCACCCTGATCTGGTCATTGTATGCTTAGTCACAGCTGTCACAACAGGTGCCCGAGCAGCCTCCCCTCTGTGGCACTGCCTTTGCTCTCTGGAGTTTGTTGGCACATTCCTCTGGTGGCTTTGCTGTTCCCTCTCTGGCTCTTTCCATGCTCACCTTCCTCATTCCTTCTGAAATCACCCCAGGCTGGCAAACTCAGGGTGTAACAAACCTTCATGGTGGCCATCAGTCCTTCACCAGCTGATGCTCCTCATCCCATCACACAAAAACCACTGACCCATCAGCTTTGGCCATGGTTCTATTGCCTGGACTTTTCCCTTCTCTCCCAGTGTCTCCAGTGACTTCTCCTCATGGAATTAGAAATTCCAGGACAAGGCAGGGCTAGAGGCTGATTCCCCCACTAGCCCAGACCATGCCAAGCGACAGCAGGAGTCTCCAGTGAGTCGAGAATTTCCTTGGGCTCTTGTCCAACTTTTTATTTAACAAGAAAATTCTTTGAAAACAGCTTTAATGCCCCAAGATATCATCTCTTCCCTTTTATTCCTTTTTAATGTCCTCTGGTGGTGGTTTGGGGTTCCCAGGGTTGAGCACAGAGCTGCTCCCCTCCTGTTCCTCTGCTCTCACTGCAGATTTACACAGCACATTTTCCCACTGAGCTCAGCACTCACTGGGGATCTTTTACTGCTGAAAATCCTGAGAGTTCTTCAATTATCAGCACTGTGCCACTGTGCACTAACAAACTTTATCTAATACAGCAGCATATCAAACATTTTTAGTTCTGTAACAAATGTTTTCTTAGCTGGAAGCAAATCTCCTCTGATATTAAAGTACCTCCAAATAAAGAGACCATTTTACATGGATTCTTTTTCTATTGTCTTTAAGGAGTATGTTGCAGGTTAAGGGCAAAATATAGACAAATCAAACTCTTTTATGTTTTGTAGACATCAGAATTTAGAGTCTAATTCTTGAAATGATGTAATCCATCAGTCCCACTGAATTCCAAAGGCTGGTGAGGAAGAAACTAGGCTGAAAGCCAGGAATGCAACCTGTATCAATCCCCTGAAGCACTGAAAAGATTTCTATAATTTTCCTTCAATAAAATTCCAAAGGAGCAAGGAAAATATCCAGTTCTTGATTTACAGAATAAATAAATTCAGTGCACGACTACTACTAGTACTACCATTTGTTTCCTCTAAAAAGCCAGAGTTAGGAGCTAAAACAGGCTAAAAGTTTCTATCTCAAGTTTCATCCTTTTGGGATTATAATCTTCTTTTCTCCCTAATATACCCTTTAAGCCTTGCCCTCCCACTTCCTGCATCATGGAAACACAACTTCTTACAGCTGAGAACAAAGTTTCACCAAAATCTTCCATGTATTGCCACCATTTTTAATGCAATTTATTGCCTGAAAACCAAAAGTAGAGGCAGTGTCGTGTTCATTCAGATTCTCTTGGTCACCTCCACTTTAAATAATTCATCCTCCCCCTTGTTACATTTTATAACTCTTTGGGAGTATTAATTAGCACAGGGAGCTAAATTGACTTAAATTCTTGCTGCCTTAAAACTGAGTAGGGAATTAATTCCTCTCTTATCCTCCCTCTTCTTCCATGTTACTTAAAAAGTAAAATAATTCTTTCTGAGGTTTGTGGTTTGAGCTTTTCCAGGATGGGGAGTGCCCCAGGCTGAGCTGAATGGGAGCAGCAATACCTGAATGCAGGTATGGACTGATGGTCAAGAAAACATAATTCTGCAAAAAAATGTCAACAAATTTAGAGGGAGGAACAAATCTGAGGGGTGATTTAGTGGGGAACAAACCAGAACAGAAAGTTGATATCTTACAAAACCAGCAGTGCAAAGGATCTGAAGGAAAGGAGCTTGGCCACTGCTTTTTATTTTTTGTCTTTATTGGGGTTTTTCTTTTATTTTTGTGCTGGTGGTGGTTTTGGGGGTTTTTCTTTACCTTGTTTTGTTTGCTTTATTTCATGGCTTGGCTTAACATACTTTCTCCAAAAATCATTGACCAGCATAAAAGAAACCTCTATTGCTCCAGACATCCCTTCACCAAAGGGAGCAGGACACAGCTCCACCCATGGGGCAGGAATCAGCAGCTTTGAACCCACTCTCATTCTCAGCATTTCTATCCTTATAAAACCTTCATCTTCCACATTATTAAGCTCTTCTTACTCAAAGATCCCAAAAAGGTGGCAGTGTCAAATACCCAGCCGGGAGTTCAAGGCCTCTGTGGGTGAGGAGACATTTTAGAGC
Organism: Erithacus rubecula; assembly: GCF_903797595.1. Lineage (NCBI taxonomy): Eukaryota > Metazoa > Chordata > Aves > Passeriformes > Muscicapidae > Erithacus > Erithacus rubecula. The sequence goes on along the minus strand of NC_136667.1, from coordinate 4,270,873 downwards.
ATAATAACAACACAAAATCTTTATCAAAGATTGTCAGAGAGCTGGAATTACCAGTGGCTATCAGTCAATAATTGTTGGAGTAAGTGATGGATAAGGGATAACCCTTCCCAAGCAATTCTGCTGTGGGAATGAGAAAAGCAGCTGGAAGGAATTCATAACTAGAACCTCACAGAGCTCAGAGAAATGTGATGTATAAACAGATTATTATTTCCTGTGGATATTGATGATAAATGAACTGGATTTGGTATGTCTGGGAAATATCACCACCCTCCAAGCCACCTCAGCTCCCTGTGGCTGAAGGCAAAAACCTCTCCTGCAACTTATGAGAACTCAGGGAAAAAAAAAAAAAAGAAAAAAAAAGCAATGAATATCTGGGTCGTTGGAAATACAAAAGTTGCACATTCCTCTTGCACATTTTTCATTTAATTAGTATTTCCTGGGGGCTTTCAGTGTAATGAGTCATTGATTATTGCAAGGAGTGCTTTGTAGGGTAAATTAATTCATTTAAGAGAAACAGTAAGAAGTGTTAAGTAGCTGGATAAATAAATAAAAGGCAAAGTGTTTTGGTCATTTGGTTCAAGTCAGGCCCAGGGGACCCCCATTTCTCTAAATCAGCTACTCAGTGAGCACACCAGTAGCTGCCCTCCCCTTTCCTTGTCTTTACCTGTAGCCACAGCTTTTATAAAATAAGAAAAATCCTTATAGATCAAGCAAAAATAAAGAAAACTCTGTTCCTTTGCTGAAAATCAGATTGCCAACCTGACAGCTAATTACATGAGAAAATACATGTAAAAAATGGAGTTCCCACTTAAATTAGAAAAAAAATTCTATTTGTTACATGTACATTTTGAGTAATAAACAGAATTTCTAATAAGAAAATAAAGCAGAAAGAGTACATTAAGGTCAAAAAAGAGGAAAAGGTGATGTTTGGAAGAACTGGTTGTACCTGTGATATTAATCTTAAAACATGGACATGGGACAGGACTAAGGGTATGTCAGGTTGCATTACCTGGCTTTTCACAGGGCTTCCAAAAAATATTCTGAGGAAAAAGTCGTTGAAACAAGAAATCTCTTCAATGCAAAGAAAGCTGGAAAAGGAGTAATTTTCCTCCTTGGGACATCTCTGATTCTTCTTAGCTGAAGCTGTATTGGTATTTATCAATATATTTATGCAGGATGTGATTCACCAACCCAGTCAGCAACTGGCTTTAAAGAATCACAGAGGGGAAATAAAGAAACAATATAATTCCTCATGACCTTACCTCGAGCTTATTCCCACCATGAATGAGCCAGGATCACAAAAGATTTGGCACCACAAAAAATATGGGTTATAGTTGGTGAAGATCCCAAACTCCCTGCAGTGTTAAACTCCATAAATCAGGGGAAATGTTGCCTCTATTTGGACTGAACACAGAGCTACAACATCCACACACATCGTGGTTCCTTTGGTGGTTTTTATTGTTAAGAGAGGTTCCCAATGTGCTGGAAGGAAACTTCTTTCCACTGGTCTCCTTTTGTCTTCACAAAATTTGCTTTTTGCTACCTCCAGCTTTGGAAATTGAATTTTAGGTGTTGGCCAGAAACACTCCATGAAAAACCAAGCACAGAAAGGTAACAACCACCTCAGTTTTCAAATATTTCTTCAATTCACACCGTGAAGAAATAGAGAGGGAAAAAAAATACCTTTATACAGGAAATTATTCATAGAAATCACAATCTGAGCAGGGGAAATGCTAAATTCAATAAGTAAATTAGTCATTTATAATATGCACTCAGATCTAGCCTGAGATGTGCTATTAACTCATTTTAAGCTGCAAAACTCTGGGGACAAGAGCCACGTTTTCCATGTTGGGACTTGCAGAGTCAAATTTAAACCCATTAATGGTTCTCACCAAGCACCAGGGCTCTGAGGTGGCCTCACTGAGCAAACTCCATTTATCCAAGGTTCTTCTTCCAGTAAGGAACAGCAATCAGGCTACATAAAAGCTGAATTTAAAGCCCCAATTTAAAATAGGGTGTGTAAAAAGTAGCCAGGGTCCTTTCCCTCCCTGGAGATCCCTGTTTTCCCAAAAGAAAGGCAGATTTTCAGGATTCATTGTGCATTATTTTCTGCTGGTAAATGACTTAGCTCCTGTGTCTGCAGCACTGCAGGGGACACTCCTGCTTGGGGACAGATCTGGACTCACCCAGCCCTGTCCAGCACAGAGCCTCTCCCAGGGAGCTCAGGGAGTTCCACCCTTGCCTTGAAAAAGAGGGGAGAGAAAGGTGCCTTCGCAAGGTCAGCAGGCAGGTGAGTAAGGAATGATTTATAGATTAATAAATTTTGGATTTTGGGGTGACTTCAATGACAGAAATTTACTTGCTGGGAGCTCATGAATCTGGGGGAGTCTCAGAAGAATGCAGAGGAGCCCTGGCACAGGCTGCCCCATCCCTGGGAATGTTCAAACCCCATTTGATGGGATTTGGAGCAACCTGACCTGGTGGGAGATCCCTGTCCACAGCAGCAAGGCTGAGGTTGGAGTGAGGTGATCTTTGAGGTGCCTTTTAACCCAAACCCGTTTGTGATTCTAGGATTGAGATTTTTCACCAGGCACTGGTGATGCTGATGTTGAAATGGTTGTTAATATCAGGCTTTTTCCCCCAGATCTGTTTGATTACTAAAAATAACATAGAATCATGCAATAGTTTGGGTTGGAGGGGACCTTAAGGATCACCTAATACCAGTATGCAATGAGAATGTTCACAAAAAGAGCTGAGTTCTGCCCTATTATTATCTTTGTAAAATATTTTTTATTTTCTAGAAGTTGCATATGTTGATCCTTGCAATGCCTTACAAATAATGCATTTATCCATCATTTAAACCGTACATTATAATTTATAGGTTAGTTATTTTATTTTGGTGTCAATCAAAGTGGGAAGCTGTATGAAAGAGCTTAGATTAGGAGAAAGATTTTTCATGGTAAGCTTTAATAAAATAACGATGACATTATAAGAGCTATCAAATAAAAACCTGCCATCTAGTAAGCAGCTTGTTCCTGTTTATTTAAATGTTCCACTTTGTGCTTGTTTGTAAAAAGTTAATCATCACAGCAAAGCTCAACCTGTGGGAATAGGTGAGTCTGCTAAAACCTGCAGCACTGAGCAGTGAAAATGGGGTTGGAAATTTCAGCTCTTTTTATTGCAGAATAAAATCTCCTTCTGGAGATGAACAGGAAATAAAATAACTCCTGTATGAGGCAAGGTGAGGATTATCCCTGTCCTAGCACCTCCCTGTGCAACCTGACCTTGAATGTTTGCAGGGATGGGGCATCCACCACCTCCCTGGGCAGCCTGTGCCAGTGTTTTGTAAAGGAATTGCCTCCTAAATCTGTTTTGCCCTTACTCCACCAGGCTGGAGGCTCCAGTGGCTCCCAGGGATGGTCCTGCTGAGCAGCCACCTGCTCCCTTGCATTCCACAGACTAAAGTGCATTCAGAATTTATTCATCAAAGTTATTCTTGAGGAACCAGCTCTCCTAACACCCTGTACCCCAAAACACACCCATGTTCTCTGATTTCTCTGATCCCAGGGGAGCACATTCAGCCTGGCTGCTCCTCCCCAGTGCTTCCCAGCAGGAAAAAAGCAGGATGCCCTGACTCCTCACTCTGTGCCTGCTGCCCATGCACAGAGGTTAAACCCTGACACTCCTGAGTATATGGCAGAGCTCTGCCAGCTGCTGATAAATGAGATTTCAGGATGGGCCATGTTCAGTCAGGGGTGTTTGGGCTTGTTACACCCTCTCCTGCTGTGGCCCAGCCAGCCATTCCATATGGAGTGGTGGGAGCAGTGCTGGCCACACCTGCTGGTGGCCTTGGGGCAGCTTTGGCAGCAGCCCTGCCCAGAGCCCCCCATAAATCACACCCTGATCTCGTGGCTCCAGATGGGAATGGACCATGAGCACAGATCTTACAGCTCTTGGCACTGTGGTGCTGAGCAGTGGCAGCACGGGGTGCTGAATGCTCTCTGTGGGAATGGGGTGTTCTCCGTGGGAATGGGGTGTTCTCCATGGGAATGGGGTGTTCTCCATGGGAACAGGGTGTTCTCCACAGGATTGGGGTGTTCTCCACAGGATTGGGGTGTTCTCCATGGGAATGGGATTTTCTCCACAGGATTGGGGTGTTCTCCATGGAAATGGGATGCCCTTGGAGCAATGCAGACCACCAGCCCAAATTACTCCAAGATCTAAACAAATCCTGGTCTTTCCACCACCCTGCAGAGGAATGAGTCCTCCTCACCTGACACCAGCATTTCAGCACACAGGTGCCTGGAAAACAACATTTCCCCTTTGAAGAAGAAAACCCCTCTTAGCCCCACCTCTTCCATTATTTTTCCTGTCTAGAGCAAGCTGTTGTTTTTGGTGGTGCTGTTTTCCTGCAGAAAGGAGCAGGTTAACCTGTGTCATTTGGAAATACCATTTGCCTTCTTCCCTCCAGATGGAAACTCTTTGGTTTCTGCTATCACTAAACACACAACTGAATCAAGATATGATCTGCTAACATATTCAAAATGATGTTTGGCCTGAATATATTTTTTTTAGCTTCAAACATCAATTTAATTTCATAATGAATACATGCTTCATCTCATAACATTTCATTTTTTCATACATTTAGCAAAATTGCTTAACTGATACTTTTTTTTCCCCAAACAGCTTTATTCCTACACTAAAGAAATGCAAATCAAAAACTTGCACTCTTATATAATGTGCAGAATTCCCTACTGTTGGTTCAATTGCTAAATTCTAAAATATTCATAATAACTATATTTTTACAATATTAATTTCATATTCTGATTCTCTTTTTAAGGAAAAGCACATCAAGACACACAAGCAGAATTTTGCAGGTCTCAAAATGATTTTCATTTTTGTTGGTCCCCCTCTCCAGAGGGGATCCTCCCCAGTACCCACCACGTGTGTTCCACATCCCAGGAACGTTATCAGGAGCACCAGTGAGGCACATCCAGCCTCCCTTCCTAAGCCTAATGCCCTTTGCAATTCTTGTCTGAGCAGTTGTTAGCTGAAGACAAGACGACTTATTTCCATTCATTCTCTGCATAATCCACCTTATGAATTTCCACTTCACCTACCCACCCAGCCAAGGAGCCAGAAATACAAAATATTTCCCACTGTGTTTTAAACCCACATCCTCCTGGATACACGATAAGAGCTTAATAGCTTTGACACTGCACTGTTTTCATATTCATGCCTAAGTTATGGATACAGCAACAGATCAGCCCTTCTTTGTGCTTGGCATTGGCTCTGCTTCGCTGCTTTAAACTGTCTGAGTCAAGGCCACGTTTTTAATGCCATGGAGCTCTATTCAAATACCAGTGTGACCACATTTTAAAAGCCACCCTGTACCACTTCATTGCCGCAGATGTCCTTTACATCTGGCAAGGGCCGTTTCTCTGCGTGTCAACAGTAATTCAGTTTAACAGCTGTCTCTTTTGACAAGCTTAGTGTCAGACTCTAAAATGACAGGGTGACAGTTTTCCTTTTCTTTAACAGAACATAGTGAAAATTAACTGTTTGAATGCAGGAGCACCAAACGCCTCCCGAATACAGTTTGGAGTCAAGGGAATGGGATTGGGAATTGTTGGTATTAACAACCCCAAATGGAAACCTAGAGGGCCTGAAAAATCCCAGCACTGCTCCTGGAACTGAGATTTTTACCTGAAATCAAAATGTCCAGCACTCAGAAAACCTTGAGTTGAAGTAGATGTTGGAGGGAAAACCTGGGAATTTGCACACTGGCATGATGAGGGATTTTCCTGGATTGCAGGAAGACACAGGACAATATTCCATGTATTCAGTTAAAGTGCTTCTCAACACAGCAACTAAAGTCACCCCATGTCTCAGCTTTCCAACATCACTCTGTACACACAGGTTTTCCACAAATTTCAGGCCTCAAAAAACACCTCAGTATAATTTCTAGAACTACAGGACTACAATTGTTCTTGTAATAATACTGTACATCTTCATGATTGAAACCTCAGCAGCAAAAGCAGCTTGTGGACAGTAACAAAGTGCCACCATGATTTATGAACCACCAATAAATGCTATCAAGACACCTCTTTAATCTGGTGCAAGAGTGAGCTTTATGAGGCTGCTTGTATTTGGCTCACATAAAAGGGAATTTGAAAATATATAAACCTTACACTATGTGTATTTAAACCATGTACTGATGGCAGCTGTACACTGGGTCACCTCCTTGGGTCTCTGCTCTTCAGGGATCAGGATCTGAGGATGGAAGATGCCTCCCAAATTCAGTTCTTGGCCAACCTCAAAGGTGGCTGCAGTGACACTTGATTCCATCTCACACAATTTGTTTTTAAGATTTTCTATTGTTTGTTCCTGGGTAAACAGGTACAGCTAAAGCATAATAGGATAACCAACAAAAACCCAACAGGTTGAAAGGATGGAAAACCAAGCATAATATTGAAGCTCCTTTAGTAATTGCTTTTGTTTGCTTAATGTTGCCGTAAGGAAGAGTTTTTTTACCAAGGTACCAGGACACTGGCACAGGATACTCAGAGAGGTGGAAGGTGCCCCATCCCTGGAAACATTCAAAGTTATCTCAGACAGGCTCTAAGCAGGCTGGTCCAGCTGAAGATGACCCAAATCAGGACAGGGGGTTGGGCTGGATGGTATTTAGGGGTCTCTTCCACCCCAAACCATTCTCTGATTCAAAGAAAAATACTTGTATGGAGTACCCACTATTACAACATGTGGCCACCTCATGATATTTAGAACAATCCACACTCAAATGCCTTCAAATATCTCTAAAAGCCACACTCCTTTTATCAGCTGGAACAGAGATTTCCCATGTCTCAGCCTCATAACACAGCCCACTTTTATTCAGCCCTTTTAAACACAATTTGTCACGACCTGCAGAAGTCACTGTCCACCACTCCGTACCCAGGTCTCTCCTACAGCAAAACCTTGTCCCTGTGCTGCAGGGGCTGGGACAGAGATGCTGACAGTGCCACCTCCCTCCCCACTCCTTTCTCACCCCCACACCCCTTGTGCTCATTTCCATATCCTGAGAATTCATACTTTCATAGCCAGAGGTGAGTCTCTGCAAAGGGAACACGTTGCTGGGGTTTTATTAATTTATCATGAAGCTCAGTTAGCTGCAAACACATATTTTTAGCACAACATCAGCCCCATGGGACGTGCAGGTCGCTGCCTTTGGAGGGGTGGGTTGTTATTAGTATTGCACTCAGAGCTCAGCTGCACAAAACACAGAGAATCACTTTAAACACTTCATCCCCCTAAAACCTCTCACATGCCTGGAACACTAATAATTCTATAACTTAAGCTGAACAGAGTACTATTCAGCTGTAAATTTTATGGCTACCCTCTCCACCTCTTATGAAGTGTGAAAAGAGGCTTCATATCTGTCAGTCTTTGCTCAGAAATGACTTTCGCTGATTACTTAAACTTTCGTTAAATAAGCTTTCCACAAGCTGTAAAAACAGAACACAGTAGGGAAAAAATTGGCTCTCTTTTAAAAGTGCTGTAAAGTCTCTTTTTGAATGAGTAATTAGAAATGTGTAAACTCATTTATGGATATGTGAGAAGCACACGCAAAAAAAAAATTTGACATTCCATGCAAGTATTTCTGTGTGCTATCAAATTTCATTGTATTTCACAGAGACCCAAACTATACAGACCCAAAATACACATACATTAGTGGACATGGCTTATTTGCCAAGGAGGAATTTACATACAGTACAAGTAAAACATCCTAATTTAAATCTATGACAATGGATACTCACATTCTTAAAGAGAAATCACAGCTGTTTGTCTTTCCTCTCATATTTATACAGATTGCAAAGCTGTTGACAGAGCACGATTTGAGCTGGGCCTTTCCAACTGCTTACTGTTATTTTTATTGCCATTGTCAGCTATCTTTTCCATATCAGGATTAAGCTTAGATGAAGACGTTCTGATGTCCCAGACCCACACAGGAACACCCAGGTGGTCAGGCAGGGAGTGACAGATCCCACATCCCTGCTTCTCATCCCCTTAAAACTCCCAAATCCTTTTAAGTTAAACCAAATTTCCATCTTCCTTTCCCACACAAGATGCTCGGCAGCCTCTTTATGTCTTCATTTGTTTGGGGCACTTTTCCTCCCTTGAAACTTGCATTGTTTGTGCTGAAATTTGCTTTGCCTCTGGCAGCAGGGGGTGAGCATCTCATCTCATCTCATCTCAGCAGAAGAGAGAGAAAGGCAGGAGTGAGGGAGATGGGTGGTGCCCCTGTGTGATTTCCCACTTCCCTGGGAGAGGGGACAGGGCATCTGGGGGCCACGGGGCTGGAAATCATCCCACCCCTCCCAAGTGTTTGCTGGGGGATGTCCCGCTGGGCACAGCACTGTGCACTATAAATAGTAATGTCTTCCATGCTCCTCTCAACGCTGAGATCTGCAGGAGGGGAAATAGTCTCAAATCTGTGTCATTTTCAAGGCAAGCAGAGCCAGCCTCATTCCCTCCTCGGCAGGGAAGCTGGAGATGGGGGGAACTCACCCCCAGCCCTGTGGAGATGGGGAAAGCAGAGCCCAGCTGGTGATGTGCAGTGAAGAGCTCCCATTCCCAACCCTTCCATCCCACTTTATCCCACAGGTATTTTCCTTCCCCTCCATGAGCAAACCCAGCCCCTCTGCAGGAAGGTGATGGTCACTGTGGAAGGTTTAGGGGTGACATGAGGAGGTGGCATTAACTGCTCCCCAAAACATCCCTGCTGGGAGGGACTGCCAGGTGCTGCTCCCCCTCTGAACCCCACGGATTTCCAGCTGGAAATGATGCTGAGGAGAGCAAAGAGCACTGCAGTGCTCTCTCCACAGAAGATATTATCAAAATACCTCTCCCACTAAAGATATCAGGTTTGCTATTATTAATTTAATCCCCCAGAGAGTGATCTGCACCCCACCTGCAAAGTCCAATAATTCTGTTGGTTTATGATGATTTCTCCTGCTTCTGCTTCCCAGCCCTGCTCCCAGCCAGTTCCCTGGCAGAGCATCCCCAGCCCCACTTTGGTGCCAAGCCTGTTATAAAACCAACCACGGTGCAAATGTTTTCAAGGAGAAGAACAAAAGTGTGAGAAAGGAAAAGGCTTCACACATCTTTAGCATGGAGAATGTATTTAGTGCTCCCAGAACCTATTAGATGGGGCGATCCAGGCAATTTATTGTTTTGTCAATACCTTTTATTTTGATTTAATAACTTACAAACCCCACGGTCTATCTGTAGAGCAGCCTCAACTTTCTTTACACAACCCCACTTAACTTCCAAACACTTTAACTTTCAGGTCAAATCTCTGTCATATTGATAAATGGGTCTATTTAAATTTTTATCACCGAAGAATTCTCCCTGGTGTGTTTTTCACTATCAGATTTCACGCCCAAAATAACAGGATACTTATTATTTTTTGTTATCCACCACACACAGGAGAAGAGTCACTGCACAAAGCCCAGATGTGGTGGGGAAACAGCTGTAATTTGTCTGCAATAATCTCATTCCTACAGACATTTCATATGGAGGGTGGCTCAATATTTGCAAGAATACTGTGTAAAAAAGAAAAAGAGGGGAAAGCCCAATATGGGATATTTACACTAAATTCAGTCTTCCTTGTGCTAACAAATAAATAGCTCAGAGTATTTTACCCTCACAAGGAATTTCTGTGCACGATGTGGAGGTCCTGGGCAAAGTTTAATCTGATTTGGCCATTGCTTCATTAAGCAAACGAAGAAAAACTGCTACAAAGTCAACAAGTTTTTAAATATTATTAGAAATAATCAGCTGGTTTTCCTGACAATAATCAGGACCAAAACTACAATCCTTATAGCCCTGAGTAGGCTATGGATGTGTTGAACCTCTCCTTTAAATGGTATCAAAATCTGAATTCTGTGGCTACTGTAAAGATAATAAAAACAGATACTGCAGGAATAGAGAAGTGTTTAATGACAAGTCACAAAGAGTTCTACTGAAAGGAAAGCAAGAGCAGGAAAGGTTAAATAAACAGAAACCACAGTGCCTCCCATCTTTCTTACATTACCTTTCAATAACTCTAAGGGAAAATTTCCACTAGCCATAATTTGATTTCCCAGATCTGTGCATTAAATATTTACTCCTAACTATAAACTTATAGGAGACACAAACAAAAACTAATTTGCATTATTAATGATGCAAGAAATGTGATGCTTAGTCCCTTAAGATTCATAATGAAGTAGGAAATGTTAGAGATTTACTTTCTTTTTCATTTTAAAAGGCAAGTTAAAACGATAAAACTTATTTAATTAACAGAGAGTCTATTTATGAATTAGTTGTTTCTGCCAGCAAGAATGTTTTTTAAAAAAAAAAAAAACTGTCTGAAATGAGGCTGAGACTACAAAGAGTCCATTTTCAGCTTGGGAGTCTCAAGGGAAAAATCAAAGGGTTTCTTTCTTTCAACAGTTTGGGTGAGATGATATTTTGAGATGTTGACAGCTGCCAAACTGCAGAACCAGTGAAGAACTACCAAATTGAAGTCGTTTTTATCTTTTTGAATTTTCCTCAATATTCAGCTCGACTTCCTTTAACAGCTCACAACTGAAATTTCTGCTTGGTTAAAGGATTTTTTTCTTCCTTCAGTGCTCATGTCGACTGCTCTGGGATAAACATGAACTCTCTCTTTTCTAAAATCAACCATAAATAATAGAGAACCATTATTATTACTTCTAGTAGCATTTCTCTTTTAGTAATGCATTAATTGGCATCCTTTTCTCCTTTATGTGCCCAGTGTGGAACCAAATTTCAGTGGTTCATCATCTTTATCATCTCTATCCTGCTGAATTTTCTCACTCTGTTTACTTACAAGCAAAACAGAACTAACAGTCCTTAATAAACAGGGTAGAATTAAAAGTCAACATTTAAAACTTGTTTTCTCCTTTTCTGACAGAAGCTGTTTGCAATATTTAAGTCAGCCTTTAGTTAATACAATAATAGTCATAATTACAAGAACAATAGTTAATAATAATAACAATAACAATAAACAATGCTTTCCCTGTGGCTCAGAGTGGTTTTGATTTTTCATTTTCTTGCTAATTCCTGTTTCCACTGCTAAAGTCACCCTTCCTTTTTTAACCCTTTCATTTGTGCCATCCCATGACCTTGTGGTGGTTTCTCCTCTGCCTCAGACATCTGCCCCATGTTTCCTCTTGAAACCTCTTCCCCAGATAATCAATCTGTGCTTGTTTGTCTCCTGCACATATTCATTGATCAAACCAATGTGGAGCAAACTCTTTCCTATCATTGCTCAAGGTTTCAGCCTCTGCTTCAGCTTCCTCACCTGCTTCTGCCTTTCTCCCTCTCCTTGTCACATCTGTGTCCTGAAGAAAAGCACTTTCATCTTCCTCCAAGCCATTTCTGTCTGAATCTGTCCTTTAAGGTCTGTGTGTCCCAGGTGTCCCTCTGTCCCCTGTCACCTCCTGGCCACTGTTCCTGACAGGACCCAGGTGGTCCCACCTCATTTGGGTTTGCTCCCACCAAAACCAGCTCAGGCAGCCCCAGCCTGAGCAAGGAGCAAGTCCAGAGTCGTTCCAGGAGAGCCCCTGGCACTGCTCTAGCACACCCAATTTCTGATGAATGCTGTCCTTACTGCATCAAGCATGAGTGAGCATCGTTTGTGCCTGATCCCCACTCAGATACAGAGAAATTTCTGGAATCCTGCAGCCAACCAAGCCCTGCTCTGCCTCCACCAGAGATCTGACACAAATGTTATTTGGAGATATCAAGAGTGACTTCTGCTGGCACCAACACCTCAGAATTTGAATTAACTGCACTTTGGGTCACTTTCTTGTAAGAAAAAAAAACCCACCCTGATATTTAATTTAAAAATGTTTCAAGAATAGAGGTTCAAGTATTGATCACTGCAGGCATCATAAAAAGAGGTTTTTATGAATTCTCTTAAGAGCTTTATGTCCAGCAAAGGTAGTGGTGTGAGAGAGAATAATATCCCCAGCTGTGCCACAGACCTGTTTCCATCAGTGACCTAAGGACTAATTTACAGTTACACAAGGAATTAGAATGGGTTTCTATATTTTTGTTTCACATTTTTTAGTGCAAAAAGCAGCACATCTTTTAGTGCAAAAAGCAGCACATAACTTTTTTGGGAGAGCTCCTGTCAACACTAAAGAACAACATTCTCCCCTTTCCAAGAGACCTTTGCACATTGTGCTCCTAAACTGGTGAGACACCACACACAAAGTCTTCCTCAACTCTGAAAAGAAGAAATGTAAAAATACAAAGATTATTGGTACAGGATTATTAATTAAGATTAATAGACCACATGAAGACTCTCCAAATGATGCCTCTCACTCAATAAACACAGATCCAACTGGGCAGCCCACACAAGGCAGGTGGGTGTCCAGGGGTGAGCCCAGCCTTGTGCTCTGCACTCATTAATTAATTGTGTTAATATTCTCAGGGATGACCCTTATTCAGCACAGACCTGAAGCAGAGCAGTGCCTGTGTCTCCCCAGGGCCAGAGAAGCTCCCCATGGCCACTGGATCCCAACATTCCACAACCACAGGAATCCAAGTTTTGTTCACCAACCCTTCATCCCCTGCCCTGCTCTGGACATTTCCATTTGAAATCAGCATCTGTCACTCCCCCAAACCAGGTATTTTTCTTTTCTGTCTGAACCTGAATGAAAAAAATCCTGAATCCCCAGGTGCCTGACATCAAAGTGGCATAGAAGGAGCTACTGGGATGGTGTTGTGGCATTAATGCTGCACTAGAAAGGGAGAGCAGATGGGCAGCGAGGAAGCAAATCCTGTTGAAATATGATTAAGTGACACTGAAGATAAGGAAAGCCATGAAAACTAAAGGGCAGGTAAGGAGATTTTAAGTGCAATATAAAAGGGGATTTGTGGCACATGTAATTCTACCTTTAAATGTTTATTAAACATAGATTTATTTTTTTTTGCCTCTCATTTATAGGTACAGATCATTTTGTTTCTCTCTGTGCTGTCTACAGGGATTAGCCAAAGCTGAAGGTTCTGATGCTTTTTGTATCTACTGGATGTTTGTTTTATTCTCTCTCACAAAATACATTTCCAATTACAGATGAAAACAGGAGGCAGAAAGGGAAGAATGTGCCATAAAATATCTCCAGCATTCCCAGAAGAAAAGCCCATGATTTTTTGGAAGATGATGGTTTCACTTCAATCATACTCCAAATCAAGATTTATCCATCTCCGTCTTTGACCAAAGCAAAATCTGATCGTCCTGTTTCTTACCTGTTGCTTGCCAAATTATAAAGTCTTCTGTAAGTATTATGGGATGGAGAACACTATTTTTTTTAATCTACTTTTAAATTATTTGTGCTGATGCAATCAGTCACACCTTTCAATAAATTACTAATTGTGGGCGAATCCTCGTTCTCAGCACCAGCAGAAATAGGTTTTGTTCTCACCTCCCTGTACATGCCCACGGCCACCAAACCCAGCCTTCCCTCTGCCAGGTTTCCTGAGAGCTCATTCCCAGCTTCAGGTGACCCAGAGCCTCCAGCCCTGCTGATCCTGCTGGGACAACCTGCTCCAGAGGTTGCCTTTCAGCACATGGTGCTGCTTCATCTCAGCATTTCTGTTTTCTTCTACCTGCCAGAGGTGAAGATTTAATTCAACAGGATCCCTGGTGGAGGGGGAAAACAGGGAAGGAGCAAGCATGGGATGGATGGATGGATGGATGGATGGATGGATGGATGGATGGATGGATGGATGGATGGATGGATGATGGATGGATGGATGGATGATGGATGGATGATGGATGATGGATGATGGATGGGTGGATGGGTGGATGGATGGGTGGATGGATGGATGGGTGGATGGATGGTGGAAACAAAACCTCATGCCTTTTTTTTTGGCCAATCCTATGTATTTTCCTCCACTTCCCCACAATCATAAATCCAAAGGGCTCTTTCAATCCCCTCTCTGAGCTGTGCTCTTGCTCTGCTCCAGACAAACTCAGGATGAAGGGGACAGAGAAAGGCAGGTGAGTGCAGACCCAGCACTTGGGAAGAGGAGACCTCCTCACCAACCCCGCCAAACCAACTGCACTGAGATAAATATGCACCATTCCCTGCATATAAAATCTGCATTTCTTTTTTATTTGCACTGGAAATCCTGGCTCAGGCCTGTGGCTGGGCTTGGGGTGGGATGTGCTCATCTCGTATTGCTTGCGGCCAGTTAGAAAAATCACATAATCCACCGCAGGTTTAAAACATAATTTAAACCTGCCAAGTCTCATAACTTCCAAGAAAGCAAATTTACCATTAAAAAAAAAATGGTTTCCACTTACTTGATTTTATATTCAGATCTCTGGCACACGGGCCTGCCACCAAAGAAGCCTTTTATGCAAGCACATAATCAACGGAAGCCTTCATTTTCACTGCGGTTGGATTTAATGTGATAATGAATATTCCAGCGTCAGCTCTGGGTAAATGGATGGGGTTTCACCTCAGATTCCCTCCTTTCAGTATCTCACGCAGGCACGGCTTGCTGAGTGGTGAATAATTCAGCAGCACCAGCAGAAGGACACCTGAGCTGCGTTCCCAAGGCGGGCGGATCCCCCTCGCTCGTGTCCTGCCCCGTGTTCCTGCTCTTGTAAACAGCAGTGGAAAAGCTTTATTACCTATTTATGTCTGGCCCTTGCAAAGGAGAACTCTTGGAAAAAATGCATGGCTTCAGCCAGCTGCCTGTGGAAAAATCTCCCTTGGGTGGCCCATGGGAAGGTCCAGCACACAATTCTGGGCAGGGGAGTTTGGTGCTGAATCCCAGACCAGTGCCAGAGCCATGAGGAATGCACATTCCCTAATTAGCAGCATTTATTTTTATTGTCATTTGCAGAGCTGCAGCTGATATTTCACATTCATTTGAGAGCCTCTCTGCAGTTTGCAAACATTTGCCCACCCCATACGAGGCGAATTCTTTCATGCTCATTTCCCAGACACGGAATGTGGCGAAATTAATGTGACAGTGAAACCCTTCCCTTCCAGATTCCCCTGTTTGTCCCCAGATTTAACCCTTGTCACCCAACCAGACCTGTCTGGGGAGCAGCTTTCCAACATAACTGTTAGGGATCTGCTCTTTCTTTGGGCTTCTCACCTATTTCCCAATCATTGGCTGATGTTTTTCCTCTCCTTTTTGCCAGTTTCAAGTTTCCATTCCGACACCAAATGCTTCCCCTCTTTTCCTACTGCTGTTAACACGAGGCAGATCAAACAAACACAAAAGTGTTTTCTCAAAAAATAATCATTAAGCGAATCGTGGAGTTTGGTTCCAGTGACAGCTGAATATTTGTTTCATTAATAAGTCATTTGCAATTAATTCCTGGAGTCATTTCTAAAAGAACATTGTGATGTTTCCATGGTTTTAAAGTGGCAAAACACCAGTCATTCTTTGACAAAATTTTAGTGCAAAGTGCTCAAAGGCAAGCACTGGAAAAATCCAGCCTCTGATGAGGAGTGTCCCTGTGATGTGGGAATGTGGCTCCCATTAGTGGTGAGGCACCTCTCATGCCATCAAATACCTGCATTTAAGGACTCAGGGTTTGAATTCCAGGTGCATGGGTGCTCATGCTGCTCCATTCAAATGATCAGTAATGAAATTACTATTCATTCCTGTTACACAGTAACTATAGAATAGCTATTATATAGTTATAACTGCAATTATTATCATAGTTAAGGGTATTTTTCCATTTAAGTCTCATAAACAATTGATGGAAGCACAACAAAGTCTCCAATACAAATGGTTCAATGTCTCTCTTTTCAATCAACGGCTGGATGAACAAACAGATTTTTATCCTTCTGAAACTGAAGATGCTCCAGCTCACAAAAGCTCTTGAGGCTCCAAAATCACACCAAGATGAAATCTCTCCTTGGAGATCCAAGGGGCTCCATCCTCAACCTACCAAAATCACCTTCTGGGGTGGAATAGGCACCATTTGCATCATTGTTTCATTAAGAATTAAATAACAATTTACCATCCTTCACAGTGCTCTTGCTAACCTTAAGAACTGGCAGAATTTGGGAATAAATAGCACAAGGAAGTATCTCTAATCCTGGGCATCAGCTCGACTTTCACTCTAAATCCCGAGTCCTGACACATGGCCAGCAAAGATGAAGGACATTTCTAAGCCATAGAAACAATTACAATTGTTGTCATCTCACCTTGTCAATAACCTTCCCCCAAAATTACAGGTTAGAGAGGTGTCTGTAATCATTAACAGCCTGGAGGAGAAGCACATTACCAAAGCAACAAACCTCTAATCAACAGAGTGGGAGCAGTGCAGAAGAGAAAAATAACTCCTTAACGAGCCAGTTGCAATAATTTTTTTTTTTTTTTAAATAAAGATCTTACTTGGTACATATAGTTACCACCTCACAGTGGCAGAATTGGCACGATGGAAAAAATGAACATCCTAAATTTCTGCCTACTTTGGAATGTAATTTGCTGGAATTACAGTTTTAGAGAGAAGTGCTTGCAGGTTTTCATATTCAGCAGCAAGAGGGCTAAATCTGTCCATGAACTGACACAGCTCTGAAGTGACACAGAGAGCTGGCAAAAAAAAAAAAAAAAAAAAAAAAAAATTCAAATATTTGGTTCGCAATCAAAAATTAAGAAAAAATATTTTTAAAATTAAAAATGCCCATTCTCAACCAGCCTAATGGAGATGAACAGATGAACCTGGGATCTGGAAAGCAAAGTTCTAGACCCACTCACAAAGATCTTCAAGTGGAAAAGTTCTTAATTTGTCATGAAAATCATGTTAAAATGAATCTTTTAAGTGTTATTGCAATGCCATAATTTATGGGCTAAAAAATTAATAAAGTCAGATAAGAGAATCTATAAAATACCCAGTAAGAAAAAATGGAAGCAATCAATTCTGAACAGTCCATCAATACTCCAGGAGTTGCTACACAACTATTTCTATGGTAAGATGTGACTTTGCCTTGAATGCAATTTGCAAACTATTAACTTGATCCAGTTTTCACTGAAGGAAATGAAAAGATTACCATTGACTCCAGTGAAAGCTGGATTAGACTCTGTTCACATTCACAGTGGGGAGGAAAAAAAAAAATCCTTAATGATTATTTATGCCAGAAATTCCAGTGTAAAAAGCAAAACTGGTGCAAATGTGTTGAAGAATTTGAAGAGAAAAATGAGCACAGTTGATATAAAATATAATTCCACTAAAAAGTAGAAGATTACTAATTACTCTGAATGCACTTATAGAGCAGCTATAGATGTAATTAAATGGCACAAATATACTTTGAAATCCAATTACAGCAATGGAGCAATGATTGCACAGTTGCATGAAGAGTTAAAATAAAATATGATAGCAGATAAATGGGTATATTAGAGAGGCATTATTAGATTTCCTTGCATTTATCCACCACTGAGAGCCACCAACCCTTCCAGCCAGGGACAAATAGGAGAAAACAGATAGAGGAGAGAGATTGACTTCTCCTGCTAAATATAAACAGCAACAACTGAGAGATTTCTACTAAAAAAGATAAAGGCAGAGATACCAGCTACCAATACACAACATACAACAAATCAAAATCCTGAGCCTTATTCACAGCCCTGCAGTTCCACCAGAATTATCAACTTTTGTAAACACCAAACCATAAAAGGAGCAAAACTTGAAAAGGATTTACTGCAGGAAGAGAAAAAATCTCCAAGAAAACACAATATACCAATAAAGAGCCAATTATTGCACCATCAATATTCAGCAGTGGACTATCAGGGCAAAGCTATGCAGATTCCATTAGGAAAAAATACAGCCATGCCTGTCCTTTGGCAGGAGAACATTACTTAGAGATGGGAAAAGGGACCTGCACTTTATTTGTGGGTTTAAATAATAATTTGATACTTTACCCATTATGCTGAGGAATTAACATTTAGAGGAAACAAATGCACGTCCCTTTCTGATTTAAAACTAAGTCAGTTCTTGCTCTGCTTTCTCTTGTCCTTGGAATTCACATTGCCTTAAAATATATGGATATTTATGGTATGTAAAAGGTATTTATAGCATATTCAAGGTTTGCCAACTTTTGAAATCCAAGGGAAATATTCACCAATTGCCAGTAACTTGCTCGTCTCTCTTCCCACCTTACCTGGTTTCAAAATTCAAACATAAATCAGGCACAACCTGAAAGGGGTTTTTTGTGAGAATACCTCACTGGTGAATTGGTAAATGCTTCTTTGGGAGGTTCCCCATTAATAAACAGCTGCAATCAGCCCCATTTCCCAGTTTACCCCCATTTTGGGGTCACAGGCAGAAGGCTCGTAATGGGTTTTATTTTGTGAGGTCACACAGATTGTGTCTGTCCCTCCCCAGGCACAAGTTGGGCTATTAACTTAATCAAAGAGGGGGGGAAAGAATGAAAATAACCCCTAAAATAGTCTCTGATTCTGCTTTTGCTGCAGCACTACAAACAGAAACATCCACACACTCAGCTCTGCCTTGGCTAAGCAAATCTCATAAATGTCTGAATTTCCCATTATGGCCATGATTTCTAGAGGGAGATGAAATCTTTACCTCTCTCTAAATTGATGGGAGTCTCCCTCCTCCCTTCAGATGCCAGAATATGGAAGTAGAAGACTCTCCCTCTGAAGGCTGTATTTTATAATACTCTGATGAGATGCCTTTTGATTTAGGGTTGGCATGAAGGAAGAAAAAAACCCCGTGTAGTCTGCCAGCTCATCTAACCCAACTTTAATCACTTACTGTGTAGACAGCTATATCTGAGCCACTCATCTAAAATCCCTTTAAAGTCAATGGTGAGAAATAGATGTTTTTAGGATGCAATTAATTGATTGGAAGGAAGAGGGATCTATCACATATGGAAAAGAATTATGGCCCAAAGGGCTCTGCTTTTCCTCATTTGCTTTAGAGGAGTTCACACATCTGCATTTGAACAGTCACCCAGGACAGGTGAGAAGAATATCTCCAACCACTATTAACAAATCTCTCTTGGTGTTTTTAAATCAGTTTTCCTGTTCCCTTCCCTTCTGTTCCCACACCCAGTCTCTCCTGAGACATCAGTTCAATTTTTTTTTTTGCATTGCAAGCCCATTAACCCCTCAAAGAAATTGGTTCATTCATCTGATGCTAATGAAAACTTTTGGGTCACACACTGGGGCCAGAAGAACAGATCCATTGGGTTTAAGAAAGACACTCATGGATATTTTCATGTCAATTGTCACAGAAAGATTCAGAATAAGACATAAAAATTCCTATAGCTGTACCACTCCCCTAAGGGGCCTTCAGCTCCCAGGACTATGGGTGGCCACCACCAAAAAGTACCAAAAAATTATGGTGGATACAGAGTTTAAGGAGCTGGAGTGAGGATTTTCATGGAGACAAAGAGAAACATTCCCTCTCAAGAAGACATGGCACATCTGCCACCATGAACACACAGCAAACTTCTGGGGGAACAAACACAATAATAACAAATTTCCCTTCATCAAGCAAGACCCAACAGAGCCAACCTGAAACAAGTTTTGCCAGACTGGAATAGTGAGGAGCCCCCCAAACCCTTCCTTTTGCTGCTCTACCACCCAATTTTGCTCTGCAATTTTGCTCTGCTCTGACAAGCTGAGGAACCAGAGCCTATTTCCTCTCAGCCACCAAAGAGCATCATTGTGCTGCAGGTCTTTGAGGAATCTGCTGCTCACTCTGACATGAGGGAGTGAGTTTTGTTTCATGTTTCCCTCGTTCTGGGCATTCATCTTCAAAGTGCCTGGCAGCAGCCAGGGAGCCTCAGAAGCCCATCAGGGGCAATTCAAAGAGCTTTGCACAGAGCAGGAGGGGGCTCCTGTTCAAAGCTGCAGCTTTGCATCTGCCAGAGAGGAGCAGATTCAAACCCAAAGAGGTCACTTCACCTACCTGTAGTGGGATCTCATATTCAGAAGACCCTGACTAAAAATAAGGGGAATTTAGCCAGAGTGATAACTGAAACCCTGGAGGGGATGCTCTTTCTCTCTCCCTCACACACAGAGCAACATCTCCTTTAGAGAAAACCTCAAAACTCTGGAAGATATAATGGCCTCCAGAAAACTTACTTGTGGATTATCTCCAGCTGCAGCATCCTCCTGGTTTGAGCACAAAAGGTCCCAATGAGCTGGACCACCACAGACTTCTGTTCTGAAACAAGAAAACTGCAATAAACACTTCTTCAACACAGGATGGAGCAGCAAAAACACTGATTTCTTTCAATTACCCACTTTAATGAAGTAGAGAGAAAATCTTTTGCTTGGTTCAGAAATTACCATGATCAGAGCTGGAAGCCCCTGGATAACAAAAGAGTTCTGCTTGGATGGGCACTGTCTAAACACTGAGTAACTCTGAGCTGCTTGCCCCAGAATTTATCATTTTCACAGGAAATATAGAAAAGCACAGAAGAAAATATTGTTGCCTGAAATGTATACATGGAGAGCTGACTCAAGGGGAGGTGCATGCTCAGGTACAGATGTTTAATACCATTGATAAGGGTAAGAAAAATCAGAAAAGGATTAAGAGAAAGAGAAGCATAATGGTTTTATGGATTATCTACAGAGTCTTTGTTTTAGGCACTTGGTATTTTTAAAAACAATTTAAGTTAAATCACTGTAACACCTGATTTTTTGAGATGTAGTAGCTCTGCATCTTCAAGAAAATCTCCTATTTGCTACTGGAAGAGGGCAGTGCCATCTCTGGGATTTAACCCCACTGTCCAGGGTCTCTCTCCCTGCTCCTGCTGCCACCACACACCTGATGTGGCCACATCCCTCCTCTTCCAACATCCACAGCACAGCCACAAATCCCAGCCCTGCACAGTTTCTCCCACCTGTAACACTGGCTCAGTTCTTGCTGTTTCAAAGGACTTTTTAAATACTAGATTGAAATGCACATCATCCTGCCCTGCTTTCTCAGCCTCCTCTTACTCACATTGTATTTTTATTAAAAGCTGCAAAGCCTTTGGGATAATCTGTGCCTTTCACAGATACACGTGCATTACTCCCCATATCAAGTTTTTCTTTTTATTAGAAGTCCCTGGGTTTGTTTTCCTTTTAACCTCAATTTAAAGATCCCCTCCATTGCCATGCTTCACTTTGCTGCAGTGCTGATTGTTGTGTTTCAGGTTCACTGTGCTCCCTCCACGTTTGGGTTATAACAGCAGGCCAAGATGGATCATAAACTTTATATCTGATTCCTGTTCTTACATAATGTTTGTGGGGTTTTTTCACATTTTTCTACTTAGCAAATGCATTATTCCTTTAAAGCACCTGATCAAGGGTCTGTGAGATAAGGCTAAAATTTAATTTAATTGCCAAATTATTCTTGTGCTCCAAGAATTCAAGCATAGCCCGGTTTGGACAAGGCATCTCTCCAGAAGAGCTGAGAAATTTGAGGCCCTTCCACACTGTGAGGAGCACACTCTGTGCTCAAACCTGCTCTCAGAGGGTTTCCTACCCTGCTTTGGCACTGTGCTTCCTTTTGTCCATGCTTTATCCCCACTCCCACTGCTCTTGCACTGACCTCACCTGGAGCAAGGATGCTGCAAGACCTCTCTGCTGAAAGAGCAATTGATTTATGCCCTGAGTGTTTCCCAGGTTGTAAAACAGCAAAAAACTACAAATGAAGAGCTTCACACTATTTTTCTTCCTGCTGTGTGCAATTGAGCCAGAAAGTCTCCCTTGCTCCCAAAGAACCTGCAAATTACCTCAGCATACCTGAGCCACCAGCAGAACACCACTTTGGGAATATTTTCCCCCACTTTCTCCTCCTGCTGAGCTCCTCCACAGGTCTGGGATGCTGCCTGCTTCCCCAATTCCTGGTTGGAAACAAAAATCCTGCATGTGAATGGAACACTAAACCTCTGCCACCAAAATATGTGAATAATTTTTAAAGAACTTCACATCAGTTCAGATATTGCAGAGCTGACCCCATCTATCTGTGGAGTCTGAAAGGGAAATAGGTTTAACACAGCCAAGAAATAATCACAGGAAAGCATTTTGGATTCAGCCAAGGATGAAGTAAGGCAGGCTATTTTCTTCAAAGCAAGCTGAGGCCACTGCTCACTACATTCAAATACATCAATTACAGACAGCTTTAATGCAAAAGGATTAAAAAGTACAAAGGTAAAACAAACAGCATCACTGCAGTGCCCAGAAGGATGAAACATCTTCTTTCTGTGGTGGGTGTGATTGCAGAATTGCTAAAAAAAGAAAGGGAGGAGAAATGGAAAAAAGGTTTTGTGTACCTTGACCAGAATTGCTGTGACAGTGACAAGCCCAGGACACTGCAGCACATGAATTTTGGAATTCAGTCCCTGTGCCCCCAGTCTCACTGCCAGTGCTCAGATCTGAACTCCAGTTCTGTATTTCCTCTTCATTCCAGCCAGGGAAGAACATTAATTCATCAATGCAAAGCTTAAATAAGGTTATTTCTTCCTTAAGTCTCTTCAAATTGTGTCTGTACTGTCTCAGGTCATTGCAAACTCTTTCCTCCAGTCTACTCCCATCCACATTCTCATTTCCAAGATCTGTGCCATTCAGTTCCATCTTCCTTAAAAGTTTGGTATTGAGTTTTTCATATGCCTAATTTGGGCTTAATTCGAGCCTGGGGTAAATCATTACAACTCAGATGAAGTCAATAGCAGCACAGTGACTTACATCAGCTTTGTGTCAGTAAATACTGACAAGATTGATCTCAAACTTTTTCAGAACAAAAGATTTCTGAAGATGGATTAAACAACATAAATGCTGAGCTGTTTTGCCAGACTGCAAATGGCATAACACAAGCTTTGTGTGACATCTCTGAATTATCCCTTCGTGGTAATGTTGACATTACATGGTATTGACTCACGGGAAGAAGCTTAAATACCCTTTTAAGTTTTCAAGACTCTTTGACAAAGCAGTATTTCATTAACAAAATGTTAATGGAATCCAGGAAGCCTGAGCCTCCAGAAGAAGCTGCTGGCTGGCCAGGGGATGGGGCAGCACAGAGCAAAGCCATCCTGATTTTCAGACAACAGGAAAATATTTCATGCAGGGCTCTCAGGGGTTGAGGAAGGAGGACCCGAGGGCGTTTCCACAGCCCTTCATGAAGGACTACCACACCTTCTGCTGGAGAAGGTCAAAATAGCACAAATCAGGAAATGCATCACACAGAGTGAGCTGGCAGAGACAGCAGGGCTGGCATCAGCTTGGAGATAAAGCTTCTTGCTGGGAAAAGGAGAAAGGGCTGGAGAGCACTGCCATGGGCATCACCTGCTCTGGGGCCACCTTTGGGTATTTATTGCTGCCTCTAAGAGTGCTGCTCATCACAGAACCAGTTAGGTTGGAAAAGGCTCCTAAGACCACCAAGTCCATCTGTTAATGACACAATGGCTCTCACATAGGTACAGGGTTTATATTTGATGGATTTGCTGCTAGGAACAGGTCTTGGCTTTGAGGTTCTTAACCCAGGCCAGAGCCAGGGCCAGCACAGGGGTCCCCTGTCCACCCAGAACCAGGGGGGAAGCACCACAGCCCCAGTGAGAGGCACAGCAGAGACTGGGTCTCACCCCAGCCAGAACCTCTCAGCTGTGAAGAGCAGAGAGCAGTAGATGGTTTATGAACAACCATCACAGATCTTTTTATCCATAAACTTGGAGTTATCTATAATGCTGCTCAGGACAGAGCCATGCTCCCAGCACCTTCCCAGCACTCATCTCTTTGGAGAAACCCTTTGTAAGTAAAAAGGAAGGTGAGAGACCTTCTCAAGAGCAAAGTTTTCTCCCACACTGAGTACTCAGATTTTCAAACTTAAGCTTTTCCACCATTTTTTAGGTCTGTAGTTGCTTTATCTAATAAGGCAAGTCATTATTAACCAAAAAGTTTGGAAGGAATGTGCAGAGAAACACTAAACATCTGTCCACTGGACAGCATTTTGTTGACCAACATCAGATTTCCTCCCATTTGTTCATTTTATCAGCTCACATAAAGCAACAAGTGCAAGAGAATAATGCAATAAAAATAATTAAAGGTTCAGTGCATAAATGCAACACTTGACTGAGGCACTCAAGGGCCACCTTGCTGCCTGAAACCACTTCTTTTTAATTGTTTGCATTTCAAGTTGATAAAATTCACAGTAGTAAAGAGAACTTTACCTGACTTCCAGTAGAAGCCATGATGAGAAGCTGATGGGAAGGGGGGAGCTCTGCAAGATGTTTGTGTGCATTAGTGTAACACATTAAAAATTAAGAAATAAGGGAAGAATCACATAGAATTAACAGACTCCCTCAATCGTGGCAGGGCTGTGGAACACAGCTGCCCTTGGGTCCTGGTGCCTGGATTAAGGGGGAAAAACCCAAATGTTAATGAGGGGGAGCCTCATGGGACTGCAGTCCACTCCAGCAGGGCCAGGGATTAAAAAGATAAAGATCCTCTGACACATCTGAATGATGGACAAAGAGCTCATTCCCTGGTTGAAAACAGGAATTTTGGGGCAATAGCAGAAGCTCTTGTCCCCAACTCCCACATAACCAAGTGTGTGAAGTGATGCTGATGGTCCCCCCTGTCCCCAGGTCACTGCTCCCCTCCACAGCACTTCACCCTCGTGGGTTTTTTATTTGAATTCCAGCCAAATGACCTGTGCCTGGAGAGGTGAACAAGCACATCAGCAGCCTGATACCCCAAGAAGAGGAAAAAGGCTCCTGCAGCAAGGGAGGGAAGATTTTGTGCCAGGAGATGTTTCATTTTCCAAGTGCCTTGCTGCTCTCCAAAGGAGAGGAGGAAAGCTGCACTGCTGGAGGCTGCTTGGCTGCACTGCACCAAGCCAAGGAGTCTGCAAATCCTCTGCTCAGGGGATTGGCTCCAGCACAGGCAATCCCCCCCCTCAATTCACCACCTAAACACAAGAGAGAAGTGCCCAGAGCACACCCCTGGCAGGCAAACCAGCTCCCAGTCTGCCCTCCAAAATCCTCCAGCTAAGAGACTTTCCTCAAATACTTGATGTGAATTGGAAATCAAAGACTGAGGCTCTTTCAAGGATAACCAAATAAAGTCCTGGGTGGCTGCTTTGGTGATAATGGTCACACCAGAGCTCAACCTCTGCACAGGATGAGCCCAGGCCATGAGCAGAGGAGCCAGGTGAGCTTCAGGGCTCCACATTCCTACCAGTGTGGAAATTCAATAACTCAGTAAAAGAGAAAAGGAGAACACGCAGAGCATTCCTCAAAGTTTTCTTGGATAATACTGCAGGTTTCAGTATAAAACAATTTAAAGGACTTTCAGAAAAACCAAAATTCAAGGGAATTCGAGGGAGAAAGACATTTTGATCTTGACTGCAAAGTGTGGCACTTGCTCAAGGACACTGAACTTTGTGATCTCTGCGGGGTCACGAATTTTCCACATGAATTAACAGACGTCCTTTGAGCTGCAGGGACCGAGCAGGATTTTTATCCCAGCTGAAGATCTGCCCCACAACGTTCACATCCCATTGCCAGGAAAGCATCTCCCACCCTCCAGATAGCCTTGGTCAGAGCCCTCTGTGAATAAGCACTTTATAATGTGAGACACTTGCTGTGCAGTGGGTCACTGGCAGCGGGGTTGAGAAAGGGACATTCACATCTGAAGGCACAAATCTCCACAGTCAACGCTGAAAAAATCAGCTCTGTCTCAAAGGCTCTTACAGAGCCAAGAGAATCAACAAGAACACATTGCTGCAGTATGTTAGCAAAGGTTTGGGAGAGCTGGAGACCCTCAGGTTTTGGAAACCAATCTGTGCATGGCACAAAAGTGTCTCTCCTCTAACCTGAGACAAACACAGGTTGTGCTTGTCATACTCTCAGAAAAAGTTCTGTCAAAATCTCTCATTCTCATTTGAACAGGACAACACCACTGCAGAGGCACAAAGACAAGAGGAAGGCAGCAGTTCTGCAGAAGGGACATTTCACTTCTAAAACTCCACTGTGTGCCCCTTGTGATTACACACATTTCTCTCCATTCTCTACACTTGCACCCATTATTTTCCTTCAGCTGTCACGTTTAACCACAACTGCTGTGACCATAAATTAAAAAAAAAAAAAAAAAACAAAAACACTTAGAAGACCCCCTCAAACAGCAAACTCAACAACATGTACAATTGCATTAATATAAAACTCACTAGACACAAAGGAGGAATTTTCTTTCCCAGTCCTAGGAAGGAGTTTAGCTGAGCAGAGCTTAATTTAACTCAGCTGAGCTGTTGCCCACCCTCCCTCCTGCTACTCAGGTGCCCCAAGGAAAACATTCATTCCTCCAGAAGGAAAACACCTGTATATATATATATATATATATATATATATATATATATATATATAGTACCAGACACTGAGGTGAGAGGGCATTTACCATCTCTGTGGGACAATTCTAGGATTCAGCCCTTTTATTTTTAATCTCTGGATGGATCTTTAAATCAAAGATTAAAGAAGCAAGAAAAGGTTTACAAAACCTGATAATCCCAGCCCAGACACCTTCCAATCATAAATACTTGTCCTCCTTAGCATAATATGCAACCTTCAATATACTGTTGTTTCAGGCACGTTTAGGTACCCTATAGAAATGAGTTTATGCTGCTATTATTCCTAAAGAACTTCAGATGGGTTTGGATCCATCATCATTCATCATGTCAGCCCCTCTACGGGTAGTTACACACACTTTGTCTGCTCTGGTTTATCTAATAGCCAGCCTTGGGTTTTATTAATTTCCACTGGTTTGCAGAAACTACAGAGCTCCTACACTCTTTTATAAATTATCTCTGAACTTGTAATCATTTTCTGTGAAAACCCAGCAGTGCTTTAAAGGAACTTCAGCTCTTCCAGAGCTGCTGCTCCCTTAAGAAGGGCATCCCAAATGTGGTTTGGATTTCTCTGCTGTCTGTTTGCTGAGATTTAAAATTAAGGAAAAGCAGTCTTTGGGTGCTGCTGAAAAAATGGATTCCCAAGGACAAAAAAATTAATTTGTGTGGTGGGTTTTCCTCATCTTGAATGTTCACCAGCCTCAGTTGAGCTCAAACATTTTATTAATCAATTTTGCATCTGTGGGATTAGGGAGCATCCCTATGGAAGCAGAGAAAATCTGGATTTCCCCTGGCATGATTACCTTGTCCAGAGAACTGTGGCTGCCCCTGGATCCCTGGGAGTGTCCAAGGCCAGGTTGGAGTAACCTGGGACAGTGGAAGGTGTCCCTGCCATGGTAGGGGGTGGAACAAGATGAATTTTGAGGTCCCTTTCAACCCAAACCATTCTATTATGATTCTATGACTGAGGAAATAAATTACCTTGTATACTATTGACATATATATGAAGATATACAAAATACCTGTGTATCTATCAGGCATAAATCAGGTATAAGAACAGGGATGTGTTACATCACTACAATTTTAGTTTCTGTACTTTCAGTTGAAATCCCCTCAATTCACTGTCAAACCCATAATTGTTAATTTAACAGTTCTGCTGCAGAGAAAGAAAAGGAAAATAGAACAAATATTTAATGTGTATATGTATATATATATATATATATCTTCAGAATATTGTATATCTTTCCCCTAGAATGTTTTATAGAGGATTTCTCTGCTCCTCAGTGAGTTTTTGCTGTGTTAGAGGCAGTGTAGATCAGGTGCAGGGAGGGAAGGGTGTCACAGCATCCAGAGTCCTGGCCATGGGCACAGTCCCATGTGGCTTCCACAGCATCAGTCCCACGAGCCAGAGCTCCAAAGAATCAGCTCCTGCTCAGGATGGGGACCCCCCTGGGGTGCCTGGGGTCTGATGTCCCACCCTGGAGTCTCTGCTGGAGCCCTGGGGGCTCCATGGGCACAGAGAGTCCCAGAGGTGCTTCCCATCCCCAAACACCTCTCTTCTCCCTCTGGAGCACTCCAGCCACCTGTTCTGCACAGGAAAATATCCAACCCATTTAATGAGGCTTCTGCTGAAATCATCCCTTTGAAGTCCCTCAGACCATGACAGCAATTAACTCCAGACCCATCCTCACTTCTGTTGTTTTACCTCAGATCATTCAAGATCAACAACATCACCGAGGGTGCAAATTATTTCCCTGCAGAAGCAGTGAGGGAATGTCTCACATCCAGCAGCTCCAAAGTGACCTGCCTGCAATCACAGCCCCAATGTGGGGCTCCTTCAGTGCCCCTGGGCTGTTCCAGGATTTTTAATAATCTCCCTTTTGCAGACTGAAGCCTGTAAGGAAATCCATTCTGATTAAGACTGGCAGCATTTAGGGATGAATCTGCTGCAGGTATAGAGAGGGTAGGTAAGGATGGCATCACAGGACAACAAAATACACAAATGGGATCATGAGCTGTGGCACTTCTTAATAAAACTGTCCCCAAGCACATCCCATTTCAGCATCACGTGTGCATATGGATATTCAGAAGCTTTTCCTCAAATGTGCACAACGTGGATTATTCCACATTGCAAATTGCTTATAACAATGCACATTAAAAGCAAGTATGACATCAAGTGGACTATAAATAATATAATTTTGAAAAGGAAAAAGGATCTAACTGAAATACGAGTTGCTCTACATTAGAAATGTGAGAAATAATAAATGAGGAAGATCATGAGCAATAGATACACAACCAGAGGTCATTAGTCTAAAATTACCCTTGGAAGAAATGGCTTCAGGGTTTTCTGTTTGCTTTATTTCTGTTTCTGGCTTTTTATTTGCTTTGGGTTTTGTTTTTAAAGCGAGCAAGAATAAGGATAAAAGGAAACTAATTCCCCACTAAAGGGCCTCCTATGGCCAGGGTGGGAAGACCTGCTGGCTCCAGGAACCTCTGATGCCTTAAGTTTAACTTTCACATTTTCCTGATTCTGGAGATTGGTGTATAACTCATATAAAGTGTTACAATTTTTCCTCACAGCTCAGTCACACAAAACAATCCTTTTCCAGCCCCAGAACCAAGGACACGCTGCAGCTCCAGCCCCAAAAAATGCAGAGAGAAGTGAGGGGAGAATCTGGGAGGGTGGGACTGCAGAGCCTGGAGCTGGGATGGGACAGTGAACCCAGTATGGAAATGGACCAAAACTGATAAAAGTGTGAAACTTGTGACTCTGGATCCATCTTGGATAGAGCCATGGCCTCTTGCACTGCCCAAGGTGAATCCTTTTAATAAATCCCTGCTTTATTCCCTTAACTCTGCTTTATTCCAGCCTCCATTTCAGGGATCACCTCCAGGCATCACCTCTGCCAGGGGAGGGGATACAGAGCCCCCAAAATGGGGCTCCACACTGGGGACACCACAGATATCACAGGGAAAACAGGGGAGGATCCAAATCCTTCTCCTGCCCTGTGTCTGAGGACATCCCCTATGCACGATCCATTGGCCAAGGCTGCATCTCCCAAACCCCGAGGGCAAAACTTGCCACTCCCCAGTCAAAAAGGCAGGAGAAATGGTCACAGCCTGGAATTCTGTGAGAAATCCCAGTCTTTTCCCCAGTGAAGAAGGTTAAATTTTCTTAAAAGATCTTTGAAAATGTTCCTTAAAAGATTCCGGCGAAGTTGAATTTGGAAAAGCGTTTTATGGGAATGTTCCATTTTAATGAGGTGCAGTGGGAGGCTGAAAATGTTCCAGTTGCCCAATTGGAACAAAACACAAGGCAAAGCATTAGGAAACAGGAAAACTACACTATAAAAAAATAAATAAACAAACAAACAAAAAATGCAAGAAGGCTGAACAAACTAAAATATTTCAGCACCATTAAAACAAAACACCTCAACACTTTACCAAAAGAGATGGAAGTCAAATGGTGCATTGGAGCATGTTTCCTCTCAAAAATCATAACAATCAATAAAATTCCAATAGGAAATTCCTTTCTTTTCAGACTGGGGTCTGGGTTCTGGGCTGTTGGAACAGGCTTTGACTCCTTTTTCCCCAAAGAAAATTGCTGCCATCCCGACCTCCTCAGCAAAGATGATGCAGGAGAATGGAATTGTTACTCATTCTTACTGAGGGAAACCTATGTTTTCTCTAAAATTGGTGCTCTTGGCTGATTTTCCAGCAAAAATGCTTTAAGGAGAGGTAAAGCAAAGCTATTGTTACCCAGACTTTCTTCCTGTAAGGACCCATCCTGCAGTGCATTTACTGGTATGCTCTGAAATACCATAAATCATTCTGACAACGTGATACTTGTCAAAATAAAGGCATAAAATACATCTTGGAATAAAATCTCCTCAATCATATTTATTTGTTTGCTCGCTGGTGCCATTTGGCTTTTTCTCAGTGGGTTTCCCAGTCGTTAGGGGGAATTAGTGAGATTCTGCTGGAAAAACAGCCCCATGTGCATATTCACACACTGGATTTCTGCATCCAGCACTGTGCACTCATTCAAGAGAACTAAAAATAAAGCTTTCAAAGGACACTTCAGCTTTCCTGCTGTATTTTTTTCCCCCCTTTTCCAGCTTTTTTCCCATCCCCCTCACCAAATATTCCACTAATGCTCAATGGTGGCGTGGTTTAAGGGAGTCCTGCATGGAAAGCTCCTTCAGCTGCTTAGCCCAACAGCATAAATTTGATCTTGTAATTAGTATTCAGCTCAGCATCTTGGATAGAAACCAATGTTACAGCCAAGAGGTGGTTTAAATCACATAAATCATAGATCAATGACAGAACTCTAAGCACTGGATAGATTACAAAAGTAAGCTTTAGTTAAAAATAGATTAACCATTTCCCTGCAGGAATTCCTTCAAAAAAGCCCTGAATATAAAACAAATAAAATTAAATCTGATAATTTTTTTTCCTAATGTATGCATATACTAGATGAATTGTTCTTTCCCCTGACAGTTACACACTGATTAAAGAAATGTGTTAACATGCTATTTCAATGGAAAATATTGTAAATTGTGGGGACTTTAATTTTTTTAATGAGCCTTTAATAGCCAAAAAGTACATCCCAGCAATATTGTGTACAGCCAGGCTTATAGCACATATCCCAGCAGCTAACAAATACTTCTTCAGCTGCTGGTTTTATAAAAAGGGCAAAAAATCCTTCCCAAACCAAGAAAAATGTTTTTAAGGAGTGTTTTAAAAGTACTTTGTGTTTTAAATTTTTCTAAGTAAGCAGCCAGTCATAGGAAGTATCACAAACCATCAGCTGTCCTGGTTAAACGCCCATGGGGCTACTCAGCATCCTGGAGGATTGTGCCCAAATTGTCAAAAGTTCAAGGGAAGAGGAAATATGAGGCTGAATCTCTTTTCCTTGACTAAGGAATGCAGGAGGGTTTGGCTCCTGGTAATTCTGTCAGTGCAAACCCTGGTGCTCCAGGACAGAGAATGTCACCCAGGAATCTGCCCTGAAACCTGGGAACTGCAGATATAAATTAAAAGTGTGTTCCTGCTCCTGTAAATTGCACTGTGTTTGCCTCCCATTGGGCCACACATTATTCAAATGAAGAAAAAAATAAAAAAAGCTGAAAACAAAAATATTTTGCAGTATCTGAAGGACAATTTCTATTCCTGTTTTCTTAGTTGCAGAATTGAAAGGCAGCACTGCCTCAGCAGCACCTCAGCCATTCCTCAGGCCAGGGAATTGCAGAATTCTGGTCATCAGGTCTGGAATAACACCTCAGATTCCTCCTGGTGACCAGCACAGGGGAAGAGCCTGGAAAACTCACAGGGTCCAAGGCAGCTCCTGCCACATGGGAGAGGAAAAGCAGCCTGAGCATCCTCACCAGCCCTGCCACCTTCTGTGCCTTTTCCAGCCTGGAAATGCAGCTTCAAATTAGTAAATAAACAAAGGGAGAGAAACCCAACCTTTCCTACCCCTGGACTAACAAATTATCATCATCAAATAGAGAACAGAAAATACAGAAACTCACCCCAATAAAAAGTTGCACAATACTTCAACTAGTAAATAACTTCTATAGCCATGATATAGTGACACCAAACTTCCTGATCTCTATACCTGGCTGTTTATTTAACTTCCTACAGATGACAAAAATGGGAATGTAATTGGTGTTGCCACAGTTCGAATTTGAAAAAAATAAGTAGTACTGCATTTATAGACATTAACATTTGTTTTCAAATACTCCAGCTCCTTCAGAAAGAACATTTTTAAACTTTGAGTTCTTTATGGAAATGACTACTTTCAATTTCCAAGGATTTTTTTTCAGTGTAGGAAGAAATAATAAAGCGAGCTGCTCGATGGTTATTTGAGGAACAGCATTCAGATTTCAAAACTGGCTCCCTGTGTGATAGAAGACTGCAATATATGCAATCAAGACAGAGATTCAAACAATAATAACTAGCAGAGGCTCCAGGGCATTGCAGAACGTGTCATTTACTTCAGCCCCATTCCTTTAAACATCAGTCCTACCAGTAGTTCAGTGGAAAATAGATGGGGCTGCTCTTGTAAGTATAGACTGTTCATACAGGGAAGTTTTCAAAGGTTCTGCATTTTCCAAAGTGCTGAAAAATGCATATCAAGTTTAGTAAAACCAAAGAAAGGGGAAAAAAAAAAAAAAAAAAAAAAAAAGAGGGGAAAAAAGGATCTCTTGTAACACGCCAAATTGTCGGAGAGATGTCAGGGTTAATTTTTAAAGGCACATTTCCCTCCAGCAACAATTCTCTTTAATTATTTCAATGTGAAACACATTATCAGACATGTTCCTTGCCTGTTCTCAGCTCGCTGACACAAGATAGGTACAAGATGTTCCCTCTCCTCTGCCGATGCTCACACGGTGCTGGGCACTGCTTCTGCCTGGAGGGAGCGTGGGCAGCTCCTGCTGCACCTCCAGCCCCTTCCACCAAACCCCTGGGGACACCTCCCCACAGCCACAGCACCCCAACAGGGCAGGAGAGGGCTGAGGAGAAGATTTCAGAGCATGGACTTGTGCACCAGCACCGAGAGCAGCACCAAGAGCAGCCACGGCAGTTCCAGGGCTATCAGGTCACTATAACACATGGGCCATTCCAGCAGGTTTGCATGGGGATTTAGCCAGATTTTGGGGGGGTTTATCCTCTACTTTGGTGTTTAATAGTTGTGTAGAATAGACAACAGATCTGGTAAATCCCAGTGAGGGACTTACTGGCCCAGTGCAGCACAACGAGCTGCTGCAGAACATGGTCCTGCTGGATTCTTCTTCAGGAATTTGTGAGAAATACTTTATGTTCCTCCCAAGTGAGAAAGGACACTGCTCAGAGACCCAAAATAAAATATCAGCTCCAAATCACGAGGGACAGTGGTTTCAAATTTAGACATGCAGAAGGAACCTTGATCTAACACATCGGCACGGCAGCGTGCTTGGTCAAGTATTCCAGCTGGGAAAGGGGGTTTGTGTTTTCCCACATCATTTCAGACTTGAGAGATATTTATTTAAGGTTCTTAAATATGCCAGAATCACATCAATCTATCCAACCCTTGTTCTGGTGCAAGGGAAGTCTAATCCTTTTCTTGGGAGGGAAGAGGCTCCAGACCAACTCTCCCAGATCAGCTGCAATCTAACGACCCTTTTTTATCCCAGCTCCAGCAAAACTCACTATAGAGCCAGTCGTGAGATTAAAAGCTTTTTTAAGTTGCTATCTTGGGAAATTTCTTTCAAGGAAATTACTACAAAGCCTTGTTTTAGTGTGTTCCCCTACTGTGAGTCCTACTGTGTTTTTTTAATAAGGAAAGCCATCCATCCATAGAGGTGTATCCTGTTCTCCATGCTTGAGTGTCTAACAGCAGGCACATACAGTAGACACTCTGATGTTTTGCCTCTTTAATTTTCACTCCATAATGTTGGTGCCTGGTTCTCCTGACTGCACCTTTCAGAGCAGTTTAATTATGGGCGTGCACAGAATTTCGAGAGGGGATTTTCAGTGATAATATTCAGATGTTAGGGACAAGTTTAATACAGAAAGATATCGAGATTTTTTTTTTTTTAACCGTAAAATAAAATCCTTCTATGCAGTTATCAAGGGATGGAAAGTGAGATAATATTACCAAGGGAAAAAAAAATAAAAATACTTCAAGGCTAAGCCAGAAAAGAATGTAGAGATGCTTCATTTAGTCTTTAAAAAATGCTTGATATGGAGATGCTTCATACAGATATAGAGATGCTTCAGATAGATATAGAGATGCTTCATTTTAGTCTTTAAGAAGACAACCTTATGCTAAATATGAAAGTATGGCAGATCCATCACCGAGCTTTCAAGCAAATAGGACACAGCCATAGGTTTCCACACTTAAATTCCCAACCAAATAGAAATAGCTCATGCCACTGAATTTATTAGCCCAAGGATTTTACCCCTGATTTTGATGAATTTTTTTAAATTGAGCCAAGCAGCTCCCTGATAAAAGGTTACTGTACCACTCAGATATCAGGCTTGGTATGTTTTTTTAAATAATAACAGGCCAGGTACAGGGTTATAAATGAGCCTTGCTCCATTGACTCCAGACAGGGTATGAAAATTGATTCAATGGAGCACCATCAGTCCTCACCAGCTGAGAATCTGTCCCTCTAATCACAACTAAAAAGATTTCCCGAGTCAATTAAAGGCTCGAAGCCTTTCCTGGCTGGCACAAAATCCCAGCTGACAATGGCCTCATTGAAATCCCCAAAGGGAGCACACGCTCTGCCTGCTGCCATGGGTGCTGCTGCAGATTGAAATCCCCGCTCATCCCAAGGCTTTGGGCTCTTCCCTCGTGCCTCACGTGCATCACACCTGGCTGCCCCCAGCCCCCATACAAAAATTAGCACTTTCCTTATTTTTGCCAAGGGGAGGGAGCAGCAGCCACACGAAGCAAACGTGTACCTTTGCTGCCAGAGTGGGAGTACTTTAATTTCCAAATTACAGCCATAAATAAATCAAGCCCCAGAAGCTGATAAATGAAAGATTATGAAAATAGTAATATCCCGCAAAATCTTGAAAGGCATCATAATTCCTCAAACAATTATCTTCTGTCATATTTGCGAGTAGCCCGTGTAGTTCAAGAACAGAAAATACAAATGTGCTCCTTTAAAATTCATGAAACCACTCATTCTGTCATAAAAGCAGGCATCTTTCATGGCTACTTATTTCACACAGTCTCATAACTAATACTGACAGATACTTGGAATGCAAAAAAAAAAAAAAAAAAAAAAAAAAAAAAAAAAAAAAAAGAGAGCGCCGGACAAAGAACTCGAGCTGCTCAATTCTTACATTTTTATGCTTGAAATGGAAAATAAAATCATATATTATAGGCGGCTGCAGAATTTCTGGTATAATTAAATCAAAATTTGTAGATAAAAATGAGATTGTACAAAGACTGGTGGTGTAGTGCTCCCAGGATTGGGCTGTGCTGCATCCATGACAACAGGATGGAAGGTTGCTTTTAATACTATTATCTTACATACCCACAGCTGAATGCTAATGCAGCTATACTGAGGAAATCAAGTTTCAGATCTGTATCCACTGAACTTACATCCACCAGGCAGGGACTTTAAAAGCCAGGCGAGCACACAAAGACCAATATTATAGCTCTGTCAACTCCCCAAAGGTCACAGATTTCAAAAGGTATACACAAATATTAATTGTCAGGTAGTTCTGTGCCGAGGAGCAGAACTGAGGCAGAAATCAGGTTTTGTGGCCATAATTCCCTGCCAATTTCAGTCTATAAAATGGAGGTGTGGAAGGAAGCAGGGCAGATTAACTGGGATCAGTTCATGCTCCCTGCGCTGGCACTCGGTGACGTGGCTCTTGTGAATGTTGTGTCAGGAAGGTTTTTCCCTCTTTTCCTCACTGAAGGAGATGGGAAATGGGAAAAGCAGCTTGTTTTCCAACACTTCTATTGACACAGCCTTGGGGTTGTGGATTGCCCATCCCTGGAAGTGTCCAAGGCCAGGCTGGCAGGGCTTGGAGCCACCTGGGATGGTGGAAGGTGTCCCTGCCATGGCAGGGGTGGGACTGGATGAACTTCAAGGTCCCTCAAACCCAAAGCATTCCATGAATCCCTCCTGGCTGGGGGCAGACAGAGCTCCTGGTCCCTGCCTGCCCCTGTCCCTGGTCCTCTGCTCTCCCATGGGAATCTCCATATCTGCCCAAGCTCCTTCTGCAATCACCTCCAACTTCTCAATTCATCTTCTCCTGGTTTAGCAACATAAAATCATATATCTACATTAAAGATATCTAATTTTGGTTACAAAATCATAAAAACATTAAAAAATACTGGCTTACACAGGGGCAACTAGAGAAGTATTCCTAAAATTAGAGTTCTGAGCTGTCCTGTGAAATCAGGGCATCCTTTCTCCTTGGTACCAACAGAATCAAAAGGGTTCTGTGGGTTCCCAGGTGAAAAAGTTCTCTCAAGCCTTGTTCTACCAGAGGTGACCTCACAGAACTGATCCACCAGTGTTCCAAAGAGGAGCACAGCCCCACCAAGGACCCTCTCCTCAGCACTCAGGTAATTTTCAGACACCTCACATGATTTTTCCTTCTCCAACTCCCCACACTTCCAGGTGGAGAACTCCAAAATATTTGAGCTGCTGACCACTCTCCTAAAATAGGTTGTAACCTGTAGTTATCCAAATCATTCTTCTTGATAAACCATTGGCTCATAGCCTGAGCAATTCATTTTTAGATGTGAAATTCTGATGCACAGCAGGACATTCTGGATCTCTGGTGCCCTGGCTTCATCTCACATAGTCAAGAATGTGGACCAGTGAAAATGCCCCTTTTTTTGTCTGAAAGAATTCTTGGAGTTACTGTATAGGAGCTAGAGATGGTAAAATAAAGCATATATAAAGAAATCTTAAAAAATAAAGATAATAAATTACATTGAGACAACTGAGCTAAAATATTGAGAAGAGGCACCTGTGGAGGGTTTGCAAGTCCAGATCAAGCTCATGGAGTGCAAACCCCTGCAGAAGTTCAGCTCCCAAGGTATTTTTTCCTTGTTTTTTTCTTTTTCTCCACAAAACCATGGCTTCATTGGGGCAGCAAAAAGATGCTTCATTTAAGAAAAGCAAAAAGGGGCAAGAAAAGTCACAATGATGAAAGCCTTGGCCTCCAAGTGGCAGAATGTCAGAAAGAGTGGTAGCATTTTATGATACTGTTAATTGAAAAAAGTATTAAGTTGTTAGTGGAAGTGTATTTAAGGGAAGCCCCACACGTGGATATAATAGAAAATTAATCCTCAGAGCTTAGAAAGCCCCTGAGGATGTAGAATCCATCATGAAGTTACCTCCTGTCCCAGATTTTCTTGTTGCTTGCCTCTGCTGACAACAGTTGTCTTTTCATTAGAGAATTTGATATCAATTTACTCAGACACCAGGGGCAAGACAGGATTTCACTTGCTTCATCTGAAAGACACTGATGCACAGAATTAGGACTTTGAAGGGATGCCAGAGTAAAATAGTGACATTCTCTAAACCCATAACCACAGGTGGCCTCAGCAAATGGTCCAAAGCTCTCAGGGCTGCCCAGGCAGCCACAACCATCCCAAATTTCTGATTATTTCAGTAGGAACAACCCTCCTGATGGCAAAGATCTGCTTCCAGGCAGCTCCTGTTTCCAAACCAGCCCCACAGAGAGATGCCCTGGTTGTTAATTCCCTGCTCCAGACCACCACAGGATAATGGGAAGGCCTGGAGGCACCACTCCCTGCTCAGGAAGGTCTCCCTGGAGCACAGGGCTGTGTCCAGCTGGTTGTGGAATCCCATCCTGCTGCAGCACAGAGGGCAGGGAGTGGCAGCTCCCAGGGCATCTTCAGGTTTAAACCCCTCAGAACTGGCTTGTCTCTATTTTAAACATAAAATTAACTTCAGATGGTACAACAAATCACCTCAGGAAGGGGGACTACCTCTCCTGATCTGAAAATAGAGCTGGCTGCCTTCTGCTTCTCCCTGATTCCAATGGGACAAAGCTCCAGGAGAAGTGATGACCATGAATATCATGGAGATTATTCCCACCTGACTGGCATCTGGTGAAAACTGGACTTCACCCCAAGCTTCTTGTGAAACTTTCTCACTTAGAAATGTTTTCAAAGGCTTTCTACTCCTTTATTTTTCAAACCTTGCTTATATTGAGGATTCATCAGAAAAACCTTCACAATAAAATTGCCATGCAGTGACTGGTTCTGCCCCCACAAGGGACCTGGTTTGGGTGCCCAGTGAGAGCCCAGTGGCCTGGTGACAGCCCTGTCTGAGATGGGGATGCTCCCACTGTGCTCTCTGGGCTCAAATGCAAATCTGCCTCTGCAGCTGGAGAGATTGCAGCAAGCAGAGCTTGTGCCTTCTTACAGCCAGGAGCACACTAAATTGGACATCTTAAATTAGACAGTGTGAATTTTTTGCTGAACATCCCTGCATCTTGATGGTGGAAGGGTGACAAATGAAGGTGGAAAGCTGAGAGCAGCAGAGACAAACCCTCTTTGCCAG
Source organism: Erithacus rubecula (assembly GCF_903797595.1). Lineage (NCBI taxonomy): Eukaryota > Metazoa > Chordata > Aves > Passeriformes > Muscicapidae > Erithacus > Erithacus rubecula. Next base: position 4,232,428 of record NC_136667.1, on the reverse strand, counting down.
CAGAGCCTCTGTACTCAGCACACCCCTGACCTTCCCTGAGCCCTCACACCCAGCACAGCCTCCCAGGGTTTGGACTCAACCATGCTTCTAACAAGGCACAAAACCACGTTATTTTTATCAAAAGGCTCAGGGATCAAACTGAGACAAGCAATTTATTCCAACAGAAACCAAGGCATCACCTGAGGAGACTCACATGGAAGGTTTCTCTCCAAAACCAGGCAGTGAAAGGAAATGTGAAGCCATCAGTTGTTGCTGCTCCTCCATTACATTTTATCATATTCCTTTGCTGCTCCAGTGAGGTTCCTCACCCTGAACCCCATCTCAGGCTGGTAATTTGGTACAAGATGCTAAAACCAGCCTGAAAAACTGTGAGACACCAAGCAGAACTTCCCCTCAGCTCAGGTGCTTCACTGCCCTCAGCTTCAGCAGAGGCTGAACAAGATCCCCCTTCTGCCCACAAACCCCACTTTCCACCCATGGGGAAACTCTAAATACTCCTAATTTTATCCCACAGTCACTTTGCAACATGGCAAACACCCAAACCCATTAATCCAGTTACATTCAGACCATAACTTGTCCTCACATTCAGCCCTGGGCCAGGATGGGCTCCATGGGCAGGAGAGGGAGTGATGATTTAATTGCAATAAAAGTGCTCAAACCACTTTGCCATACCTGAATAATCTGGGCATGCAGGGTTCTAACAGACTAAATATTTTTATTGGATGTTTTAAAAATAGAGATATGATCTGGCCATGATTGGTTTGTATTTATTTCAGCAAAAATTCTGAGGTCATGTTGTTTGTTAAATAAAAAATCATAGAAAGGTTTGGTTTGGAAGGGACATTAAAGCTCATCCAGTTCCAACTCCCCTGCCATGGGCAGGGGCATCTGCCACTAGACCAGGTGGAAAAATCCCATTCCCTCAGTCCAAGAGTTTTCCAGCTGCCAGCAGTTCATGCTGCCTTCAACTCAGGTACTCAGTTCTCATTTTAAATCATCTCTCTCACATTTTGTTCATTTTCTTAAACAGGTGTTCCTGTTTTGCCAAGTTTCACTTGCATTTCTGTTATTAGGACAGAGATTTTACCAGACAGGGAGTTACAGGGGCACAACTGTCTACTTGGGCTGAGGCTGAAAAACACCCTCCACAAACCTGGCATGTTACAACACCAGAAAATCCCAGAGAGCACAGAAACCCCCGAGTTCCTCATCTCTCTGTGCCTGCAAAACCAGGCACCTGTTGCTGGGAGCTGCTTTACTCCCAGCACCAGAGCCCAGCCTTGCTGCTCTGCCCTTCCCTGGCACCCAGCTCAGCTCAGCTCAGCCTCTCCTCAACCACTTCTCATGCACATTTCCCATTTCCCCAGTTTTTGCACTAATTCCCTGACAGGATTTTTCTCAGCAGCGTTTGCAGGGTGGGCAGGGCTTTCCCTCCTCCTCCTCCTCCCTGGCAGGGAGCCCATCTGGCATCCATGTGGCAGCTCTTGCTAAGGGATCTGGAGGAAAAGTGCCACATTCCCAGTGGCAATCCTGGCCACACCAGCACCAGGACACACAGGAAAATCACTTCCAGATTTTTTTTTTTTTTTTTTTCCCCCCAAAGTGTGGAGCCTATGCATAAAATCTCATTTTCCTGCAACTCACAGTGGGAACACTCCTTGCATGGAGTTTTTAAACCTCTCCAAAGGCTTAAGTTGCCTAAACTAGGCTCAAGGTCCTGTCTAAGCTCAGCCTCAGCTGCATCATTCAAGGGGCTCAATGCACAACACTGATGAAAAGAGCAGGGAAAACACATTTACTACACCAAGCTACCTCAGTTAAAAGCTGTTTGGGTTTAATCCATCCCATTTAGGATCTTTGTGTTACAGGGGGAAGGGAGTCTATACAAACAGAGTTGAAAAAAAAAAAATGCATTGCTCACATTTTTTAAAAGTTGCCTTGGGCAGTTATAAGTTACATAAAGTTGCTCCTGTTCCTGTTGTAGTTATGCCAAAGTTATCTGAGGTGACGGGCACAAAGTGACAGCTCCAAACTTGGGAAAGAAAAGTTCCCAAACGGGGCCTTTTCACTTACTCAAAATCAGAACATAACCAACAGCCTGCAAATTCTGACATGGCTTCACAATTTCATAGCAATCGTGGAGATTGTTCAAATATTTTTACAAAAAATATAAAAAATATTTAGATTTAAAACAAGAACAGTAAGTTGTAAATAGCAGAGGGTGAAAGAAACTATTCTCGTTTCCAGTAGTTGCAATCATGAACTTCACTTAGCCTGACACTTGTGTAATAATGTGAATATTTAGCTTTTCTGAGTATTTATTCCTTAAACTCATGGCTTCTAGAAATCCTTCAAAATCTATCAGTTGAGAAAGAGAAGCTAAAATGAGAGATATTCTGGGGAAAATTACTCCCTTTTCTTAACATTCTTCTTCCCCCCACACACATTCCCAATTTCCCACACACATCTTTAAGGCACTGCAATGCAAGTTTGCAGGAGCTAAAACTACGAGAGAAATCAAAAAGAAAGGCTATTTTAAAACAATCAAAAAGACAAAAATAAAAGTCACCCTTAACTAAACACAATGGCAAAAAAAAAAAAAAAAGTTGGACATCTTTTGTGTCTTTTATGAGCGACAGAGAGAGGAATGATTAAAAATGTACCAAGAGCCCTGAATGCCATTTTACTGTCATTTCCTTTGATTAACCTTCACCTGACCTCAATCCCTGAGGCAATTTCAGTTTCTTTTTGTTCTTCCATTTAAATTCCCCACTCCAGCAGGTGAGTACAGCCCCGTCACTGCAGATTGGTTTGGGGGAGGATTGCACAGAAAATATTCCACAATTTTTTTTTTTTTCCCCCCCTGGAAATCATTTGCAAAAAATTTTAACATGGACAATAATGGGTCACATTTACTCCAAAAAATGGGATTTTTTGCAGTCTCTGTGGAATTATAGAATTTTTTATTTTTTTTTTAGGTATTAATTAAAACAGAATTGAACCAGTCACACCAGTTCCCACCAGTTCAGGAACTTGGTGCTGCTGGTCCACAAATCACATCATGCTGGAAATTGTCACCAACATCCCCACTGCACATCTGCAATTTCTTATTTCTTTATAAATGTAACATTCCCACTGGAAAGGGGGAAAAACAAAAGGCAGCATGAATAAAATCTTAAAAAAATTGATTATAAACTCTTGGCAGAAGGAATGGATTCAGTGTTTGCACAGGAATTTTACACTGCAGTTTTTTCTTGCTTTAAAACTGTTTTCCAACAGGTTTCATGATCTCAGAGGTTGAGTGGAAATCATGGGATGCTGCATATTTAGACTGTTCTTCAAGAGTTAATGGGATAATAAAAAAAAGGGACAAAGTGGGATTCAGGAAAAAAAAAAAAAAAAAGACTTGATGGTCTTAAAGATCTTTTCCAACAAAACATTTCCAGGATTCTCTATTTACAAAAGTCCTGTAAGATCTGTAAATTATGCCTGGTGATGAAATATTGAGGAATTTTCTGATTCTATTTACATCACAGACTGATTTAAGGGATAAACCATCCTCATCCATAGGAATTGGAGGCTTCTGATGGTACATTTTTAATCTCTCAGCAAAAAATATGGGATTTAACAGCCAAAATAAGCCTAGAAACAAAGTGCTTCATTTCAGCTTGTGCCATTTTACCAGCTTACCTTGGGATGAGGAGATTCTTCACCACACATGGCCTTTGTTATCATATAAAATATGTTTTATTCCATAAGCAGAAGTTATGGATTCAATGTGAGCTTTGCTGTTCTCTGCTGTCAGTTCAAAGCATGATCTGGCTGGATTCATAATATCTCAGTTCCATGTTTCTGTCTAGAGGAATTTCAGGACAAAAAAAAAAGAAAAATAAATAAAATGGTCCCAAATTGACACAAACATCAACATTTCTTGCAAATCACCAGGCAATAAAAAGTTCAGTTTGGAATAACCGAAATTTTTGTAGGATTGAATTATTTCTTCTGGCCTAAGTTTCATTTTCGTTTTATCTACAGACTACCTGTAGATAAAAATTGAAATTAAACACAGAGCTGTTGAGTTTTTAAATGATAAAATAGACAATCCTGGCAATTTCCAAACTCTGTTGTTGTAAGGAGGTGACTCATTAACTCTGATCCTCTACTGGTTGTGATTTTATTCTCCACAAACTGGCCCTTCCTGAGGACATGAAAGAGTTACACCAGGACAGTCCTGTAGATCTCAGTCCTGATCTTAAATATTTCACAATATTCATAAAACGCTTAATAGACACTCTTAAAATTCAAATTTCTTCACCTGCTCTTTTGCGAGCGGCACTTCCTTTGCATTTCTGGGCACATCCAGCTCTGGGCTGTGCAAATCCTGCCCAGTTTTCCATCCCAACATGTCCCCTGGCTCCTGTGCAGCCCCTGGGTGACAGAGGCACTCACCTGGGGAGCAGCAGGAGCAGGGGATGGGGAAGTGCCCGGGGGAGGGAGGTCAGGGGCAGGTTAATGGAAGGAAATGACAGTTTGATGGTATGCACGGCCCTGCGGATCACATGCGGGCATTGGCTGGGGAAATATTTAACTGTTTTAGCTCTATTTAGGGAGAAAGTGAAGGAAAGTGCAGGAAAAAAGGAGAAGACAAGGATGGCTCTTAGCCTGGCATGGGTGGGATGCAAAAATTCCATTTGGGAGGGAGAGAGAGGCAAAAGATGCAAGTTCTGCTCAGGTTTCACTTGCATCAAACATTTCACTCCCCAGTGGCTGGGGAGGCAGGGAAATTCAATAAACCTCTCATTTGCCTTGCTCCCATATTTATCCCAATATTTATTACTCCTCCCAAAACAGGTGCTGGAGATAAGAAGGGGAACTTTGTGGAAGCCTCAAGATTATTTGCGTCTTGTAATAAACTTGGCTTGGCCACATTCCTGCCTTATTTGTATTTCCCTTCCAACAATGTTCGTGCACTCGGATTTTTACTTTCAAGAGTTCTTTCCAAACCTGATTTTAAGCTTGTGTGCAGATGGAAAGGGATTTTTAAATATTGTCTCCTCAAATATTTAATCATGAAATTTATTCTAGTATTTGTCCTCAATTAATTGGGGAATTAAACCAATACCACCTGAGTGATCAATCACAAACACATAACACAGCCTGAATTCTGATTGCTACTTTTGATTAATAAAAAAAAAAAAAAACCCCAATGAGTCACTAGAAAAATTTTGACAACTATTTTTTCTTCGTTCTTCCTACAGAACGGGAAGCAAAACTCACTGAGTGAATTATTAATTCTGAGTTATTCATCCAGCCCTACTAAAAACTAATCTGTTTCTTTTTTTTAAGCATCAGAAAGGTCTTTCAAAGGGAGGTTGCAATAATGAAATATGGCAGCAGATCTTGAAACGTGCCCTTAGCCAGGCTGCAGATACAGAAAAGGTTACAGAACCAGAGTTATTAATCCCCATCACTCTGACAATTGATTTTGAACACAGTCTGTTGGAGTCTTTATAATGCAAGATCATAAATGTTCAGAACTAATTTATTGCTCTTTGTTCCACCTGGCAAGAACACACTGTCAGATTGAGTTGTGTTGATGCAATGACGCAGATGAGGATTTAAGTTGCATTTTTATCCACATTTGTAAATTTGTTGGCCATACCTGTGTGTGGTTAGGAGAAAAGGATTTAGAAACATTCCTGAAGGAGTTAAAAATGTCCATGAATGAGCAAAAACAGAAGATGAGGTTATGCTGTCTTTCATAAATGGGAAATGTTTGCACAAATAGTCGTGTATTGGAAATTTAATGGGGAAAAGTCTTTATTTGAATTTGTCAGTATTGATATTTTGGTTTGCATGCTGTTCCCTGGTATCTCTCCGTTTTCCATAAGCAAACATGTAAAAATATTTGCTTTATTCGCATATTGACTTCCACACCAGGCAAAGATTCCCCACACACCAGCGAGGGAGATGCAAAACCTTCCATCCCACCTGGCTTTTTCCTTTTTTAAATCAGTAATTTCAAAGCCTGAACCAATTCCACTCACCCCAAAAAATTCCTCAGCTTGTCTTTCCTGCTTGCAGTGGTTGCCACCCCTCCTGCCCATGCCAGGGAAGTGCCAATCCCAAAAAGGGACAAGTCAGGAAAGGAGGGGAGAAGGATCTGCTTTACAGGGACATAAAACCCATTTGTAAAGATTAAGGATTTTTTTAAGGATCAAAAAGGATACATTACAAGAAAGCTTATTTTACTAATAAAATCCTGTCCCATAGACCAAGAATTCCACAGAGGATGAATCACAAGTCTTCCAAAACCCTACAGAAGCAGCAGGAACTGAAATACGAAAAATAGAGATGGGGAAGAAAAACAGAGGAGTTTTTCCAAATCAAAATGCTCCTATCCCGACATCTCCAAAATATTTTTCCTCAGCATAAAGACAAACTTGTAAAATTAGTGTTCTTTTCAAAATAACCACACCATACTTCTTTAATAATACTTTTTCCCCTTGCAGATTTTACAGTCCAAGAATATAAACTTTGTCCTTCCATTATCTGGGGGCAGAATCATTTAATTGTCCTGGCAAGTTTATTCCTTTTGAATTCTTATTTTTACCACAATTATGAACTAGGAGAGCTGTGGCTGCATGCTAAAACTGCTGCATTCAAGACTTGTAGGCATCTGTATGATATTGAAATTAATTTCCAGTATAAAACAGTTAACAGAATAACCCTAGATAAAGGCAAATATAATATTCATTCCATTCTTTTTGTTGGCAATGTTGTAAAGTCCATTGCTCAAGTAAAGAGCACTTTGCTGAGCCAGACACAAATTAATTTTAACATTCTTCATCAAATAGGAATTTTAAAAGTCAAGTAAAGGCTGCAGTAGCTTTGAAACATTTCAGTGATTGTTTTAATTACCTATCATAGAGCTGTGAGACTGCAGAGGGAAAGGAGAACAACACCTGGCATATTAACAATCGTTTTTTTTCTGACATAAAGAAGAAAAAATACTTTCCAAGCCCTCAGACCAACAAAAAGCTCAACAAAGTCAACACAGTTTGGGGTTTTGTCAGCGCATTAATGTTGTGATTTTATCCTGGACTACGTGTTCTTATTCTGTCAATAACAACTTTCACTGTTAAATAAACCCACCAAATCTCCAAATGTTAAATATATGAATTCTGACAGCTTTAAAGCTTATTTTTCCACTCAAAACTGATGCACACGTGGGGCTCTACAGCAAAGAAAAGGACTTTTCACTTTCACTACACCACAAAAAAAAAAAAAAAAAGTATATTTTCTGTCATTCCAACCCTAAATAGAATTGGAAACTGAAGGTTATTGGGACTCCTGGTGGCCTTTGACACCCAGCACCTCGGGAATCTGCAGTGTTGGGGGAAGCAAAGCCCCCTCAGATGCAGAGTTGTCATCCCCAGGCTCCATCTGGGAGGAAGGGCTGACCCCATCAGTCCCCTGTAAACACTGCCGGAATCAACAACAACAGATCCAGAAATGAGGAAGGAAACGGCGTGTCAGGAGCCAGGTCAGCCCGTTTGATTTGCACATGTGTCAGGAAAGATAGAAGGAATCGCTGAATTAAATTAAATCAAAGCAAACCTGCTAATTAAAACAGCTAAAATTATGTTTGTGAAGATGTGTGACTGGTTTCCTGCTTATCTGCAAATAAGCCTCCCCATAATATAAACATGTTTCTATCTCCACTTCATTTATAATAAGTCTTTAGGCAGATTGTAATTAGTATTTTGAGTTTCTAATAGAAGATCTATTGTGCTGCTGGAGCAATATTTTTCCTGACCATCAAAATACTGATTATTTCTGCATCAGTCTCAAGGGTTCTCACCTGTTCTTCTCATGCTGGTCAAAGTCTTGCATCCAATTTATCAGAATCAAATTGGGTATTTGTCTGAACACCATCATCTTCAGAACATATTGCTTGTAGTTAACCACTGCATTCAACTCCACCTACAAGAGAAACCAGAAATTATTATCAGTTCTGCTTGAATTTATCCTGTAGCTGGATTTTCATTCGACATTTAAAGAATTATCATGATAGGGAATAGAAAAATTGAGTCAAACAGAAGTTTTGAATGTTAAAAAAAAAAAAAGGTACTATTTGCAAAAATCAACTTTTTGTTTCTGTTTTACTTATTCCCAAGTTTGCAGTGCATAATTTTATACAAACCCAATTACATAGCTCAGTGATTTACTGGCAAAGCTGGCCAGGAGAAAATTATCTGGCTTTAGCTAATGTGTGTGCCTATTTACAATCAAAACAAACCCAGAGAAAATTGCAAAATGGCCACGAAGGAAAAAAAGGAGTCACGTCAGAAATGCACCAGAGGTGACACAGTTTGCAAGCTGAAAAAAGTTCACCTTGTATTTATTATTTCACTGGATGAGCAACAGACTGTGGTTATGGGTATGGGCTCAGCCTCTCAGATCATGCACTATTTATTTATTCCAGGATTTACCTTGAAGCCTGCCTGGGGTCTCAGTGGTTTGGAAAGTGTGGTGTTTTCTTTTTGCCCTTTCCAGCATTTTTTTAGGGATTACTTTGCACAGTTGTGTGGGCTCTGTTCACCAGGATTGCTCAGCTCTTTACAGCTCCCCTGGATCTGGAAAGGCTTTTTGAAAAAGGTTTTGGATGCAGGTTTTAGGATGCAGGGTTTGGGATGCAGGTTTGGGATGCAGGTTTTGGGATGCAGGGTTTGGGATGCAGGGTTTGGGATGCAGAGTTTGGGATGCAGGGTTTGGGATGCAGGTTGGGATGCTGGGTTTGGGATGCAGGTTTGGGATGCAGGGTTTGGGATGCAGGGTTTGGGATGCAGGTTTGGGATGCAGGTTTTGGAATGCAGGGTTTGGGATGCAGGGTTTGGGATGCAGGTTTGGGATGTTGGGTTTGGGATGCAGGTTTTGGGATGCAGGGTATGGGATGCAGAGTTTGGGATGCAGGGTTTGGGATGCAGGTTTGAGGATGCAGGGTTTGGGATGCAGAGTTTGGGATGCAGGTTTGAGGATGCAGGGTTTGGGATGCAGGTTTGGGATGCTGGGTTTGGGATGCAGGGTTTGGGATGCAGGGTTTGGGATGCAGAGTTTGGGATGCAGGTTTGGGAAGCAGGGTTTGGGATGCAGGTTTTGGAATGCAGGGTTTGGATGCAGGTTTTTGATGCACATTTGGGATGCAGATTTTGGAATGCAGGTTTTGGGATGCAGGGTTTGGGATGCAGGATTTAGAATGCAGGTTTGGGATGCAGAGCTCCAAGGCCACAGAGCTGTGTTCCCATCCCAGTAACAGGGGCTGGGTAGATTTTGGGATCTTGGAGGTGAAAATCACAACCAGCAACACTGCAATAACATCTGGGTGTTATTTATGCTGACAAGTCCTACAATTTTTGTTGCTGAAGCATTTCTGACCCAACACAGAACACCCTGAACGAAGCACAGGATCTTTTTCATTCATAGCAACTGAAATTTCTAAGACAAAAATATAAACCAAACCTTAACTTTTTTTTTTTTTTTTTAATCACACCACAATTTCAGATTATTGTATTATTTTCCCTGGCACTTGGCACAACTCTTCAATCCAAGATTTTGCTGGACATGGCCCAGAGTTCATTTGCTCACTCACCTCCAACCAACAGCTTCCTAAAAATACAGAAATTACAAATATGCTAAACCCCAAATTTTGCTGTAATTGCATGTGCCAGCACTAAGTCCTGCATCAATAAGAAACCCCACTGATGTCAGCAGGACTTGTGACAACACAAGATTTCCCTGCCTTCAGTACAGCTCTGAAACTGGATCCTGGGTGAGCATATTTGTGGATTATATGTGATTAAACAGATTTGGATTAAATCACAGCAATGGTAGTCTCCTCCAGAGCACCCTGTTGGGACCACACTGATGTGCAGCAATCAAGGTGACCTTACAGATTTTTGCAACCCAGAGCAAACTCTGAGCAACTTCAGTGAACAGGGATATTTTATTTTTTTTAGCTCTGCAAAGATCAGGTTGCAAAATGTAAGGAGTTAAAATGCTGCTGTCCTGACAAAGAGTTTTCATGCTTTAAAATTATGATTTGGGTGACAGGGAGAAATCTTTCTTGCAGAGGAAGCCAATCTAAGCTCAACTCCTTGAGCTCTGTGCTGTTCATCAGGATGGAAAACACGGCTGCCTGTGCCTTGTCCCAACATGCAGGAAAATTCAAATAAGGGAGAACAATGTCTGAATACAGAAATCCACCAAAATGCCACCAAATCTTGGCTCACCCTGCACTGGATCACTGCACTAGCTCACTTAAGTTTTAAAGAATATCCCTATGAAAACTTATTTTTTTTACTATGGTTAGTCTTCATATTCAGGCCAAAACTAAAATCTATAATTGCTTATACAAATGTGCAGCAGGATTAACCACAAACAATAGAAACTGATTTCTTCCTCTCTAGAGGACACAGCCGAGAGCAGAACTTGGTGAAATGACTCTGTGCTGTAACTTCCAGCTCACCAGAGCTGAAGTTGAACTCCAAATGCTTCACACAATTCCAGCATTCAGGAATTCTCCAATACTCCAGCAGCTTGGGAGCATCTGCCCTGTGGATGCTGATACACAGCCTCATATCTAATAGGGGGAACTTTTGGCAAATGCAGCCACAGAGGTCATGAGGGAGGGAGGAAAAAAGGATATAAAAAGGGCCAGGTTGCCAAATTCTGAGGGTTTGGCAGAGTAACAGAGATAAGGTAATCAGCAGCACAGCTTTCCTGCACTGAGGCTTTCAGAGTTCCATGCAGAACCCCGTGTCTGCCTCCTTTGGATTAGGCAGCCTGGGAGTTCCTGGATCCATAGATAACATTGAAGAGAAAAAAGGAGAACAAGGGAAAAGTAATGGGAATACTTTTCTGAAGTTTGCTTCAAGTTATCCAGCAGCTCAAAAAGGTTTTTAGCCTAAGATACTTTATAAAATTTTCCAAAGGCTTGGAAAGGCTTGGGGGTGGGAAGCTGTTATATAAATCCCTTAACACCTCCAAGAGTTTGTGCTGCTTTGTCTCCCACGTGGACACTGTAGTAAACATTATGCTCTGAACCTCTGGATCCACATTTGAGCTGAAGGACTTGGCTTAAGCAGCCAAGCTGTGGTGAAGCCACAGGTCTGGAAACTTCCTCCCCTTTAACATCCATCCTCTCCCACCCCGTCCTCTCCTCCACCAAGGACATTTTTAGTAAGATTGCTCTGCAGTTAATTACATTGCCATGGCATCCAAGTACCACACAGTCACGAGACCTTCTTCTTTTAACAGCCCTTGGGTTTGCAGAGAGGAGTTCATGGGGAAGCATCCCTAAATTTGGAGAGCTGAGGCACCAGGTCAGTGCCTTTGCAAGGGAGGGACTGCCCATTCCCAGGGTGGCCAGGGTGCCAAAGCAGCTGCATGGCCACCAACTCAGCCAGCCCTGTGCCCCCAGAGCTGCTCCAGGAGGAAACCTTGAGTAAACAGAGCCAAACACCAGCTCACCACTTGCCCTCTGCATCCTCCAGCAGCCCTGAGAGCAGTGCCAGGCTCAGTGGTGGCCCCAGAGCCCTCCTGGAGGAGCCCTGGTGTCCTGCCCTGTCCAGCCCTGCCCTGTCCTGCCCTGCCCTGCCCAGGCAGGAGGTGCTGGAGCCCCAGGCAGAGCTCACCCTGCACACACAGGGGGATGCTCACACTGAGCATCACAGCCTGTGGCTCCATTTTCTCTGCACCAAACATATTCCTGTGACAAACCTCAGGGAATCTGGGCTTTTAACAGTGTCATCCTCACCTTGTCCAGTTGGGGCTGGGGTTGCAGGATTTAGGATGAAGTTTTCCACATGGTGCTCCCTGACTGAGTTTCCTACAGGCAATGGTTGAACTGCCAGGATTTCCCTCGTGTCCTCACTGCTGTGACCTTGCCTGGAACTTGACTTGCCTGAGACAGCTCCTCTGATCCCTTTCAGCTCTTCAAGAGCAGAGTACTGACTTGAAGATCTGTCTGACCTGAAGATCTATTTTCCCTGTGCTACTCCTCTGCACAGAACCAAATTACTATTTCTCATTTCTCTCACCAGTTTCTCTCATCTGTTTCCATTTGCTCCTGTAACAGATTCCTCAGCCTCGTCTGTGCTCCTGGAAGAGTTTGGTCATGACTTACTGCAGCCTGGTGTTTATTTGCCTGTTACTGCTTTTAGATCAGATGAAACCTGTGTGTTATCTTTGGTGTCACCACCTCTCACCACTCTGATATTCAAATATTTCTTGCACAGCGTTTTCACCAGATAATTATTTGGAAAATTTATATAAATATATAAAATAATATATAAAAGAACCACAACAAAACCTGGAACCACTTCAGTCCATGGAGTGAGGGGATTAAGCCCCTCTCATGGAAAGCACAGTCCCACCTCCAGCCACTCCACCAGCACAAGCTCTAGGAGGGAAACAGGCTCAACCACAGCAGTTTGACAGGCTCCTAATTTATTCAATTAACAATAAACTCACAGTACTGCGTCCTGAACCTGTCAGCCAGCTGAACTGAGACAAGCAGCTGAATACTAAAATCTGTTCTGCCACTGAGCTACCTTGGAGCTGAGGGCTGCTAAAATGGAGAGTGGACCCAAAGTAGCCAGGAGAGGACTTTGGCCAAAGGTTTAACTCGCTAGAGAGCTCACAGAGGTGACAAAACTTGTTCAAGCTGTGCCAAAAAAACATGGATGTCACATTGCCAGTCTGCTCTACATCACTCAACATGCAATACTTGCTGTGGCAGACAGATTAATTAATAGAGATAACAGAAACAGTAGTATATAATCATAAAAGAGAGAGCTGAAACCACAAAGGAGTACAGCTTCCCTATGGCACAGCAGTGATTTTTTTTCAAGAGTCCAGTCCCTTTTCAACAGCATTTTTAGAGGAATAGCAGTCAGCCAGATACAGCCACGGATAATCAGTGGTGGATAAAGAAAACCCTTCTCCTGACAATCAGCATCTGCACTTTAAGCTGCAAGAAGAAACAGCTGCCTGGCTGTTCATTAGAGAGGGGATTTGCCAAACACCCTCCCTGGTGCTCTGTTATGCAAGGTAGTACGATGTGTGTTCTCTCCTTCCTCAGAGATGGAGCCTAAAAGCATCTGTATTTAGTCCTCCCATCCCCCTAAATCTTCTCCACAAAGGACACTGTCACCACCAAAGCTCTGCAACAAGGATCGTTTATATATCTGACAACCTTTAAACCCCCAAAGAAAGGGAGAGGGAAGCTGTAAAGCTCTCTGAAAAGCTCTTTGGTGGAACAAGCAGAATTATGAGCAGCAGGAGAAATATGAGTAATTAAGACAACAGTATATCTATATCTTACAGCTGACAGAGTGAAGCTGCAAGTTAGCTCTGGGCAAGATGTTAGCAGAGGAAAGAACTGAGCAGCCTGTTTCTAATGTTAGTGTTGAAAAGCCGGCCCAGAAAAAAGGCTAAAGGGACAATTTCATTAAAAAGAAGGAAGTAGGTTGGATTAAGAGAGCAGTTAGATGCAGACTTGTAACATTAAAGGAGCAGGTCAACAGCTCTCTGTCACAAGACAAGCAATCATTTGGGGAATCAGCCCATGTGCCACTCTTGCTGTGCTTAAAAGAAAATGCTCTCAAATTATCTATGGGTGGCTTATACAGAAAATTAATGCTGGGGAATTGCACCACAGCACAAAACAAAGCCCTGGGGTGCAGGGAGGCTGCACGAGAGCAGAGCACAGCAAGCCAGGATGTTTGCCACCAAACAGCCCCAGCCAGGGGCTGGTTTCAGGCAGTGGGCACTGAGCAGAGCTGGTGTGGTGGCCAGGACACAGCTGTGTCCCTGCTCTGACCAGGCTGGAGCAGCCCAGGGAAGGGCTGGAGCTGCTCCCACTGTCCCTGTGCCAAGTGCATCCCTGGGTTTGGTGCTGCCCTGGCTCCCCACGCTCCAGCAGTTCCCAGCTCTCTGTGGCTCCAGCAGCACTGTGCTTTATAGCAGCCCTGGGGCTGTGTTTTCCATCTAGGATATATAAGGGAATTAGTGGAAAATTCGAGCTTACACAAATCATGGAGCCAATGCACAGTTTGCCATGGCCAGGCAGAATTTTCCAGGGCTGAATCCACAGCCACGAGGTGCAGGGGGCTGGATCCAGTGGTCCTGAGCCACAGCTGGGTTTGGAGCTGGGAAGGGAAGTTCTGTCAGATGAGAGGGGGAGGAAAGACCAAGGGCAGCTTCCCCATGTCACAGATTAATTGTGTGGCTGTGTAGTCACCTGGGGCTCACAGACCAGGAGCAGGACATGGGGATGCTGGGCAGGAACCTCCCTCACCTCCCTTGCTCCATCTGCACCAAGCAGGAGATTGGAATTACCCCAAGTGCAATGTTTGCTCTGGAGAAATGGCAGAGGGGCTGCTCCAGATTGCCAGTACTGTAAACAAGAGCAGCATTTACCCAAATGAGAGCTGGAGAGAAGGCAGAGCCAAAGGCCACCATGAGGGTCACCAGCAGCAGCTGCTGCTGCCACCCAAGGAGAGGAGCTCCAGGACAGGGGAGCCTGGCAGGTGCCAAAACCTCTCCCTGTGGAAATCAAGGGATTGTCCTGATGTGCCTCTCCAGCATTTAGGATGTCCCAGCTGGCTGAGCTCTCTCCTGCTGTACCTTTCTTTCTTTGCACCTACAAGCTCTTCCCTATCACCACCACCAAAACTGATTTAGATAAAAATACACCTGGAATAGATGTTTCACAATAAAGCTCAGTACAGTTATTCCCTATTTATTTTCCTACTTTCTCATGGATCATGCCATTCCTGACCATCCCATCACTTCTTTGGTGTAAAGAGCCTGAGATGAAGGGTTTTCTTCCTACACACAATTCTCTGCCATATTTTCTACAATAAAGAAGTGACTGGGGCTGTACAAGGAGCCCAGGCACCCTTTCCTACACAAACCTGCATATTTCAAACCACAAAATCTAATGACTCCTTAAAATACACATTTATATTCAGCCCATAAATCAAAGCAGAAAGTCAAATCCTGCCTGGAATCAAAATCCTCCTGTGTAGCTCCATACCCAAGGTGTCACACTGCCTGTGGATTTCTGCTTCCTGCTTCAGCCACATCCTCACACTGACTGAGAGCATCAGAGGATGGAGCCCTTAAAAACCTCACTAATTTCTCACTTTCCCAAGCACTACAATGCAGCTAAAATTAGGGGAAATGGCCTCCTGTCTTTTTGTTGACTTGACAATGAGTTTATCCACCCACTCAGCCCACAGAGCAATTGCTCCTTGGAAATGCAGAAATGGTTAATATCCCACCACAAGGCCAGGAACAGCTACCAAACTTTCTTCCTGTACCAGGAAAAGACAATTTTGAGGCTGAAACTGCTCATCAGCTGCTCTTCCCATAAAGGAGTGCATCCTGACAATTCTTTGGGTTATATTATTAGAAAGAGAGCTCCGAATTTCATATTATTATCATATTATAGACAGCATTCCTTTGATAGAGGGTCAGAGATCAGGAAGACAAGAAAAATAAGGAAATAAAGCCCAGCAACAGACAGATCTTTAGCTGGCATAATTGGACACCCAAGTCCAAGGGAATTGTGTCCATTAGCAGGAGTGGGTGATCTGACCCATATGCTTTGCCACTTTTAAGTATGAAGATTAAAACAAGGCACCTAGCAGCAGAAATGGGTTACATTCCCTTTCACAGAGGCTCGGGTTGCCTAAAATTCCAGAGAAATTTCCAGCCTGCCATCATAAAGACTTCAAGGCTGTTTACCCAAACTTCTCAATAGCTCCTTCTAAAAATGGATGATGAGCAACCATGTTGGGTAAGACAGATTTTTAATGTAATCTGTTTATAGTTTTAGAACAATTTCCAGAATAGAACATTTTTTTAAATGTCCTGAGCCTTTTGCATTCTCACTTTGATCATCTCCCATCACGTTATCGTTCAGAGCAGAACGTGATGGAGCCAGGCTAACGAAGCTGCCAGAAATGACATCAGAAAGCCAAGTGACCTGAAAAAAAAAGTGCTCTATTTGAGCACCACACTCTTCTTTTTTAATTTTTTTTAATACATTTTAATTAACATTTTACTTTCACTGGATTTATCTTACGTGTATGAAAGCTCGGAGCTTGGTCTCAGAAAAAAAAAGTCCTATTGAAAACAAAAAGAGCTTTATTTGACCAAGGGAAAGCTGTAGGAGGTCCTCAGATAACAATAACTAACAATTCTTTTTGGGGTTGAACAGTTTCAGTAAGGGCCACTTTCTGAGGAGGTTAACTCTAAATAATAATTGTGGATTTTGCAGCCTGTGCAAGGCAGAGATTGCTCTCTGACAGAGTTTATATTACCAACCTGATGCCAGCAGACAGCTGCAAAAATGAAGTGATATCAGTGATAAAAATATTCTTTCTCCATGCAGGCAGGAGGAATTGCATGGAAGCAAAGGGCAAATCCCAGTGGCCTCTGTGCACAGCAGATCCAGCACATGAGCACAGGGCCTGGCTGACGTGGCACAGCTGATCCCTGCATGTCCTGACTCACCGAGGGCTTACTTTAAATATTTTTTAACTCCTCACATTAAATTTCACAGAGATATCCTGCATTCCTCAGAAAAACTTTATCTACACGAGATCATTTACTGCTCTTTAATTCAACTGGCAAATAAGTTGGTTAAAAAATAAAATATCATAACGATGCCCCCCCCACACCTTCTGACTTAGAAATAGATAATTTCTAGTACTAAAAGTGATTAAATTTGTTGCATTTCCAACTTGCATTTTAACAATGCACTACCTCCTGAATGGCTGCATAAATATTAATAGACAGCCTGCTATGAAACTTTTGCCCGTGGTGCCCTTGGAGAACCATAATCACGGCGAGGGGAGCGAAGGAGATGAGAGAGCCCTGGAGATGGAGGTTCTATCCCCAGCTTCACAGAGCCACCCCGGGTCAGGCACTTTCCTGCAGTCTCACAGATCAGCCCCATCTCAAAGACTTTGTCTGGGAGGAGATGAAAATCCTGCAGGCATTTATCTGCCCCTGCTCATCCAAAATGAAACCACAAAAACCCTGCTGATGCCAAGAGGAGCCGCGCCGATTTCTCCCCAAATTAGCCAGACTTTTTTTTTTTTTACATAGTGAGTGCTTTTAAATTTCATCTGCAGATGTTTGCTCCTCTAATCACCTCTGAAATGGGTGCATGGCATTTATCTACCTGCATTTCCTCCCTCTGATATAATCTCATTAAAAGTCACGGTCGCTCCGGCTGCCATTTGAAAGAGGCCAAGTGCCCACAGATCCCCTGAAGTCATGCTCAGCCTTCATGAAAATTGGACAATTATTTAGTTCCCTAAATATGGACTTTGGGGGCTGATATTCAGAATGTCCTCTTGGAAAACATTTCTGGTCTGCCATAAACCAGCTCTCTGAGAAGACAACACTATTGATTTTTGCCATTCTAATACAAGAACACCACTCAAAACCTTAAAATGCTGGCAGTAAAAGGCAGGAGGAGAAAATATTTCTGTCTGCAAACATCTACTGCCCAGCTGTGTTTTGGATACAGGTGGACTGTGCTAAGGGTTAAGTTAATTTAACTTTCACCAAGTTAGAAAGCTCTGAAAGTTTAATCACAAATGAACTCCAGTGGGCAGTTTGGTAGCTCCCAGACAAATATTCTCATTTTTATTCTTTATAGGCACTGCTCAAATCCTCGTAAAGCATATTTAAGGAGGGAGAAATTTCATGAGGGGAGGGAGTTGTTTTATATGACAGAATAAGAGAAAAAGGCAACTTACTGTTTTAAAATTTAAATCCGGCCAAATTACCAGAAATGCTGCTGGAAACAGAACGCTGAGAATTCATTATTTTGTTTCAAAGTTAGTTTATCATAAATCTGCCCTCTGACACGTAATAACTAGTAACATTTCGAAGGTTATTTGATAGTAAGTTCAACAGTGTAGGTGACTGAACATGTGAGCTGCATGATAATGAGTCCCAGGGGAAATCAGGCTTTAGGATGCAGGGTGAAGCATCCCTAGGCTTGTATTCAAATGGAAAAAACATATTCAAAAGTTTATTGTTTATCTCCTAAGAACATCAAATAATACACAGGCCTTTGAATCAAATGTATAAAGCACACTGGAGGACTATTTGCTGGGGGGAAAATGCCTGATTTGATCCAAATTCAAAAAATCTAATAGCTCATACACCGAAACGCACAGAGCGGTTTTGATATAAAAAGTGGAGGGGAGTTTTTGGGTTTGTTCTTCTGCAGAACTGAGAGGCACAGCCAGTCAATTTGCTCCTGCAGCAGGCTCTGGAAAGAGGAGCTCGACAGCTTTAAAGCCAGTTGTTCTCAAACCCTCTGCTTTTCAGTACAATAGAGTCCCTTAAGTGTGACAAATACAAATTGCCCTGCTCGGCCTGAATTTCATCTCCAAAATACGGCGGCGGTAATTGATTAATTTGTAGTGTACAAACTAATTTGAAGGCGATCCTGAAAGTGGAAGGGTTTATTTCTCAGCAGGGAGGTGGGGTGCAAACACCCCGCTCTGCCAGGATGACGCAGTCCCACCTCTCAGCTCATTAAGCTCTTACCTAACGAACCCTGTGCTGCTCTTATCAAATCAGGGTTGGTTTGGGCATTGGCTGTGCTGGAAAAGCACGTGAGACAGAAGTTTTTTATTTATAAACCTTCTGCCTGGCAAATGGTGAGGGCAGGGACATTCCAAGCCTGTAACCACGCAGCCATGCCCTCCCCCCCCTCACCCCGCCTTCTATCTGACGTAGAAATAGATAATTTAGTGCTAAAAGTGATTCAATTTGGTGCATTTCCAACTTGCATCCTCTGGGAGCAGGGATGGAGGGATGGGCATGGAGCACCCACCTGCTCCTGCCCTCCTGGGCACAACCCATCCACAGCAGCTCATCCCTGCTCACCTCCAGCAGCGTTTCCATAAGTGGGAAAGCTTTTGGAGGAGGCATCGTGGTGTAGGATCACTGAGTTTGGGTTTCTCAAGTGCTGGGTTTTCATCTCCAGAGAAATATCTGCCCCATTAAAAGTGATCAAACAGGACTCCTGCTGTTCAGGTGCACAGACATACCTGTCAAGGGAACAGGCTGCCTTGCAGAATCACAGAGGGGCTGAGGTTGGGAAAAACCTTTAGGATCTTCCTTTTGTAGTTAGACAGTCCCCTCTGCATCACAGGCTGCTATTTCATAGTTTGGACATTGAGAACAAAATTAGCCTTTAATTTCAAGGTATCTTTCAATAATAAAATCAAATGTTTCACACATTTTTTTAGCTTGTCCTCCTTTTTTTAACTCATTGCTTAAATCGTTATGTACCGTGTGCTTGAACAGTGAAAAGTTACACAACATCTCTCTTACTCAACATCACCCTATCAGTCCTAACTCTTAATATTATGATTACTTTTTTTCAGAGATGCAACTGGCAGAGCTATCCTGACATGCCACAAATCCTAATTATCATCAAAACTCTAAATTCTATGTTAATGAATATCAGGGCTTGAAACGCTCTTATCTTGACAAGTTCTAAAATATCCACTGAATGTTTGTTTATTCACTTTATATATCAGTATATATTTCCAGACCTTAACTTTGGGGAAAACAACAGCATTTAAATAAGCAAAGATAAATAAAACCAAGCAAGCAGGCAATAATTCTGTCTAAAATGCTTTTTACTATATTTAAGAAGGAATTACCGCAGAGGAGATGATTGAACCCTAAATTACCACATCTCAAAGAAAACAGATTTAGATGAAGAACTTTTTTGGTTCATTCTTTGAAATACAATCTTGCTCACTACCCAACTTTTGCTAATACTTACAAGTGCAAGATGCACAGAGGAAAACAAAAAACGGTCCTGGAGCTGTTAAAATTAAACAAGAACGGGCTGAACCGGATCATCCTCAAACTTTGCCTTTCATTCCAGAAAAGAGTTAAAAACCCAGCTCTGTAGGAGCTGCAGCAAGCCCTGCCCAGTGCTGGGATATTAAAGTGTGCATAAATCAGGGGGCTCATTTTCCTATCAGGCGTTAAAGCTCCCGGCTCCGTTATAGGAGCATCCGCGGATCCGCGCCGAGCGCTCGGCTCGGGCGCCGGCCTCTGTGTGGTCTTTCAGAACTGTCGTTATCAGCTTTCTGTTTATTATTGTGCTCAGTTTAAAGGGAATTTGCCAAGTGATCCCTGGACTCCAATCTTTAGGCCTGTTGTCAGGACAAATTAATTTCTGTGGAAACCCACTGTGCCTCAGATACCATCTAGGAAATGTAGGATTAATGGAGTCCCTGTACAACACGCTTTGTAGTGCGCTGCTGGGGGAGGGGAGCGGGGCTGCCGAGGCAGAAATCACACAAATAAAGCCCCTGCACTTTGGGGGACTTTGGGGGGACTTCATCTTTTTTTACTCCATCAGCTCACATCTGTAATATTTAAAATAAAGCGGTCGTCGGAAAGGGCAACTTTTAACAAAAAGAGCAGTGAATGGGAACTCACAGCTGCCAAAGATGAGGGACCTGAGGTCTAATTATCAATATTTTATATTTTACCCTCTCAAGCCAATCTCATCAGTAGGAAAAACAGGATATTAAAAGAAACAGTCTCCTGTGAATCTTACCAGAAAATAATGAAACTCCACACATGATCCTTTGGAAAAGGGGTATTAAAGCTGGATTTCCTACAGGGCTGGGTCATTGCTGTGCTAGCTGACATTTGGGGCTGTTTTTAACAAATTTATATTGTTTAATTGCTAAAAATGTTTGTCTGTTCTTGCAATAAGTAAACTTTAAAAATTATTTTCCTGGGGAAAAAAAAAAAGGAGTGATTACATTTCTTAGTGATGTGAGACGAAGAGAAGAGAAGAGAAGAGAAGAGAAGAGAAGAGAAGAGAAGAGAAGAGAAGAGAAGAGAAGAGAAGAGAAGAGAAGAGAAGAGAAGAGAAGAGAAGAGAAGAGAAGAGAAGAGAAGAGAAGAGAAGAGAAGAGAGAAGAGAAGAGAAGAGAAGAGAAGAGAAGAGAAGAGAAGAGAAGAGAAGAGAAGAGAAGAGAAGAGAAGAGAAGAGGAGGTGAAAACTCCAATGCATTTTATCAATCCTTTCTCATTGTCAGGAGGATGACTGCCCATGGTGAGATATCCAGATTTAATATCAAACATATTGGGAATACTTTCCCTTATTCTTTCCTCTCCAAAGATAAATCAGTTGATAATATACAGGAGAAAGGCAACAGACCCACAGGTTCACATTCTCTGTGGTTTTACATCTTGTGACTTCTCTGTGGAATCAGAGAGTTAAACCAAAGTGTCACTAAAACACCAATGAGATCACAAAATTAAAGTAAAAGCTAAAAAAATAAAAAGAAAGAGCAACCTCTCCTTTCCAAATACTGAAGCAAAATCTGACTTTAACACACTGTTCCAATATTACCCTGCTAACAGCAGGGCTAATTTGGCAGCAGAACATTTTTAGAGCACTCTCAAACCTCCCAAGCCTGGCAGATGCAGAGGCTGCAGCTCCTCTACCGTGGCTCTCCAGCTCACAAACACCTCAGCACACTCTGCTTTTCCTTCTTAGGGCACTGCAAAAATCCCCAGCTTCTGTGGGATGCCCCAGTTTGGAGCAAGGTTCATTTTGGGAGGTTATTTTATCACCCTTAAGTTCACTTGCATGTGAGAACTGCTTTTGTTTTAGTCAATATTCCAAAAGAGAGTGTTCTTCCCTAACTAAAACATTTAATCTTGAGAGACTTTTATGTGCCCGTTTTTAACTATTGCAGAAATTCAATTAACTGCATAATTATGAGCACAATTACCATGGAGTGTTACATGTGATTTGGTGGTAGCAGTTACATGGCACACACATACACTCTGATTTATGATTTCAAAACTTACAGCAATGATAATAAAACCCAGAAATTCCCAAATATCATCCTTATTCTTTAGATTGTGTGTATAAATGGTTTTTAAATTCTGTTCATATGGGTTTTTTTCCCTGCCCATGGCAGCAGTGGTGGAACAAGACAACCTTTAAGGTTTTTTCCAACCCAAACCATTCCAATATTGTATGATTTTGGTGATGAAAGGTTTTATTTTATAAAGCCTATTATTTGCAACCAGCTGATTAAAGTCACCCAAACTGTGACAATTCACCTTGAACCTGGCCCCATTAACTTATTCCACTGCAAACCCCCAGCATGGGCATGGAGCCCTGGAGATTGTTGCATGGAGGGAGAAAGAGAAACTAAAATAAATTAGGAAAAAGAAAGGAAAATACAAAAGTGTGAGGACGGGGAACTCTACGAAGTCTTTAAAAACTTTCTTTAAAACTTTCCACAGTGCCCAGCTCAGCATGGTGCTCCGGGTGGAGGTGACAGGTCAGGAGCAGGATGTGCCTGGCTGTGCCAGGGGCTGCCTGGCAGGAGCCACCCCAAAACCCAGGTGGCCACGAGCAGGGGCTGTGCTGGCCACAAGCTGGGGCTGTGCTGGCCACAAGCTGGGGCTGTGCTGGCCACCTGCCAGGCTCAGCCTGAGCCCTTCCCTGCCTTGGAACAGCTAAAACACACCTGGGTTCTGCAGTGATGAGGCACCAGGAGGGGTCAGCAAGGGCTCTGAGGATGTCACATTTGGGGGTTTTGGGGCTGAAAGGAAAGTTCAGGAGGACAGGCAGGGTGTGGTTGTAGGAAAGTGCAGTTCAGGATGGGCACAGGCTGAGTACAGAAATCCCTGGGGGAATGTCACCATGCCACTGCTGTCCCACAGCTGAGGGTCTGTGGCAGCTCCTGGGCACAGCACTCTGCTGGCTCCTCATGGATCCTCCCTGCTCACACCCTCAACACACCAATTCTGCACATCCAGGACATGTTCAGTGCCAGGAAAAACCTCCAAGGAGGACAAGGATCTTCCAGAGGCTTCAATTATTTCAGATGTTACCCAAAATCATTCTGGTGTCACTCGTGCAGCCTTTGGTGACACCACACACATCCCCTGCTCCTGTAACCCAGCCCTGCACCCCAAATTTCAGCACAACCCTGCCCAGTGATGTCAGCTCAAGGTCTACATTCTCCCCTAATCTAATCAAATCCCATTTCTGCTGACACAGTAACATCTCCACCTTCACCCATCCTTCTACAAGAGCTTTGTTCCCACCTACAGGTGCACAGGTGGCAAAAATTCCCTCAAACTGCATCCAGGGTTTCATCAAGAGATGCCCATGGTCCTCAAACACACAAGGAATCAAAAGTCTTTTACCATAATCACTCTTCAAGTAATTGAAAATCAGAATTACCCATGTGGCTTCTCTACATAAAAAGTGATCTGCAGCCTCCAAATCTGAATTCCAAACATGTTCGTGTGAAACATTCAAAATACAAAATGCAGTTCCAGCTCAGTCCTTGGTGGATGTCAGGCACGGCTGGAAAACTATTGCAGGTGTTATTTTAAATGAAAAAAAGTGAAGGGTGTAATAAGAATGGAGGTCAAAGCATTTCCAGACTTGCCAAGGGTTA
The DNA here is from genome assembly GCF_903797595.1 of Erithacus rubecula. Classification (NCBI taxonomy): domain Eukaryota; kingdom Metazoa; phylum Chordata; class Aves; order Passeriformes; family Muscicapidae; genus Erithacus; species Erithacus rubecula. Next base: position 4,208,858 of record NC_136667.1, on the reverse strand, counting down.
GATCTCACCAACAGAGTAAAATATTTCAGCTTTAACAGAAAGCTATAAATGCAAATATATATAAAATGAAGCATAAAGTAGGCTTCTTCTAGAAATTCATCTCTGCTAACGTGAACAGTACAAATATTTCACAACATGTCAAACCCACTGTATCTGTACATTCATGCTTTCCTCACTGCTGGCTCTACAACCACACAGAAATGTAATTTAACAGCACTGGTAACAGTTTTCCAGTCTTGGGGCATGGAACCTTTATCCCAAGGACCTGGTTAATAAATGGCAATAAATGTAAACCAAAGGCAGAAGGAGGAGGGAGCAGCAGAGGGCTCAAACCCAGCCCAGCTGCCCCTACCCCAGCCACCCCCCAAAATCACCCCAGATCCATCCCTGCAGATCGAGCTGCCATGTGGTTGTTTTCTAAAACAACATCTCACTCTGCTGTGGAAGAAATTTAGTCTTTATTCCTCTTTAATATTCATATGGAACAGAGCTACATTAACACGAAGTTTTAATTTCAGAAACATTCTGACATTTACAGAGAACAGATTCCAGCCCTGGTTTCACACCAGGGTTTTTTTTCCATTATCACTGTTATTACTGGTATTAGTATCACTGCAGAAGTGATTAAAAGGTCCTGGATGTCTCATTAAAATAGTCTGGATCTACCTCCCTCTTCAGCACCAAGATACAATCTGTTGTTTTATAAATGGGAACCATATTCCTGGAAATTAAATTTGAAGTATTGCCTGTTCCTCTTTTCCCTGTGAAATACAGGCACTTTTTGCTGTTTAAATTGAATGTAAGAAATATTCTAAATATTTGAAGCAGAGGAAAGAATAGTTATTACTGTATGCTGAACGCTCCCCAGATCTACTCATAAAATGTGAAAATAATAAAAGAGCAGCAACAAACCAACTCCTCAAAACTCTCAGGGAGATTGAGGAGAGAGATCCCTCATGGAAGTCAACAGTTTTGGTCCCTACATCTATTTTCAGGTGCTCATTTCAGCACAGGCTTATGATTTTCCAAAAGAGTTGGTTTAGCTGCAATTTTGGAAAAACGCATTTTTGTTTCCCGAGATAGCCCGGCAGTTTAAGTATGAATGTTTGTGTCTCAGAGCTCTTTTCCATATCCTCCACTAAACAGGAATTCAAAGAGTCTTAGGTGCAGATTAAATGCTTTCAAAAATCAATTTTAGGCTGGCATAGAAGTCAACCAGTCTGACCTCGTGATTACAGACTAAACACTTCCTTAGGAAGCAAAGTGGAGCAATATTTCATGTTTCAATGATTATTTCAGATGGCAGCACCACAAATAAAAAACAAGAAACTGTGGTGACATTTTAAAATAAGTTAATCTAGGGATATTGTATGAGGAATTAAAAGAGGCCTCATCAGAGGGGTGGGATACCGTAGCATTAAAATCCACTCACAAAAGGGAATATTCAATAAACATCTCATCCAAACTCTAACAGGCACTTTTGTTTTCATGGAGTTTTGGGAAAAAAGAGAATCATATAACTCAGTTTCTACCAGATTACTCTGATATTTTTACTCCTGGAACCTTAATCTGAAGACACAAAATGGCAAAGAAAGCAGCAGTGAGATATGTACTTATTTTAGTGGCTGAGGAGCTTCTTCCAAACCACCTTATACTGATACAAACCCAGGCTCCTCCAGTTCCATATTCCTGAGGACAGAGCTCAGATTTAAAGCCCAAGCACTCCTGTGCCTTGCAACAGCATTTTTATTTTCCTTCTTACCGGTGTCAATAGCAGGGTAACGCCAGAGCTTTCACATAAACGTTTGCCTTGGTTTGATCCTCTAAATGTGCTACCCAGTAATTAAATCCAGTTTGTATTTTTAAAGTGCACATGGAGCACTGTTCCACTGCCTTGCATTTGTCTCCACCATCTCTCAGTTCTGGGAAATCCATAAATTCATTTGTCAAAGGTAAAAATACTCCAGCAAAACTCCTTCTAAATCTTTTGAAATGGTTTGTTCAAACTCTTGACATAGCGTTTTGCTCTAAACAAATTTCTAGACAGCCCTGTGATTTTCCATCTCAAAATATACTGTTTCCCTGCCATGAAACTGGAACAGAGGGTCTGAGAGAAAGGAAATTATTAAGCATTCTAGTGGGTTTTTTTTCCAACAAAAACTAAGATAGAGGTCAATGAATAAGTATGTGCAGGCTGGAACTTAAATCCTCTGGGGTGACTGTAGGCTAATTAATAATTAATGCCAGAGACATGGTGTTTGAAATGCAGATGTGATAACTGGAGGCCTGGCAAAGCTGTTCAGAGGAAGCAGATTTGGATGCTATGGGGAATAGGCACTCCCTTGCCGGCTGGCTCTGAAAGCAGACCTGGGTGCAAAGCAGGGCCTATGGTTTAGATTATATTCCCCTCAGCTGTTAATTACCTGAACCTACTTTGAAGTTTTTCTCTTTTTATCCTCTGCATGAAAAGAGATTGGTTCAGCCAAGGGACTTGAAAAAATGATCAAATACATGGAGTAGAGGAGGGGAATAGAACTTCAGATATAAAAAAGATAAGGAAGAAAAACACTCAGGGAAACACACAGGAACATATTAGGAAGTGCCCGAGTGTGGCTCAATGTTTCAAGCCAGTTGTGCTGCTCTAAGTTATTTCAGCCATTAAGCAGAACCCCCCCGTGTTTTAGGAATAGATTTGTTAAAAGGGATCTCTTGCTGTATGTATAGAGTTTACAGTAATTATTTGATGAAAGTACCATAGGTGATTTCCTATGCTATTTTTAATTCAATAAAGTCATTTAAACCTCCTTGTGTTTGGGGCTATTTAATGAGGTGTGCAACATTAGCAGAATCACCAATGAGCTGTTACTGCAAATATTCAGATTTTGATAAAAAAACGCTCATTTTTGCCAAGGAGAGAGACGGGCACAGGGTGGGCTCCTCACTGCCACTGCAAGGAAAGGGGGCAGGTGCCCTCAGCACCGCGGCTCCTCGGGCCTCGGGGGGGCACCTGAGGGCAACTGAGCCATTTCCACAGCAAGAGGGGAGTGGGGTGGCCCAGCAGGGCCTGGCACAGGCAGGGGTGGGGAGGCAGAGGGGTGGGATGAAGGCTGGGGAGGCAGCGGTGATGGGGATGAGGACAGAGAGAGGCAGCGGTGATGGGGATGAAGATGGAGAGATGGGGGTGATGGGGATGAAGATAGAGAGATGAGGGGGTGATGGGGATGAAGATGGAGGGTCACAGGGGTGATGGGGATGAAGCAGAGCTGGGAATGCCGGTGGAGAGGCACAGATGATGGGGATGAAGGTGCGGGTGAGGCAGGGGCGGTGGGGATGAAGATGCTGCCCGCATCCCGCGGGCGGACGGGAAATGTTTGGGGTGACGCAGAAGCCCCCCCTGAGCGCAGGAAAACACGCTGTGGCCAAGGGGGTGTGAGGCACCCCCTGTGACAGCGCTGTCCCAGCGAAGGAGCCCGCAGGGTGCCCCCGGTGCCCCGGTCCCGTTGCGGCTCCCCGGCGCTGCCGGCCCCGCTCGCCCGGGTCCCTGCGGCCGGAGGGGCCGCGGAATCGCCTCTCGCTTTGCAGAGACACATCGCTCCCTTTTCAAAGCCACTCCAGAGTCGCTTTTTTTGACGCTCTTCCCCGCTCGTTAGAGTCCGCCCGTTCAAAGGCGAAACTTCCCAGCAACTTCACTAAAACCCTTTGAACCGTGGGGAAGACAGCGGCATAATAATTTTTTTTTTTTCTGTCTCTACCTTTTTTTCTTTTTTTCCCTGCAGTAGGGTGAAGCAATCTCTGATGAACTCAGGGCTGGCTGCGTTTAAAAATTAATTTGAAAATGCCCGTCTTCAAGGCGCAGGCGTCTCGCATTTGCACCTATCACCTTGGCATCTCGGCGCAGCTTCTCCTCCTGCTGATGTGGAGAGCCCACCTCGGCCCAAAACAAGATTTTTTACCCATTTTTCTCTTTCCCAGCACCGTCTTTCACCGTGACGTAAGGAACACGCGGCTGTACTACCGCCTTACGCATAGGTGAACACCTGAGTGATGCTCTGGCTCCTTTGAGGGTAATTCCCGGCGCCGCCGGGTTCTCCAGCCCTGGGATGGTCACCTGCGGCTAAAGCTCCCAGGTGAAGGGGATGAGTTTGTCCCGGGGTGGAAAATGCCTCGAATCCGCCAAAAGTGGCGTGGGAATCGCCTCGGTGTCCTCGTCACGGGCGTGGGGTGGCCCGGGAGAGCCACGCCTGGGGGGAGAGGGGCTTTTAATGGAATCACAACAGCCACACGGTTCCCTATTAAATCCTGCTAATTTTCTAGGTGAAGGCTGTGAAGTGAATGTGAGGAAGCATTAAAAGGGAATTGAATTTGCATTCCTTATGCTACAGGCACATGTTTACATGACCTTTAAAACAGAATTAAAGCTGTATCATCAGCAGCTGTAGGCAATTCACATTACTAAGGCAATCAAATCAGAAGGCTAAACTAACTATAAAACATAAATTAAACTGATAGAGAATCATCCTAATTCACTAGGTTTACTTGCAATTTACTTATCCGCTACTAGTAATTTCTAAACAGTTTGGAGAAGAGGCAAATAGGAAATACTTGGACGTGGCACTTCAAGAACGGGTGTCCGAGGGGGGAGCCGGCTCTCCCGGGGTTCTCCATCAGGGAGCGCGGGGATAACACGGGCCCCTAGAGCTCCACGAAGGGACTGCAAACTGATACCTGCATGGCTAAACCCCAGTTCTGTGGCTTGGCTCAAGCCTCCCCCGGAGTCCTTTCCTCTCTGGAGGACCCTCAGAGGCGCCGTTGATTTTCTAAAATATGAAATAACTCAATATCCAATACAGCTCGCGTTGCACCGCTGCCTTCTGCCCCCTCCCCCATCCCCAGAGGGACACTTTCCAATGTCTGAAGCACGGTAAAAAAACCCACAAAAATCGATACCGCCGGTGATTTCATTAAAAGTTTGCAGAGCGCCTTTCCCCGTCTCCGCTCCGGCGCTCCCGGGCGGAGCGGGGCGGGCTCCGGGCACCCCCTGCCCCGGGCAGCCCCCACTTTGATTTATTCCCATTTATTTCTCGCAGCCCAGGGCTGTCTCCCCCGCTTTGATGGCGACTCCCCCGTGTGCTCCCCCCCGTGCCCCGCGGTGATTTATCGCTCGCCCGCCTCCCCCTGAACTTCTCCCCCGCAGCCCTCGGGACCCCCCGCCCCGGGCAGGGCACGGAGGGGAAGGGATGCTGCAGCCCCCTGAGCCTTTCACCGGGGCTCTACTGGGAGGGGGGGGGGGAGAGAAAAAAGCTGCCAGGAGGTGCCAGGGAGCCGCACACGCTGGGGATGGAGCGGATGGAGCTTTGGCAGGGGCTGTTGGGGTTTTTTTTGGGGGGGGGGCCCGGGGGGCTCGCAGTCTCGGCCCCGCGTGACCGAACGACACCCAGCCTGCCTCACCATCACCATCCTGCACTGCCCAAGCTCCATTCACGAAGGAAACATCTTTTAGCAACGCAGCCTGGCCTGAAAGTTCATTTTTATAACAGCTTTGGTTGGCGCGATCTGAAGGAAGCGGGAAGGAAACTTTCCACCGAGCCGTAAACACACGAAAGTCTGTGAGAAAACCAAGAATTAGCAGCAGCATCTACGTATTTATAAACGTAAATCTAAGGATGACGAGGCGCTTCAAAATGCAGGAGGCGTTTCAATCCCTCTGCGAGATCAGGAGCATCGCTGGATGCTTTGCACGCCGACTGCTACAGCTGGAAAAGCGTAGTTAAATAAATAATAAATAAATAAATGAAAGGGAAAACACAACACATGAACCCAAACCCCACATGGAAATTGCTCGGTAAGCTACCAAACAGCAGCGCAGATATTTGTCATCCAAGGAACAGAGCGATTTGTCTTCAATGTCTCATTAGTCAACAGAGGTTAACTAGCGAGCCAGTTAGTGCGTGCTCAAATCCAACCCATTCTCCTTTAAATATATCTGAGCAGGAATCTGTCCGTTCGGGAATTGTATTTGGATTATTTCTAAAGCACGGGCGGGATGGCCTCTGGGGTGGCAGGAGCTGGGGGTGCCCATCTCTGACCCCATCCCCTCGTTTGCTGGGAGAAGCTTCCCAGGAAAAATAAAAACAAAACAACCAAAACAACAAAACGCAACCAACAACCAAAAAAACCAGGGGATTTCGGAGCGGGGTGAAAGCAGCGCGTTCCTGTCATCGCGGCAGTTTGAATGGCACGGTGAGGGAAGTGCCTACGTAGAAGGAAGGATCGGCATTGTTGTGGGGTCCATTAACTCCTGCCGTGACCTCAGGAGCACCGCGCACCGAGCAGGAGCCGCAGCGGGGCCGCAGCCGCTTCCCCGCCGCCTCTCCCCATCCACAGCTCTCCACCAAACACAACAAACCCCAATTCGTGCATTTCACAGGCGGCGAGACCTGTCCCGCAGCAAAAATCTGCACTTTGGAGAGACTTCCCGGAATATTTACCCTTTTTTGGTTTTTTTTTTTTTTTTCCTCCGTCAACCAAATGTTCGAGACAACCGACCCAGATCAAAAATAACAGTGACCTACACATGACGGGGTAGTACACAGATGAACGACTTTTTTTTTTTTTTTTTTTCCCGCAGCAAGTACATTTTTCAAACATCAACAACGTGGAAAGAAAAAGTATATTAATAATAATATTAATATTATTAATAATAATAACAATAACAGGCGATTCGAGCAGAGGAGCAAGGAGTCGCCCAAACCGCTTCGGAAATCGCAGCAGTTAGAATACAAATACTATTTACCTTGTGATTTTTCCTGCCCGGGATTGGCTTTATTGTCCCTCCCTGGACCAGCCCAGCCGCAGCCACGCTCCCTCCGTGCCGGGCTCTTTGCTGCCGGGCTGGTGCTGGGAGAGATTTGGGGGGGGCTGCATTCATTCTTACATTAGGACTAGTTTAATTTGCAATCTGTCAGTCCATCTCCTGGCTGTGGCTCGGAGATGGCAGTGTGGCTCTCTCCCTCCTCTCTCCCTGCACAGCATTTACTCACGTTCAAGAGCAGCCAACAGAGACCAAAAAAAAAAAAAAAAAAAAAAGAACTAATTGAGCTTGTGTCGGTATTGGCTAATTTCTGCTAATACTCTGTAAATTCCTTTTTGCTTCCTAAGCTTCCCCCACGCTGGTTAGGTGTTCCCAAAGCCTCTCCGGAGCTCCAGGAGCCGCTTTCTCAGCACTGATGGGCGGCTGGGCTTCAGCAGGAGCCCCAGCGCCTGGATGTACACAATGCAAACCTTAACTCCTGGCTCCAGAAACGGTTAAATTGCCCTTTCCCAGCCCCCACCCCCGTTATGATTGACTCTGTTTTTAAATTTGCACTTGTTCCCACCAAGCGCAATCTAACTCGTCCTGTCTCTAAAGTGAACTTGTGTTGAAGGTGAAGTTTTCAATATAGAGGTCACGACACCGAGGCACAGCTTACCGCTCCGAGCTTCATGCTGTATTAAACACAATCAAAACGAACCCCTTTTAGACCTTTTTTTTTTTTTTTTCTTTCTCCCTCCTTCCCCTCCCGCGGGTGAACAATGAGAGGAGGGGGGGAAGAAAAAATAAATCTCTTAAATATTATAAAATCAGCTCTGTCACGATAATAATAAACGCGTTGGTGGGTTCAGGTCCCGACCTCCAGCCCGTGGAGCGGGTGGAGAACGCGAGCGCATCCCGAGCGCTGCTCTTAAAAGGGAATGTGTGGGGCTGGTGTCACGCGTGGGTGACACCGCCGGTGCCACCGAGGGGACGGCGACAGCCGAGCCACGCAGCCGGGTGACCCCAGAAAGCCCCGGAGCCGCCTGTGCCAGGGGGACTCGACACAATCCCAGCTCCCGCACTTCAAAGCGGGGCGTTCTCCATAGCGACTTCTCGCTGCCCCAGGACGGTGGCTGCCTCCAGCTATTGTGCGAGCTTTTTCACGCCAAAGATTTAGCAGAAAAAATAGATATTAAAGCGAGTTATTTGCGGAGGAAATGCGGGTCCCTCTGGGGCGGGGGCACCCAGAGCCAAAGGGCTCCAGCGCACAGTCCGAACCCAAAAACTTTTTAAATTTTTTTTTCTAATAAAAAAAAAACTTTATTGGGTTTCGGTCTATGAAAAATAAGTTACAAATTCTTGCAACAGTAGCTTTGCATGTACTTATTTTTCTCCCATGTCCAGACGGGGTCGGCTATTGAATAAGGCTCTTTTATTCTGCATGGGGCAGGGGATTTGTGGCCATGGTCCCCCTTTTATTCCTCTCTCTATGGAAACCCAGATCATGGGGAGAAAAATGCGAGGCTGAATAAAGAAAAGCAGCAGAAAGGACCGCTTGAGAGCGGCATCTGTTACACTTGGGAAGTTAGACTGACAGGAAAGAGCTAAAGAAACCCTCTCCAGCAGATTAGTTAGAACAGCAAGAAGATTTAACTATATGCAGATAAAACACTATAAAATCCACCAAACTCTGCTATAGGCGAGGTGAGAGCCGCCTCGGCAGGAGCAGAGCCGGGCTCTGCCTTAGCTACATTTGCAGCAAAGATTAAAATGGGACGTTCGGGGTTTTATTTCCCTGCCAGAGACTCTGCCTTAATTAAACGGCGGATCTGAACATCTATTTTCACGGGCAATGGGATTTGAAAAATTGTTTCGGAAGTTAAAGTGCAAATTAATTTTAAATAATTTAGTTACGTTTTCATACAGTGCGGATTTGATGTTGTTGGGGGGGGAGGTTGATATTTTTTTTCTTTTTTTTTTTTTTTGTTTCCCCGCGGGCTGCGGTGATGTTTATTTCGAGGAGCTTGTGAAGGCGGAGAGTGGGGAAAAAAAAAAAAAAAAAAAAAAAGGAAAGAAGGGGGGGAGGAAGAAAAAAAAAAAAAATGAAAGGGGAAAAAATAAAAAAGGAAAGGCTAAAAAAACCAACGAGGAAGAAGCTGCTGCTGTAACTCCTTCCCTGCCCTCCCCGCGCTCGGGCGGGCTCGGCCGCGGAGCTGCGCGCCCCGCACCGCCCGCACCGCCCCGCGCCGGGACCGCGGCTCCGGCGGCGACATCCCCATGTCCCCAAGTCCCCATGTCCCCACCCTCCCGCTGACCCCCCAGCCGCACGCCCCCACCGCCGCCGCTCTACCCGCAAACTTCATTTCTGTATTTACTTTTCCCTATTTTGATTTATTTTCCGAGCCGGCCCCCCCGCACCCCCGCGGGTGCGCAGCGCAGCGCTGGCCCGGCGGGGACACGCGGAGTCCCCGATATATCGCGATTTGCCCCTGCCCGCTCTGCTCCTCAACACCCAGCCCTGCCTTTACCCCTCTCACACGCTGCCCCGGCGAGAAATTATTGTGATTATTATTATTATAATGAGGAAAGCGATGGGACCCGGCTCGGAAGGAACCAGAGGAGCGCTCACCTTATTTAGATCTATTTTCTCATTTTCTTGAATTTTCTTCAGATCTGTCTTCTCAGAGAAACTAATGCCTTAATGACTTTCTGGTAGCTGCAAGCCTTCTTTTATTTCTGCTAAATATATGAAAATGTATGCAAATTTAAATCAAGCTTAACCTAGGAGCTCTTGCAATATATTTAATGGAATTTCAAACCAATAAGGGGACTCTGATGCAGTCTTCTGGAAGTGCAAATATAATTACGCAGCTCGGCTACCTCCAAAACGATGCAGGGAAAGGTCATTTTGGAACTCGGGAGCGGGTCGGGGTCCCGGGGCTGCGGCTGTGCCGCCCCGCCGGGGCTGCGCGGGTGCGGAGCTCTGCCCGCCGGGCCCGGCCGAGCCGGGGGCTCCGCTCCCCCCGCTCCTCCGGCGGGGGGGTCCCGGGCACCGCACGCTCCTTTTTCCCCATTCTTTTCCCTTTTCGCACCGTTATCCCTCTTTTTTCTTCTTTCCCCCCGCCCGCCCCCCCTCCCCCCGGTTTTGCCCTGCCGGACGCGCACCGGCTGCGCACCGCGAACTTTGGGGAGCATCCACCGGGATTTACCGGCGGGGAGCCGGGAAGCTCCTTGTTTTGGGGCTGTTTTTTATTATTTGGGGCTTTTCTCGATTTTTTTTTTTTCCCTGCCAACCCGGGGCAGGCGGGGACGCGCGGCTCGGGACAGCCGCACCGGGGAGGAGCGGAGCGGAGCGCGCCCGGGCCGGCGGGCGGGGGCAGCACCGGGGTGGTCCCGCGGGGCTGCCGCCGGGGCGCCGCCGTTTAACCTCTGCCCGCCGCTAATCGCTCCACATTTAAGCCGTGCCCCCCGCGCCCCCCCGTTCCCAGGCGCTCCCCATTTAAGCCGTACTCCCCCCTCCCCTCCCCGGGGCCCGCCGCTCCGCGGCCGGCGCGGAAGGAGTTAAGTGGCGGGGCCGCCTCGCGCCCGGCCCCCGGTGCCGGCGGAGTGATTCACTTCCTGCCTCGCGCCCGCGCGGCACCGCCGCCCCGCCCCACGGGGGCTCGCCCCGCCCACGCACCGCGCCCATTGGCGGGCTCGGCCGGCGGCGCGCCCCCATTGGCCGGCGCTGGTGCCAGTCGCGGCGCTGCCGCCGCCGGGCCGCCGTGCCGGTGGATGTCAAAGGCTGGCGCGGCGGCGGCGGCACAGTATAACTCGTGGGGCTGCCGCGGCCATGGCCACAGCCGCCTCCAACCCCTACGGCCTGCTGGGCGCCGGCGCGCTCGCCCACGCCGAGGGCGCGGGCATGCAGCAGGGCAGCCCGTTCCGCAGCCCGCAGAAGCTGCTGCAGAGCGAGTACCTGCAGGGCGTCCCCGGCAATGGGCACCCGCTGGGGCATCACTGGGTGACCAGCCTGAGCGACGGCGCGCCCTGGCCCGCGGCGCTGGCGGGCGGCCCGCTGGAGCAGCCCGACGTGAAGCCGGGCCGCGAGGACCTGCAGCTGGGCGCCATCATCCACCACCGCTCGCCCCACGTCTCCCACCACTCGCCCCACGCCAACCACCCCAGCGCCTGGGGCGCCAGCCCGGCGCACAGCGCCTCGCTGGCCGCCCCCCCCGCCGCCGCCGCCGCCGCCGCCGCCGGGCAGCCCCTGAGCGTGTACTCGCAGGGCGGCTTCGCGGTGGGCGGCATGCTGGAGCACGGCGGGCTCACCCCGCCGCCCGCCGCCGCCGCCGGCCAGGGCTTGCACCCGGGGCTGCGCGGCGAGGCCGGCGGCGAGCACGGCGAGCTGGGCGGCCACCACTGCCAGGACCACTCGGACGAGGAGACGCCGACCTCGGACGAGCTGGAGCAGTTCGCCAAGCAGTTCAAGCAGCGCCGCATCAAGCTGGGCTTCACCCAGGCCGACGTGGGGCTGGCGCTGGGCACCCTGTACGGGAACGTCTTCTCGCAGACCACCATCTGCCGCTTCGAGGCCCTGCAGCTCAGCTTCAAGAACATGTGCAAGCTGAAGCCGCTGCTGAACAAGTGGCTGGAGGAGGCCGACTCCTCCACCGGCAGCCCCACGAGCATCGACAAGATCGCGGCGCAGGGGAGGAAGAGGAAGAAGCGGACCTCCATCGAGGTGAGTGTCAAGGGCGTGCTGGAGACGCACTTCCTCAAGTGCCCCAAGCCGGCCGCCCAGGAGATCTCCTCGCTGGCGGACAGCCTGCAGCTGGAGAAGGAGGTGGTGCGGGTCTGGTTCTGCAACCGGCGGCAGAAGGAGAAGCGCATGACCCCGCCGGGCGAGCAGCCGCAGCACGACGTGTACTCGCACGGCGTGAAAACGGACACGGCCTGCCACGACCTCTGACCGCGGGCTGCGGCACCGGGACTGCCCGGCCCCGGGAGAGCGGCACCGGGACTGCCCGGCCCCGGGACGGCGACCCCGGGACTGCCCGGCACCGGGACTGCGGCCACGGGACTGCCCGACCCCGGGATGGCGACACCGGGAATACCCGGCCCCGGGATTGCGGCCACGGGACTGCCCAGCCCCGGGCCATCGACACCGGGACAGCGGCCCCGGGATTGCCCGGCCACGGGACAGCGGCCACGGGACTGCCCGGCACCGGGACTGCGACCGCCCGGCTCCGGGACAGCGACCCCGGGACTGCCCGCCGGGCTTTAACTTATGGTTTCGGGAGACGCGGCGAGGGGTCCCCGCCCGCCGCCGCCTCGGCAATATTTTTTTTTCCTCTCTCCGACCTTTCCGCTGATCACACACGGTTGTTTACTAGCAGACAAGGTTTGTTTTCGGTCTCCGCTAGGATGAAGGAGAAAAAAAAAAAAGACACAAAAAAATCCCACCAACCAACCCCACCGCGAAATAAAACCCAAATAAAATGGAAGAAAAAAAAAAAGGGAAAACCTACGGAAAAATAGAAAATTAAAAAAAAAAAAAAAAAAAAAAAAAAGAACGAAAAACCCGACAGAAAAGGAAAGACAGATGTGTGCCTATGAATAACCTTCCAGCGCCTTGGTTATATCAGCTGTATTTCAGGTGAATCTGTTTTACAATAGACTAGTTTTGCATTTTTAAAAGACTTATATAGCGTTTTTAAATGTCCTGAGGTGTTTTACTACAAACTGTACACAATATTTGTGACCTAATTTGTATCGAATTGAGCAGTCCAAACGTTGCTCCCTTCCCCGAGCGCCGGCAGTGTCACCCAGCGGGGCCGGGGCAGGGCGGCCGCGGCCCTTCCTCGCCCCCACCCCGAGGAGATGGGGCTCGGAGCCCCGCACCGATGTGAAGAACAGGCTTATTTGTTACAGCTTTTTTTTTTCTTCCTTTTCAAGAACTTCCCAACACCGTAAAACGGTCGGGTCACAAGCCTGACCTTCCCCCCCCACCCCCGCCGCCCTCACCACACACTTCTTCTCCCAAGGAAAAAAAAAATTATATATATATAAAATAATTATTTCTAAGAGATATAGCCGAAATTAAGCATCACAACCAAACCCGTGGCATTTGCCAATCTTTTTCTTTCCGAAGATGAGTTTGGCTTTTTGATCAGCGCCAGACTGAGAGGTCTGTAGTAAAACACCTTTATCCTTCTGCGCTTTCGCTTCGGAAATCGGTTTCTCTGTATTTTGTTTCGATAGTGAAGAGGGATGAGGTGTCGGCGGGGAGGGAGGGAAGGGGACAGAAAACGCCCGCATTTGGTTCACGCTGAGCTTCTTTCCGCGTCGCAGGGAGATGCTGGATTTGTGGAAAAGCTTTTCTATTGGGGAGGGCAGGGGGGGCGGGGAAGAAAAAAAAAAAAACAAAACAAAACAGGGAGAAAACAAAACAAAACCAAACCCTGAACCACCAAAACAAAGTCACTAAAACGCTAACAACGCCGTTTATTTCGGGCGCAGGGAAGTGCCGAGCTGCCCCCCTCCTTTGTCCCCCTGTCCCCCCCTCTAACCCGCGGCTGTGTTGTCCCCAAGGGCGGGGGGGTGTCCGCGTGTCTGTGTGTCCGTCTGTCTGTCCGTGTGTGTGCGCGCACCCCCGAGAGCCCCGCGCTGCTCCCGCACCCCCGGGGCCGCCGGGCAGGGCCGGGCTCCCCCCGCTGCCCCCCGAGGGCCGGGCCGGTCCCCGCTCCGCAGCTCCCGCACAGCATCCCTCCTCCCTTCTTCTCCTCTCTTTCCCCCCCCCCCTTCCCCTCCTCCAGATTTTTTCCTTTCGACATTTATATTTTTCAAGTATTTTTCAGTAAGCGCTTAAAAAAAAAAAAAAAAAAAAAAGGAGCAAAAAAAAAAGAAAAGGCAAAAAAAAAGAAATTAAGAGAAAAAAAAAGAAAAAAAACTCGACACTGAGGACCTGCCTATTTCTGCCAACTTTATAACTGTACAGTTTTGTATATTAAACGTTTTTTGGAAGTTATTAATTTAAAGAAAGATCATTTAGTTTATTCATTTAGTAACTGATGTATAATAAACGCTATTTTCATTAAAGGTTGCTTTTTTCAACTATTTTATCCAAAATTGCCTATTGCAGTTGCCAACAATTATTTATTTTCAATAAATTCCGCATTATGTTTAAAAAAAAAAAAAAAAAGAAAGAAAGAAAACGTTTCAGAAAGAAACAACATAAAAAAAGAAGCCTAAATGGGTGTCGGATAAAAATAATAACGAAACACACGAGTGGCTGTAACGTTTGGCTGTCCAGCAGTTTTAGTCAAGGGGTTTATATTGACGCAATATTTTATTGTTGTAAAAGGAAAAAAAAATACGAAAAAAAAAAAAGGTTTAAATAAACATTTTTACGAAAGAAAAAGAAAATAGCTGGCAAAGTGCGGGTGCGTGGTTTGTGCGCTGGCCGAGCCGCGGTGCGGGGGCTCGAGGGGCCGGCAGTGCCGCTGACACCTGCCGCGGCTCTGGGGTGGAAAAAGCGCTTTTTGGGATGGAAAAAGCGTTTTTTTTGGGAGTGGCAAAAGGTGTGTGCGGCTTTTGCGGGGCCGGGGCAGCGCGTGTCCGCGGCTGGAGCCGCTGCGCCGGGCGCGTACCGGGGTCCGGGAAGCGGCTCCCGGCCCCGGGCAGCGGCGGCGGGCGGGGGGCACCGGGCAAGTGCCTTTTGTTCGTGCCGTGCCCCCGCCCACCCCGGCCCGGCCGGCGGCAATGGGGCCGCGGCTCCGAGCCCCGTCCCCGCCCCGGGCCGCTCCCCCGCCCGGCGGGAGGAACAATAAAGCTGCAATGGCACCGAGCGCCGGGAACCGGGCGAGCCGCGGCCAACGGGGTGCTGGGGGAAGGCAGGGGGGCGGTAAAAACTTGAAGGGATAGCCAGCGGAACGGCCTTTTATTATATATTATATATTTATTTGTTTATTTATTTTTCTTCTCCCCCTTTATTGAAAACAATGCCCAACCCTTCTGCCAGCAGTGTAGTGGGGAAATAAATTACCTTTAGGAATAATCCTGAGGGGCGGCCGGAGCAGGGAGAGAGCTCTCGTCTTCATAAGCAGCACTTGAGTGGACAGGCACCTTCCCACTGCACTGCCAGCACAGCAACCCTCCGTACCTGCGAGCCAGAGGGGTTTGGGATGTGAACAGTGGGCGATGCATTGTTTCTGAACCATAAAAGTGATTTATTTCCTTGGTAAATCTCTGTGAGCTGCAGCACCGCGGCCTTGAGGGCAGCAGGGCCTGCGGCCGGGCCTGCGCTGGCTCCGCTGAGGGACCGCGACCCTGCCAGAGGATTACAGCAGCAGCAGAAGGAAATACAAGCCCCCAAAGGCCGGTTTTTCAGCAGGATGAACGTGCTGTGGGGACCAAAACAGGAGTAAACAGCCGTGGTTTGTAAACAGCCCCAGCTGAGGATGTGCAGGAAAAGCTGCAGGTTAAACCCGGCTGCAGGTTAAACCCGGCTGCAGGTTAAAACCGGCTGTAGGTTAAAACCAGCTCTGGGTGCTCACGGTGGCTCTGAACATGCAGGGCTCTTAAAGACAGCCTTGGTTTGGAGGAGGGACAGAAGGCGTTTCACTGAAATTAGCCCGTTTTAGAGCCCTTTGGCTGCTCTGTAAATACAACCACAGCGAGGGCTGGGTTATGTCTTATTTTAAAACAAATTAGGTTGAGACAAAAGAGATGCAATGAAAGACGAAATCAAGTAAGTTTATAAACAGAAGCACTTCAAAAGGCTGCTGGAAAGCTGGAGAAAAGAGGAGAATTTCGTTGAAAGAAAAGAAGATCTCTGCTGGTTATTGCCCATCGATTTCAGTGTTCCTGCGAGCAAAAGGAAACTCTTTTGTGCCACCTAATGTTAAGTACAGATCACTGTTGTCTTCTTGGCTGCCCATCATCCATGGTGAGCTGGGGAGGCTTCAGGGTGCTGAGCCCATCAGGGTGGAGCCCAGCATCCCAAAGTCCCACCAAACCAAGGGCAGGGAGACAGAAACTTCAGCTTCACAGTTACCTTCTGAATTTAGGGATTTTTTAAAAAAAAAAAAAAAAAAAAAGAACTCAGGAGGGGGTGGAGAGAAGCACGGGGTAGAATCATAAGAATGAGAGACTCCAAATTTGGGCTTTGTTATAAAAAAGTAGCTGCAGAAGGAGCACATCCAGGGTTTATATAAGCTGCCCACCCCCAAGCTCTATCTCAGCAGCCTCTGGGCTTGGGGAAGCTTCTCCCTCTGTTCTCCTCAAGAACCCAAGTGGCCTGGCCTTTGCACACCCGTGTCTCCCAGCTGGGAGAATTTTGGTGTGTATTTAGCAGCCATTCACATTAATGTAGTATGTAAATATTTCACACAATCCTATAAAGAAAGGGCTGAAAGTAAGTGTTTCTCTGATAACAATAAATTGCACTGGTTTTGTGATTTTAATGGTATTAAACAACTTTAGCAATTTTTGAGGCTGAGTTTTCCATGCTTTTCATATTGTACTAAAAAAAAAAAAGAAAAACCAGGGGCTTCTTTTGGGTTAAGTTTTAAATATTTGTAAGCTGTTCTCTTTAAAGATGGCCAGGACATGGGAGAGGGTTCTCTTGAAAGCAAAAAATTACTAGAAGTAAGCAGGGGTGCCATTTCACTTTAGGCTGATCATTATAAATCATTCAATATATGGACTAGTCAATCCATACCTAGACTATATTCGACCAAGATGTTTTTAAAATCTCTCAAAATCGAGTATTCTGAGTTTTTCTCTCTGTATTTTTAGGTATTGATTCCCTAGGTTCAGGCAGAACAGATGAGAGAAACCTGGTCCTCTTGGGCTGCATCCATGTACCAAAACCACCACTGATTTTAGGGCAGATCCACATGTGGATGGAGGCACGTTTAAAACCTCAGTCCTTCCCCCAGGAGCATGTGGGGCTGGGGATGGATGCCCTGATCCCAAAACCCAGACAGAATTCACTGTTTACTCACCAGAGCAGCTTGCCTGTAATCAGTGAGCTCACCATGCAAATGGAGTTATTAATTAGTCTTTGCACAACTGAATTCCAAGGTTCAATCTCAGAAAAAAATTAAACATACACTATTTCAGGTGACCAATCCTGCTCAATATCCCCCCAAAATACCCACAGACATCAGGGCCTACGTTCGTACTCACTTTCCCCTTTTTCCAGCATCCTGTAACCAATAGACTGGAAAGGCTCCACAGCAATTACATATTTAGGATATGTGATAGCTGCAGTTAAGATCTTTACGACTGATTGCAGGATAAAATTTACTTCAAATGTGCAAGAGCCCATTTTTAAACCTCAATCTTTCAGCTGCTTTGCATTAGAGATATTCCGAAGAATCAAAAGCAATTAGAGCGTACAAAGTCTAAATGGTAAATAATTTCCAAATCAAAACCTTTATTAAAGCAATAAGCATCTATTTTTGTTAACACTGTAAGAGATGGAAAGGGCCAAAGCAAAGAACTTTTGGTTTAATGTCATGGAAAGAAAGCCAGACTTCTATGCTGAAGAGCAGTATAGGAAATCTCACCCCAAGTGGGTTTGGGGTTGAGTTTGAAAGACTTGGGGAAGCAGGACAAGCAGAAGGATTTAAAACTCGATTTTTGTGGTGGGGATGGGAGCAGGGATGGTTTGCAGTGCCTGACATGGGATCTGTAGGTGGATCCCTGGCTCCCGATTCCCAGCGAGCGCCTCGGCGGCTCGCAAATATTTGTAGAATCACGTCCTTAATTAGAGTGGTAAAACAGCATTAAATCTTGGGATGGCAGAGAAAGAGGAGAGCGAGGAAGAGCTGTCACTGGCCAGAGCCTGTCAACAAGAAGTTAAAAAGCCCAGAGGTAAATCTCATTTCTGGGAGCTCTGGGTTTGCAGAGCCATCGACCGGCGGCTCCGGGCTCGGCGGCTGCTGATCGATGCTCTGCTGGCACACAGCACCACACTGAGGAGCTGGGGCTGCTAAAGGACCTTTGAAATGGGGACATTTCAAACAGGGGCTGTGAAAAGCTGGGAAGAAGCTCTCCTCACCCCTGGTGTTATTTAGACCCCCAAAATGCTGCCCCATTATTCCATAACTAGATTTTATTTTTTTTTAAATGATGCCAGTCCTTGACTTCTGCACCTCGAGTACAAATAATATTTACCCAGCATAGAAGCACCATTTCTGAACCCAAGTTGTTTTTCTTTTTGGCCAAAAAGTTTTGTTTTGCATATTCATCTTCAGACTTTGGGAAGGAAAAATCATATCAAATCATATCAAATCAAATCAAATCAGAGCACAGATCTTACTCACCAAAAAATGGCTGGGGGAGATGATGAGCTCCCCTGCCATCACTGAAGGGCAACTGGAGGTAACACGAGCTGCTCCCCATCCAGGGCTTGTACTTCTGTCCAGATTATGGGATTAGTCTCTGTTACATCTATCTACAGTTGGGAACTTGTGATCCAGTTAAAGCAGCTTGAAAGGCTCCCAGCAGGTGCTGGGGGTCCCACTCTGTGGCACAAATTCTGTGAGTTACAGGGGCAAAGCAGGGCTGGCCTTGTGCCGGGCTTCCCAAGGCTTCACATGGCTGGGGTAGACAGGGAGAAAATCAAAATCCGCCAGAAAACGCTCACAGACAGGGAAAATCAGCCACTGCCTCTTTTTTTTTCCCACCCTAAATCTTGAAATGGAGTTGTTCATGCTTAAATACAAACACTGTCAGACGTGAGTTTATGATTCTTTGCTGCTCCACACACATCACAGGGACACAGGGGATCTCCTACACCTCAGAAATGCTAATTCAGCTCTGGAATTCTGAGTTTGCAGAAACTGTCCTGTAAATGTCATGGGGGATTACCAAATCTACAAAGATTATGGCTCTGCATATGTTCAGACTATTGACTTAAAACTTTATTATCTTTGATATAAATTCTTCACAAAGGAAACAGTTCAGCAGTGGGAATTCTGTCCATGTCAAGCTTTTCTACCCTGTACAAATCCTGCTTTTCACTGGAGTGGGCAGATTTCTGTAAGTGATGCTACACAAACCCAACAGAGCACATTAAAAACACAAAATCCAGCCCAAACTTCTCCCATCTGCAGCAGAGAAAGGAGGCAACACACTCCCAGTTATTCAGCCATGAGGAGTTTCTAGTGGAAAATGTAATGGTGTGGGGTTTACCCTCCTATGTTCTTCATAGTGTAGTAAATCTGTAGTAGAGCCTCAGAAAATCTGCCTTTGTAACAAGATCTCTGCAGAAATGAATACATGGTGATGTGGCTGGCAGTGGTTTGCTCAGAAAAACATGCAGTTGCATAGTAAGATATTTATAACAGGATTAGATTTCAAGTACAAAGCCCAAGTTCAAAGATTTTTTGGGATGGTGCACGAGAAAATGACAAACTCTGATTTTTTTTGAGTTCCCAGTTCTCTGTGGTGGAGAACCTTTGTGGTAAAGCATCACTTGGAGCTGTCTCAGCTGGACCTGGGAAAATCGTGGCCCCTTCCCAGGCAGCCCAGGATGGGATGCAGATGAGTAGAACAGATGCTGGGAAAAGCCCTGGGCTCCCCTCCCTGTATCTGCTCTCCTGCCTCTGACTCCACAGGGTTGGGTGTTCAGGGCACAGCAAGCTGCACATCTCACATCCATGGTGGCTCTCAACCCTCTGTGCAGGACTTTTCCTTCCTGGGAATAAGCCCTGTGGAATCTCCCTGAATGCCACTCCTCAGACAGAAACAGTGCTGGAGCAATTCCAACCCAGTCCAGTGAGAGAGAGCACCCCTTACAGGACCTCCATCCTAAATCCAGCTTCAAAACTAAACTCTGCCTTCTTACAGGACCTCCATCCTAAATCCAGCTTCAAAACTAAACTCTGCCTTCTTACAGGACCTCCATCCTAAATCCAGGTTTAAAACTAAACTCTGCCTTCTTAAAGGACCTCCATCCTAAATTCAGGTTAAAAACTAAGTTCTGTCCAACTTTATGCCCATTTCCTGTGCTGCACACCAGTTTAGATGATCTCCAAGTGTCAAACTCACTGTTAACATTTTCTGCTCTGTAACATTCTTCATCCTTGACTATAAAATAGTTTTTTGCTGTTTTTTCCAATATAAAGCACATCAAATGAAACAATACCAAACAATTATTTTAGCAGAAAATACTTGAGGTTTTTTTTTCCTTATTTACTACAGAAAACACATCCACCTCTCATGCTGAGTTGCTGTGGGCACAGGAGTGGTAAAAGGGATGAGTTCAGTGGTGCCTGTTTGAATCCCCATCACCAGAACTGTCTTCCCAAGGGATTTATTCCATGCCATTTCTTCTTCTTGCCCCAGCCTAAGCCAGGGAATTGTAAGTGCCTCATATATTCCAAGGGAGAGGATAATAAACTGGGCTGCTCTGACCTTTTTGGGATTGGTGCTGTTTGATCCCTCCTGTCCACAGTGCTGACCTGGGGGATGCCAGACCAGCTACAGCACAGTGAAAAGGTTAAAGTCAGTGTTTATGGGTCTATTAAACGTTTATGGTCTTTCACAGGCCACAGCAGGCATTAAAATTATGATACCTCATTCCCATAACAAACACTGGAATGAGAAGGGAAAATGGCAGAGTGTGAGGCTGGTTTGAGGTGCTGCTCTCAGGGCAGTGAAGGAGTGTGTTGCATCCTCTCTGTCTTAAGCTGGGAGAAGTTTGGGCTGAGCAGGGCAGGATTTTTTTGTGTGTGTGTTTTTAATGTGCTGGGTTGGGTTTGTGTAGCATCACCTACAGAGATCTTCCCACTCTAGTGAAAAGCGGGACTTGTACAGAAGAATTCCAAGCTTGCAAAAACTTGACATAGACAGAATTCCCACTGCTGAATTGTTTCCTTTGTGAAGAATTTATATCAGGGTTGTTGCAATGAGGGCACAAAAACCAGCACAATATTCACTCCCTGCTGGGAAACAGCCAAAAACAAAGAGGTGACATCACAAGGCTGAATGGCATCACAGCAGATCACCCACCCAGGAGCACCAAGACCCATCCCCAACACTGACCAGCTGCAGAAACTGGGAAGCCCAAACAGAGATTAGACATGGCCACCATCAGAGGTTTTAGGCTGAAATGCAAAAAATGCCCCATTTTGGAGGCTGCCAGCACAGAGCTGTGTGCTGGGACACCACTCCTGTTCCAGGGCTGCTCAGCCACTGCCAGCTCCTTGCTTGGCTCTCACATCTCACATCTCTACAGACCAATCAAACACTGTACTTATTGTTGCTTCTTATCTGTTCTAATATCTTAATTAAATATCTAAATACCTTAATTTAATATCTAAATATTTTAATTCCACTGCGTGTTCTAAGATGCCCGTGGCACATCAATGAGTGCCCATGAACAGAAACAATTTACAAATATCAAAGGTCTCATCCCACCCCTGTAAAACCTCTGCTTGTCACCACAGATTTACACTGAACTTTCCTGAAACTTTCTGTCAACTCTAAAGGATGAAGAAATTCACTCTGGAGACAAAACCTCCCACACCAGCAGCAGCCCTGGGCTACTGAGAGCTACTCACTGAGCTTGAGGTAACTCCTGTTTAAAAAGAGCTGGGAAAGTAAAATATGCAAAATCATTAAGTGTATTATTTCCTACTATTACCCCAAACAAATTACTCTGGAAAATTACACTGTTTTTTCAAAATCACATCTGATCTGATAGTTGGTAATGAAAATAACAGGTCATTAAAATGGCAGTTATTACAAGTGTATGAAAAGTAAAGCCAAAACATCAAATATAATGATGTCATTGATATTTGGTTTATTTTCTGCTATATCACTAACACCCTTTTTTATTTGTTTTGTAATAGAGTATTAAAAAATAAATATATATACATAAAATGTTATCAGTTGCAAAGAATTAAGAATGCAGGGTAGGCACCAAGCCAGGATTAATATCACAGAAATAGAAATACATGATTTAATGTTAACTAATATGTGATATCCAGCAGAGACTGAGATATCTGGACACAGAAGAGGACAGGAAGAACTGGGCTGATAGGTGAGAAAAGGTACATGGTTAAATCAGTGATCCCAAACTTTACATCCCAAGTGCTTTGTGGAAACCAAAAACTTAAAGAAAGAAAGAAAAGAAAATTTAAAAAGAGGTTTCACAGCCTTTCAAACCCGGTCACAGGAATTCAGTGCTGTTTCTTGGGCTTTGTCCATCATTTACCTCCTGTGTTGAAATACACTGAAATTCCCAAACAGGGCCAGGGGTCCCTGGGGCAGCTCCCTGGGTGACATCCCAGCCCTGCAGTGATGGGTTCCCTTTGTCCTCCTGGGCAAGGGAAGCTCCTCCTGTTCTGCAAAACAAGGGAGGAGGGAAAGAGGAGTGAGAGATGGGAACAGAAAGGGTCAGCCAGGAGATGGGAGGGTTTCACCTGCCCAGCTGGGTGTGCTTTGCTAGGGGAGGGAAAAATGAGAAAGAACATTAAAAAACACAAAAAACATTAATTGGGCTGAAGGGTGGGTGTGCTTTGGTGTGTAAGGGCAGTGCTAGGTTTAGACAGCAAATTTTTGGGGCTGAGTGCTGCAGTTCCTGAACTGCTAACACAGCTCTTTGCTCCAGAGCCAGCTGTGCAGTAAAATCTTCACTGAAGGTCCTTTTAGGAGTCACTATTCTTGTACTATAGAAAAGAGCCTTTACAAATTAAATTAATTGAAAAAATAATATAACTTCTTCAAGCATTATTTTTTTTCACTCCCTTCCACATGCTAAATATTTGGTCTGCATTCTAGAGCAGAAATTAGGGGGTTTTTGGAAATTTTTTTTAGGGGGTGTCTCTGAGCTGTTGCACAGAAAAGCTCATGTAATTTTTGCTGTGTTTGAACATGAAAATATGAATTCAGTGTGTCCTCACAGCAAACACCACTGTGGATGATGGTGATGAAGAGTGCACAGCAGTGCTGTTGAGCTGAGCAGGAAAGCTCCTGATTAGACAAAAAATGTGTTTTTTTAACAATGCTGAACATCATGGGATGTACCCAAGCAATATATTGTGGAACTCTCTGGTGTTCCAGCAGCAGCAGCAGCAGGATCCATGGCTGGATAATCAGGTGTTCTCCCAAAGAAAGCACCAAGCTGTGGATTCCAAACCTCTGCCTGGAGGTGCAGGGGATGGAGCAACTGGGAAATCAGCAGAGCAGCAAGCTGAGCACCACAAATTGGTAAAAATTATTTAATACTGGCAAGCTGATCTCGTCACCCCCTGGTAATTCTGTCAATTAAGCAGATGGAATTAATATTAATTATCAACGACGAATTGTTTGTGAGTGTAATAATGAATGGAGGAAATAGCAAGAAACACAGCACATTTATGATGCAGAAATGTTGGTTGTCTCTGAATATTTCCTCAAGAATCTCTTTTGATTCCATTAAAAAGTACTTTTAGAAATACATCTCTTTAGTATTTGAGTTGCCAATCAGCCTGGACAGATTAGGAAGTGTCACAAAGTAAATGTGTACACTGAAATTCTCCCTGATCCAAGAAGTTACATTCACTTAAAAAAAAAAAAATCAGAAAACAACCCACAGAGATACTCAGCAAGAGTAGTCATCCTTGAAAAAGAGGGAAGGGCAGCACTTGGAAATATTTTATCTGGAGAAGCCATCACTGGAATATTACTCCCACTCTGTGCTGCTACCATCAACAGATTGCAGTAAGTTTCTTTTCATATTAGGGGAAAAAAAGAAGTCAGAAGGAAATGGTAAACCTATAAGCAAAAAACCTGAATCCCTGAGGCATCATTTATAATTAGTTTTCACTAATAATTTTGATTAAGGTGC
The DNA here is from genome assembly GCF_903797595.1 of Erithacus rubecula. Lineage (NCBI taxonomy): Eukaryota > Metazoa > Chordata > Aves > Passeriformes > Muscicapidae > Erithacus > Erithacus rubecula. Next base: position 4,185,237 of record NC_136667.1, on the reverse strand, counting down.
CCCCTTGGCAGCTGTTGGGGAACCTTCTCCTTTGCCATTAGAGCAGGAGTGATCTTGGTTAGAACATCACTAGCAAGGGCATCAGCTTCTGGAGTGTTTGACAGTGAGATCTGCACAAAATTAATCCTTAGAGGAATATTTCCCTCCAGAACAACCCTCCTCCACCCCCAAAAGTTTTCCAAATACTCCCACTGGCAGATGGTGCAAACACAGGCAGGTCCACGGGAACAGGAATTGTTCATCACCACTTGTGCTGGGGGTTTTGAAAGTTGTCACCAAGACCAGAAATGAAATTTTCCCTTCTTGGGATAATTTCCTGGCTCTTTCTTACCTGAATTGGAAGGTGACAGTAGTTTCTAGGTTAGAAAAGAGAATTTTAGGTAACTTGTATGGGCTCTGGGAGGTCCAAGACAAGGGAATAGGGGTAGGAGCAGCAATGGAAAAAGGGATGCAAGCAGTGCTAATCCTTTTTTCAGAGCTGTGTATAAAATGATGTATCTGTTCTGCTGCTTGAGGGACATAAATATCAGTTATTAAGACAATCAGGGTTTGTTCTTTGCAATTACTTTTTAATAGAAGCATGAATCTCAGTTAAAGCCAGATTTACTCTCATCCTTCCTAACCCAGTGCCTGGATCTTTGATCCCAAATTATTTATGAAGTGGGAGAATCTCTCCTGCATGGGGTGTTTCTGCTGGAAATGGGCACCAGGCTCTTCCCAAAGGCCTCTGCACCTTTATTGCATAAAATAACCTGCTGCTGAAATGCATTTATAGGTGCAACATATGGCAATTACAAAAGCAGTCAGCAATAAAACTTAAAGGTTTAGGGCAGAAATGGAATAAAAACATAATTTCAATAATTGCAGGGAACATCCTCATCCTGTCCATGCCACTGCCCCTTTCCCCAGGGATTTACATGCCAGACACCAGGGCTTCTGCAAGACTCTGGTGGGATTTGCTGTGGGGTTTTCCCCTTTTTTCTCTTTTAATTTTTGCAGTAATTTCTGTCCCTCCTCCCTGTCCTGTCAAAGAATCACAAGAGATCCCAACAGAACTTGCTTCTGTTCTAGTTAGAAATTATCTGAGTTAATTCAGCCACAGATTTGGGGGGTGGGAAAGGCAGAGCTCACTGGGAATGGGGTTTCAGGCTGGTCCAGAGTAAGGACTCCATGAGGGAAGTGACCCCAAACCCTCCCCAGCCTCTTGTGCACTCTGGGTTTAACCAAAAACCTGATTCACTCTTAATGATTCAGAGTGTCCAAAGGCAAACTGAAGTTCTTAGGGAAAGGTTTAATTTAGGCAGGGAATACAAGGATAACATATTAATGTTTCTCTCTGAATGGAGCATGTGCAGGTTTGGCTCCAGGAAGCAGAAATTATTTTGCACACTAAAAGCAGCTTTTGAAATTAATATTCAGTAAATAATTCTGAATCATCCAGGTCCTTTGACATTAACTTACAATTAATTTTTAAATAAATTGAGTGCAGTTTTATTTACAAGGCCAAGCTGGCGGCAGCTCCCAGCCCCTCTCAAGTGGGAGGAAAACCAACCTTCCTCTGGTGTCAACTGGAATTTAAAGGAATTGGGAGTCTGAATGCTCCAGAGTGCTGCTCAGGATCGCATGAATCCCTTCTCTTTGAGGAGAAAAGCTGTCTGAATGTCACTCACACTGCCCTTTATTTTTATCCATTAGACAAACAAAATGAATGATCACATTTATGTGGAAAAAAAAGCAGACCCCACGGGCTATACGGCGTGAAAAGAACTCTTTCTGCCCAGCAAGATAATGCTTGAAAAGGTGAATGAAAAGATTTTAGCAAAGAGGAAAATGTCCCTGTAGGACCCTTCCTAATTCTGAGCTCTTCAGCAACGTCAGCCTCGCTAATCCATACCTAGCTGTGAGTTCAAATGAAAAATTCATTAACTTTGTGTCCTTTAATTTATTAGGTGTAGCAACACTCCTCATCAGGGGAAGGGCTGAAAGGAGGGGACAATCAGGGGGCTTTTATTCTCCTGGCAAACCCCCGGGCTCACAAAGGGAGAGGACCCGTTTGGGAGGAATTACCCTCCCTAATTAGAAGCTCTCTCGCCGGGGCTGGGCAAAGGGAAAATGGAAAATCTGCCATCAAAGCCCTGGGACAGCCACGGCCACAACCACAGAGGAGCAGCAGAGCTGGAGGCTCCTCGGTGACCAGCTCATCCCACTGCACTGCATGAAGAGGGAGCAGCAACAGGAAAGGCTTTTTTACAGAGAATTAAAAGTGAAAGGAAGATTTTCTGCAGCACAGCAGGGCTGGATGCTGCTTCCCATCCCCTGCACTGGCTGCTGAGCCATCCCAGCCCTGTGTTATGGCAAACTGGAGAGGCTTTCCCAGCAAACTGCCTGAGCTGGGATGCAGGCAGTGAGAACAGGAAATACAGAGGATTGATCACATCCACAGTGGAACCTGGGATCACAACCACTCCTGCCTTTCTCTCAGGCTGATAGGATTTGGTTTTATTCCCAGTAACACAATATTTTGTCCTTACATGACCCTCCCCGGTGTCCCTTCCCTCCCTCTTTGGAAAGGAATAAATAATTATCCTTATTTTCTGCCAGGAAACGCAGATAGTGAGTGGGGTGAGATGGACAGCAGCCAGGGCAGTGCCAGCAGCAGAGCCAGGGGCCCAGGCCCCATTAACATTAATGCTTAATTAGTGTTTACATTTTCCAAGCAAAATGTAAACATGTATCTGCACCAGCCAGCGCCAGCTGTGATGGAGGCACTGATGTTATCCAACAGCAATTTCCTCTCCTTTCTAAGGGGCACCTCCAGTAGGTAGGACCACAAAACAGATCTGAATCATGATGCCTCACATTGTGCCCTACAAAGGACACAGCAGGGTCACATCACCAGTTTTAGGTAAGACCAGCAAATATTTGGGCTGATGATAAAGGATAAGTAGTAGGAAAACAAAAAAAAAACATTCAAAAACCTCCAGCCCCTTTGAGGATGCTGCAGCAATCATCTATGATTTCAATTAAGGAATTACAAACTGCCTTGATAGCCATATGGATATAGGCTTTGAAGCCAGGAATTATTGTTCCCCAAATTAATTTCGCTTTGCAACAGCAGAAAACTCTGAACAGCTGTAAAAAATGTTCACAATGAAATCCGAGTGTGGTGGAGGTTAATCCAGGTTGAAATTTCTATACAGATATTAAAATGAAGTTCAGCTGAGCCAGAAGTTCATGAAATCAGCTTCTCTTGCTCAGAGATGCTGTGGCTGCTGGCTCTCCACCCCTCCAAAGTGATGCCCAGCTTACCCAGACCCTGAGCACGTCCCTCTGTCACCACCTGGAGCTTCCTGAGGCTGCTTCCAAACATCTTCCTCATGGTCCAAGTTCTCCCACTCCAGGGATCCCACAGACAAACAGCTGGAGGAGGAAATCCCACAGCCAAGGATTTTCTGCTGCAATTACTGAAAAACAAATCCACAAATACTCCCTGTAAAAAAAAACCTCAGTCACAGGGGCGTTGGGACAGCAGATGTTTGTGGTTCCAAGAGGGATGGATATGGTAGGGACAGGACACTTCATGTCTAGCTGTCATCAAGGGCTTTTTCCAATATTGGAGGTTAGGGCAGTGCAACATCACCTCCTCTACACCTGGGAGTCAGATTTGGTCTCCCTCCTCCTTTGGAATACTCCTGGAAAGAAGCCCTAGGGGCTGGGGAAGGTGGGAAGTTTCTTGGGCAGTAGAGCTGAAATGAGATGGTTCTCCTGGAGGGAGGTGCACAGGCACCCATTTCCCACTCAGTCACTCTCAGCAGCCACTTGCTGTGCTGAAAATCAAATGTAAATGTTGATTTTGTGCCATAAACTGAGTCCCTCTGGAAAGGTGAAAAACTATCAAGGAGAACAACCACAATCAATGCAAAAACCAATGTAATTGTAAACTAGGCATAAATGGCCATCACTGTGCATCATCTCTGTAAGGATAGGGGAGATATACAGGGTGTTAAGGCAGTTATTTAAAGAAGGAAGAGTTTAAAAATGTCTGAAATTATCCCTGAGGTTGAAGACAGCTCTCCCACAGTTTTTCCTAAAAAGAGCATAACCTAAAATTGTAAGAACTGCTCTGGTTACCCAGCAGAAACAAGAACTCAGGTGAGCAGCACAGAGCTGGCAGGACATCACAATTTGTTCTAAGAACAGTAAATGACACAGCTCTATAATAGCTTCATTCTCTCTTGTTTTGTGGAAGAGTTCAAGTTTTGGTGCTGTGGCAAGGAAAACATGAACACCATCACCATGGCTTAGCTACTTTCAGTGACTTTTCTTCAAATGCAGTCACAGATATAATTATGCAGAGGAATTCCTCTTGCCCGTATGAACATATTGATGATCCCATGGCCCCAGCCCTAATCCCTGAATCAGGACATGAGAGAGGGTGAAGGGGCAGGACTGTCCCTGCAGTGAGATCAGCATTACCAGACTCATCTGCACAGTTCTCAGTGAAGAACAAATCACAGGAATTTCTATAAAAATACACCATTATGATTTTTAGGATGTACTTGCATTTTTATTTTTTCAAAGCTTAAGTAGGAATTAGGCTCTGTGATTTCCCTCCATGCAGGGATAACTTTAGCACAGGTGTCATCTGTCCCCGAGGCACCAGCATGACCAGCCTGACCTCAAAGTGCACACAGAGAATTACAAAACACACAAAAAAGGAAATTTAACCTGGAAGGACAAAACAATGGACAAACACTGCAGTGCCCCAGAGCCCTGCAGGTGATCAGTGCCCCCCAGGGAACTCTCACCTGGGGAGCTGCAGGTGACACCTGCAGGCACAGCTCTGCTGCTCCCAGGAATTCCCAGGGCTGGGGTGGCAGCAGGGGGACACAACTGGAGCCTCCCTGTGTAAAACACCAAGCTGGGCTGGAGCACACCAGGGCACAGAGGCTGGAAGTTATTTATTATGAAATAAACTTTGCAAAGGCTTAGCAAGACACCTTTGATGTTTCCAAAGAGCCCATCTGAGCTCAGTTTTGGAATAAAGTAGCCGGCTCAATGATATCTTAATTTCTTGAAGACAGTTGTTCAGTCTCTTTTCTATACTGTATGTTCCACATTAAGTCATTATCTATGCTGTTCACTCCATTAATTCTGCTAGTTTTATTAGCAAAGTTCTGCTGCCTGGTCCTGTAGCAGTGACAAGCATTTCTAAAAGCTAATCTGACAGATAATGACTCCATTAAGTGTTGAATACTAATTGGTTTACATCAGGGGCCTGAAATTAATTGATGTAAATAAATTAGCACCTGAGCATGCATCACCCCAGCTTTGGATTTTCCTAAATACCAATGATTTTTAAAGCTTGTATCTTCAGCAAAACGCAGTGGAATACAAACAGACAGGATGAGTAATTAAAATGTGGCAACAAAATAAGACTATCAAGATGAGCTTAACAAAGATTGTTTACCTATTGATGGAAAGGGTAGTGCCTGCCTGTACAGTCTGTTTACACTGCTCTGACTCCTAGAAAAGATACTTTTCTGACAGCTTCCCAAAGATATAATTATCATTTCTATAATAACAGTGACACTGACCCCCACACCATTACTAAGATTTAGTTAAGTTCTGTGATATGCAGGGAATGTGTCCTATTAATCACAACAAACACCTGCCCCCCCCTTTAAAAGTCAAGGCTTCAATTATTAAATCAAGGAATTAATAAAAGTTACTTTGTTTTAAAAGGATAAAACCTCATTATATTGGTGATTTGTCACAGGAGTGACACAACTAATTCCTAAAGCCTGGGAGAGAGAGAGGGAGCCTGGGCAGTCCATAGGTTAGAACACACCAAAAATGTGGTTTATTTTTATACACAGATTTACTGTGTTTATTTACACCTTTATAAGAAAAATTAAATGGAATATAAACCAATAAATATCAGAGAAGAATTCACATGCCTTGGGAAAGTGGATACCATTTGGAGCTGTGAAGGAAACAGTCCAGAGCAGCAGGGAATCACAGAATTGCTCAGGTTGGAAAAGCCCTCAGAGCTCCTCCAGTGAAATCATTAATCCAGCACTGGCAGAGCCACCCTGACCGTGTCCCCAAGGGCCACACGGCTTCTGGACCCCCCAGGGCACTCCACCCCTGCCCTGGGCAGCCGAGCCAGGCTGCACAACACTTCCCATGGAGAAGAACAGGAACCCGAGCCCATCTCCACCAGGGAACCCTCCCCAGCCTCTGCAGGGCTGCTGGCACTCTGGGCAACAAAACACACCCATTAACTCCATTGGGATCATCTCCTCATTGCTCCCGTTGATTTCAGCAGACACTGGTGATTTTTACCTGCACTGAGAACCCTTTGTTTGACAGAACTGTCATCACTGTGAAAACACGAATGACGTAAAATTATCCTGCAAGGGACAAAACCAAAAATCCTTCCCAAACATCCCAGCTATCCCTGCCCTCTGGCCGTGAGAAACAATTCCCTGTGCCCATCCTTTCTCCAGAGTCCCTGCCCAGCTCTCCTGGGAAGGCTCCAAGGTGTGACATCAGGTATAATTCCATGGGTGAGCACAGAGGGGCTGTGACAGTCTGGGGGAGCCAGGATGCTCCTGTCCCCTCTCCTGTCCCCTCTGCTGTCCCCGCCTGCTTGGAGCCCTGCCCTGCAGCAGCCGGGGCTGTCATTCCTGCTGGGCTTTTCAGGAGCTGCTTTGATCCAACGCCAGGCACCAACCCCTGGCAAACCGAGCTCTGTAAAAAACAACTCGAGTGTTTCTCCCACTCCTCTCCTCTCCTCTCCTCTCCTCTCCTCTCCTCTCCTCTCCTCTCCTCTCCTCTCCTCTCCTCTCCTCTCCTCTCCTCTCCTCTCCTCTCCTCTCCTCTCCTCTCCTCTCCTCTCCTCTCCTCTCCTCTCCTCTCCTCTCCTCTCCTCTCCTCTCCTCTCCTCTCCTCTCCTCTCCTCTCCTCTCCTCTCCTCTCCTCTCCTCTCCTCTCCTCTCCTCTCCTCTCCTCTCCTCTCCTCTCCTCTCATTTTTGGGGGACTGGCACCCCCCCAGAGCCCCCTAAACATTCCTCACACACCCCCAGAGCTGAACTGCAGGAGCAGAGGAAGAAAGCAGCTGGGATAAAAGCAGTCATTTCTTGCACCCCAGAGATTCCTTCCAGAGTTATCAGCCAGCTTTAGTAATAAAGGTAAAAGACAAAAAGTATTAATAACTGGGAAGGGATACAAGAATGAACAAACCCTTTGCCACTTATGGAGTAAAATACAGCTCCAAGCAATTAAACATTTTAAAGTTTTTAAATGTTGCCTTAAGCTACATATGAAATCAGAAGGATTTAGTAATTCCACGTTCCCTGACACAGCCTTTGAAAGCTTTTACCCAGGAGTGTGGAAAACTCTGCAAAGCATCAGCTCTGGGAAAACTTCAGCCAACATCCATCATCACTCAGGTACTGGGCCCAAACCAGTTCACACCACTTAAAATCTCAGTTGGTTTGGCTTGGAAGGACTTAAAGCTGATCCAGTGCCACCCTTGGCAGGGACACCTCCCACACCTCCAGCCTGGCCTTGGACACTGCAGGGATTTAAATGGATAAAAAGCTTTTCTCTCTATAAAAAAGCAGCAGAGTCCCTAAAACCTAAAGCAACATCCTCAGGGTGTGGAGAGGTTTTGGTGTGGCCCATCCTCTTCTCCATCTTCCAACCACTTTTAGAGCAGCTTCTCTCTGACCCCACCTGTGCAAGGATTTTGATTCAGCCACCACCAGAAGCACTGGAAAATCATCAGGAGTTAACCAGGGGAAATTAATTACAGGAATAAAACTTCCTCGAGTCTCCTCATCAGTATTTAAGTATAATGACTATTTATTAGTCAGGGTAATGGACAACAGAGTTGAAAGGGTGCAGGTTTCCAGTAGTCACCATGCATATGCTTAATGAGAATTCAAAAGACATAATGAATTAGGATTCCCCTGTTGGGCACTGAGTATTTCTTCATTAAATTCTAATGAACTGGGAAGAGTATCAGGTTTGCTCATGCAGTGTAATTTTCCCCTTTTTTATGGTTATGTTTACATGCATTTAGCTAATCCTCATCATCCTTATGACAAAGAAGTGCTGAAAAAACAAGTTTGTTAGGAATGGAAGGAAGATAAATATGCAGAGGCAGAAGAGTCAGCAGCACAAATTATGTGAAATAATAGAATTTGTGCAGTACCCCACAGAACCCAGAGCCCCCAACCAGACATTGCTTTTTTCTACAGGAATTGTGGGATGAGATGAAATCCCATTTAGTAATAAGATTATGGCAAATGATGATGTGGTTTCATTGATTGCCACTTTTAGGAAAAGAAAGGATTCATTCCTAAAAACACACCCAGCACATGAGAGGGGCAGATAAATCCAAATTGCTCCTCACAGAACTGATGGCAGGAACAGCCCAGGAGAAAAATCCATCTCGTTGAATGAATATTTCAAATGTGCCCAGAGAAACAAATCCCAGGAGTCTGAGGTGGTGTGGACTCTTGTGAAAGGCTTTGAGAGGAGCTCCTGTGGCTTTGCAAGCTGCTGTCTCCACATCCCCAGTTCCTAGAAGTGATTTCCTACAAGTAATTCCCTATAAGCACGTGGTTGTTACAGAGCAAGAAGCATAAAACCAATAATCTGTGCTGGCATTAAGTCAAAAAAGTGTTTTCAAAAGGGTAAGAGGGTTTGAAAGAGAGGATGAAAGCAGCTGCAGTAATCCCATGGTGTCTTCATGCTTTTCCAGAATCATGGCAAGCTGGAAATCCATTTGCAAATCACTTGTGGTCCTGCTGGGCTCAGAGGCCCCAGCCCTGCTCCTGGGCAGCTGCTCAGGTGACAGTGGCACCTGGTGGGGGTGGCCCTGCCCCTGCAGCCCCAGCCTGTCCCTCCAGCAGCACCTCCCACGCTGAAATCCAGGGGATTAGAGCTCCTCATCTCCTCCCTGCCTGGTGGCAACACTAGCAAAGCAATTAGGCTGCTATGGCAATTTTATGGTGCTTAGAAAATTAATTAGCCACTTATTAATTAAAATTAGTCATTAATATTATTATTATTTTCTTTTAATTCCTTCTCTTTTGAGCTTGGGTGGTTTTTTTTTTCTGTTTTGTTTTTCTTTTTTTTTTTTTTTTTTCTTCTCTTCCTTTGTATTTCTGGTTTGCTTCCCAGGATGGACACGTCCCATCCCAGCTCTGCAGCCACAGGGAGGCCCTGGATGGGGAGTTTGGCTGTTCAGGATGAGCCTGGAGTCAGCAGAGCCCCACAGTGCCCAGAGTGGACACAGCCCTGGCAGGGCATGGGCAGGACCTTTGCATAAATCAGTGTTTAGAAAAAAATTCTCTTTTTTTCAGAGACCTGGGATGTCTCCTTTTTTTTTAAGCAGAGGATGCAGATAAAGCCTGGCCATGTGGAATCTTCCCCAAGAGGCAGTTCCTGGAGGATAATGTCGTTCAGAGTTGGAAACCACAGCACTTGTTCTTTGTGGACACCAGCCAGGGTTTTTTTTGTTGTTGTTGTTGTTGCTTTTTGTTTGCTTGTTTATTTTTTAACTCCACATTGGGAATAATCTCCGAGAGACAGTTTCATAAAATTTTACATTAATTTAAGACCAAAGTGTATTTTATTTGTAGCCTTGCCAGGATTTTGAAGTCTCCCTCCCAGGCTCCTGTCCTCTGTTGAAGCATCTCCAGGGACTCCTTTGATGCTCCTAGCATGAGAGATCCCACCACCCCACAAAGCCAGAGATTGTCAGAGTTGGAAACTTTCCCAGAACAAGTTTGTTGGTTAAAGAGCTCAGTTTGTGATGAAATATGGCTCAGTCCACAGGGTCTTACCTTCAGTGTTGTCTCAGACGAAGTTAAGCAGCATCACACTTGACATGCTCCTCTCTCCTGTAAGAGACACCACAGAACTTTATTATTGGCAATAAAATCCCCACTGGGGCTCGGCGTGGCTTGGCTGTTTTGTGCTCAGCTCTCCTGGGGTTTTACAGTCTGTGTTTAAGGCAGCAGTGCCCTGCTGCTGCCCTGTGCTGGCTCTGGGGCTGCTCCTGCCCTGCTCAGGTGAGACCTGGGGGGAAGCAGCAGCTCCAGGGTGGGACTGGAGCAGCAATGCCTGGGCAGGGAGGGGATTCTGCCCTGCTCAGGTGAGATCCTGACAGGGATCCCAATGGAAAACTCTAAATCCCAATGTAAAGGATGTGGAGCTGCTGGAGGGAGTCCAACAGAGACCATGGAGCTGCTCCAAGGGTGGAGTCCTGCCCTGGAGCCAGGCTGGGAGAGCTGGGGGTGCTCACCTGGAGAGGAGAAGGCTCCAGGGAAACCTCAGAGCCCTTCCAGGGCCTAAAGGGGCTCCAGGAGAGCTGGAGAGGGACTGGGGACAGGGATGGAGGGACAGGACACAGGGATGGAGGGACAGACACAGGGATGGAGGGACAGGACACAGGGTTGGAGGGACAGGACACAAGGGATGGAAGGACAGGACACAGGGATGGAGGGACAGGACACAGGGATGGAGGGACAGACACAGGGATGGAGGGACAGGACACAAGGGATGGAAGGACAGGACACAGGGAATGGGGGGACAGGACACAGGGAATGGGGGGACAGGACACAAGGGATGGAAGGACAGGACACAGGGATGGAAGGACAGGACACAGGGAATGGGGGGACAGGACACAGGGAATGGAGGAACAGGACACAGGGATGGAGGAACAGGACACAGGGATGGAGGAACAGGACACAGGGAATGGCTCCCAAGGCCAGAGGCAGGGATGGATCAGTTTGGCCACAGCCCCTCTGGTTCCTGGATCACCAGGAGGAGCAGAGCCGAGTGTCAGGGGCTGGTTTGGGGTTGAGTGTTGGGGTGCAGAGGGTGCAGGCTGGAGGAGGTGCTCAGGACCAGTGCTGGGAGCAGGATGGGTGCTGGGGTACAGGGCAGTTTTGGGGTGCAGGATCAGTATCATGGGTGCAGGATTGGTGTTGGGTACTGGGAGATTTTGAGGTGCAGCATCTGTGCTCTGGGTGCAGGGTCAGTGCTGTGTTCAGGGCAGTTTTTGGGGTTCTGTGTTCAGGGCAGTTTTGGGTGCAGGGCAGTTTTGGGGTTCTGTGTTCAGGGAAGTTTTCGGGTTCTGTGTTCAGGGCAGTTTTTGGGGTGCTGTGTCCAGGGCAGTTTTTGGGGTGCTGTGTCCAGGGCAGTTTTGGGGTTCTGTGTCCAGGGCAGTTTTTGGGGTTCTGTGTTCAGGGCAGTTTTGGGGTTCTGTGTCCAGGGCAGTTTTTGGGGTGCTGTGTTCAGGGCAGTTTTGGGTGCAGGGCAGTTTTTGGGGTTCAGTGTCCAGGGCAGTTTTTGGGGTTCTGTGTCCAGGGCAGTTTTTGGGGGTGTCACGTGCCGTGCCTGCAGCGCCGCCCCGGTCCCGGTGCAGCGGCGCCATCTGCAGGCGCTGCCGAGCACTGCACCGCCGCTTTCCGCGCAATAAATAATAATTAATAATTAATAATAATAAATAGTAAATAATAATAATAAATCTCGTCCTTTTTCCCTGCACTCCATCCTTCCCTCCTGTGCTGCACAGGATCCCTCTGGGATGTCCCCCAGCCTTGAAGAACTAACTTCCAGACTGACTTCCAGACTAACTTCCAGACTAACTTTCAGACTAACTTCCCTGCCAGCCCTGACTGCAATAACCCGATGACAAACCTACTCTGGAACTGTTTTCCCAGGATCTGAGGCTGATGAATGTGGAGCAGCCTCCCACTGTGGCAAGGAAAAGGCATAAATTCAAACATTAGAACATTCTGCTTGGCAAAATCGTGTTAAACCCTCAGTATCTGGGTGCTGTGATGTCATAATCCAATGTTGTTGTGGGTGACATTTGATGAACTCCTGTTAGATGTCACTCTAAGGGTGAGTTAAGGGCTGTTAAAGCATTAAAAATTCAACTTGCTGCTTACCCAAGTCACCCTTCTGGCTGAAGTCCCTCTAAAACAGCACTGTTGCCTCAAAAATCATTTGTCTCTGCAAGCAATGACCTTCCTTTTCTATTAAAATCCCTTTTAAAGTTTCTAACCCACTTTGCTGCAAGTCCAAAATGTTGTTGTCTTTAAATAACCAAAACCTGCCCAAAAGTTCCTGCCTTCACCCTTGGCTCTGGGTGGTGCCTGACCAGTTTTACCCATTGCTCACAGATATCAGGACTTTTCCACCCTACACTGTTTAAAAAATGAAATTTTTGGGTACCAGCTGAGCTGTGGGGGTTAGAGCAGCTGCCCTGGCCTGGTGACCACTTGAAAAATCCTGGGGACAGCTCCAGTGCCAGGCTCATCCTGCAGGAATGTCCCACCTTCCTCCTCCATGCAGCAATTCTGAACTGCACCAAAGGTGGGAATAAAATAAACCTTCCCTCCTGCAGCAGAAAAATGAAATCTGCCATTATTCACACAAATTGTGGAAGAGTGGGTTCCACTTGTGTTTCATATTGCACTGGTTAATACCAGTGTCTTTGGAGGTCATCAAACTCAACAGTTAAAAAAATTAATCTGAGAATTTACAGCAGTTAAATACAGCTAAATAATTAATGATGAGGAAATTGAACTTCCCGTTGAGATTGGATTAGGAGCCAGTGTGGGACACCACTGCTGTAGAGCATCCTTCCCTGGGGAACCTCCCAGCAAAAATCAGCTCCTTTATTGCTTTCCATATCACTAATAAAATATGAAAGGAGAGAATACAATAATATTTTCATATCATATTAATGACCTTCAGAATGCAATCAGACTTGCAGCTCTGGCAGAGCAATTTGCTAACATAATATAAAACTGTTAATATGATATGAAGGTCACTGAGACTGTACAAAAATTAGTGTAAAGACAGCAACTAACCTGAGCCCTTCAGCAGCAGGAACAATTAACTTCCAACTTCATTCCTGCAACTGCACCTCACATGGAAGGGGCTGCTGGATCCCAGGCTGCTTCTTCACAGGCTTTGAGTTTACTTTTCTCCTTCTGCAGGGTTGGAAAAATACTTTTGAGAGGCCCTGCCATGCTGAGAAAGTGCCTTGAGCTGCTTGGAAGAACAGCACTGCAGCCATGCAAAGCAGATTTCTAAAGGAGGTGGAAATGTATAAAAGACCCACTGAGAAAAGCTCAGAATCTAAGGGGTTTATGAGAAATAAAAGAACAATGATATTTTAAACAGAAGTGATTATTTAAATTAAAATATTTCCAAATTATATTATTTTGCTCCTGACTAAAGCTGATAGGTTTCATTTTGGTAGTTTTAACATGAGAATGTCCAATTAAAAAGTATTAAACCACTATAAATCAAGGATTTTTAAATTATTTAAAAGAAAGCCCTATTCTGAAGCAGGAAATCTGCTTTTCTCTATTTAATGTTCCTGAAGCACAACACGAGGACAGGAAGGATGTTAAAGTCATTCTTTTAGGGTCTCCTAAAGAACTAGGTCTAGTTAGAAGAGACTAAACTCTGCTCTTGATCCAGTGTAAACTCTTATTCCAAGTTTGTCCATTTGACTTCACCATAAATCCACCAATGCAGGAGCACAAACTGCAGATTTCTCTCTGAAATTCTCCCTCATGGGAACACAGGATGGGGTAAATAATATAAAAATTACATGAGGCTTCTCCTGATTTGGACTCCTCTTCCAGACCCTCCAAAACTTCTCCCTGGAGCTCCCCTGGATTTCAGCATACACAACATCCTACAACAAAGCACTCAACAGCTTGCTCCATGAAAAGTCATCTTGTTTTATTAACTCTGGATATTCTGGATTCATTTGATGTCCCTATAAAAGACCCCCTCAAAATTTTTTGGGAGAACAAAAATCAAGTTATTCTTTCATCAATGGGAGTTTTGTCTAATTGCATCAACATCACCATAACAAAGTGGTGATGGAAAAGTCCCTGTGAAATCTCTTCTGAGCAGCAGGAGTGGGTCAGACCACGGCTTTGTTTCCATAAAAACAGATTTTCTGCAGGGTTTCAACATCCTGAATGGCAAATACAGCAAGGAAAAGAGTGTGGGAAGCCACTCTCCAGCTGCACAGTGAGCAAGAGGGGAATCTCCTCCTGGAGCTCCTTTTACTGCCTGAGCCAAAGCCCCTTTATATATATTTTATACAGGGATTGATTGGTATTTAATTAACCTCCACTTTATGCCATAGTCAATCTTTAATTAAATGCATCCTTAAGTGTAGAATTTAGAGCATCCCCAGAATGGGTTTAAGTGCAGGAAAGGATTTTATGCTTTCCTCATAAACAAGAGACAAGGAAGGAAGGGAATTGCTGCTTGGAAGAAGGAGCCTCCTCAGCCAAACACAAAACTCTTTGCAGGAGCCATTCCCCCAGAAGGAAACATCCCAATTTCCCACTGGGTGGGATTTATGGAGGGGGAACCCAAAGCAGCAGCAAGGCTTGGAAGGAAGGAGACCCCCCTCCAGCTCCCCTGAGCTCTTTGGAGCCTCAATTCTTTAAAAACAAATTCCAGGAAAGAAACAAGTGGAAAAAAAAAAAAACAAAGGTGTTACAGATTATTTTCTAATGTAAACAGCAGTGATTAATTTTAATATCTTAAGTAGGTAAATGTTGTTTAAATAAGACCCAGAAGTGAAAAGAACATGATTATTTTATAGTTTGCAACAAAAGCCTGTGTCTGCTTTCTCTGCAAAATTCTGAGCCTTCTTACACAAAAATGCTGAATATAACAAAGTTTGGAATCAACTTATTTTCCTTTGCCTTGTGACTCACCCTGCTCTGATTGCCCTGAGTGGAGCCCCCACTGTGGTACCCCACACCCTGATTTCAAATAAATGGGGATGGCTCCAAATTTTCCTCTGAATTTTCCCTTACACAGAGGTCAAGAATCACCATGCAGGTTTTGAGTCATTATTGACCAATTTATTAATATCAAAGTGATGATTTAGGAGGAATTCACATTATGGATCATTCACATGAGTAAAAGATGTGATATCAGTTTTTTTAATATGTGTCAAGAAAAGGGAAGGAAAGGGAGAGAAGCAGAAAAGGATAATTCCCAGCTCAAGGAGGGAGAATTTGGGTTTGACCAGCATGGGATCACAACAATTAGAAGTAAATTTAGAGATTCTTACTTAGGTTTGCATTAACCCCAGAGTTTGATCTCACCCAGAGCAAGTTGTGGTGCAGATCAGCCCAGGTTTCATTCCATTAGTGCATGAGTGCCCCTGGGGCTGTGGCCACATGTTTTGGTTCACTTGGTGCCTGGGCATTTCTCTCTGCACACAAATATTGCTCCCCAGAGGAAAAGCCCCCACACCAGGTTCTCATATGGAGGATTTTTCACCCTGTTTTTCTCCCAGAATTAAAAGCATATTTGTTTTGCTTCCAGAAAACCACACACAAAGCTCACCTCGCCTGAATTAAAATAAGAAGATTGAATGTTTTCCTTGTAATACCCCAAAAAGCTCAGACACCCCAGCTGACTTCCATATTTTATTTGAAAGGAAAAAGGAACCCATGTGTCCTGGCAGATCTGTGCTAAAATCACTCCTCATTGTGGCTCCAGATTGAGGGATTTTTCCAAGGAAAGGATCTCAAGTGCAACCATTTCTTTTAAAGCTGACAAACATTTCTATGGCTCCAGGCTTGCAGTGGTGGAAGGTCATGGGCTCCCTTCAGTCCCTCTGGGTCTCTTTTCCCTCTTTCCAAAGGTCTCACTGAGCATCTCAGCTGGGAGACAATGATCCATGAAGAGACTCATGGCTTTCCAAGAAAATCAAGTCTGTCTAAATCATTTGAGCAGGATAACCCCTTCTTCCTTCGTGGAAAAAAAGTGTCTTTCACTGCCTGTCTTATCTTTGTTATGAAAAAAAAACCTCCTTTCATTCAACTTGCAGCACAATGATCTTGCCCTACCAGCACTAGACATTCCCTGTGCCTGAGCCCATGTCTCCTAGCATTGGCTCTGCAGCATGAATAATTGCTGTGCACAGCCTGGCAGAGGGCAGGAGCAGCTTCTCCATCCCTCTGGCTCCTCTCCCTCCTCCAGCCCAGCCAGCAGAGATCCATGCTGTGCCACCAGATCCCCAAACAAGCATTTCTGCCAGCAGCCCTGGCTGGGGTCACTCTGATCCCCAGCAAACAGACCCAGAATTGCCCCAAATCCAGGCACAGTCCTGCCCTTCCCACCTGTGCTGTTTCCATGTCTGGTAACACTGAGCCTCCTCCCAGCTCCTCCTCCACCCCAAAATCAACCCATGGGTTCAGCTCCACATTCCTCCTCCAAGATTAGCCAGAAAGAAAAGCCATTTTTGGCAGGGTTGATTAAAGGGGGGATGAAAACGCTGGTTAAAGGCAATAAATAATGAAATTTAGCTGTGATGTGCTTACACAGTTCCTGACACCCCCACAAAACAGCTCAGATGGAAATATGAACCTTTCTGAAGGATAAGGGATTGTGCTAACAAAGAGTGAGCAGGATCCTTGATATTCTGGCATTGGAAATATTCAAAGTGAGCAGAATTTCTCTATTTGTCAGCTTTAGTTCAGCCAGAAACTCAGCACCTACCACAGCAAACACTCAAAACTGCAAAAACTCAACCTCACCTTGAGGATCAATCACCTCCCTGGTCTTACAGAACATCATATGCAAGTCCCACACCATCCAAACACTAAAAAATATTTTTTTTTCCAATAAACCAACAACCTGAGTGCCATCCTGGCCACCTTCAGCCCAAAATTGCTGCAAAACAAAAATTCTTTTCCTACCTAAAACAGACCTTCCAGCTGAGCATCTGCCTCTGCTCCATTCTCCATTTCTATGTTATATTCAGTAATTTGCTTTGTTTTCCTGATATTTAGGATTAAGTTATTACATTTCCAGCTATTTCCCCATAGACATTTTCTTAAATAGCTTATACTGCAATAGTAATAATCCTTTGGATGGTCCAGCTGATTATTCACCTGATTTCTTTTCACTGGGGTAGGGCTGTAAATTAGATCTCTCTTCTCCAAAGTTTTCTTGGATGAATGGTTTCATTAATAAGAAAAGAAACAGAAATCGATCCCAGCATTCAAAATGCTCTGAAGAAAAATAATTTCAGAGTAAAGAGAATTTAGGAAATTTCAAAGCTCAGAGGACAAAAAATAGGACTTCATCATTTTGCTATAAATCCTAGCTTAAAGAAAAAAAATAAGGGAGAAAATAAATCAGGGTAAAGAAACTTGCCAAGAAATGCCAAAATTTCACAAGTAGAGATTTTCTAGTGTTTCTTTCCTGGTGATGCTTTTTTAGAATAACTTCATCCTCTAAGTTTTTATGAATTTTGTTGTTTTGTTTTAAATCTCCCTTTCTAGTCTCCTCCAGTTACTGAATTCCATCTGGCCTTTTATCCCTGTATCCCAAATAATGTTTCTCTCCCTGTGATCTCCCACCCTTGTCAAGCAGCAGGGACACCCAGGTCACTTCTCACCTTGTTGGTTCTCCAAGGTTTGGTGTCTTCTGCTGGGGAGGAACAGGGACTGGGATGTATAAACCTGCTCAGAGGTTACTCCTTGTTGAGATGCTGGGATGTTCACTCATTTGTGCACTCCCCCCCCAAAAAAGGGAAATTTGGAAGGAATTTGTGTTTTGTTGACCCCAGTGCTGAGCAGGACTTTCCTACAACAGGAGCTGCTGGAAAACACTTCTGCTGAACAGTCTCCAAAGTGCCACTGGCAGCAAATCATCCTCTTCCTAGCCCTGGATAATTTGTAAGGATGTTTGAGGCTTGTGCTGGGGCATAAATCACTGGCAGCACACAATTGATTCATGGGGAATTTCAGTGAGTTCACTCTCAACTCCAAACAATTACCACTGGGCTGATTTGAGAAAATGTCTCTTCCCTTGGGATGAAAGCATCTAAATCAAGCTCAGTTTCAAGCCACAAAAAATTAATGGCAGGTATTGCCATGCCACTGTGCAGGGAGCTGTGCACATAAATCCCACCTCACACAAGCCCCAGTTTCAAAATTTATAATAAAAGCTCACCTAAAGTATGAAAAGCTCATTCCCACAATTTCATTTTCACTTAAAGATACCTCCAACATATGAAAACAATCAGAAAGTCATGGCCTTATAAAAAGATGTACCTTTGATGCTGTATCATCCAAGGAAAATCTTGGATATATCAATTTTTAACAGGGTAAAATGCTGCTCATCCAGGGAGTTTGGGTTCAAAGCAAGGTGTGTTCAGAGCATGTTTTTGTCACCACCTCATCTAAAGGACAAGAAAAATGGATTGGAGACTCCTGGAAGGATTGGAGACTCATGGAAGAGCAGACAGCCACAGCAAAGGGAAAACTCTTTGTGATTTACTAAATTATTCCAGACTTCAATTGATCCACTTTGTATTTTCTTTCTCTTTACTTTCCAACAATTTAGGGCATTTTTTAAAAAATTAAATACAAAGGCCTTCACACATTTCAGAAAATTAATCACTTTTGGCATTTATAAGCTATTCATTTCTGTTTAAAACATGTTTTATAATTCATTAAAGTACCTCAAAAATTAAATTCTTAACAGCCGTAGGGCCCAAATTATATTTAAGTAAGAAAATTAAGCACAGTAATAAATAGTGAAGAATTCTGAAATATTAATTTGGCCTGTAGCATTTCAAATGTTTATTTGCAATAATTAATTTGAAACCAAGTTTACATTGCCTATGCCAGGAGTTTGCTGGGAACTTTGACTTACTTTATTAATTTCTTCAAATCTGCCCTTATTCCCTCCCTGACAAGCACTGCCAGCTCATTTAAATTAATTCTTTCAGCTATTTTGGAGTTGGATCATTTTCCATGGGGCACAGGGAATGAGCAAACCCACTCTTCTGGGCTGGTGCAAGGGGAATTAGCAGCTGGAACTGTTAATTAACTTGAGGTTCATTTTCTGCTCCCCCCTCTGCAGCAGGAGCCTGAGCAGCACAAGGAAATCCCTTTTTTTGGGTTGGGAGGGATCTTTAAAACCCATTTAGTCCAACCCCCCTGCTATAAGCAAGAACACCTTCAGCTTGATCATAATGTGATTTTCTAACCTGGCAAAGCAAGATCTTAACTAATTTTTATTCCTAAATTGTTGCCTTGCTATCAGAATTTAATGAGAGTTTTTCTATCATACAGTTTACTCCAGATGCTGAACTCTGGAGTGCCAGAGCATTTTAAATTGCAATAAATTTCCTAATGAAAACAGTAGACATGCACAAAGTTCTGTTTACAAGCATACAGGTGTTTCAATCACCTTTTCCTAGGGTTTAACAGCTTTAAAAAATATCACTAAAAACACCTGGTCTCTATTTGGATGCAAAATATTTGTATTTACCTCAAAAATCTGCATTTGGGGGTTTTTGCTTTAGATCAGAAGCTCTCAGGTTTGGCTGGGAGTTTCCAAACCAGAATTTTTGTGCTTGGCTGCACCAGGAGGAGCAGAGGAAGAGCTGCGAGGGGGAAATTCCACACCCAAGCCCTGCCCAGACATTTCCCGTGTGCTGGCCCGGGAATGCTCCCAGCCCAAACCAGCCCGAGCTGGGACTGTGGGGTCTGTGCACTGCATCCCTCCCACTTCAGGATAACGTGATTCCATTGTTCCTGCCACTCCTCCTTTCCCAGAATTGGGAAATCCCTGCCGGGTGTGATCTCTGCGTTCAGGGAGATGCTCCAAGGTTGGTCCTGCAGCTGCTTCTCTGCCCTTCAGCCGGGAGGAGCAAGATCTGCTTCTGCAGATGTGAAGCTGCTCTGTTAAATTCTTGGGGATACGGACACGAAGGGATCGCATTCCACGGGCAGGAAAAGGAGAGAACCAGGAGAGATTCTGAAGGAGAAATAAATAAATAAAACAGCAGAACACAAACTAAATCCAATAGCGCAACCGAACTCCAATTCCCGCCCGAGCATCCTCCGGCCGCGCTGACCCCTGGAGGGCTCCGGGCGGGATCGGTCCCGGAGGGAAGGCTGGGGATGGCTCGGGATGGCTCAGGAAAGCTCGGGATGGCTCAGGAAAGCTCGGGAAAGCTCCGGGTCCGCTTGCGGGGCGCTGCCTCCATCTCCTGGGTGCTGCGGGGAGCGCAGCGGCGGCGCCGGAGCCACCGCGGCTCGGCGGGACGCGCCCGGAGCGGGCATGGAAAACACCGGGAATACCGGGAAACACCGGGAATACCGGAAAACACCGGGAATACCGGGAAACACCGGGAATACCGGGAAACACCGGGAATACCGGAAAACACCGGGAATACCGGGAAACACCGGGAATGCGGGCATGGAAAACACCGGGAAACACCGGGAATGCGGGCATGGAAAACACCGGGAATACCGGGAAACACCGGGAATACCGGGAAACACCGGGAATGCGGGCATGGAAAACACCGGGAATACCGGGAAACACCGGGAATACCGGGAAACACCGGGAATGCGGGCATGGAAAACACCGGGAATACCGGGAAACACCGGGAATGTGGGCATGGAAAACACCGGGAATACCGGGAACACTGGTGAGAGGAATGTCGCATTTGTCTTTACAAACAAGCTGTAGATCTGCTGGTAGGTAAGGCTAGCACTGAGATAAAAGAAATATATGGATTCCACTGATGGATGAATGAGAAAAGAGATTTGTCTTTACAAACAAAGTGCAGGTTTGATGGTAAATGAAATTGGATATTGGAAGATGAAAGAAGCAACGGGGGGAAACTATGAATAGTATAAGGATTAAAAATTAAAAGGGAGCGTTGTACATTAGAGGGGAATCTCAGGTGTCAGGGGTCTGAGAAGTCTGTGCCTCTCAGGTACCTCAGCCATGGGGAAAGAGAGAGGGAAAAGCAGCCGGGAAATTGGGATAAAAGGAAGCTGCGTCCTCCAAAAACTCGAGAGATCCCAGGGGAATGTCCCATGGCCTCTCCCTTTATTCGAACAAAGCAAAAAGGATCCTCTATCTCCTTTTTGGACATAAACCTCTGGTGTTTGTGGATTAATTTTCCTGACACCGGCAAACACCGGGAATACCGGCAAAGCAAACACACACCGGGAATACCGGCAAACACCGGGAATGCGGGCATGGAAACACCGGGAATGCGGGCATGGAAACACCGGGATTGCCGGCACGGGACCCGCACATCCCGGGACAGCGAGTGCCAGACCAGCATCCCGGGCGGCTCTGGGGTCACTGTGCCCCCGTTCCCCCAGAGAACGGCAATCCAGGGTCACATTCCCCTCTCCCCTCGCTGCTTTCTCACCCCTGGAATGGCTGAGTTCAGCCCCACACAAGCAGATGATAACACAGCACCAGTTTCTAACACCTTGCAATGAGTTTAGTTGCCAAGATCTCCAGATGAGGGTTTCAGCACAGCCAGGTGAGGGACACACAGGGCTCAGCACTCCACAGCTGCAGTTATCATAGAAAAATATTTGAGATTCAGTAAAATGGGAAAGGACCTTAAAGCCCATTTCTTTCCACCCCCTGCCATGGGCAGGGACACTTCCCCTATCCCAGTTTGCTCCCAGCCCTTTCCAACCTGGCCTTGGACATTTCTAGGGATGGGATAGGCACAAGCCCATCAAAATCATACTGTGATTACCCCACAAAAGCCTTAAAAGCAACAAACCTCCTTAAATTAAGAGCTATCCCTCCCTCTGTCATTCCATCCATCCCTGCAGAGACCAGCACACAAACCTGGATGCTGAAATGCTGAAAGATCCCAAAATGCACCTGCTCAGGAATAAAGGAATTTGCACAACAAGCCACACTTCTTGTTTAAATACAGCTTGGCACAGGATTCTCTGGAGCAGAACACTGTGCATGCCAAAAATCAAAGAGCAGGCCCCAAACCAGCTCTGGAGAGTTCAAGATTTGCTCAAAGGCTGGAAATGCAAATGACCCCAAGGGCAGAGAGCTGCAAGGCAGCCCCCACCCAAACAGTGCATTAAAGGGGTGCAGAACTAAGCTCAGCTCTGCCAAAAGCTTCCTTTGTCTTTCAAGAGACTCACAGGAAGCCCCAGCCTCTGAGAGATCCAGAGGTTCCACAGAGGTTCTGGAGGGAGATTGTTAAACAAAAGTTAAATACAGTTAAATCCATATTTTGGCAAAACTGCCAGCAGACACCTGCTCCCTCTTCCTGCTATGGCTGGGGCAAAGGTGGGAACATCTTTACCTTAACAGATTTTGCACCCATAAAAACACAAAAGAGATGTGGGAAGGAGCCTCTTACAGTCATAAAGCTTCAGAGATGAATCATAGAGAAAACAGCTCCTAAGAACCAAAATTTGCAGGAACATAAAGAGCAGGACAAAATTAAGGCACATTTTGGAGTATTTTTTAACACTTGGCTCATCCTGTCCTTGGTTTCTCGAAACATTCAGGAAGGTTGGCTTTTAATCTGTGCCTTGTCTCCTCCCAGCCAGCAACACTTTCACCTGCAGATCTCAATACCTGAGACTCAGGGCTTTTAAAAAGTATTTTAATGTTTTTGTCCAATTTGATTCATCTTTCCTGCCTACCTTGAATGAAATCAAACAACTCACCACAATCTGGGAAACCTGTACCTGCTGCCTCCCCTGTGGCTCCAATCCCCCCTTCTTCTGCCACCAGTGCTGGTAAAAGCAGAGTCTTGTGTGAGCAAGATATGGAACTGAGGCAAAGGTGGGAAAACCTTCCTGTGCATTCCAAAAAATAAAATACCTGTAAACCACTGTGAACACCAACAGCAGCAGCAGTTATCAAATACCTCAGGAGGATTTCAAACCCAGTTTTTAATGTCATTCCTGCCACTTGTAATACAAGTGTCTATTTTCAAAGGATCATATCTTTGCAGGAAAATTATTTCCTCTTAATATATGGAGGCAAATTTAATAGATACCAAAAAACCACAGGTAGATGATCCCATCCTGAGGTAACATCAATCCTACCACTGAATGTCTGTTTTGCTGCAAGTGTGGCATGAAATGCTTGGCTGAATATAACTTTATAAATAGCTCCTGATGTATGTGAGATTTTTGGCAAGGTTTATGAAATAATTCATATACATTTAATTTAGAAATGTTTGCTCATTGTTTTTTTTATCCATTTGAAAAACAGAAGCAAGAGAACTTCCAAAGCAGAAGTGATGGATTTCTGTCAATTACCAAATGGTATGAATTTGCAACCCTTTTATTCTGGTACTCAAGGAACTGCCAGCTAATTAAAACTGTACCTTTATGATTATTCAGGGAGTTTGACAAAAATAAATAGAATTTTGAGGTTGTCTTTGGTGTGTTGCAATTGAAGGCAGCAGTGCCAAGAGAAACACCACTGCACTGCCAGACCCAGCCTTACAAGAAGAGGAGAACGTAGTACAATGCAAACTTTAATGTCAATATATACAGAGCTTTAAAGAAAACATTTCTTTTAAAATTAAATGAAATAAATACAATATGATACAAAATCCACAATATGCTTAAGAGAAAGAAATGACAGTTACAATATCTGATAACGGGGACCTTGTGTAGAGTTTCATCTTTGAAGTACCTCAGAGCATGGAATTCATTGCACACTGTTCTCAATTAATGCCCTTTATGGAGATTCAGCCACGTGCCAGGAGAGTTTCAGCTCTAACCAGAGCATCAGTGCAAGATGTCAAAGTGCTTGGGACATTGTGACAATGCAATTAGTTAATTAATTAGCAAACACTGCTCAAAAGCCTAATGCAAAACACCCAAACCTGAACACTTGGTCCTGCAAAGCAGATCCACCTCCAGCATCCTCGGTCCTCGTGTGAAAAACCCCACAAGAGGATTCAGGGTTATTCAAACTCACTATTGGTAATAAGCTATTGCCCAAAAATTAATAATTAAGAGATATAATCAATTAAGTATCTTTTAAAGCTTTCAGAGAAAGTTTGCTTTCATTACACAGGAAAAATCTCCAGAAAACCAGTTGCTGATGATTTTGTGGGGGGACTTTCTAATTCTGCAAATTATTACAATACTCAAACAGCTTCAGCCATACATTAAGGGTGGGGGTTTTCAAATTTGCATCCATTCTTCTATTCCCAAGGAACAGTCAGATTTGGAGTAATTAATATGTAAAAACTGGGGCAGGGACAGAGCTGTTGATGCAGAAGGCTGGTGTGGTATGAATGAAGTGCAGTTACCAACAGCTATCAGTGCACACCTACAAGAACTTGGGAGCAAACTTTTAAGGAGAATTTTATGTATTTAACCCTACAGAGCTCCTGTAGGATTACATAAGGACTACTATGGTCACAGCTTAAGAAGCTTTCTGGAAACTTTGAGTAAGAAAAACTTGCTTCTCCATCACCTCCCACAAATATTTGCAAACTTTTAGTTCTGGATAGGACTGAAAGCTTAAGTGCTACAGAAATACATAAAACCCTATGTTGGCATTGATGTTTTAGCCTAATTTCACTGATACAAACCAGGAGAATTATTATAACTTTATATATTTAACACAGCTGTACAGACCAGTCTCTAAGTACATTGCAAGGAACTCCCACCTGCTGAGTTATTTTAACAAATGGACAGCTGAAGATCAGCTCTGGAAAAAGAATTAAAACATGGAAGACAGAATTCAGGCTCAACATGACTGACTTGGGTGAGGCTCTGGATGCCTTCTCTGGCTGCAAGAACATTCCAACATCAGAGGCCTCAAATGAACAGCAGGATCAGACCCCTGCACCTCCTGGCTGGGCAAGGGGACCTCACTGATCTTGAGCTCAATGGGAAAAAGAAAACCACAGAAGCCACAGATCAGTGCCTTGACTGGACCCAGGAAAGCTCTGAGGAGCTCACTGTGGTGCCACTGTAGTTTTTGGATATGGAACAGGAATACAACAGAGTTCCTCACTTTATATCCAAAGGATAATTGAAGGTACAAATTGGGATAAGGTCCTGAGCCCACTCCAGCTCCAGTGGGAATCTGCTCTTTGTGTGCACCAGAGCTGGAACTTACTGATAATGACCATCACCAAACACCAGAGCAGGAGTTTCTTTGGCAGGAAGCCATGGCCAAAATATTCTATCATTTAAGATTTAGTTCTGTGAAAATTCTGAATGTCTGCTTCTGTGTAATTATGAACCTTTATAAAAATTTGATTTTTTTCCCTAACTCAGTAAGGCAGTAAGAACATCACCAGTTTGTAAACTTGAACTGTGCCCAGAGGATATGAAATAATTTCCACTAACCTTTCCCTGCAGCCAGAGCACTTTCCCAGTACCTGCTCTTCCCTCTTAAACCTTGAACTGACAGCTCATGAGCAGACCATGCTATTTGAGATATCAAAACCTATGTTGGGAAAGAAAGGGATGAGAAACAGGCAAGGAATTCCCAAAGGAACCTCACAAAGATGATCATTAAATACAGTAAAAGTAAACTGCAAGTCAACTTTCATGTTCCTGCATATCCCAAATATTTGCAAGACTGATATGCTGAAATAGAGCAAGGGAACTTTTCCCCCAAAATAAGGATTATAAATGGCATACCAGGGTACACTGGCCTGTCAGATAGAACACATCCCTATGTTTTCCCCACAATAAGACAACTCTGTAATGTTGCAGTCACTGAAACTTTGCTTTTACCCCTGGAGTACCACCTGCACTAAAGGCCAGCAGTGCTATAAAACAGGGATAACTTTACAGATGTTTTAAATACTCTGCAATGAATCAGAACATCCACCTTGTTTGTGTTCTTTTCCTCTCACCACCTTTGTGCTGCACATCAAGAACAACTTGAGTCCCTTCAGCTGCTTCCAACTGCTCTTGTGCAAAATGCTTTTAAGGTGCTTATACTGTGGTGCTTCTAAGCAAGCTAAAAGAAAATACCAACAGAAACACTGTTAAATGATTCATGGGTAAAGCCATTAAAGACCAGCTGCTGCCTTACAGGAAAGCTGAAGACAATTCAAGTTTGACATTTTCATTGTATTCCAGGCCCTGCATTACCTCTTATCCCCAACATGCTTTTAGGACTACATTTCAAACTACATTACACCTTGACCTGGGCTCAGGGGCTTTAATTTCTACCACTTTTGCCTTCTTTTTTTGAGTAAATTCAAATTCTTCTTGCAGTCATCTTTAAGTTTACATAAAAATGACCCTGACAGAATGTAGACAAGATGTTTCCAGGCATTCATGATGGAAAAGGAGGATGAAGCAGCTGCAGAAGGGGAAGGTTTTGTACTAAACAAGGAGCTTTCCAGGAAGCAGTTGTATTCTTTGATAAGCTTTCAAGCATTTCAAACAGGCACCTCAAAACTAGGCACAAATGGCCCCTAAAGCTTCCAACATCTATCAAACACTCAAGAAATTCCATCTGGGGGATGTTCTGCATGATACAAAGAGCACACCTATGTTTGCTATATCATTAAGTCTCAAATCTATACATATTCATACCTAACTATTTGGCCAGATAATGTCCATCTTCCCCCACCACAACAGAAGAAAGCAGCTTATCTAAAAGTACTTCCAACACCACCAAGTCCTTCACAGGTATAAGCAAAAACCAGCCAAGACCTCTTGTGAGATCTGAGTTATCACCACCACTCCTGGTGCTTGGGGCCAGAATTCTCCTGGAAGTTTTTTTCCTGCTGTCTCAAAACACTGATTTCTGAAAGCCCTGGGGTCTTGCATTTGAAAATTCCATGATGACAAATGAGTCTAAACTATGTTTGAGTTTTGGTCACTTCACAGTCTAATGTCACTAATATATTTAATATTTAAAATCATTCTGCTATGCCACTACAGTTGCTCAGTGTCTACAACTTTTGAAAACACTTCTAAGTGTATCTCTGAATCAACTACCAGCAGTTAGCATTGGTTTTGAGTCAGGAAACCCCAAGGTAATTCTGGCCCTGAAATGAATTTCCCCTCCATCCCAGCATTTAGGAACAGCTGAAGTCCTAACAGCAGACAGAGAGGGCGAGTGAGTGCTGGCCACAGGATGCTGAAAGGAATTTGTCCATAACTGTGAAATTTCTTGGTCAGAATTCCCTTATCTGGGCACACAGCAAGGCTTATTTATTTTCCCAAGCTACCCCTACAGTTAGGCAAAGAGAATTTTGCATTTCTGTTCTGTAATATTTGTACATGCGGCGAGAGAATCAGAGAGAAGCAACCTTCTATTAAAAAAAAAATCAAATAAATAAAAAATAAACCCCAAGTGCCAAGTTGGTTATAATAAAGTGTCAGTTTGTCTCATATACCAAACAAACCTAATATTGGGTGTATTTAGTGGAAAGACTGCTGAGGAAAATAACACAGTAGTTGTACTAATGGATGGGAAAAGTGAATAACAAAGGATTGAGCTGCATGATGCTGTTCTGAAGTGACACCAATGTTTCTGAGAGCCTGAATTCTCACAGTTTATGCACATATTGACTTTCTCCAGCTCAGTGCAGGACACAATTTGTGGTAACAACCAGAAATGTTCATTTTCCTGTTAGAGGCCATAACCAGCACTTGTTTTGGGTCACAAGAGCTCAAATTTAAGTGCAGGATCTTGCACATCCCTTTGGTTTGTATTTCCACACAAACTCCTCAGTTACTGGCACCATGCAAACAAAGATCAACAGTGATGAATTACCTCTGGCACATCACACTGCCCAACTCTGCATAATAGTCAAGGACAAGGGAAAGGAATTGAGTTGAATCAATGAAGTACCCAATTACAAAATGAAGAATTTGCCCTTCACAGCAGGGTCTAAAGGTGTGAAGCAAAGAAAACTCACACTGACACTTTATGTACAACTTGGTCATTGGCAAGGGTCCCCTAAACCTTTTTTTTTTTAACTGAACCCAGCAAAACTATACAGAATGTGAAAGAATATTTGCAACAGATCTCAAAGGACAGTGTAGAGAAATTCATTATGGTGTACCTGATGTTTAAATTAACTTAACAGATACGGCCTGTAAAACAAACACAGTATGAACCTGTGGATTTTTTTTTTCTTTTTAAAAAAAGGACTTTTACAGAATTCAAGTAGTGTAGCAGGAAACCATAGATGCCTTTTGATCACAGGTCAGGCAAAATAGAGCCACTTGTTGGGTTTCCCCCTTGCTTGTGTCTGCTCAGGTGTCCCAGTGGATCTATAAGTCTGTGGATGTGAGCTTTTTCATGCTCCTTCTCTGAGCTAAACTGGAGGCTGCCACAGGCTCCAGCACTGGCTGAAATGTCTTGTGATTCAGTGCAGAATATGTAGCAGCCATGGCTCCCTAGAGAAAAAGGAAACACATCATAATAATTCATATATATAGAAGTTTAATCAGAAAATAAAGCAATTAAACATTTTTAATATAAATAGTCAATTAACTCCACTAAAACCAAAGAAGACTTATGCCAGCTCCTGTGAATTCCCTAAAGTTTGTTAGGAAGAAAAGCATCTATTGTCAAATCCTTCCAATGCCTAAAAGCATGGCTGACACTTCTCTTTCCTTTGTATTTCTTTTGCATCCCTTAGATGTAGGAGTCACCTGTTCATGTAGGGCAGAATTTGTATCTTTCAAACCAGACTAGCACCAATTTCTCAAATAGAGCCACTTCAGTGGCCACTCAGGTCCTCACTTCAGAGACAGCTCAAGAACTGCCTCAAATAAAACACCCAGAAAAATATCTTCCTTTAGAGATTAAAAAGAATTATTTACCAATATTTTGGAGAAGGACTTTATCCAAGGATATGTAGAGCCAGGACAAGGGGAGAGGTTTCCCAGTGCCAGAGGGCAGGGCTAGCTGGGATATTGGGAGGGAATTCCTGCCTGTGAGGGTGGGGAGGCCCTGGCACAGGGTGCCCAGAGAAGCTGTGGCTGTCCCTGGATCCCTGGAGGTGTCCCAAAGCCAGGTTGCGGGAGGCTTGGAGCACCTGGGACAGTGGAAGGTGTCCCTGCCCAGCTTTAAGGTCTCTCCCAACCCAAACCATTTCACCATTCCATGAATTTGTCTCACTATGTAACTTAAATGTGTTGGTACTATGGAAAACAAATAGAAAAAATGAGACCAACTGAAGGCCTTGCACAGCCCTCAGCTGAAGCAGCATCCCAGGTGGGTTTACCTTTACTAGATGTGGGGCATCTTGCCTGTTGAGCTGATAATGAGGCAGCTGGTCCCTACAGGCAATCCAGGAATGCTTCAGCACCTGCTCGGCCGTGTACCGCTGGTGGGGATCCACGTGCAGCATGTGTGACAACAAGTCCTGCAGGGGAGGGAACAGAGATTGCTCAGTCCAAATCATCCTGGGTGGCCTTTAAAGCAGCAGGGATGGCAGCAATGGGAGAAGCACCCGATGTGGAGGGATTAACACAATGCCAGCACACAGAGAACAGCAGACAAATGGGATCATTCTGTGCCCTGACACTGCAGAAGGCTGAGAACAATGGGTGGCACTATTGGAGCAGTTCAACAGAGCCAGCCTTGATTGCAAAGCAACTCACTGTTGTGTCTTTCATGTTTATTATGAATATAATCTTTAAAAGACTAGAAATCCTATTAAAATGTAGCAGGAGGAAAGCTATTATTTGCAAATCTCTCTCCTTGTTCATTCTGCACTTTAGGCTCTGCTGACTCCTTACTACAACTGAATTCAGAGATACTGAGACACCAGCAAGGAATTTTTCCCTCAAGAAGCCACATAAAGCATAAAGCCAACAGCAATGGACACTTGTTTTTGCCTGTTAGAAGCATTAGCAATAAGCTACTCATTAATTACAACGTTGGTCCAAAGGAGAGGTGGGTGGGAAGGGCACAGAACAGAGACAGCAACAGTTTGAAATAAAACCAAAATATGAGCAAGCTGACAGAATGTTCCCTTTGTTTTAGGTACAAAATGTGAAGCATTCTTAAATACACAGAAGTGAGTTTCTCATGCTAAGACAGCAGCAGCCAAACAAGCATTCTGAATCACTCCTACTGAAATGAACAAATAGTGCAGTTCCAAAAGATTGGAAAAATATTTAAACATTAATATTTAATATTAATGCTGATCCTTTTTAAGAGGTAACACTGGTGATTAAGATACCCACAGAGTGGGTCAACACCATCCCAGGGTATCCATATTGATTACAGATGGAGTCTTTAAATAAAATGTGAGAGCAGATAAAGTCTGCAGATAATAATAACAAACTACACTTATAGAGCAGTCTAGCTGACAAAAGCTCAGTAGATTTCATTGGAATTCCACAAAAATAAAAAACCAGAACACATTTACACCTTTGCTGCATCTGAAACAGTGTCCCAGTTGCCTCCACTTAGAGAGAATTTCCCACTGCCTATCCGTACTAGGATCTCCTCAGGAGTATCATTGGGACCATTGGCAAATGGAGTATAGCTGGTGAAAGAAAAAAACAACAAAAAAACCTTGTTAGAGATAAAAACTGCAAGAAATTGGTAAAATCCCATGAAGCAGAGGAAATATCCCACTACAAACAGAAACATATCACAGAATACATACACATACTATTAACAGCTAATATTTCTAATATTAAATGGGAAGGACAGATTTATCAAGAGAATAATTTCCAACAGGCAGGATTTAGCCATAAGACTAAAAACCTGCTCTTTTTCTGTTAGAGCAGGGTTCAGCAAACATCTCTCATTTGGCCACTAGGTGCTTCCTAGAGCTTCAGCAGGTTGGGATGTTTAGGAAACTCCAGAGATCACAACCCAGAGTGTTCACACAGGAATGCAGCAGGGCCAGCAGACACGAGGTGAGAAAAGGGAATGGGGTGGGAGGACAAGAGGCTGGAGGGTAAAAAGAAATCCACCACATATTTTCACAGACTCAATTCCCTCCTGAAAACTGGGGGAAGTCTTTAACACCCCAAAGTCCTGCACTATGGGGAGAGAAACCTTGATGCCACTTGTGGGCTAAATGTGTTTTATTTGGCTTTGACTCAGAGCTGCTGTCCCACCTGTGAGTCTGTGTCATTCCATGAGCCAACACCTCACCATTTCTATGGAAGCAAGGATTCAGGCAACATTCTGGGATTTTAGGTAAACAAAACAGCTCAGAAATATTCTCACCCTGCCAGCATTGTGTAAAGGAGAACTCCCAAGCTCCATATGTCACAAGCAGCATCATATCCCTGTCTCATGAGAACCTATGAAACAAAGAGTGTTAAAGACTTGTCAGATATTAAAAAACCACCCCAAAACAACACCACAGTCTAAGGAAGGGTAAGTCAATCCCTGGATCATGTTAGATTTGATTACTGATTTTCTTATATAGGTTGCAGTAAATACCAACATTTCTTGTTCCCAGATCATCTCTTAAAATTTTCACCAGGCTCTCATCTCATTTTTGAGGGTGGACTCTGCTGTTTTTAAAGCAGGTTTATCATAAACACATGCACCAGTGTTTAAAAAGCATGTGTGATTATATTTAAAGAAAAGCATCAGAATCGTTGAGTTTTTTTCCCAAGCACTTCTGAAAAGTTTTAGCATTTGGTGCACCCAAAACAGCATAAAGAAAACACAGAACAGTTTGGAATACCTCTGGTGCCACAAAATTTGCAGTGTAGCAGGGAGTTAAAAGTAATCCATTTTCTCCTCGAAGTTGTTTTGCAAATCCAAAATCACAAATCCTGATGGAATCAGCATTGTTTGAATCATCAGTGTATAAAATATTACTGGGTTTAAGGTCTCGGTGCACCACCTTTAAACAAAGATATTTGAAAAGCCATCAATGAGGGGAGTAGGTACATTTGGTTGTAATTTATATTTTATGAAAGCTGTTCTCTAAATTAATATACATATGAGAGTTTAAAACAATTATATAACTAAAGTACCCAAAAATTTTAGTTTAAGTAATGTAAGAAAAACCTTCTGGCTCATAATGCAACTGGAACCAACATCACCATTTGGCAACAAGGAGAACAGAACAAAAATCTGCTGTTTTATAAAAGGTAGAGTCCAAAGGCTTTGCTAGGATAAGAGGTGAAGTTGTTTCTATTATTCGCCTTTGTGATAAAATACAAAACCCTGTAGCATGAAAACAAGGCAAGCAAAGCACACAGGGCAAGGGAGTGGCAAATCTCAGAGCTGTGCCAGGAACCCAGAAACTTTTGATTTTTTAGCTTTCTGTGCTTTCTGACACTGTCCCCTAGGAGAACACTGCTTTTCACTTCAGGCCTTGGAGAAGGCTTCCAAACTTGAGCGATGGAGTTAAAATCATGGATGTGGAGTTGAATAGAGGTGTGTGGTGTTCACATGGTGAAGGGTTTGAAGTATGGGGTTTTTAATATATAGTAATAGGTATGGGACAAGATGGAGGATCTCAGGCATGGCTTTCTTTTTTTGCTCCTTCTTCATGATTTCAGGTAGTTTCTGGGTGGATGGTTAATGCTGCACTGCAGGTCACAGGAGTTTGCTTATTGGGTCAAAAGTATAAATAAATCAGCTGTCAGCTCTTTATTGGACTGTTTAGCTTTAAAAGACCTTGTAACTAGCTAAATTCAGGTCCATTGTGCTCACTTTTAGCTGGTAGCTAGAAGTGCTGCAGAACTCTCTGTACTTTAAATAAGATTTAATAAATAACCGAACCGAAAAAAGTCCGAACACGAGAAGATTGGTCTCCTTCATGTTTTTAATCCTGACTGAGTGAAGACAGAAGAAAATAAAGACAAGGCACTAATGAAGTGGTGCCTTTTCCATCAGGGGTGGGGTGGGAGGGCTCACTCACCCCCTGGCAGTGCAGGTAGTCCACGGTCTTGGCGATGGTGAAGAGCACAGCGCTGGCCTCGCGCTCCGAGAAGAATTTCTGCCGCAGGATCCGGTCCAGCAGCTCCCCCCCCTTCATCAGCTCTGTCACCAGGTAGATGAACCTGCCATCATCATACACCTGGGGAGAGGTTCAGCACAGAATACACTCAGAGCTAGTAAAAGGCAGCATCTGCAGTTACACATGCCCATAAACCCCCCCCTCCCACAACAGCGGGCAGCACGAACAGCAGGGACTGCCAAGGCAGGGAGTGCAAGGCAGCTCGTGTGTCATCCTGGGAGTTCATGACTCAGGCTGTTAATTCATCACTCCCAATTCAAGCTGTTAATTCATCACTCTGAGTTACATTTTTCAGTGTAAGAACAACTGCTGGAAGAGGAGAGCAGCCCTACAACTCCCTACTGCTCTTCCCTTGCAGGGCCATTCTGGCATAGGCAGGACAACAGCAGGCCACTGCTTCCTCAGGTTACCAACACATTGGCTGCTCCTTTGAAACAAGAAGCAATATGGCATTTCTAACCTTTACATCATTTCTCACTTCAGGCTGGTTAAGCAGCCTTTAGAAAAAATTAGTATCAGGACAACATTGTATTTTGAAACATTCCCTCTACTATTTGCTCTCCCAGTTGATTTTTCTATGTAAAAGAATCCAATGAATCCAAATAAACTGCCTACATCTGCATTTATTTTTACAGCACTGTCTAGCAAGAGGCAGCAGAAGAGGAGGTACATACATCCTTTAAAGTAATAATATTTGGATGTTGCCCATAACGCATGAGAATCTCAATTTCTTCTGAGGGATCCCTTTTGCTTTTATCAATTATCTGCAAAATATAAAAGGAAAAACAACTTGCATAAACAAAGTCTATTAAATTAAGATTTTTTTTTTGTATTTATATTCCCATTCCAACAGCAGAATTTTAAAAATATAGAGTTCATTAGTTCTTGCTAATCATGAGTAATTAATCTTCCAGCTTCTAATCCTATTTATTCATTTCATGCTCTATCCTTTTAAAAATTCTATCATTAATGCAGACTATCCTGCTCCACTGAACAAGGAAATGCACTGGTCTGAAGCATCACTAATTCCCTGCAGCCCAGTTCCACCCTTGTGAATCTCATTTTATTTCAGGTGTTCCCACCATTGTACAGGATTTTCAGCTTTCAAGATTATAACTTATAAAAACAGAGTAACTGGAAAATTCACAAATAGAAGTTTTCAAACCTAGTAGCCAATATTTTCAGAATGTCAGAATGGAATTTATGCCAATACCTTCACAGCAAACTCCATGTTTGTGGCTATGTGGATACATCTCTTGCAAACTGAGTAGGAGCCCACACCAATATCTTCCTTCAGTTCATAGACATCAGTGAACTGTGCACTGTTTCCATGAAGCTGCTTTAAAAAAAACACAGGCAAGTGGTTATCTAAAGCAGCAGGATTCTCCTTGCCATTACACTGGTACTAACAGCAGAAGTTTCTCCTGCTTGCTCATGATTTTTCTTTGAAATTCTGCCTGCAGAGCAACAGTAACTCACTTTTGAAAATTAAAAAAAAAATCCCAAGGAAGTATTTAATAAGACACATTTTATAACAAAGCAAAACCAACTGTAAATACTAAATATTGGTCAGTCATTGACATGCCAAAGAAGTTTCCAAAAAGCAAAGCATTACCTGGACAATGGGCAGGATATTGGTGAGGGGTGATATTTTATGGTCTTCTACAGTAGTAGTTGCAACAAAACTAAATCCCTTGAAGAGCTGGTGGGCATTTGCACTGGGTGGAACCCCTGGAGAATCTGGGGGCACACAGACACACAGGATTAGTGTGGCTACATCCCAGCAACATTTAGGAGAGGCATGTGACAAAAACCATCTTGAGAGAAGGGATGCAAACAAGAGGAACATCAATGTTAAATAATGAATAAAATTTCTAGTTGGTTATCTGTGGTCTCTTACTCCAGGGTTTTAGATAAAAGTGCAAAGCACTGCAGGATTTTATGTATGAACACATGAAATTTATTGAAACAAAACTACTTATGGAAAAGAAATAAAGATCATTGTCTTGTGCTCAGCAGCTCTGTAACACAGAAGAGCAACAACAGAATGTGCTGGTTCAGAGGTGAAAGAGCTGCTGGCAAGGCACAAGTGAGGCAAAACAGAAATATACATTTAGTAAATTTTTACTGAAAAAAAAAACCCCTGAATTATTAGAAGTTTCCTCAGGTTATATCCTGTGAATTCTCTGAAATCTCACAGTGAGCACAACTCAATATGTTTGTGTAGCCTATTAAGAGCACAGACCTTCCACAAACAAACATGAGTTTAAAAGCTGGATGCAGCAGGAAAGGAAAAAATTCACAAAAGAGAACCTGAGGTGAAACTTGAAGCAGATCAAGCAATAATAATGATAGTAGGCAATGTTCCTTAAAGCAAGACATTCTAATGAAATACTGACCCTAAAAAAACTGCTGCAATCAAATTGAGTTTACTTTAATATTAAATACTTCCCCTCAAACACTGCATGCCTGACTTTAATCACAACTAGAAACCATAGTCCAGCTTTTAATATCCCATTTATTTTTTCCTTCCTGAGTCAAAGATTAACATAATATTCAAAGAACAGAAACCTGCTGAGGGGAACATCCTCCTTCAAAGCACTGGAACCCTGGTGCATCCTTTCCTTTTAACTTTGTCTTGGCTTTTCAGCTTGTTGTTTTAGCATTAATTTGACCCTCCTGTCCCACAAATTTATAGCCATGTACATGTTACCTTTTGGTGTTTTTGCTGTGAATTCTGGATCAAAACAGAAAGTATCTTCTGGCTTTCCAGAGGCAGGTTTGAATGGAGGCTGAATTTCTCTTCTGAACAGTTTCTGAAAGAGAAGGACAAAGATTCAAAAGTCAGTGAAGCTTCCATGGCTGCTGTTATTTTGCCAAGTTAAAGGGTAAAGGACAAAGACCTCAACCAGAGGCACATCCCTCTTAGCAAGGAACTGCCCATTCTCAAATCTCTACTCCAGGCTTTTCCTAATCCACCAAACTAAATCAGGGAAAGATCTCAAATCTGCAATAAATCCCATTTACAGCTGAGGAACAGAAAACTTAATGTCAAAAGATGTTGAATCCCCATGCAAAATTCAGGAAGTCCTAAGAGCATTTCCTTGCCATTTCTTTCCTCCTATCAGACCTATTTTTTGCAGTTTTTTCTAAACTTAACCTTCCTGCACAAAAGCACATAGTATATTTTAGTTGAAAAACCAAAACATCCAACACCAAGCAAAGGGGACCTAAATTCATCTCAAAGAAATAAAGAAGTAAAATACACAAGCATCATCAACACCACTGGAGTGAAAGAAATACAAATTATCATCAAATTAAAAAAAAAAAAAAAAAAAAAAAAGTAGAAAGGAAGAGTAGAAGTGCTGAGCTTTCAAACTTCCCTGCTGGTATTTATTTTAACATGAATCCCTTCAAAAGGAAAAAAGTAAATGATCAAGCCAAACAAGACAACAACTGCTGAAGTGTATTCACATAAAGCAGTGAAGTTTTGCTGATACTAAAATCTTGTTGCTGAACAGACTCTGAGGTAGCTGCTGCATGAATACAGCTAGAAAATCACTTTTCAGAAATAAATACAGGAGATAAATAGATAATGATGAAGGGCTAAAAAGAAATAGGGCACGGCACTGCCCTGTGTGGCTGCAGCTCTGTCAGCACAGCCACTTCTTATTTATTCCATCAACCACTGCAGCATCACAGCAAAGGGGATTTATTTCACACACAGCACCTTGGCTTTGAGAACATTGCTGGCAAACACAGCTCAGAGGATGAGTGAACCACAGAATCATAAGGTGCTGATGAGAAACTGAAGCCAGGAGTTGTGATCTTGTAAACTTTGGATCATGGAGCACTTGAGGTGATTCCTGCCCTGGGACTGGGATGGGAGTGATGCAAAAGGAAGTCCAGGACAGTTCCAGCCACAGGGAGCTGCTGTGCCCTGCAGGGGAGCACTGGACAGACACTTCCTGAAGGATTCCTGGGAACACCAGCAGCCTCTCCCAGTTACAAATGCTCTAATGGACCATTTCAGCCTGAGAATGCTGCAACTCTTAATTATTTAAAAATACATAATTTATAATTAATACTC
The DNA here is from genome assembly GCF_903797595.1 of Erithacus rubecula. Lineage (NCBI taxonomy): Eukaryota > Metazoa > Chordata > Aves > Passeriformes > Muscicapidae > Erithacus > Erithacus rubecula. Next base: position 4,148,346 of record NC_136667.1, on the reverse strand, counting down.
TCTATCTGCAGTAAATACTGCAGCTCCAGATGCCAAGGAATTACAGATGCCAGGATGTGCCAGTCAGCAGTAATGCAGTGTTTGCTGTGCCCTATTCAAATGTAAATACTTGTGCAAATGCTACAACACAGAAAAATTAACAACAGCTTTACCATTCAGATCCTTTTGTACTCACATTCCAGTCAACAGTTGAAAAAAAAGGATGTCTCTTGATTTCTTCAACTCCATCTGATCCAGCTCCTGATCAAAAGAAATAAGTGTATTTAACACACTTGTGGGTAAAGTCTTTGAAGATTGCACTAAAAATCAGTTCATTTCTAAAAAGTTAGCACAGAGATGATTATTTGAGGGAACTGTGAATACAGAAATATTCTAAGCATGCAAAATACCCAGGGAGGCAAAGGGAGCACAAGAAGCCCATAAATACAGTGCCAATATTCTTTTCTATGACACTGTCAGAGCTTTGGCTCACTCCTAAGTCACTGATCCCACATTTTGACCATTCCTTGGCCAAATCCAGGAAGTCATGATCCAAACTAACAGGAAATGGTACCAAATGTTACTGATCATTCAGAGCTTGAGAGTCTCTAGCAACCGCTTTTTTTGAAATAAAAAATTAGGCTGAGTTGATTATTTAAAGATTGAAATAAACTAACCAACCTAATCTATTTGATGGGTTCCTTTTAAACAACATCCTCAAGAGACTTTGTGCTTCAGGGCTGAGGAACTGAGGCATCCCCAGCTTTGCTCTGAAAGAAAACAGAGAAAAAGTCAGAGGAAGAAACTTATCTTAGGAAAAACTGTCTACATAGATTTCATTGCACAGTTTGATGTATCAAGGATCTATTCCAAAGCCTTGTAGAGAGCACATACTTAACTCATCAACTTTTTAAGTTTCCTATTACAGGAGTGGTTTAAAATAAAATCCAACAAAGAACAAACACATCAGACCAAAACCACCAAACCCCACCCAAGCCCCCAAAGCAAGCTTTGTGCTGAAACATAGGAAAATAATTATCTCAGGAATATGCAAGTATTTTCAAAGATACCTTCATGTCACCAGGAGGTTTTTACCAAAATAATTACCAGTAATTCAGAGTTACCAAATTACCTGTACTTCAAGTAATTGCTACTATTTCTCCAGGGCTCATTGAGCCATGATATAGAAGCTCACTGACTTTACCATTTATTTGATTTAATGGAAACTCTTGTGCAAACTGCAGCATCACTGGGAGCTGCAATAGAGGCAGCTCATGATCTGATCCTTTCACAGGCAGCACCACCAGGAGCTCCCACTCAGGGCAAGCTCCAAGTGCCCTATGCTGGGAAGAACAGAGTTTCTCCCTCCTCCCCTTCCCCATCACCTCTCAGAGGGCCCAAGGCTCTGCCTGTGCCAGGAGGAAACTCTTTGTTAGCTGAGCACAGACAGATGAGAACACATTTGCCCAACAGCTCCACTCACTGAGCACCAGCTCACCCAGTCTGTCCAGTCCAACAGCTTCTGTTGTAACTGGGGCAATTTCAGATGAGAATTTGAGCACGTAAGGGCTCTCCACACATCTGTACACAAAGCAACACCTGATCACCTGCTGCTTACAAAACAAGGTGTGCTGTAACAGTAGCAAGGGAGTGTAACAACAACAGGAGTGAAAATCAAGCAGCTCTCAGTCCTTGCACTGCTCTTATCTTTATTACACGCCTACAAACTACAGATTCATCCCTGAGATTCTAATGGCTGGGGATACTTAATGGTACTTCACAGTCTGGGATCTAAAGCTTATCAAGGGGCTTTGCTTTCTGCTCCTGTTGCAGCTCAGTGCTCTTAGAACCATAAAATGGTCTGAGTTGGAAGGGACCTTAAAGCTCATCGTGTTCCACCCCCTGCATGGAGACACATTCCACAAGACCAGGCTGCACAAGGAGTTACAACAAGTTGTTAAAACATGTTTCAAATGACATTTTCTTACTTCTGAGAAAGGAAGGAGTTATACTTACTTCAGTATCATATTCATAGTCTCATTTCGATCTTTACCTTGAAATGGCAGGGTACCAGTAAGCATTTCAAACTGGAAAGAACAAATGTTAATCTCAATCAACACTTCTTCCCCCAACTGCTGAAACAAAGTGTTAAGCACTGCACTCTTTCCTACCTCTACATCACACTGGTTGAACCTTGAAAAGATTATGGAAGTGTTCCCACATCAAAAATTCTGCTCTCACTTGCAGTTTACATGATGGTAACAGTGGCAACTGTAGCATGATGATGATGGAGGAATATTACACATCAAGAAGCTACTTGAAAGTAATAAAATCTCCTCCTCAAGCAGGTTTTAGATGTTGCCATATTCCAAAAACTGCAAGAATGGTAAATTCTAGAGCAGTAATTTACTTTTCAAGTCCATCTCTGTGTCAGGCTGATGCTCTAACACATCCCAGGAAGGGCAGAAGTGGCAGCAGTGCCAGACTTATCTCACTGCTCCACTCCACAGAAATGCCATTAATATTCTTTCAAACCAATTTTTCAAGTCTGTTTTTACATTTAACTATCAAGTAACATGCAAAATAATATATACAAAGTGAAGTCTCACACTAACTACAACTGCTTTTAACTCCTAAAGGATGACACAGGATTTTTCAGGTGCCTGATAAAACATTCCATAGAGGTGAAAAACCAATTTTATTCCACCCAGTAGCAATTCAGTCACTGAATGCCCTCTTTTCCCAAACACCCCTGATCAGAACTGGACAAGCTTATCCTAAGTGCATTTGTGTGAGCTTAGCAAGGGAAGCAAGAGGCAAATACAGTACCATGAGGACCCCAAAGGACCACCAGTCAGCACTCTGGTTGTGCCCTCGCCTGTTTACCACTTCAGGAGCCATGTACTCTACAGTACCACAGAAAGAATAGGCCTTCTTCTCCTGGTCTACTGATTCCTTGCTGAGTCCAAAGTCTACAACAACAGCATCACAAGAGTACAGCCAGTAAAGAATGGCAGGGAAAAGAAAGAAATCAATATATGGTAATTCCAAATGCAAGCCTGGAGAGGTTTGGGTTGGTTATTTTGAGAAATATGATTAGTACAGCCTCTCTCCATGAAACAAGAGACTGCAGGTATCAGGAGACAGCACATATCTTTTACTACACATCTCCAAAACCATTCTAAAAGTCATTAAATTCATGATTAGCCATCAAAATTATTACTGAAATAACCTGACATTTGAAGTCCTACACATTTAGAGCTCTAAGACACTTAGAAGTTCTCATTTTCTCTGTTAACTGCCTGCTTTATTCACACAAAAATTGAATAAAAGTAAAAATCAGTTTCAAAGGGAATGCAGTCTGCATGGTCTGGTCTTACTGAATGATGAATAAATAAAATCATACTAAAAATATTGTTGTTACATAAGGCAATGTGGATCTGTAACCTGCCTCAAGTTCAGTACAGAACAGCCCTGCATTCCCAGAATATTTCACTCCCAGAACACTTTTTTCCCTATTTTGAATACAGTGAATACACAAGTCCTTTACACTGGCTCAGCTCTCAAACATCCTTTTTTTCACAGGGAAAAATGACTGCTAATCAATGATCCATCCATTATTACCACTTTCAGAAGGAAGTGACAAATTTAGGACTGAACTGTATTTAAATATAGCAGAATTTTAAAAGATGTGCATTTTATAAACCTGATTTCCATCACCATTATTCTATCAAGTCTTGAAGGGTTTAAAACACTTCATTCTCTCTTGGAACCTAACAGTAATATCTTAGATGAAAATATATGATGAAATCTCTAGTACAAAATCATCACCTTCAATGTAATTTGAAGTTCAGAAATTTATAGTAATTTGTTTTCCAAATAGTCAGTCTTTAATATATATAATTTTCTAGAATATATGTATTTGGATTGTTCCTCACAGAACCATTTTCTGCAATTTTATATGCATTTAAAATTGATAATACAGAAACTAAAAAAAACTTATTTACAAAGGGCTAAATTAATGAATGGTGCCTACCTGTTAACTTGATATGTCCTGCTTCATCAAGTAAAATGCTGAAAATTAAAATTCACATTCACCAAAACACATAAAGAGCAATGTTTGCATAAAACATTTAAAATATAAGTTAAAAAAATATTATATCCAATTCTATTATTACTTAAACAAATATTACTCCATTTAAAACACAGATACGTGTGTTACATTTTGCATTTGTTTACAAAGTCTTAACAGAAATAGTTTTGATTTTTTTACAGTGGAAAAGGCAAAGCAACAAGCAAAATACACATAATAGTGGTAAAATACATTTTACTTTACTTTTCTGGCTTCAGGTCCCTGTACACAATTCCCAAGCTGTGAAGGTGATCCAAAGCAAGGGCCAGTTCTGCGAGGTAGAATTTCACATCTTCCTCTGTAAACATAACCTAATAAGAACTGTATAGATTTACCTTCTGATCTTGTCTTCAGTTTTTAAAACTGCAATCTAAAAAAAAATATAGTCCTGTCTGCCTAAATTTCAAATTTAGTTTTATAAGTCCCTTGTGAACTCATAATTCATGAGTTCAGCCAAGAGAAATTATTTAATATTATCTGCTAATTATAAAGTACCCAAAGAACTACCTGCAATACTTAAATAAAACCATCAGCATACTGCAGAGCATTAATTAACTTTTAGATAATAAATTAATTGTTATAATTGGTGTAGTTGACACCCAGCACTCCTCCTGCCACAATCCCAGACAGTTTTCCACTGCATCATAAAATTTAATATATGGCTGCTGTATTGGGTGAGTGTAAATTCACATTAACAAGATTTAGGGAAAAAAAAAAAACTTAGGAAAATGCAGAATAAAACAATGGCAATGACAGCCTGGGAGTTGAAGAAGCTACTCTGCTCTTAGGAAGAAAAAATAAAATTGAAGAACCCTGGTGAGACACTGAAATATTGATGTTACTTCTAGAGCAGAGAGGCACTTCAGTCCTGAACACTGCACAGGTTGCTTCTAACTTAATATACAAAAAATGGCTCTTGTCATGTTCTACAAATTACTGGAGGAGCCCAAAAATCTTTAAATGGTTGGATTGAATTTGGGCTTTAAGGGAACTATTCCCTTTTTTGCTGAATGCAGCAGGATGGGGAGTGCAGCCACCCAGCATGGCTGAAATGGAGGTGCCTGTGCTCCCTGACCCAGTGCTGCTCTGCACTCTGAACTGCTCAGGTGAGATCTGTTCTGCAGGCACAGAATATTCCCTGATTTCCATACTGACAGCTGCTGACCTGGGGTGCTGCACTGCACACAGTGTCACCTTCACACCTTTGAAGAGCAATGCTCATGCTGGGTTTCATCTCTTTCAAAAGAGCAAAGGCAAATGGACTTCATCACTCCTTGGATTTCATCACTCCTTGGAGCAGCCAAAATGCAAATCTCAGAACACAATGGTGCTAAATGTTAATCTACCATCTCCCCATAATGACATCTAAAGCTGTTCTCTGGGTCAAGTTAAACATGATGCAAGCCAACTTCATTAAATAATACCAATAAAAACTTCATTGCACACTCATCTCACTGCCACAGCTGCAACTCTCATACCCACATTAGAATTTAAAGACCAACAAAAATCTTTTAATAACTTCATACTAAACCAAATTAATTTAAAATAATCCTTGTGTGCAAAGTATGGAATGCCACAGGGAACTTATCTTCATGTGCATTGTCCATAGACTATGTTTTACCATGGACTTCTGAAATTAACTCACATTCCCACCAGAAAATAAAAACCTGATTTTTTTTTTTATTATTTATATACATAAAAGCCAGTATAAAAGATAACTGAAGTCTTCAAAAAACAGGTGGAATCTTAGCAGTAGGAAAACTTGAGAATTAAAACTCCTTGGTTCCCACAGGGAGCACTTCCCTCTCCCAGCCCCTGCTGCAGTTCTTATGGATATTCCTTGCCTCCCTTATTTAAGCATGTTCCATAGGGGAGAATCCCTGCTGGGACAGTGCAGGAGAACAGCTCCTCCTGCTATTCCAGAATTCCCTCTGCAATTAGACATTCCATATCAAAACAGAGCCTGACCTCTTCCCCACCTCCTGCTCCAATAACCCAGGACAGGTCAGTCACTTGAAGTTTTTAACAGCCATTTTAGCTTCCAGGTTAATTAATTTTGAGCTTAATTCTTAGACATAATCATTGTGTTACTGAGCTCAGCTTTTAAAAAAATGCCTTTAAATCCTTTCTTTCTTTTTTGGCTGTTCCTAAAGTAAAACCTTTATTTTTATGAGAAGTAGAAGGGGAAAAAAAACCTCTCTCCTGGCCTTATATACTGGGAATAGAAAACCTCCTCCATGCCCTGAAAAAATCAGATAACACAGTTTTGTCATTTAAGAAAGTGGCTTTTCCTGTGCTTTGGCAATATAAATGGATTTACAGTGGTGAAAACACTGAAAACCTCTTTTGCTGTGAGGCTGTTGAGAAACTGCCATTAAAAATTTAGATCTTTCTAAAAGGTTTGCCAAAAGAAAATAAAAGTCTTCTAAACGTGCTCATAACACTTAAGGTAACATGTAATAAATATTTGATGGCAAATATTTTTTAAAAAATAACAACAGCTTGTGGCTGTATCCCATTCCCTCTTCTGGAGCTCTACCTCCAGGAAACAAAAAGAGAAATGAAAAATTCAAGGTCCAGTTGTGTGCCAGGGTTGGATGGAGGGGAGTGGGCTCAGCAGCACCCTGTGTTCCCACTTTGTGGGATTCAGGATGAGCATTTGCATTGCAGCACGAGGCAATTTTACAGTGCAGCAGAAAGCTCTCAGGGCTGCAGGATTCCAGGAGCACCTAAGCTGACTAAGAGCATGAGAACTACACATCCTCTTCCTTCAGTGCTAAATATTCATTTACTTCAGTTGTGTTTCTAAGCAACAAAACATTTTTAGACAAAAGAACTGTACTTTGCAGATGCCAAATTAAAACTTGGGCTACTCATCAATACACACTTGGGTTTCTTAAGGATAGAACAGAATCTGGAATACGTAAGGAAAACCCAAAAGTTATTAAAAACTTCACTATGACAAGAAATATGGGGGAAAACAGGTTTAGAAGCCAATCCTGTACCAACAAATCCCAACCCCTGTCTAAGAGTGAGTGGAGATAAAATTGTTGGTACTTACCTCTTTGGATAATCGTGTGAATACATCTCCTCCCCTGAGAAAATCCAATATTAAATAGAGCTTCCCTTCAGTCTGAAAGGCTTTAAAAAAGTAAATAAAAATCAATAGTTGTATGACAAAGCTACAAAAGAGATCTGAATGCTTTTACTACTAGGAAATTGCAGTCACAGGCAATACTTTTGCTGTGGAACTGAAATAATTCAGCAGCACATGAGGCAATTTATTGAATGATTCCTCACTTCTTCACAGAAGAAAATCAGAGAGGATTAAAATAATATTCTTTTACTTCTCCTTTGTCAAACAGAGAAACAGCAACAACCTCAATTACTGTGGTTTGGTTGAAATCAATGAAAAGTACAAAATCTCTACAGAACTTGGAAGTAAAACTTTTATATACACGTATTTACATTCCTTTTTTTTTTTTTTTTCCCCAAGTTGCTAGAAGCTAACCCTCCACAAGTGAGCCAGAACAAGAGCAGCTGTGCCCTGAGGCAGGGGAAGGAGGCAGAGAGGAGGGAGCTGTACCAACCATAGTGCAGTTTGACAATGAAGGGGTGATTCACTTCCACCAGGATGTCGCGCTCCATCTTGGTCCGGACCCTGTCCCGAACTGAGGGCAGGAGCAGAAACAGCAGCACTCAAACAAAAGCACTTCACAACACACACTCAGCACAAAGCCTCTGCTGGGTAAAGCACAGCCCACAAAACTCCTCTCAAACACCAAAACTGCTTTGTTTCTTGCCTGCCCCAAACTCTCTTCTTTGCTTCAGGGTATTTCCAGCACATTTTGTGATAATCCATATTGCTTTCAAAGAAAAAGTTCCCATCTACATTCCCCATTTCAACTTCTGAATTACCTCCCTGTGCTGAATATTAAATATTTTTAAGATTATTTTTTTCCCTTTAACAGTAACAGTCCTATTCACACACAGTGGACTTGCACCCATTCAAATGTCTCCTGGAAGCCAAAACACTGAATTAAATTGTTCTGGCTCTTGGAACAAAGGAATGACTTAATTTTAACCACAGCAGAGTTCTGACTTAACAAAAGACAAAAGCAAAACTGTTTATGAAATTAACTTGTTTTCATATAATGAAAAGTCTAAACAGAATTAAATAATCCAATTTTAAACTTTGAAAGAGCATTTCTGACCACATAATTAAAGCTACCTGGCCAGATTTAAAATAATACTTAAACATGAACTTACAAGTTAGCCTAAAAAAAAAAACCTCCTGTCAGAGAAGAGTTATGAACTCACAGACAAATATTTAAGATGACAAAAGCTTTTAAATACAGGTGCACTAAACCCCATGGTCCAAAGTGTCAGTTGAAAGACAAACTTACCTTTTAAAGAAGCTTTTTTCAACACTTTCATTGCATAAAGCTGCCCAGCATCAGGCCCAATTATCTTCCTCACCAGGAAGACCTGGAAATACAAAGCCCATTTTTAAATCACTGCAAGCCTGGTAATCAAACCCAAACTCTCACAAAGCATTTGCAAATCTCCCATTAATGTCAGGCAGCTCCCAGTGCTCTGCACCAAGCACACACCTTGAAAGGAAGAGCAAAACTGGATTCCTTGGTCAGATCAGATCTGCAAAGCACCAAGCTCTCTGAAGTGTGACACTGGTCATAAAATTTGGATTCTTTCCTGATTTATCAAAGAAGTTCTTACAGAAAGATGTTTCTTTCTATCACTTTCTTGGAGAATGACAATTCTGCCTGGTTTGCCACCTCCCAAGAGGTTTTTGAGGTTTAAGACCCAAGTCTCAAATATGAAACATGCATTTTTATTAATGAATTCTGTACAAGTGGTGAGATGAAAGCAAGGAAACCTCACCATTTAAGATCAAAGCACCCTTTCCCTCTGGAATAGCAACTCCAACAGGTTTTTCTACTTTCTTCTCTCCAGAAGAGTTTTAAAGATAAATGGGATAAAACTTGACACTGAGAAAAGCATATTAGATAAAATATTGCAGTACAAAGACATGGAGCTACACTAATTTTTAACCACCAGAAATTCCAATTTACAAAATGGTTTGATATGTGCCCCTACTTCTAAATTGCTGTTCTTGTAATAGCAACTATTAGTTATGAATGATTAGGTTTTGCTGTAAAAAACAACATACAAGTCACAAGAGAAAGCCAAGAGATCTCCAAAATTACCTCTCTGATCTCATCCAGACTTTCATTTACAATTAATTTATTTACATCTAGAAATTATATACATTTTTTTCAATCACCATGTCAAATTTTCCATTCTAGAATCAGAAATCCAAGCACTGTCAAGACTAAGTTGTACAAGGTTGAAAGAGGGGATATTTTTATTTTAAGCTCTGGTTAGAAGAAAAATGTCATCATGTTTCAAGGTTGTCTGGCTTTTTGTTTTAGTAAGTTTTATCCAAAAACTGACCTACAACAGTGCTTTCCTATAGGCCAAGGTGATAGAAAATAGTAAAGGGAGTAATTTGAACACCAGAAAAACAGCTGCAGATGAATAATCACATTATAAAATAATAATAAGTAGATAGGAATATTTTAGCCTTAATAACCAGCAACTTGTGAGAACACAAGGAATTCATGTACTACTTAGAAATTTCAGCTAATAAAACTCAAATACCTGAAAACTATGGAAGTAATTTCATTATTTATTCAATTTGCAGGCAAATCCTCCCTGAGTCCATGCCTACTTTAGAAGGCACATCATTTCTCAAAGAATAAAGTGAGAAATTCAGTATTCAGGGATGTTTAACCCTTTATTTCTGTGAAAGTGTTAAATCCTGCAGTGATGTCAAAACCAGGCTCCAGGTAACCACCCTTGTGTTGAGTTTTGAGCTGAGGTGTGCAACAGGCACAGTGCAGCCCCTGCAGAGGCACATCAGGCCAAGCTCTCCTCAGCCCTGAGCTCTGGGAAGCCAAATCTGAGTCAGGGCTGCCTGTGCCAGCTGGGCTCAGCCCTGAGGCAGCTTCAGACATCTCAGGAGGAAGAGAAATATGGAGAATTTCAGGCTCTGATAGGGAGAAGTGTGTGAGGGAATTGGAAACCAACATTACCTGGTAAAGGAATGTTTCTGAAAGCTCAAAATATTAAGGTATATTTAAAGTCTGTTCTCTGCATTATCACTTATGCACAGAATGCCTTCCTAATGGCAATTTCTTCCTCTCTCATTGCATTCTATGCAGAGGTTTGTTCCTGCCCAGAGATACACACAGAACCAGCAGAATAACAGCAAAAATGGGGAAAAACTTAAAGCTGATTGACTGCTTTAGATGTTGCAAAAGATGTAGTTTCTGTCTAGTTTTAAAAAATTAATTACCTTCCTATACACTAGGATTAATATTTCAACTACTGTGTTTCAACACAGTCACTGAGAGATCAGATTTTCAATTTCATTTCTGCAAAGTGACACCCAGTGGCACATTACAAAAGGAAAATATTGTAACAAAATTCTGCCTTATTTCTTCTCTGTGCCATTTGAATAATTAGTGTCTTTTAGCTGCAGATCACTTGATAAATACAGCAAACTAGAAAACCTGAAATACATTTCCCAAGTTATTTACATTAAGTTCCAAACTGCCACAATCAACTCTTCTGTAGCTACATAAACACAGATTTTGTGTCTTGAAAAAAGCCAAACATTCCCAGCATGTCAAGTCCCATCACTAAAACACAAACCACAATTTCCTTCAGAAGGTTCTGTCCATGGCACTGGAGCAAGGCTGGGAAAGGAGTCAATTACTCAATACATTTTCAAACATTCCCAGCAACTCTGCTGGCCACTATTTCCCTGGAATGTCTGGACAGGTCTATGGAACAAGTTTATCATCTTACCTTTCCAAATGATCCCTGTCCAAGAACTTTAAGTAGCTCAAACTGTGCTGGATCTGCTTTCTCACATCCTTCTTTCACATGGTGTGTAATAGGAATTTCTTTCACACTTCCTTCATCCTGTGATTTCAAAGCAAACAAAATACAACAGTGAACAGGTCTGCAGTAACTAAGTCTTACTAAAAATGCATGTAAATACCTGGATTTTATTTTGTTGAGTTTTATTTTAGTAAAATATTTGAAATCTTAATAAGACTTAGGAAAACTAAGAACTAAACTGTTCCAATGAAGAGTTTTCCCATCCATCTTTCCTTAAATAGATGCATCTAAAATTTCTAAACTGGAAGGAAATTCTCAAAGAATGGTCATTTCCTTTCAACTACAGAAAAGGTGGATTATTTCACATGAAAGGAATAAATGCACAGATTTTTAAATCAAGACTTCTGTGCTTCACCTCTGCTTAGCAGCTTTAGTTTTCCCAGTGATTACTCTTCTCATCTTTCCCCCTTCCTGAAATAAGTCTTAATGAAAGCCAAATTGAATTTCATCATTTGGGGTAATTATTGCTTTTCAGAGCAGCAAATAATAACTCTGGTCATCCATTTGTAGCTGGAGGAACAGTCAGCATTTGAAGACCATAAATAAGAGATGAGTCATCTTAAGGACTCTGAGAATTCTTGCATCCAAGAGAAGAAACAGCTCTGGGGTGCAGAGCTCCTGGGAAGATTATCCTGTGTGGGGACCTCCTTCAGACAGCTGAGGGCAGAATTCTGAGCCAGGTGAGTGATTTAATGTTCTCTTGACTTCTCATGTCCCTCTCATCTTCAGCAAAGCAAGGCACAGCAGCCCCAGTTGTGCAAAGACAAATGTTCCTGATGACAGCAAATCCCATGATGGATTGCAGCTTTCATGGTGTAAGAGAAGTTTCTGAGAGCCAAAACAAGCAAGGTGTCAAAATGAGCACCCTTGAAATTAAAAACTGAGGCCCACAATAGCAACCTCAGCTTGCAGGTGGAAAGGGAGCAACACCCTCAGCCCTATCAAGAATATCAATAAAGTTCTTGTACACAGCAAAATCACAAGTGAAAATCCCATCTGATTTGCAGTACTTCACTTTTGGGGGATCAAATTATTATCAGCTGTCTCCTACCCTGTCTTCAGACCTTCATTTTGGAAGCTTCTCTTAGAGACCAGAAAAACACCCCACCAAGCTCCTGTGAGAAGCACAAACAGCACCAGGAAAGGAGCTGGGCACTGGATGAAACAGCTGAGTTTGGAAATAACATCATTCCATGGTCAGGTGAACTTACTGCCCAAGACTGTGCATTACAACTTCTAACCAGCTTTATCACAGTTCATACAGAAGAACCTGGATGAAACTCTGGTTTTACACAGAAATTTAGAGTAGAAATCTGCTCATCTGGATTTGTACATATTGCAGTAATTAAAGAAAAAAAAGCAGCAATCATCACACTGCATTAATTGCTTCTGCCTTAATTGCTTTGCTTGTCCAGAGGGGCAAAGAAAGAGTTCAAACAAACATCTTGGTATATTCCCAAACTGTAGTCCAGCTGTTACTGCACTGGAGTCCTTTCTCCTCCCCTCTCTTATTTCATCCTCCTTCTGGGAAAGGCCTGTTTGTTCTGCCTGCTTCCCACACAAAGGTGGGTATGAACACCAGACACGGCTGGAAAACAAAGTTAATTCTGTAATTCACAACCAAGCTACTTTATTTCCCTCTCTGGTCACAAACCCCTGTCACACACTGATGACACACTGTAAACACCCAACTTTCCTTCATCCATTGCCCCTGGTGACTGTGCATTTATGCACTCAGAGAAATGATACACCTATCTTTTCATTTGCCTTTACTTTTTAAACACATGCCTAATTTAAGGCAGGTAAGAACAGCAGCATTTCGAAGTCATCTGATGACAGATGAAAGCAGCAAGTTGTCTAATTACACACCAAGTTGTACAACAGACTTAATGGCTGCTTTTTCCTATGAAATATGTAAATACTCTATTTAGAAGCCTTTTTTCTTCACCATCCTAATTTGTATTCCTTAACACCGTGAAACTTTGCATGAGAAAAGCTCTTTAAGAGTTCAGCCTCTCCTGTGTTTATCACCCACCTCGAGCCATTAGCCTGTGACATCACACCTGGTTGCTGAGGAGACTGAGAGGATTTCTAAATGTGAACTCAGGAGAGAAATGTTTTCCATGCAAATAAAGACCAACTCGAGATGGATGAAATGAGTTATTTCTTTATAAAGTGTTTTATCTTCACAAAAGATGTTTATATAATTTTCACTTACCTACCTATCATTAAGGTACTAAAAACTGACATGACTGAGGCATAGAGACCTCTTGGTCACCACAGCACACAGAGCTCAGCAGTTCCAAACCACTTCCATTTCTACTTTGGCCTCCACAAACTGCAAATTTGGTTATCTCATTTGGTGTTCTGCTGCTTGAGCAGCAAATTCCTCTCTGAGGCACCATCTCCTACCCAGTGGCCTTGCACAAGAGGGAACTTTTCCCTGCTCCCAGCAGGTTCACCACCAGCCAAAGGAAACACTGGATCAGCCAGGCTTTGTCACAGCTCCCTGGAATGTGGCACCAAGCACCTGAGAGATCAGCAACCTCCTCCTCCTCCTTCAAGAGTAGCAGAAAACTCAATCCACTGCTCTCTTCCTTGCTACAGGTGAGACACTCTGGCCCTTTGTTCACCCACTGCACATCAGGAAATGGCCAGGCACCACCTGGGTCTGTGCCCAAGACTTCATTCTCTAAACTTTTCCTTATAAATGTTGTTATTGTAACACCAAGTGGTTACAGCTGGTGACAAGATGTACTTATCCCAGAATCCCAGACTGGTTTGGGCTGCAGGGAGCTCAAAGCTCATCCAGTGCCACCCCCTGCCATAGAAGGGACACCTTCCCCTACCCCAGGCTGCTCCAAGCCCTGTCCAGCCTGGCCTCAGACACTTCCAGGGACTCTCTGGGCAACAGATTCCTTCGTGACCCTGCTCAAAAACACAAGGATGAGAGTGTTGTGAAATGCTGGCCAAAATCTCCATGGGAAATCAGGCATTTCACCACACACAGGATGAGCCTGAACTTTAGTCCAAGGTTTAGCCAGCACACAGAACACTCAACTTCAGCATCTCCTAAACAGGCAATGGACAAAACTCAGAGAGGATTACCTGGGATATTTCTACACACAATCAAAACTAACAAACACACTGGTGCACACATTAATTCTGTTCTAAAAAAGCAGAGTTAAATACCTTTTAGCTGAAGGCACAGCAGCTACACTAAAAACTACAAAGGCAGAACAAATGATTGCAGCAAGAGCAGCACTCAGCACTCTGTGTGAAAGGTTCCAGGCTGGCCTGAGCATTTCTGAGGTTGAGGGAGCAGCAAATGCTCCCTCCAGCACAGGGAACCTTTCCATAAAGCTCTGCCTCATGCAGCAGATTTTCCTAAACGAGGCATTTACAGTCCCTACCCAGGTACTAATTCCCAAAGCCATCTTTGAGACTTAAGAGTCTCCTCAGATATTGTTCAAATAAAATGATGGGTTCAGAAGTTATTAAAGAGCAGGGAATGCATAAATGTTCTTCCAACAGGAGGTCATGCTAATGGGTGGCTGAAATGAGAAGGAATAAAACACTTACATGGTAGGAATATGGTTCACCTTCTTCCATTGGCTCATCTGCCATTTTAAGGCCATTTAGCTGGAGAATGCAGGGAAAAAAAAAGAAAAAACATCATTAAGACCAAGCAATTTCAAATTAATAAGAGCTCAAAATTCGACCAATTTACATTTCAGAGCACACAAGTGAAAACTGGTGGTGGGGTTGCTCTAATTTCAAGCTGTAGTTTCAAACAAACACTACTACTCAGTAGTTATATTTAGCATCTCCCTTATGTATCATTTAGCATCTCCCTTTGTAAATGCCATCATTATTATTATTATGCCAGTGTTATTTAATTGGGATTAATTTAAAACTCCTTTAAAAGCTACAGATACCACCCCTACAGGATGACACTAATGCAGAATTCCTCAGTTATGCACAAAACTTATGCTGCAGATGCTTTTCAAAAACCTGGAGTCTTCTAATGAAAATTAATCTGCAGTTTAAAGAGAAAAGATGTAAAAATGATTCCAAGCCTTTTTAAAAATACCAAGTCCACAGCTGCAGAAAAAAAAAAAAAAAACAACTTAGCTTAAGTACTCCCTAAATCACAAATAATTCAGTGCTGAAACAAAAATAAAAAAGAAAAAAACCACACTAGAAATATAAAGAACATGCTCTGTTCAGACATGCAGAGCATTCATTAAAAACTGGAAATACCTGACAAAAATGGGTGAATGCCTTTCTGGATTTTGCTAGTAATAATTGCTAATTTATTTATATATTAATTGTTCAGCAGCTCTACCTTTATGTGGCACAGGTATCACACTAAAATACTAACTAGAAATGATATAAGAAAACTCAAATTCATTTTTCTGAAAACAGAAATTGAACCAATTAAATTCTTAGGGTTGGTAATGACCTTTTTTCTTGTACTTCTGATTTTTTTCTAAAATCCCTGCCTAAGATAGTGGCACATGGTATTACTGTCAGCATGGGGGTTGGTGAAACACAGGACTACAGAGAAATGCCCCAGAGATTGCTCTGCTCAGAAGCAAACCCAGAATCTGCAGGAATAGGTGGGGCTGCAACTGTGACACCCAGGCAAACCCTCAACCACTTCCACTGTTGTTACAGACTCCTGGTTTTGAGGAGAGCTTCTAAGAGTTAATTCAAAAATTAATGCTTTTGTTAAATTAAAATCTCCAATTTTTGTAGCAGGATACTGGCACTTACTTTTGGACTATATCGTCACTGGAAAAAAAAAAAAAAAAAAAAGCCAAAAACCAGAAAAACAGATCATGGAAATAGCATAAAGCTTAATTTATTTTCACTCAATAAGTTTCTATTTATCACAACTTAGTTTAACCAATGTACCTCCAACCCATGCCCATCATTCACCTCTCAAATACAACACTCAAAAATCACTCCTGCATTACCCTGGATCCAGAAACCAAAGCTACATTTGCTACATAATTTTTTGCATTTTTTTTTTCAAATTAGACAGTGGGAGGGACAAGACACTCACTATGCTTGCTACTGTACAAATTAACTGAATAAATCCAGAAGTGACACCAAAGTTCAGTCCACCTCTGACCTCCAACCTCTTTTCCATACAGTTTCTTTTCACAACACCACAGATTACATTCAAATGTGAACCAACCTGAAGCCCATCAAAATTGTCTAAAAAGCTTATTTGGAATTAGAAATAAACAGGTTTCTACTCCAGAAATGTAATAACATTGTTCCTTCATGGAACTTTTAATTTCAAAGGATTTTACTGTGCATTTCACCTTTTCTTTCAATAAATATGGGCAACATTTTCAAAGTTTTGTTACTTAAATTTAAGCTCTGGAAACCAACCAGCCAGAAGAACTGCAGATACACTGAAAACTACAGATACAAAAAATGGTGCTGGAATGGGGTTTTGAACCCAAAAATCAGTGTGTTATTCCTGAGAACACCATTTAATGTACTTTCAACTTGCTGGCAAATCAAGTACACCAAGCTGTTGGATTTTTATGGCAGGTAATCATCCTAATTAACAATTTCCTATCATACACTTTTCCTCTTCACTGTTGCTCCTTGGTTTGTGTTTGTTTTTTTCCTGTCCAGTCTATCTGTACTGATACAGATTGGGACAGTTGCCAATTTCTAGTCCAAAGAATTTAATGTTCAAGGCCATGAATCTGTTTTTATTGCTTGGTACATACAACTACACTTTTGTCATATTTGTCTGTGAATGGTCACTTCCCATTAAAGAAAAAAAAACAACAAACAACCAAGGAACAAAAATCTGCAAACTTGTTGGAATATAACCCAAAGTCTGGTAGCTTGTGAAGTAATTCAGCTAAAAAAAAAGTCAATGACAAAAATCAAATCATTACTGTCTTGTATAGTCACTTAATTGGCCAAGTTTCAATAACCAGAAGCTGGCAAAAAAAAGAAAAGTGACAGTTATTACTTATTTCCCACCTCTGTGGAAACCAGCTACAAAATGCAGCTTCCACAGCCAAGTGAGGCTCCTTTTAGTGATTTAATAATGAATATTTCTGCACAAACATACATAGAACAGAATGATTTTAACCTCTAAGTCGTTATTTACTAAATATCTACGAATGCACAAATTTAATTTCTTATTGAGAATTAAAAAGCACAGCTCTCTATAAAAAGAGCAGGTGAAAGAAGCCAGTACTATGATTGTCAAGGAGATTCCTGCATCTCTCAATCATTTTGTTGTTCAGTGCTGCTGAAGTCCTACAATTGAACATTTTAAATATTAACTCTCATGAAAACTCAAAGGGAACTCAGACATTTAGGCAAACATTGACAACACTTTCCAAACACACATTCTGGAAATGACACAAAGTACCCCGTGTTGTTGATTAGTATAAAATAACAAAAGGAACTATGTAAATAGATGAGCTCAGAGTTTAGGTCAGACACTCACTTTTGAGGGTCCCAGGTCCTCAAAGGGAGAAATGTGTGTCTGGGACCATCCCTGCTCCCTTGGGAGAATATCCAAAGGGATTCTGTGGGCTGGGGAAAGGCTGAATGACTATTGCACATGTTCCTCCTCTGATTAGTACAGCAGAACAGAGGACTCACAGTATTATCAAAGATTTTAATCATCTGCCCCCTCATATTAAGGATGTTTTCACTGTTTATATGGTAAATGCCTTAGGACTTGGTGGGTTTACAGGTTTTGGTTGAAAAAGTCAGGCAAAAGGTCAGCAAAAATGCCTAATTCCAGGAAAAGCAGTGGAAGATGTAAAGCCCTGGTTTAACGTGTCTTGATTAAAACATTCAAGCAGAATTTAAAAAATTTTAGAAAAAGCAGACCTGGGAATTTTATCATCATACTATAATAAGAAGTAAAATGCAGTATTCAGCACCACTCACCTAAAATCTTGTCTGGCTTCAAACAGGTAAAATTCTACCCAAGGATTAGCAAGAGCTCCTGTATCCTCCCCAGTTTCTCCTTCCCTGGGCTCCATTTGGGAAGTTTCTGCTGCACCTCAGCTCTCCCACATGAACAGGAACAAACAGTTTCCTTCCCCACACACAGAAGGAACACTTCAAATACTTATTTCAAAATATTTGAGTGAAAGCTGACATCAGAAATCCCAATTATGTCAAGAAGACTTTAGAAAAAAATATCCTGACAGGATGACAACATTTGTTCCTCATTTATTCTTAATTACATCTATAGAGAGTTGACATCATTAATTTAATTAGCAACACATTGAGGCCTACTGAGGATTTCCTGAGATAGGTCTGAGGAATTTGAGGGTTCTGGACACATCCACATCCCACCTGCAAAAACTCTGAGCCACCCCCAGTCCCTCAATTTCCTCCACAAAGGGAAGAATAAACTCCTTCCCACTCTTTAACACACCAAGTAAAAGAGGGAGATAAAGCAATTTAAAACCCCTAAAACTCATAACCAATTACTAGGGAGAGCTACAAAGTTCTTTTCCTGTGGCAAATAAATCATACATTCAGACAGGACACCAAACCTCCAGCAACATATAATTAGTGATTTTAAAAGAATATTTTGATCCTTCCCATTATCAGATCAAGGGAAAATTACATGTGCCTCCAATAAGTCACAGCTCTGGCAAGACACAAAGCTGACCCCAAGCACAGGGATCACTGAATTAGCAAAGCACTTGAGATCTTTTCATTGCTGCCTGTGTACATGATCTTAACTCCAGAATCAAAGGGCATAAAGCAGTCAAGTCTCCAAATCATGTTTCATGGCAGGTAATTCTGGAAAAAGGGTAAGATTCGAACTTGAGGAAAGCAACTATTTCAAATTTTATTCTGAGTGTAGTGAAGTAGTACATAAACAGCAGAATTCTACCTATGATGAGTAAACAAATCATACCCTTCTTTGGATTTGGGGTTATTGTGAAGTGTCTCCAAAGGTACCCTGAAGGAAGCAAGGTGAGCTACCTGTAACAGACTCAGAACACTATAGCAGATTTCCAAAATTAATTTCAGAAGTGGGGTACAAACCCACCATCATTATTACTGTATTGCAGCACTTTTCAATGCATAAAGACACTCATTGTTTTCCCTTTAAGAGCATTAATGTGCACACTTTTTTTTTTTTTAAAGGCAACTTGTTCTCCAAAATCTTTACAAAATCTGTACATTGTTACAACGGCACTCAAAGGAGGGACAGCGTTTTACTTCTCTCCTGAACAGAACACCAGGCGATTGTGGAGATTCTGAGAGATGCACAAAACTAGGTAGAGCTGAGTCATCCACGTCACTGCCAGTAATTACTCACAAAGGAGTTATGCAACTCCTAACACTGACAAAATTCAGTGGCCTTTGACAGACCGGGCTCAGAACGTGCTCCAGAGGATGGGATAAAAACACTGGCCAAAATCAAGGATGGATTTATTTCAACTGGCAAAGGCAGCAGCTTGTGCACAGCAGCAGCAGAGCTCAGCTCACCAAAACGCCTTTTGGAGAGCAGCAACTTTCACTGCAGCCACGTTTTCCAGCAGAATACTTTGGTTTGCAGACACTCTTTTTTGTTTCAGCCTCGTCTTGCTTGTCACAATCAGGCAATTAAGCAACTGGTTCCTGAAGTATTTATTGCAAAAATAAGTATTTGAGAAGGCGGCTGCATTTATGCAATTCACAATATTCGTGTCTTGCAAACAGCATGTGCTTACAGCAATTACACAGCTCGGTGGAAATGCAATCCTCCCAGTTCAAGGGGCAGAAAGTGCCCAAATTCCTCTGTTCTGCCCAATTCCAACTATTTCTGCATTTCATTCAGCTTGGTCAGTAAAATGTTAATGTTTACTTTCCTGTTTCTTTGCATACTGTATGCATACATTTTATTAATCTAAAACAGTTGATTATAATGAACATCCTCATACGTATTTTTATTACCATGGAAATACTTATTAATCCAATATCCAAGGGAAAGAAGTTCATTGTATATTTGAAACTTTAACAGCACAACACTGATCCTTTCTACCCCAGGCTTAAGGAATCCCCAGTGTCACAAAACAGCTTCACAAGTGATTCTGTCACAGGCATATAAACACAGGAACAGCACAGTGCACAGCCCCAAATCCTGAGCACTTCAAAGAAAAAAATAAAAAATTTAAAAAAAAAGGGGCAAAATAACTTGATCCTGACCTTCAATAATTTCTTCCAAAAGTTCATGCTGTTCTTGTGACTTGAAGCATGAAAATTTGTTTCCTACTTTCAAGATCACCTCCTCTCCTTGCCAGGTGTTTTTACTCCAAGTCAACACAAGTGCTACAGGAAATGCACTTACTGCTAATAACATAATCCTAAATTTAGTCAACAAGCAAAGTCCTCAGAGAAAACTATTCCTCAGATTTTTCCTCCTGTGCCACAGCTGATGGACAAGAGCACCAGAAGGCACAAGTTAATCTTCAAAATAAAAACCTACTTCATAGTAGCACTGTTGACTGTAGTTCCAACAAGGCCAAGGTCAGAGATCTCTCAGACTGCCAATACAAGGCTTAATTCTATAAAATTTAAGTGAAAGTCCAAACTAAAATTCATTTTGAGATAAAATACAGCTCTGTTGAATGTCCAAACCACGTGGATGTAGAAATCCAGCAAGTGAGAAGTGCAGCACACCCCTGAGATCACTTTAGAAAGGGTTATGACAACACAAGTGTTTGCTCCTGTAATTTGGGAACTTCACACTCAACCTGAAACTGTTTTGGCACAAATGTGCTTTAAGTGCTGCTGGCCAAACCTAACAAGGACACAAGAGACACCAGGTCACCTGTTAATGAGAGCACAACTGGAGGAGCTTTACACAGACCTTGTGAAATAGCTCAGGTCCAAAATGCAACTTAAAGAGTGACTGTTGCAAACAGTTGCCTTCAGATGTTACAAACCTACAGAGCCTTTTCAGCTGGACACCCCTGTCCTGTGCTCTGCTGCCTCCCCTTGCTGGCCTGTCCAGCCAGAAAACACCCAGGGATGTACATCCCAGCTCAGCTTATTTTACCACTGATGTAGCATAATTTCTGAATATTTCCTAAAGAACTGATCAACAGGACCGAGAAAGTTCTCAGACCCTCGCTAAGTTTCAGACCTCAATTACAACAAGCTGCTTTTACAGACAGTAGGAACAAACAAGCCTTAATACTTCTGAATGCTGAATTTCCGATCCTGTAGCTTCATTAACATAATTAGGATTTCTCAATATTAAGGTAGAGGGACTGCAGCAAGTACTATTAATCACTAGAACATTTTAAAGTGTTAAGAGTGTGGCAGCCACGAATATCCAGTAATTATAGTACTAAAATCCCCACATAATAAAAGCACTAAGAAATTTATAAGGTTTTATTCCCTTTTCAATTTTTATCAGGGAAAAAAAAATTCAACAAGACCCTTTAAAGGACATCTTTTCACTCTTGCACACTTTGTACTTTGAGATGATTTTGCCACAGACCCTTTTCACATACAATAAAAAGAGTCTGGTGCACTACAGAAAGCAAGTCTGACCAGTTTTAAGCAGCTTTATTTAGATAACATCTTTTGTGTGTCTAACAGACCTAGGTGTAATCTTTTATTTGTCATAGCTGACGATACCTGATACACAACCCTTCACTTCTGATTTCAAAGTGCAAGAGTTTTAATACTCGAGCACCACGTTCTGCTGAGACACGGCAATCATTGCAACAGAACCAGTTTTACCTTTTCTTTTCTTTCAAATTGCATTTGCTCCTTGCTGATGAAGCACCTCGAGCACTAAGCAATACCTCGAAGTCGTTCCTCGTTCTTTAACACGTTTAAGCATCCAAACCTCAGCCAGGCACTGCTGGTTCTCTCTGCTCGTTGTGTTGATGATAATCAGCACAGAGTTAGTTATTCAACGTGTAAGCATCCGAACCTCAGCCAGGCGCTCCTGATTCCCTCTGCTAGTTGTGTGTACGATAACTAAAGTATATTTATTCCGGGAAAAGGCAAAAAGGAACCACCGTAGTGACAACCTACCTGGACGCACAGCCACATTAGCGCGAGCAAATTTCCAGCAGAACTTAAAGTAACTTTTCACAGGAGCTACGGCCATAAAAGTGAGTTTACAACCCTTTGGATGCTACGAGGGGACGGACACCTGTGACACGAAGCAGCGGGGTGGCGACACAAAGCACCGGCCTCCCCCGGGCGCGGGTGCCGCTACCTCCACACGTGTCACGGCCGGGCCCGGGGCGGCCGCGGGGCTGCGGCGGGGCCGGGCCGGGCAGGGCAGGGCAGGGCAGGGCAGGGCGGGCGCGGGTCGCGGCCGAGCGCAGGCCGGGGAGGCGGCGGGCAGGCGGAGGGGGCAGCGGGGCGAGGCCGGCGCGGAGGGGCCGCGGGAGGCCGAGCCGGGCGCAGGTGCCGGCGGGGCGCGGAGCCGGCCCGCCCCGTCCCCCCCCACCTCCTCCTTCCGCCCCGCACTGACCTCGGCGCCGCTCACGTACAGCTCCATTTTGTGGCAGGGCTGCGGCTCGTCGTCCAGCGGCGCGCACGGCACCATGTCCCGGCTGTGGGGCCGCGGCGGCTCGGCCGCTGGCGGGGGCCGTGCGGAGCGGCGCGGGGCCGGGCGCGGGGCGCGGAGCGGAGCGCGGGCTGCGGGCGCTGCCGGCCGGCGGGGGCGGCGCCGCGCTGCGCTGCCCCGCGCACGCCCCCAACATGGCGGCCCGCGGGGGCGGGGCCTGCGCCGCACCGCGGTGACGTCAGGGCGGGACGGAGAATCCCCTGCATGGGGAAGGGGGGGGAAATGACGCGCGGTGACGTCACCGGGGCCGCGGGCGGGCGGGCGGCGCCGCGTTGAGGGGGATTGGGGATGAGGGATTGGGAATGGAGGGATCGGGGAGAGAGGGGCTGGGAATGGAGGGATCGGGGATGAGGGGACTGGGAATGGAGGGATCGGGGATAGAGGGGCTGCGGATGGAGGGATTGGGGATGAGGGGATTGGGAATGGAGGGATCGGGGAGAGAGGGGCTGGGAATGGAGGGATCGGGGATAGAGGGGCTGCGGATGGAGGGATCGGGGAGAGAGGGGCTGGGGATGGAGGGATCGGGGAGAGAGGGGCTGGGGATGGAGGGATCGGGGATAGAGGGGCTGCGGATGGAGGGATCGGGGATCAGAGGATTGGGAATGGAGGAATCAAGGATAGAGGGGCTGGGGATGGAGAGGTTGGGGATGGAGGGGTTGGGGGTGAGAGACAGGTCTGAGGGGGATTGGGGATGGGAATGAAGGGGTTGGGAATGAGGGATTGGAGATGGAGGGACAGGTTTGAGGGGGATTGGAGTGGAAGGACTGGAAGTGAGGATTGGGGATGCAGGATTTTGGGATGGAGGAATTTGGAATGGAGGGGTTGGGGATGAGGGACACATCTGAGGGGAACTGGGGATGGAGAGGTTGGATATGAGGGACAAGTCTGTGGGGGATTGGAGTGGATGGATTGGAAGTGAGAGGATTGGGGATGAAGGATTTGGGGATGAGGGAATTTGGAATGGAGGGGTTGAGGGTGAGGGACAGGTCTGAGGGGGATTGGGGTGGATGGATGGGAGGTGAGACACAGGATGAGGGGAATTGGGGATGAGGGATGGGGGTGAGGAGAGGAGGCTGCGGGGACAGGTCTGAGGGAACGGGGATCCAGGGATTGGGGATAAAGGAATTGGGGATAAAGGGATTGGGGATGAGGGACAGGAATGGCCGGGGGACAGGCCTGAGGGACACTGTCACCGATCGGCGCTGAGGGCCCGGCACGGGGAGGCTCTTCCTCCCACGGGACTGACAGAGGGGAAGGGAAAAAAAACCAAAACACCAAAACGAAAAAAAAAAACCCCACGAAAGTTTCGTTGTGTTTTGTTGGCTGGAAGTGGCGAGGTGCGGGCACAGGAAGCGCGGGCGGCCCGGCGGAGGCACAGCCGCTCTCGGAGGGAGCGGGGAGGCGCCGCAGGAACCGGCCCCGCCGCCTTTGTTCGCAGCCCTGCGCAGGGAGAGGCGCAGCAGCGCTGCCGAACGGGGGCAGGAGAAAGGAAAAAACACGGGAAACAATGGAAAAATGTTCCCCCTTCGCCGTTCGGTTTTAGGAGCTGGAAGACACTAGATGATGCTGTCAAAAGTATGTTTTTAAGGCATAGAAAAGTGCCTCAGTGACAGTTTTGTATGATTTATCAATAAGCCCTGCCCTTTAGAAAAATAAAAGTCTCAAACCGTTCTTAATTGCCAAATAATTCTGATGAAATGAGCTCAAACAAGGGAACAAGCTGCTGCACCCCATAGCTCAAACACTTTTCCATGCTGATTTTTTTTTTTTTTTTTTTTTTTTTTTTGGCTCAGGAGTCAACCACTGCACAGACAAGTGTAGGATGCTGTTCTGCTCCAGTCCTTGATTAAATCCAATTCCCAATCCCCCCAAGCTGCCCATTCCCAGTTCCCCGTGGCTGAAGAGTTGCCTATTGTGAATGTGTCACTGCAGCAGCCGCCAGCTGGCACGTCAGCATTTCCATTGCAAGCCTATTTTTAAAGGTCTGGAACTCAACCATGGAAGACAAATGTTGTTGGGAGTGTGTGCCGGGAAAGTTTGTCCTTCAGAAAATAAAAATCAGGTGAGAAAACGGAGGAGCAAAGTCACAGGTAGTTAACATCGACAGAGAATTTATGCTTTAAATATAGAATTGTTCAGGCTGGGTCACTTTATTTTTGTTGTGGTGGGAGTGTGTGAATACAAAGATTTTACAGCAATTAAGTGACAGGAGATGAAGGGACAAATTTGCAGGTTGTTGGTGCACACAGCCATATCCCAGTGCCTCTACTGGTGACACTGGTGTGACCAAATCTTCTGTGAGATTAAATCTGCACATACTTCATCAGTGCCATCAGGCACTTCATTTAAATATAAAGGAAATCAAGTGAGAAGTGATTTCTGAAAGTTGGAGTGCTCAACAAGAACTTTTGTCTAAAACTCCTGTGGCAGATGCTGTTTTCCTTCATCTGACTTCTCCTATTGCTCCAAATAATAACAGGCTGTAAATGAGTGTTCTGTATCCCCAGGGATTTGAGAAATTCAGAGGAAAGCAATAATTAAAGGAGTTAGGATTGTTATTTGTGTCAAAGGCTAGAAAAGGGAAATTATTATGTGTGTAGACATAAGAAAAAGGAAATTCAGAATTTATGTTTCTCTAGGTCTCACAACCAAACAAGCAAAAGGTATTCAATAAAAAGGCAACAATATGCTACTGAAAAGTAAAAATTAGCAAGATCCCCCTCAAATTCTCTTTCACAGGGAAACAAACCATCAAAAATATATTAGCAAATCACTGATTTAGGAGGACCAGGACCTCATGTCTTGGATTTCATATGAATATTTAGATATTATATACCTGGATATTATATGCCCCTATTTCTAGAGCATCTAATCTGCCTATAGGAGTATCAGATCTCATTTGGTGCCCAGGTTTCAGCTGAGGGTATCACATCCCTGCTGTGCAATTTGCAGCTGAGTATTTCTGACATTTCAGCACCTTCCACTGTTCAGTAGGTTCTGTCCATTCCACCCCTCAGCAGCTCCTTGTAGGAGCAGCATGAGAACCTCTGAGGGGCTTTGATTAGATGAAGGGTTCAAAATAATTAGTTTCTTAATATAGATTCACTTCAAAATTAATTCTACAGCATGGTAAAATTGCTGAGAGTAGTGTTTTGCTGAGCCTAATATAAAATGAATAAAAATAATAAAAATAAAAATAAAAGTAATAATAATATGGTAATAAATGGGATCTTCAGCTTGTTCAATATCAGAACCATGAAATCCAAGCACTCAGTTGCCTCTTTGATGCACCTGCAGCCACCTGACAGCATCCATACTTACTTTAGTTATTCAATTCCCCTGAAAATCATCCATCTCACACTTGAGCATATGAACAACAGCTTATTTATGAATTTTAGAAATCCCTGCATGTCATTCCCAGCAGGACATTTCTCAGAGAGGCCAATTACACACTGACATTCCCTCTCCAGTTTTCTAATTATCTGTAGTTACCCTAAACAAGATTATTTCAGAAGAATCCTCCAAACATTGTGTTCACTCACCCAGCAAGTTTTCCAGGAAAGGAAAAATAAGAATATTATCATCAGGCCAGTGTCTTTTGTTCCCCAGCTTGGTGACACTGAACCTGAACCATGGCAAGAGCTCTGCCCTGGAAGCCAAGCAGTGGGAATAGAGGAATATCTGGATGGTGCCTCGTTTAGCAGGAGCTCAGGAAAGAAACTGCAAAAAGCAAAGTTTGAGGAAGCTGCCCTTGCTTGCTTCATTCTGTTTTTGCCACTCTGGTAACACCCCTGGAAGGGAACAGGTACAAATTTGGCTTTGGGGATTCAGTTCAAGGCAAGCTGAACTCTAGGATTGATTGTGAATCTGGTTTGGGGGATAAAGTTAATTCCTCAGGGTGAGTTTATTCAAGTTCATCATCATTTCACCCTTAATCTGTTGTACAATACCATTTCAGCACATTTGCAGAGTCAGAGCAGCACAGCCCTTCCCTGTTGTGTGGATGAATGCTCGTGGGTACAAAGCACTGTTTGTGCCACTCACTCTCCTACAGGAGGAAAAACAACTGTCCTGGTGCAACAGAAATGGGTCCCTGGATCCTTGAGTCCCTGCCAGAGCTGCTGCAGAGGAGGGACTGCTTCACACAGAGTCTGGGGAGCTCCCTGGGCTCAGAGGGACAGCTGTGCCCATTCAAATGTGGAAATCCTCTACACACAGAGGAAATTGCTCAGGTCTTAGGGAGGAAAATACAGCAAAATTTTCACAGTTTGAAACCCTAGTATCCCAATACCAAACATCTATATACAGATTAAGTGATGAAACAGAATCATGACAAAATTTTGGTCAATGCTATGTTAGTGTGAATATGAAACAAAAGTGTGAGAGTCCATTCCCACCCTCTATGTTCTGACATTTAAAATATGCACCTAAGCCAAGCTCATTTATGTGTGTTCACAGAGATGTGGTATCAAACACAAACAGTGTGAACTTGTTAATCAGTTTATTGTGTGCTTTGCCCCACTCTGTGAAGACAAGAGGAGTCACTCACAGCAGGGAGCAGCCAGAACCTCTTTTCCACTCTTGTGGTTATGTCAGAGTACAAAGTGCAAGGGAAGAGGCCCATGATGAATCCCTGCCTCAGCTTCATTCTATTTCCCCATCTCATCTCTGTGCTTCCATAGTAAGGTTTTCAAAGCTCACTTAGGGATAAAAAAAGGAAGCCAATTGGGAGATGATGCTCCCAGATCAACACCTTAAGGAAGATCTACTATTTCATTCTCACCGTCAAAACAAACATATTTTGGGGGATATTTTGGAACCACAGGACAGACTTAGCAGCAAATTTTGCCACATTTGTCCAAAATGAGCTCAAGAAATATCTCAGCCATATGGAAAATACAATGATTTTATCTCTGCTGATCACAGTGCTTTGACAGTAGGGGATGAAAACTGCAGATAGGCACAGTGAATGAAGATCCTACGAGACTTTTTTATGTTTGTGTGTACTTGTTGTCACTTCAAACCTTTTAGTTTTCCTGCATTTTGAAGGCAAAGGTTCTATAATTTATATTTTTCCCCCAAAACTGAGTGGATGCTGCAAACCAGCCAACTGACACATCTCAGTTCTTCTCCACCCTCAAAGAAAAATACAAATTAAAGATGCAGTATCCTGTCTCCACACTGGGCAGGAAAGCAGATGCCAGACAGAACCCACAAACAGGGTAAGCAATAGCTAAAAATAGAGCTCCAGATTTGTGTTCAGGCTCAAGCAATTCAGGTTTCATAAGCCAAGGGTGAGATCCTGCACAGAACTGTCTTGTGGAATATTTCTTCCATCAGTTTGCCCAAGTTTTCTGGAATATCTACATTTACAGTGATTGTAAATTCCACCCTTATCACCAAAGTACCTCCCTCTGAGCCTGCTGCTTAGTTGGATCAGGTGTTCCCTGGCTTTATATTGCAAGGGAGAGGGGTTGACCCCCTTCTGCACATTTTTTGGGATTTCACACAGGTGTAAATCCCACCTCCACCACCTCACAGGGCACTGCTCCCTTCCCCAGGCTGGGGATTCCTGGGCTGGTCACTCACTTGGAGCTGGAGTGGGGAAATTCCTGTTTCTCTGCACATATTTTCACTGTTGATTTGCAATAAACATAAAATAGTTGTCAATAATGTGCACAAATTACAAAGAGAAGGAAAGTAATGAGCAGTCACCAGCTCCCCAAGTGCTGTGGGAAATGACAAGGGACTCAGAGCAGGTGACAGACCCACCAGGAGGGCACAGCAGGGATGGAGTGAGCAGGGGCTGGTTTCACACCCAAGGGTGGCACTGCAGGGATGGACACTCAGGCTTTGAGGGCACTTCTGAAGTCTGAGCTTAGGAAAGCCCAGCACAGACCACAGGAATCCTGTAGCCTCCATGTAATGACTCAGT
The DNA here is from genome assembly GCF_903797595.1 of Erithacus rubecula. NCBI lineage: Eukaryota > Metazoa > Chordata > Aves > Passeriformes > Muscicapidae > Erithacus > Erithacus rubecula. The sequence goes on along the minus strand of NC_136667.1, from coordinate 4,119,711 downwards.
GAAAACCTCAAGGCCTGGCCTTGTCCAAGCTCCTCCTAAGGACTCATCAACAAGAATTTCTTTGGTAATTCATCTTTTTCCAAAAGCTACTGACGAAAACATGACCAACTGTATTTCTGATAGAAACTCCTAAGGTTAGCTGAGCCAAGTGCAGTCAGAAAACGTAATTAAACACTGAAAGAAGTCACTGCAGCAGTGTGCACACACCAACAGATGGCAAATCTACCACAAGCAATTGATCCTTTTTTAAAAGAAACCTGAATTTCACATACTTTTGTCTTGTTCCAGAACGTGCTTCGTTATAGCTCTTCAAACCTGATTTATCCTTGAAGCTGAAACCAAGCTTAAAAAAATCCAACTGGAATTTAGAGCAAATTTTGCCTCAGAGCACAGAATAAACCACCATGATGCTCCAATATGCAAATGTATCAACAATGATGAATACTTAAGGGATTGATTGCATCCAAAATCATCGTGATCTCCATCTTCAGGGTAGTTCTTGTGACAGCAGAAGGTGTTACTTCTGCAGTGAGAGAGAGCCAAAGATGTTGCCAGTTCCTAACTTTAGCTAGGAGCCCACATACCATGCCTCAAACCAGTATCCTAATCATCCCAGGTGAAAATTCTTCCCATTTTGGAAGATTATAATTAACTTCCTACTGAGCCATGCTTAGAAAAATGCCTCAACCTGAAAGATGAAATAGGAACTTAGTATCTGTCAGAAATAATTTAGCAGTAGCTGTTTGTGTCTTGCAGTATAAAGATACTGATTTAAAACTACATATTTAGAAGTTGTTTTCTCTTTATTGTGTAACAAAAGGACTTGACTGGATGAGTAATAGCTGCATGAGGAGCAGAGAGGAGGTCCTGAGTGCCACTTCAGGGGTGCCAGTTTGGGTCTTCAGACAATTGCTGCAGCAGTCAGTGCTGAAAGGGTCCCCAGTGCTGGAGGGACAGAGACCCACACCCTTCCAGCCCCCTGCTGCTCTGGGGGGTCACCACAGCTCCTCTGCTGCTTCTTCTCCACAGTCAAGGTTATTTTCCAGCCGTCTTGACTTTGCTCCTGTTCCAATTGGGGCACAACTTGACTCATCAGTTCTTTATTTGGAACACACATCACATTTCTGCACTTCATCAGTTCTGCTCCCACTGAGGTCACTCATTTGTGGCCATTCAATACTTCCTGCAAGTGCCCAGCTCTGAGTTTGACCTTTTCCCACTTCTCTGAGCCTGGAGCCACTCTTCAGCCCAGGATGCTCTTTGTAGCCCTGTGACTTTGGGTTCAGCAGGACACAAGCTGAGCACATTCTGGAATACGTTTCAGAATCAGTCTCTCAAGCCCAACTTCTTTTCCCATTAACTCTGGTGACAATATTCATAATAATTTCAATGGGAGCATGATAATTCTGTAAGTAATTGCTATCAGGAATTTAATTTAAACCTCATTTGACTGACATTTCTTGTTTGCAAGATAACTATTTTAGGAACAATGTCTTGCTAGTATATCTCTCTTCATCTTAGTCATGACTGATAACAGAATAATCATCCCAACCACTTTTCTTTTCCTGCATAATGGCTTTACTGCATTTTTACATAGCAAACACACAAGAATAGAAACAATTAGACAAATAACAGTATTATATGGAGATGAGCAGGGAAGTGACTAGAACTTACTTGAAACTCATTACTAGGCTGAGAAGCCTCTCGAGCCCCAACAGAGTTGTTGAAAAGAGTAAGGAACCATGCAAGTTGCCTCTAACTCATGTTTCCCTCAGCTGGGCTTACACAGGTGTATAAAATACAGAATGCCAACGTGCCAAAACTCCAACCTGCTCCTGATTTCACTGCCAGAAAGACACTGAGGGGCTGGAGTGAGTCCAGAGAAGGGAACGGAGCTGAAGCACCAGGAGAGGCTGAGGGAGCTGGGAAAGGGGCTCAGCCTGGAGAAAAGGGGGATCAGGGGAACTTCTGGTTCTGCACATATCCCTGACAAGAGGGGACAGCCAGGAACAGAGACAGGAGGAGAGGGGGCCAGGATGGACTCAGGTTGGACAGCAGCAGGAATTTCCCCATGGAAAGAGTGTCAGGCACTGGAACTGCCCAGGGAGGTTTGGACTCCCCATCCCTGGGGCTGTCCCAAGAAGGACTGGAGGTGGCACTGAGTGCTCTGGGCTGGGGACAAGGTGGGGATTGATCCCAGAGGTCTTTCCCAGGCTCAGGGATTCGGGACCCTGCGTTTCCCTACACGAGTTCACTGCCCATCCTCCAACACGATCCAACAGCACAGCAGCAAAGTCATCACTGTCCCAGTCACATTGTGCTTTTCCAGGACAAACCTGAAGCAGCAACTGCCAGCCAATGGATCTTTAATCAGTGTCTTTCCTACAGAGAAATGCCACAAAACACTTTGCAAGTCATTACCTTGTTCTTAATAACTGCCAGTAGCCACGGGGTGCTGAGTAAGGAGCGACAGGGCTCACCACCACTCCTGGCTCTTTGTCACATTCCCTCCTTTCTCTAAATCTACAGGGACAAGCAATTATGAAGAGTCTTCAGTAAGCTGACTTTGACACTGAAAGAGCTCCTTGTCCTCTCACTGAGGAGCTGTCACAGGCATCGATGGAGCTGTGGCAGAGCAGCCGAAAGTGCTAAAAAATTGACAGACGAGCAGACTTTCAGTGATAAGGAAAAAAATCCAGACCACGCCATGTGAGAGGCAGATTCTCACCGCCCTTAATGGGAGGGATTTTTAGTAAATGTTGTGAATTGGCTTCAGTGAGAAACAGGAGCACTCAACGGAGGAAACTCTCACAGGATGAGGTCAGACTTCTAGAATGGCTCTTACCACAGCCCAGCCCAGCCCAGCCGCAGCAATAAATCACCTGTGAACAGCAAAACAATTCTGGTGGGGTGCCTCAACCTCCCTAGCAAAGCTGCAAAACCTCAGCTCCAGCCTAGTTTCAGTTTGCATTTCACCAGTTTGGGTATTTTGAAGCAAGTTTAAAGAATGTAATTCTGAGCACCAATATTTATCTCATAAAAGGAGAATCTTTGATTTTTCTTCCTGCAACAAACACAGTGTGGTACTGATGCCTCTGGTACCACCTCTGGAAGGCCAGCAAAAAGCACTAGGCAGGACCCTTCCAAAGAGGAGGATCTGCTTTTTTAATACAAAAATTAATAAGCCTCACTTTTAAAATCTAACAGTAATCTCGAGGAAAAAAGAAATAATGCTGAGTTTGTGTGGGAAGGAAGCAGATTTAAATCTCAAATGAATGACATACCTTGTAATTACAGGAGCCATTGAAAGAGATAGTCAGAATTAAAATACTTCCAATATTCACAGCGAAATATTAATTTGAAATTTTTCAAGGGTGGATAACTGCTCATAAACAGAGGCAGATGATCAAGGGCTGGAGTTCAAATTAACTCGGAGGAAGAAGTCAGCCTTGTTAAATGATATCTAAAATTGTCCCTGAGCTCAGCAGAGAGGGCTTGAGGCAGCTTTTGGCTGGGCGAGCAGCAACTGGGATTTACTGTGAAATTGTGCCTTTGTGAGTGCCACAGCTTCCTCCCAGCAATGCCTTGCAGAAGCACATGAACTCTGAGAATGCTTCAAAATTTAAATTAAAACACCTTTCCAAATTTTCAATCACCAAACAATGGGTGATTAAGAGCAATCATTAAGCTTGCAGCAACAGAAGTAATGTATTTCTTCCGTTATGACAAAGTCCTCATTGCTTCATGCATTTTAATAAGACACTTATAAAGTATTTTATGTTGCACCTAGCTATTAATACTGGCTATTTGGCACTCTAGGTGGAAGATGTTTTCACTCAGAGATGATTCCATCTGTATTAACGCTACAAATAAAACTATGAACCCATTTTATGTCAATTATTGGCATTTTTTTGGACCCGGAGGACCCAATGGATTCAATTAATAGCATTTTTTTGCACCCAATAAACTCAATTAATGGCATTTTTTGAGTAAAGATGATTACCTGAGCACAGAACCAGCAGGAGACCCCAAGACTCCTCAGATATGACTTTAATGGGATAAACACATGGTATCAGCTTTCTGTACAGAACATTTGCCATAAATATTTTCTCCTCAAAGGATTTTTCCTCCATAAAATGCCACTCTGATTGCTCAGCATTCCCCTCTGATCCCCCCGTGTCACTCTGATGGATCTGCTGAACCCGCCGAGAGCTGCGGGGAGCTCAGGGGAGCCCAGGATTGTCATTCCCTGTTTGCCTGCTTGTTTGTTTAACTCCAACCCCGCGGTTCTGGCTCCCTCCAAATTCTCTTGGAGACTCTGGGAGTGCTTTTCCAGAGCCGTTGGCTTGTCACAGTGACACTTCTGTTTCACTCTGCTCCGTGCAGCTGCAAACAGAGAGAATTTCCCTGCAGACACCTTGGCTGCTGCTCCATTCCTGACCGTGGAACTGGTGAGGAATTCACACAGGCTGGGAAAAGCCAGGAGCACTGGGATGGCACTGCAGCTCAACAGGACTGAAATATTCCAGAGGAGGCACCAGGATGATCAGAGGGATGGAACAGCTCTGCTGCAGGGAGAGATTGGGAGAGCAGAGATTGTCCAGCCTGGAGAAGAGATCCCATCGTGGCTGTCCAGTGCCTGGAGGGAGCCCACAGGGAAGATGGAGAGAGACGATTTCCAATGGCTACAAAGTGCCAGAGAGTAGGGTTAGATGGGATATTAGCAAAAAATTCCTCCCTCTGAGGGTGGGGAGACCCTGGCACAGGGTGCCCAGAGAAGCTGTGGCTGCCCTGGATCCCTGGCAGTGCCCAAGGCCAGGCTGGATGGAGCTTGGAGCAGCCTGGGACAGTGGAAGGTGTCCCTGACCCTGGCAGGGGTGGCACTGGATGGGCTTTAAGGTTCCTTCAACCCCAACCCAAACTGTGTCCTATTGACACCTCCCAGGGACCACATTCCCTCCTCCCTCAAGAAGTTTTTGAGCTGGAAATCATGGTCTGAACTTTTACAGGTGTCCTTAACCCCTCAGTGACCAGCCTGATCAACCCTAAGCACATTTATAACCCTCAATGGTTTGTTGTAAATGACGAAGCAATTCAAGGAGTCACCCAAAAAGAGTAAATTAAAGCTATCAAAGGTCAGATCTTGGCATGAGGAAGCTGTAATGACTCAGTTTATCCAGAGCATGAGTGGGATCCATTCAAGCTCTCATACATTGAACTAAGAAATGCTTCCAGCAAAAATACTTGCCATTGTAAAACCTTTGGGATACGAAAAAATATAAATAACATTATTAGTAGATAAGGGAAAAACAGCTTTTAAAACCTCTTTAGCAGGGGATTTTCTAATGGACTGTATTTTAATTTTTGCTTATTACTACACTGCTTTTAAACAAATCATACTTTGTGCACAGATTTTCCTTTCCTTGCATGCATTCTAGCCCTAAAACATTCCAGTGAAAAGTCCACAGTATGTAGCTGATAGTGAAGCAAACAAAAAAAAAAAAAAAAAAAAAAAGGCTAGGTTTTATTTTTTCCTTATCGAGCCAAAAATCGCCCGTCATCCCAGCCCACAGCTACTCCCACGGGCAGCGCTGTCAGCGCTCTCACAGCCCGCCCCGCCCCGCGCCGCTTCCCGGGAGCGGCACCGGCCCGGGGACACCGGGGGACACCATCCTCTGCAGGTGATACCGGGTGACACTCTCCTCTTCAGGTGACACTGTCCTCTTCAGGTGACATCATCCTCTTCAGGTGACACCATGTGACACTGTTCAGGTGACACTGTTCTTTTCAGGTGACACTGTTCTCTTCAGATGGCTGCTCCTCCAGGGCCAGCCCCCCCACCCCAGTGCCTTGCTGTGCTCTGCTCCCGTTCCCTGCTGCTCTCCCTCTCTCCCCCAGGACCGAGGTTTCCATGGCTGGAACTCTGAGCATTCCCAGCTCTTCTTGTTTTACCAGTTTCCATTTCTCCATGGTGCATGGACACTTTGTGTCTCAGTTTAATCTTTGTTCACTCTTCCAAGCTGGATCAGTCCTGTTCCCTTCCTGCCGTGCCCTCCTGAGGATACACACACCCAAGGGGTGGATGGAAGGAAGATTTCACAGAATCCTCTAGGCTGGAAAAGAGCTCTGAGTCCAGCCTTTGGCTGATGTGTGATCTGGATCTTGGATCCCCCATTTAAGCCCAAATCATGATGGTGGCAAAGGCAGGAGGCCACAAATCCAAGCCTTTGTTTTATCCCCATTCTTGGTGTATTTACAGCTCCTGTCATTCCTGCTCTGCAGAGCCACTCTGAGATGGGGTGACCTGTGTGTCCCTGTCCCCACCCACCTCCCAGGTTATCTCTGTCTCTCCTGCCTGCTGAGCTGTCTCCTCTTCTACATACACAAGTTTTCTTTCCACATTGAAACCCTTGAGCTCACAAGACGTGTGTGCAGCTCCAGGTCTCATGATCCTCAACCGATTTAACCAATATTTCTACTTTTGCTGTTGTTGAACATTCAGAGTGAGATGACAACACTCACTTCTTTCCTCTCTCTTCATTGGAAATTTCCTTTTTCCAGGAAGCAAACATTCTCTGCTGGAAGGGGGTGATCCCTGTGTGAGCCATGGCAGTGGTGTGGAGGTGGGAGGTGATGGAGAGATGTCCCTGTCATTACAGGAACAGCAAATAAAATGTCCCTCACCTGGCTGGACCAGTCACTGCCCCAGGTGGGAAATCTGCAATCAGTCTCTAATTCCTGCTCATGGCCTGGCTGTTAATTGGAGCTGCACTGAACCCCAGCATGGTGGAGCCAACAGAACCTCTGAGCCACGGTGGGATTTTGATTTTGGGGTGACTCAGAGGGGCCCCCACTGCCCCACCCCCACGGAATTCCAGGCACACACACTCCCTGCCCAGCCATGCACAGCCCATCCCCAGAGCCCATCTGAGCTATAAATACTCACCCAGATCATCCACCGACATTTAAATATAATGCAGTGCCAGCGAGAGGGGTTTGAAATATCTGAGGGATGTGGTATCTTGGAAACCGATTGCCTCGAGTTGCCCAAATCAATTACAGAGTGAATCAACACATGGCTCTGGCGTGGGAGCAGCGAGCAGCTGGTGCTGCCACCCGTCCCTGTCCCCATCCCTGTCCCCAAACCTGTCCCCAAACCTGTCCCCGGGCTGGGAGCACAGCAGGGAGCCCCAGCTGCTCCTGCTCCCCCAGGACAGGGCACTGAATGGGGCAGCTCTTATCTCAGCTCCTTCAGATGAATTAAAGAGGGCAAAACCAATTGAAAACCATCTGCAGAGGTGATAGGAATCTTTATCTGGGGATGTTTGCACAAATTAAAAGGGTTTTACTGCTAATTGCTGATATTTTGTCAATATTTTCTACCTGTCTTCAGGCCACCAGCAGCACTTGCTCTGAAAATTGTGAGTCCTGGTTCTTGCAGAGGACACAGATCACAGCAGCTCACAGCCCCCCATGGCAGCAAGAAATGGCATTTTCAGCCACACACTCCAGGGATTTGTATGGAAAAAAATAGATTAATTAACATTTTAAAGAACAGAAACTCAGAAAATCATCTATTTCTGAAGTGTGGTTGTAGAACTTGCAGAAATGTGTCCATCCTATTCCCATGGCCCAGATTAGGTAAAATACACATTCCAGTGGGATTTTTGCCAAAAAGGGCTAAACCAGGGAGCCTGTGCCAGCACTAGTGGGTTCAAACCCTGTGCAGGTGTTTGGTGAGGAGCCACAACCTCATCCCCACACAGGAGCTGAGCACCCTCAGCTGTTTCATTCCTCCCTGATCAGTTTGGATTCCTTGGCCAGGCTCTGTAAAAAGGCTGAAATTTTAAATAATGGTCCAAAAATGGCATGATGCAGCCGGGAGAGTGTGGGTTGCTGAGAGAAGGCTGAGCTAAATATTTGGCAGAATTAAGCAAACCAGGAAAGACATGTGGGCATAAAGAAATAATTCAATATTCAACTTCTGGCAGAATTCATGATATCTGTTTATAGTTCAGATCAGAGTGAGCCATTTCTTACTATTATGGGAATGAAGGCCTGGGGGGTTGGTTGCAATGGGTTTGCAACTGTTAAATGATTTACAGAACATTAAATTCAGGTTAATTAACCCATGGTCTGTGAGCTGGTGGAGTGTCTCATTCCCAGGTGCCATTCCAAGGATTTGGCTTTCCCAAAATTGGCTCCCCTGGAGTGGTTGCTGCTGTCCTGCTCTGCCCATCCTTGAGGGCTGGGACCTGCTGAGTGACTCTCCAAAATTCACTTCAAATTCCCCTGAATTCTGACCAAGCTCAAAACCTTCAGAAGAAAGAAGGGCTTTTAATTGAAAATCTCACGTTTAACAAAACAAGAGGAGATTGCCAGGGAAGATTGAGGTTGGGGAGAAATTTTCCTTCAAAAAAGTCAAATAAGATTTTCTAGTGAACAAAATTCTTCACAGTCCAAGGTTATTCCAGATTTCCAGCAAGAAATAACCAAGAAGCAAGAACTTTGGTGCCCCCAAACCTAAATCCAGGTGGGGAAATTAAACTGGAATATGCTCCTGGTTTATGGCTGCACCTTCAGTCTGATCTCTTCATTAAATTCCAGATTTATTTTAATATTCGATTTTTCATTGAGACAAAAATAGTGTTCATACTGAAATGTGAAGCATGGTGAGAATTCAAGGCATTTTTCCTCAATTCCTGGTGGTTTTTGCCGCCAGGTGGCAATGGAGCTGCAGCAGCTCCGGGCTCGGGTGGGCTGTTCCCAAAACACCCGAGTTCAGAGTCCCGGAAGGTTTGTTACTAAATCTTTGGGGTCAGACAGGTTTAACTCCGCTCACCCATGTTCTCTCTGGTTTTCCCCTCCCTCTCGGCAGCCGAAATTCCCAAGCTGGACGGGGCTGAGCTCGGAGTTTGGGTGATTTTGGAGAGTTTAATTAACCAGGATGATGCAGATCTGCAGGGCAGGAGAGGAGCCCGGTGAGCCCGCGGCCACATCGGCAGCGGCCAGCGGCGGGACACGGGAACACGGGAATTGGGGATACGGGAATTGGGGACACGGGACACGGGAACACGGGAATTGGGGATACGGGAATTGGGGATACGGGAATTGGGGATACGGGAACACGGGAACACGGGACACGGGACACGGGACACGGGACACGGGAACTGCGGGACACGGGACACGGGACACGGGACACGGGAACACGGGACACGGGACACGGGAATTGGGGATACGGGAATTGGGGATACGGGGACACGGGAACACGGGACACGGGAATTGGGGATACGGGAATTGGGGATACGGGAATTGGGGATACGGGAACACGGAACAGGGGACACGGAACACGGGACACGGGACATGGGACAGCGGGGTGCGGGAACTGGAGGATGCGGGATTGGGGGATACGGGAATTGGGGGATACGGGATTAGGGGATAAGGGATTGGGGGATACGGGATTGGGGGACACGAGAATTTCGGGATACGGGAATTTGGGGATATGGGAATTGGGGGATACGGGAATTGAGGGATCTCGGAATTTCGGGACTCGGGAATTGGGGGATCTGGGAATTGCGGGATCCGGGAATTGAGGGATACGGGAACTGGGGGGCCCGGGGGCTGCGTAATCCTGGAATTTGGGCACCTTGAAATTTCAGGATCCGGTAATTGCGTGGCCCGAGAATTGTGGGACCCTGAAATTTCAGGATCCGGGAATTGCAGGGCCCAGGAATGTCGGGATTTGGGAATTTCGGGATCCGCCCGCAGGTCGCTCCCTGCCCTGCCCGGCACAGGGCGCGCAGCCCGCTCCAAATCCCTTTTCCGTGCGGTGCCTCGGCTCTCCCATCCCTGGGGCTGAATCCCGTTCCCCTCCTGTCCCTGCCCCGCGCCCCGGCTGCTCCCGGAGCCACCGAACATCAGCCCCAACAACTGCCCCGCTTCCCATCCACGGGCACTGCGGCCACGGGATTTAGCTCTGGAGATCTTTAACTTAGCAAACGCCACGGGATGGGACGCAAAGAGCACCAAGAGCTCACATTTAGCTTCAAAATAGCTTTAAAAAGCCCCAAAGCTCCACCTGAACTGAGCTGGGTCAGTGCTGGGCGTGCAGTGCCTCCACTGGACACAAATCCCATTTTGGGAAGGGACATTCACTGCTCCTGGGACAGAGGGCTCCAAGTTCTGTATAAAATTTTGTATAAAATTCTAATTCTGAAAAGCCACTCCATAAATTTATTCATTCATATGGGCTGAGCTCTGATGTGGATTTAATTCTTGTTGCTCTGAACAGAACTGAACATTTACAAGGCCACAATAAAGACAGAAACTGAGAAATTCATGTAGGAAAAGGAGTTAGTTCACCTTTATTTCATTTCTCCATAGTCCCAAACTTGACAGACGTAGAAAAATATCCTTGAGTCAGTAGACAAATTTACCAATGCTAAATAGCCCTTTTCTCTGACCATCTGGGCCACCCTAAATACATTTGTACAAGCATTACTTCAGGGGCTTTCAATAAAAGGTTCTTCTAAACTATAAACAATAAACTACAGAGGAAAAACTCGAGCTACCAAAGCATGCAGATGAAGGGATCTTCCAAAAAAAAAAAAAAAAAAAAAAAAAAAAAAAAAAATTAAGAAAGCAAACCAACCTTGAGATGCATTTGGAAGAAAAAACAAATTAGGACAATTTGAGGAAGAAATAATTAATTAAGAGAAGTCAAAGCAAACTCTGTCAAGGATCTGTGGATAAGTTAAAATATCTATGGCACAACTTTTCACAAAAAAAAAAAAAAAATTAAGGCGAAGACCAACGTTTTATATAAAAATAGCTGAGCAGGCTTCTAAAGCAGGAAATCAGCATTTCCAATGATGACTCTGTTAATACAAGATTATAAATACCCTTTATATACACAGAAAACCAACTCAATACAAATGTCTGGACTGTTTCTCTGGGCATCTGGCACTCCAAATGCCCAGATCAGGTGTCCTGGACCATAGTGGAGGTACTTCAGTTGAAGGTTTGTAGTAGTTTCTTTGCTACACATACTGATACAAATCATAAAAATGCAATATAAATAAAGATTTTCACACAGAAACTCAGGAATATGCTCAGGTTACAAAGCTTAAGGAATTGGCCCAGAAGGAAATGACAAAATATTTAAAATCATCAATTATCCTGTTTTGCAGGCAAAGGAAAACATCCAAGTTATACAGTAATATTTAATTTTCAGATTTTTTTTTTTTAATGAAACTGATTCCTACAGTGAAAATAAAGCAGAAGTTATTGTGGCAGAAGATTCATGATCTCTTCAGAAATACAGCAGTTTGTTTATTTGCCAAGATTACTCAGAAATATGATTTATGGGCATTTTCATAAATTTCCAAGCCTAAAAGTTACCAGTTGCATGGACATAAACAATAAACCATTTTTGTATGGATGTATTTGACTAATTTTCAGAACTATGCAATTGATATGCAGCAAGAGAGAAAAATAAGAGCAAATGAAATCTATTTGAGAAGAATTTCATTAACATTTCAAGTTAAAATACCTTTGTAGAGCTACTGTGATCAAGTTCAGTGTATCTGTGCACATTGTAAATCTGCATCTGAGTGTTCACACACACTCAGTAATTCCAGAAACAACCCCAGAAATTATCAAATTCCTACTGGAGAAGACAATTTTCCCCCAGCACAACTCAGTGGATTTGAACTGTATTTCACAAAATCTGCAGATATAGCAGAAGCTCTTGTTTTCCACAGCACAGAAACCTTTTAATTTATTGAAATTTTCTTGATTAAAACCCAGACCCTTCATTTCTGCCTCCTTGTGCCTCATTCCCTCCATCCCCCTTGTGCATCCTGCCACCCTTCCCTGCACTCCAGGGAGAGAAATGTGATGGGGGAAATTCAAGGAACTCTTTTCAGATGAAACCTGAATACAAACATGGTCTAAATTTACATTTGACCTCAGTTTGTTACTGACCCATTTGCATTTAACAATTCAAATTCTTTCTACAAGGTCTCTATAAAGTTATGCCAAAAAAAGGAAACAACTGAAACAAAAATCTGCAGAGGTATTTATGAAGTGTGATGTCTCAGGAAGTGTAAAATCCTTTTCCTTACAGTGCTGAGATCACTGACTGCTGTCTCAGATTAAGTCATCTGATGCACTGAGCAATGTTCCAACAATCACTAATACCAGAATTAAGGATAACACCAATTTCTCACAGTAACTGCACCAAAACCAGCACAGCCACCCCACCATCCTTCAGCTTTAACAGAAATATTTTCTCCCATTAACATATGCTAAGCTTTTCTCCCTAATATCCCATAATTTCCTTCTCCATGGACTGTGATGAACACAAATACAGAAAAACAGCACTAAAATAAAAACAAAGTGAGATGGCTCACACTCAGCAAAAACCAAGCACAAACTGAAGGATGCACATTGGGAATAATTTATTGCCTATAAAAGGTTAAAAAAAACTCCTAGATTCACATTTTCTGTGTGGGTTTAAGGGGTGTCACATTTCAGAGGTAGTGTTGTGTAAAATGTAAATCAGAGCTGGAAAAGAGTTATTGACTTAGTTCAGTGACATGGGAAACTGTTCCCAGAGCCAAAGCACTGACCTGAACTGTTTTCCTTCCAGGAACATCCTTGATCACCTCCTTCAGCCAAGAGGATTTGCTCCTTTTGAGGGAAAAGAACCCCCACAAGCCCAAGGCTCTGCCCTGTTTCTGTTCTGACCAAAGCAGCTGCTGTTTTCCAGAGCAATAAATACTCAGACTAAACTCCTGTTCTTCCATGGAAAACACCCATTTTGTAGTGCTGCTCTCTGACTATTATTTTTTCCCCAAAATTTTCAGATTTCACATGTGGTCAAAAGTTCTTGGTTAAAGAAATCAAGGCCCACAGTGCAGCTCATGTTCTCTGGCAGCCAGGGGGAGTTTCCTCACTCTCCAACTTTGCTGAGCTGGGAGGATTTGGGGCAGGAAAGGCAGAGCCTGAGCCAGAACAAGTTGTGAATTGTCCCAGTGCCAGGAATTCTGTGCTGCTCCCTTCATCCCTTCCTGTCCCTCCTGACACCAGCAGTGACTGAGGGAAGGTCAGACTGTGCAGTTTGTGTTCAGGGTCAGGGACACAGCAAAGGGCAGGGACTCCCATCCCAAACCAGGATGTCCTTGATGCTGCTGGTTTGTTCATCACTCCCCTGTCTGAGCCCAGCAGCAGACACAGCTTCTCCCCTCAGGGAAGCAGAACCAGGACATTCCTCACTCACAGGGCTGCAAAGCCCCAAACCCTCCATTTCAAACCTTTTATTGCCTTAGTGAAAAGAAATACTTGGAGAGATTAAAGTGCAGAGCTGCCTCCAGGGCCAGGCACTCCAGAAACCTCTTAGGTTCATCTGCTCAGGTACCTTTAACCTGCCCCAAATTCACCTACTGGAGTATTTCTTGTTTTACTGGAGTATTTCCTGATACTGTTACTCCTGTCAGACCTATGGATGTGACTGAAGCATCACCCAGAGGGAGAGGAAAGGAGGCAGAGCTCCAGCAAACAGGATTTTAACCATGAGCAAACTGTCCAGCATCAAAAACAGCTCCCCAGGGAGAGCCTGTCCTGCCTCTGGGTAAAGTGCTCTGGGCCACTTTCCCACCTGGGTTTCCTCAGAAAGACATCACTGATGTTCCCATGGATGCTTTGGGAATGAACAACACCAGGGAAGTCACTGTCCATGGGCACAGGAAATGAGAGACTTTGCAGGATGGTCCAGCACTGACCCATGGCCACAGAAAGGTGATAAAAGCACCATAACTCACACTGGTCACTGACTGGGAGGGGCTGGGCTCTGTCACCCTGGGGAGCACAGGGTGAGCTTTATCTCCTGAGGGAGGTTATGAAAGGATGACCTGCACTAAATGCAGGAGCCTGTAACCATCCTGCAGACAGGGGCAACACCCTGAACCCAAACCCACCCCAGAGCCACCCCACTGCTCTCCACCATTTAACCACCTCTAATGGCAACAGTCATTAGGTTTTGGTGGAAATACTGAAAAAAATCCAGCCAAGGAGCCTTGGAGCATCTTCCACCTGATTCTGTTACTCAGGGCTATAATTTATACTCTTTTTTCCTGATTATCCTGTAGTGTTGTCAAGTGTCCCAGGCTGTCTCCCCACAGAACATCCCCCTGCCTGCTCTTCCCAGCTGCACATCCAGCAGGATTCCATCTTCCTGGAGAACAGGAACAATTGCTTGTATCTAGCAAAAACAGTTCATTCAAAATTCATTCCTTTGATTTGTTTGGATATGAAATAGCAGCAAGACAGCAAAATAGGAATCATCAATGGAAGTTTTTCTTGCAAGAAGGTGGATGATTTCATTGACCATGAAATTGAGAACTCCTGTTAAGAGTATCCTGCCCTCTGTCATGGGAATTCAAGTGGAAGAAGCAGGAAAACAGGGACCAAATAGTGGCAAATCCCAGCACTGTTTTTTAAAATTTCACAAAAAACAAGAGGTTTCATTGCCAGTGGCACAAATTTCCTGTCTAAAGAGAACAGCAATAGGAACCATTGTCAGCCTGGCATAGAAAACCCTTTATAAATGAGTTTTTCAGAGCAAGCAGAATTCCAGCTCAGCTCTATCCCCCCTGTGAAGGACAGCACTGTCAGCTCTGCTCACAAACTCCATCTCTACTCTGAGTTTTAATGTCTCAACTCACACACAGCAGCTTGGAACTCTGGGCTTCCTCTGTGGAAGGGAAGCTCTGCTGGGAATTTACAGAACTGTACAAGGGGCAGAACTGAGACTTTTGGTTTTTCAGAAGACCTTTTAAAGCTGTTCCTGCCCTTTCTGCAGCTGGTATTTAACAGTATTGCTAAAAGCTCCTCGTGCCTGAGGAGAGACTAAAATCCTGAAAGAGCAGAGCTCACTACTGATTCTAAACAAAAAGAGCTGTACAAGTGATTAGGGAGGAACTGATCAGACTCAGAAAACCCTAAAACCCCAGTTTAATCCCAGCATTAAAGAAAAGAGAGATGTAAATATTTCCCCAACACTCTGGATTTTCTGAGCTACACCTTGGACCTCCCACTGAAATGAAGGGGATTACTCACTGCATGAACAAGGATTCCCCAGAGTCAATTATTATTTGGCTTAAAGTGGGAAGATCAGGTTTTTTACCAGACTGAAGTACCAGTGTGAAAAATGCTTGCTGAGAGTTGGAATTGGAGCATCAATGCCATGGGCAGGCACCTGCAGCATCCACAGAACCATCCTGGAGGAAAAGAGCTCCAGGACTGAGACCTGCCTTGGGCTGTCACCAGCCTGTCACCAGGGCCAGGCACTCATGGCCACCAACACACTGAGTCCCCCTGAACATCTCTGCACATCCATTCCACCACAGGAGTGAAGGGATTCAGTGCCAACAGCTCTGGGAAGGAAGAAATTCAGTTCAGCCCCTGCCTGCAGTCGAGATCACAGTTTAGAAATGGCACTTGCCAAAAAATGCAGCAGGCAGGGCTTCAAACCAGACCTGCAAAACTCACTTCCCAACACTGGAAAACCTTTCAGGATGCAATGACAGCTGTGGAATTCTGACTGGCTTGGTAAACTGGAGCAAAGTGTGTGGAAAAATATTTAAGCAAGACTTAAAATAATAAGAAGAACTTTAGCATTCAGGCTTTGACAAATAAGAACTGTGACTACAATCATTAAACTCTAATGAGTGTAAACATCCAATCCCATTGCTACTGTACTAGGAAGTTGTGTCCTGCAGCTATCAGGGTTCCCATTTCCACCTCATTTCTTCCAACACTTATCACTGCTTTCTTGCATTAATAATTTATTAACAATAATTCATTTTTTTCAGTTAGCCTTTTAAGGTTTTTTCAGCTATTTTGGTCAGAAAAATGGAAGATTTAACAATCTCAAGTCAGAAAACAAAAAAAACACTTCAGTTTAATTTCAGGTTTTCAAGCACAACTCAGAGAAAGCCTGTTATTCTATTTGAATCCCCAATTTTTAGTCCACCTACCTGAGTAAAAATGGGGAAAAATATAATAAACAGGCCTGGGGAGCACGTGGAGCTGGAGAATTCACTGTGTGTCACACGACATTTGTTTCCCACTCCTGCTCAAAAAGACTTTGCTACAGAGCCAGAGATGTTCTGGAGAGTCCAAGTTAATCCTACCCAAGCTGCTACCAGTGACCCCTTCCCTCAGGCAGTTCTTTGATTTTCCAAACCCAGCATTCCCAATTCCTGGGCACTGCAAGGCTGGGAGGAGCTGCCCTGCAGCACAGGCTGCCTCCCTTGGGTGAGAACACTGCAGAGCAAAAGCCTCTCTGTCCCCTGCACCCTGCACCTCCTGTGGGTTGTCTGTTGTGTCTTTTCCACCAAAAAAATCCATCACAAACTGTCTGAGGCATTTTTCTCTGACAGGGATGAGAGGCTGAATGAGGTATCGTCGGGCTCTGGGGATGTGTGGTTGAAATCCATTTCTTCAAGTTCAGGAGGTAAGTTTGAAAGCAGAGCCTACAAGGGAAAAACATATCTAATATATAGTATGTACATGATGAGGTGTGGTTTTGATGTCAGCAGTGCTTGAAACAAAGAGTGAGAAAATTAATCAGGTTGTACAATCATAATTTGAGGGATAAACCCAAGGGAGGGACACAACACAAAAGAACAAACATCTTCTGATATTAAACACAGATATCAAACCTGCTCCAGGATTTACCTGCTGCTGTTCCTTATCATCTGATTTAATTGCAAGTATCAAACTCCGGGTAAACGTCTGCAGCTCAAAATATTTCTGTTTGTGGTTCTCCAGCTGACTCTCCATGAACCTGACTTCTTCATTCTGTGGGGAAACCAGAGTTCTGGGAATTAGCTCAGATCATGGAATCCTTCAGGCTGGAAAAGCCCTTTAAGACTGAGCCCAGCCATCCCCAGCACTGACATGTCCCCAAGTGTCACAGGTCTGTTAAACCCCTGCAGGGATGGGGACAGGAGGAAGCACACCTCAACACCCCTAGGATAAAACTAAATTGTCACTAAAATCTACTTTTAATGACAATGACAATCAAAGCCCAGATCTCTAGAAGTGATCAGGGGGCTGTGAGAAGAGACAGCAAATAAATTCCATTATTGCAGCAGAAGGCTTGACACAAAACTGAGGGAAAAGGACTTGAAAATTCCTCAAAGTTACCATGAATTAAAAGATAAAATCCTCCAGTGCAGCTGGGTTTGATGTGGATCAAGTGTCAGCTCACCAAGCTCCTCAGGATCCCACAAGTTACAGAATAACCAGGAATATCAGAGTGACAGAACAGCTTGGAAGGGACCTTAAGGATCATTTAGTTTCAAACTCTGCAGAGTTGTTTATGGGGCTGGAATTGGATGTAATGTACTACAAAATGAGGAAATATCAATAATTTGTGTGCTTTGGCTAAAAAGGCATTTCTCAATCTATACTATCTCTTAATTAAAAATTCAGATTTGATAAGTATTTCCATTTATTCCAAGTATCTCTTCTCTTTCAAACTAATTGGATCAAAATGCTAAACCTGTTGATCAGTGCAGAGCTAAAATTCATTTTCTCTGGTTATTCACCTCTGCAAAAATCATGAAAATCAAACTGTTTATTTAGGTTACAAGATCAAAGGCAATGCTCATTTCTGCAGAAGGGCTGTGCTTAATAGCACCAACTCATGAGGGAATAATGAAAAAAAATAATATTTATGCTCTCACTGGCTGGAATTCAGCTTTAGTAGACATGAAAAGCTGTGACTACATGGTGCTCTAAAGATTTGCAGGAAACCTTTAAAGATGGTTGTATTTTTGTTTATTTTTGTTGTTTTTTTTCCTAAAAAATTTTCATTTTTTCAGTGAAAGCACTGCTAACCACACTGTTCCAGGGAATGAGAGAGGAATATTTGAGCTGCAACTCTGAGGCTTCCATAAAAAATCTGCTGAGTTCTTCCCAATGGATACTTAGCAGTTGCCTGTTTAGCTCTGGATTTTGCCCAGCCCAGGAAGAATTCAGATTTAGGCAGAAAACTCAGGGAGTGATCAGAGCTGTCAAACAACTCTGGCTCTGCAGGGCACTGTCACAACAAGGCTCTCACTCTGCTGACAGGTGACATTAACAAAAGGTCATTCCCTCTCCTGATTCATCCTCCACTGCCCTTCCCAGGAAAATGCTGCTGGAAGGAGGAATTTCTGTTCTGAAGAGATGATCTCTTTATTATTTTGGTAATTGATTACTGTCAGGAGAACAGAGCTGGCTCCTAAGGGAAAAAAATCAGCAATGGAGGTAAAAACTCAAGGAAATGTGGAATTTTGGCAACTCCTGGGAGGGCAGCAGAGCCACAACCCCCAGATCCAGCTGCTTCTCCTCCCTCCCACAGCCACCACTCCCAGGCATGTCCTGGGGAATGAATCCTCCTCAGATCCCCCCATTCCAGCAGAGGATTCCAGCTGCTCAGTCCCTTCCTGAGCTGGCAGCACCAGGGAAAGTGTCACAGCATTCCAAAGAACAATTCTGCTGGAGTGGCTCCATAAATCCCTTTTTGGGACACATGGGGGAAGCTGCAGCTCTGTAGAAATGGGGTTTTCCTGCCTCCATTTGGGTGGAAACATGGATAAAGTAGCTGGGGGTGGGATGAGGGCATGATGTGCACAGCAGAGGAATTCAGGATCCCAGAATCTTTTGCTGCAGAATTCCTGACAGATCCACCCCCTGAACTCCCTGGGGATTATCCTGTCCCATGGCCCCATCACTCACCTTGTAATCCAAAAGAGAACTCATCTGATCCACTTCAGAATTGCTGGTCAGATCACTCTCTCCATCATCTAAAATTTCTATTTTCTGAAACAGAAGCAAACAGCTCATTCCAATGCACAGAGGAGAACAAACAAGGATCCTCATCCCAAAGGGACAGAAAGGATGAAGGATGAAGGCAGGAGAGCTCTGTGCTGGCTGCTGAGGAGTTCAGAGCCCCCATTAGATGGCAATCATGCACCTCAGGCAGCAGATGCAGCAGGGATCCAGCAGGAGCTGCTGCCATGGAGACTGGGGCTGTTTACACAGGAGAAGATCCCTGGCCCAGCTTTTTGACTTTAGGTTGCACATTTATCCCCTCTCAGCCCCTGCTCTGCTCTTGCAAAGGAAGGTTTGGAAATTCATCCCTCTGGATAAACCAGCCAGTCCTGAGCTATTCCTTCCCTAAAGAAACTAAGGAGTTCTCCTCTGCCCTTCCCTGGGAAATGCCCTCAGCTGCAGGGGATGCTGATCCAAAGGACACCCCCAAATGCAGAAATATGGCTATTTTCACCTCATTCACAAAATTTTGGGGAGCTTTTTATACTGAGTTTCTAAAGATACCTAAAGCACAGTGTTAAAGCCAAGCTTGACTATGACTCAGAAATACATCCCAAGTTTTTTTACTGTTTTGAATTGTTGTTAAACATTTATGAATCTGTCTATAATAACTTAAAGCAATTTCCCTATTTTTTAGGATTAACCCAGTGCAGGGCAGGACCCCTGACCCAATCCATGTCCATGGGTCATTCCTGAGGTGTTATTTTGGAGGTTTTTCCTGCAGCACGTGCCTGCACACCAGGAACTTCCCTGAAATCACTCAGGAGAAATCCTTCCAGGAGCATTCCCAGCTCTCCCTGGCAGGACCCAAAACTCCCAAGGCTGTGCTGAAGGCAGGGAGGACAAAGCTCATTTTGTGTGCTCCAGGGTCTGCCAGCCCAGCTGAAGTGACAACAGCTCAGAGCTCTGATGTCCCCAAGTTCTGCTGCTCCACCAGACCCTCAGTAACAATGGGACTCAAATATTTTTGGTTTTAGGCTCAGCTCATGGAAAGAATCTCTAAATAGCAGCCAAACATTCACATTCCCCTTCTTAGACACAGGTTTTAAGATAGGAGGGGAAGGAATAGAGTAGAATTTCAAATGGAAAATCATATCTCTTATACAAATACAATGTATTTTAGTCCAATTTCAAGGGTATTTAAAAAGTTTTGTTACAGTGTTTTCAGAACAAAGCATGAAGAAACTCTTCCTTGGTTTTGTTCCATTGTTGTATCAAATGACAAAATCTGAGGTTCAGGCAGGTTGGGGAGCTGAGTCTCTTGGACACCATCTCTGCAAATCATTTCTACTGAAGGTTTAGGGATTTTTCCTGCTGTGTTTTGGCATTTTTAGTACAGTTTCAAAGCTCAAATAGGAAAGACTTTTAGCACACAACTGAAGTTATCACCTAGTGAAAAACACAGGTGCTGGACAACAACCTCGACATCAATTAAGGAGTTATTAATTGGTGGAAAAGGAAAGGTAAACATACCACATTATCAGTGGAAACTGGATTCTGGTCATCATCTTTGTGGCCAATTTCTTCATTTTGAAGAGCTTCATTTGTCTCTTCTGCAGAAATAAATTGCTTTTGTCAGATTTCATTCCAATTTTATGCTGAAGGACCATTAATGGTGTTTACCACTAAATGTCACAGCTGCTAAATCCAACAGCAAAGTCATGGTATCAATGTCTAATCATAAACAGAACATCTGCCTTATTAAACAGACATCTTGTCACAGGCATTTCAGGCCAATATCAAACCAACTGTGACCTGAAACAACAAAACTCTCAGTTATTCTCTGTACCAAGACCTTCCCATTTTTAGGTTCAAGTTGGGATATTCAAAGGTGATGAAGAGTTTCACATCAGAGATGTGCAGAAGTTGGGTTTTTAAAAATGAAAATAAATTACTACATGAAAAATCCTACATTCCCTGAAATTCTGGGGTACATATCAAAATCCCACTTACCCCTTGCAGACAATGATGGGTTTTGAACCAAAAACTGATCAGATGATGGCAAATGCTTACCCTAGTTTATGTATAAACACTTGAAAACAGCAGATTTTACCCTGTTGTTTCAACCACAAAGTATAAGATGATTCCACTGACCTCAAAAGTCCAGGAGAACACAAAACCCAAAGAAAGGGAAATCTATTTACCCCTCAAATTGAAGTTTGTTTCTCAGATTTAATTGACTTCTGCATATTAAAACATAAATCTATTACACATATTAAATATAAAGAGGAAAAGAGGGAAGGGGCAGAAGGTTCAGGTGATTCCAGGTCTGTCACCTCCACACAAACACAGGGAGAACAGGATTTCCCTGGGATTAACAAAGACAGGGCAATGTTTAGGCCAGACCATACAGAGCCAGTTAATGGCTTTAAACAACTTTTAAGTTAAATATCTCTAAAATGAGCAAATTTGATAGGAAATGGTTTCAAATAAACTCAATCTGCCAGGGAGTAGCTCCATAGGAGAACGTGTGCCAGGAGCACATGGGATCAAACAGGAGCAAGGCAGGGTGAAGGTCACTGGGTGAGGATGCTCCTCAAGGACTTGGGGACACCCCAAGGCAGCAGGAACTCTGTCACCCTGACAGCCACCCCATGGGCTCCCCCATATAGTGTGGATTCAATTAACACACTATTAAAAAAGGTGAGGGAATATGAGAGCTTTAATGATGCATTTTGCATCACAGCACAGCTCATTTTTTTATATTTACACACTAAATTTTAAAAGCAGAAGTCATCAACTGTCACTCTAGGTGACCGAAAATTGCTTTTGTTTGTCTTTCAAAATGGTTTTTTGCTGTTGTGGTTTTGGCTTTTTAATAAATTAGGACCAAAAGCTAAAGCTCTCAAACATTAGAACAATCCCTATTTGTGACTGAACATAATCCATGAATATTGGGGGAAATATTTTCCAAGAAATTCAAAACCAGCTGAGCTGCAGCACTGAAACCTCCTTAGAACTGGAGAAATAAACAGAAATAATTGTTGTGAGAGAATGAAAGTGGGATTCCTGGATGCTGTGGAAATCCTGTTGTTTCCTTGCACTTGCTCAATGCACCCCAGTTCAGCCTCACCTTGCCTGACTCAACAAACAGGGAGTTATTCCCACTTGAACCACAGACACTTCACCCTCATTCCTGTCACCATTTTCTCTCAAGCAGATCTGACTTAAATCAGCTCCTTCCACACCTCAGGCAAATCAAGGACTCTGAGATCCCTCATCTCACTTGGCTTTCAGTCACTTGACCCATTTCTTTACCATCTTACTCCCTCTACAGCTGACTATGACAAGGCTTTCCCAAACTCATTCCTGCTCTCTGCTCCCCTGGCTCTTCCCTTTCAATTGTTCTGAGGAAATGACAGGATCAAGCCTGGCACACTGCTGCAGCAGCAGCAGGCCTGAGGTCAGACTTTCTTTAGGCTGGGAGAACAAAGGCTCCATTGATCTCCTCCAAGCAGAAGCACTGGGAGCAATTAGTGAGTGGGGGATGGACAGGAGGGGCAGGAGGCATCGATCCCATGTGCTCCTGGGAGGGAAAAGGGAATTAAGCTGTAGCACTTCTCACTGCAGACCTGCAGTTTACTGAGGACACCCCCTGTGTGCAGTTCCAAGGCTCCTGAGCTGCTCCTGCTCAGGCTTTGATCTGCTGCTTGTGTTTGCCTGTCAGACAGCAGCAGGAGGCCTGGGCAGCTCCTTGTTCCAGCCTGAGCTCAGGGGTTCCCTGCCAGGAGAACTGGGAATGCACAGTCCCAGCAGTGCCTGGGGTGGCTCAGGATCACAGGGATGGAGCCATGGATCCACAGCATGGGCTGGGATGGGAGGGACCTTAAAGCCCACCCAGTCCCACTCCCTGTCAGGGCAGGGACCCTTCCCCTATCCCAGGGTGCTCCAAGCCCTGTCCAGCCTGGCCTTTGACACTTCCAGGGATGGCCATTCCAGCTGGCTGGGAAGAACTGAGCACTTGGCAGAGAATATTTTATAAATTCAGCTTCCTTGGGAGGTGAGGCTTCCCCACATGTACTGTCTGCCCAGCTCTCACCTGCAACAGCAAAACATGAACTCTTGATTTCATTTCAGATGAGTCTGGCAGAAATGGGGATCTTATGACCAAAGGTTTCTCCAATCTTTGTGTTACAAACCCAACAAAACTCAGAGACACAGAGGTAGAAGAAAGAGACCAAACAGTACCTTCAGCCCAGGCGGGGTGGAGCACTTGTGACTCTGTCAGACGTTTTTGAATGTGTACAACAGAATCCAAAGCATGCACACTGCACAAAATTGAAAATATAGGCACAGTAGTAACTGCATTCCAAATACCTTGTGAGCTTCCTTCAGATAAGCAGATTGATACTTCATCATTCCTATCATTATCATCCCCCACTTCAGTAGCAGTTTCCTCTCCTGGATTAAGTGCTGATTTAGAAACAAATTCAGATTGATCAGAGAAATCAGCAGGACCTCCTCTAGGGGGTGGGACCTCAATCCCCATTAAACGATATTTCCGTCTTCGATTCCCAATCCAAGTCTTGTAAGAGAAATAAACATGAATATCAGAAACTATAACAAAAGCAACAGGCCCCCAAGCAATTGACATCAGCACATCTGGGCTACAGGAGCAGGAGTGCAGCCAGCAGTTCAGGGAGATGATTATTGCCCAGTATTTGACCCTCCTGAGGTTCCTTCCCAAAATCCTGTGTCCAGGTTCAGCTTTCCATGGGAAACAGGAAGGTGCACAGCAAAAGGAAAAGAAGCAATAGGCACAAGTGGCAGCAAAGGAAGCTCTGATTGGAACTGAGAACACAAAAGAAAAAATAATGCTTTACAGTGAGGCAGCTTGTCCATAGGAGCCTTGGTACCTCCAGCCTTGGAGGTACTCAGTGTTTCACTGGACAGCATCCTGAGAAACCTGACTTGATTCCAAAGTCAATCCTGCTCCAGATAAAGAGCAGGACTAGGTGACTTTGTAAGGTCTCAGCTCACCTAAATTATTCAACAAATTTAACTTAAGATCTTTGATCCAGGTTCTCCTACTCTGCAGCTTCCATAAGGGGACTGAAGCACCCAATGACCCAAACACCCCCCTGCTCTAGGGTTTCCTGCAGCACAGGGGGAACTGGCCAAGGGGACAGACCTACAGCACTCCCCTTGGAGGGAGAAAGGAATTTGGAAGAATAAAGCTCAGAGCAGCTCATCCTTCAGTCCCCTCTGGCTGTAAGACAGCTTCAGGGAAAGCTGTTTGCAGTGAGTGCAGAGGAGCACACTGGGACCAGTCTGGGGGATGAAACCAGCCCAGGGAACCTGCAAACCCTGCCCTGGTGGGATGGAGATGGATGCTTCCATTTATCCTGAATTTCAAAGGAGAAATAAAAAGAAGAAAAGACCCACATTCTAAATTCTCCAAGTGGATTTGTACACCTGATCATTAATTTGCCTTCTCTGATGAAGAAACATCTACACCAAAAATTATTAACAAGAACTGTCTGCAAGTCCTCACCTCCCAAGGCTCCCCCTTCCCTTGTGTCACTCAGGCTTTCACCTTCTCATCTCAACAGCCCCTGGACCCCAGACCCTTCATTCCATCAAACCAACCAAAAATCCTTCCCAGAGCCAGGAATCCATTTCTTTACCAACTCCCACTCTTTTTGGGGTGGTTCTCATCCCCCTTGCACACCATCTACACCCCCAGAAGTAAGAGCAGCAGTTCCTGGGTTTGAAAACATGATCAGGGAAAATGCACATCCTTTCCCTAAGGCCCCTGTTCCAAATGAGTTTCCCAAGACATTAAAATATTTTAGGATTTTCTTTAAAGACACACTAAACATCACTCTGGCCTTATTTCAGAAATGCCTGACCTGTTCCTCCTTTTTCTTCTGAAAAAGTTGAGTAAAAAACTCTTTGCTTATAATACCTTGATTACCAAAGTGAAAAAATAAAGGAATATTAACAGCAGTTCCAACTACTAAACTCAGTTCATGCTGTGCCAGTCTTGGAAAAAAGAAAAAACAAACCCTTTTAAAGCTGCATCTCTAACAAGCTAAAAGATAACATGCTGAACACTATTTTTAGTAAATAATTTTTGTTAGCTGATATTTGCTTTCCCAACTTGCTGATTTTTCCTCTTTGAAGAATGCACAACAGGTATGCAGAGAATTACTTAGAAGATTTTTTTTCTCTTACCTACAGCTTTGGGAAAAAAAATTAAAGAAAACCCCCCACACAAGCAGCCCTTTGAGATCTGGGTCTCTTTTTTCCAAGCAGTGTATTGCCATTCTTTAAATCTTCCCATCATCTTGTGATTTTAACAAACAGAGCTAACAAATTTTAAAATTGAATCAATCTCTTTTTTAGTAAAAAAGGCACTTGGGAAAGGCAGATCTTTTTACAGACTTTTCAAAGCAGAAAATCTTTCATTCAACATACTGAGAATGTCAGAGAAGATGAGCATGTTTTGATAGTGTCTCAAATTAAATGGTGAAGAGAAGTTTCTACATCCTGTGTGCTCTGCTGAACAGAGAACATTCTGGAACAGCAAAACAGTGAGGGCAGGAACAGACTGGAATTGCCATGTGGGAAATCAGCTTGAGATTCCATCCCTAAAATTCTCCTCAAACATTTTTAGCCAGGTGTGTGAAGTGCTTGGGGTCATTTGTGAGTCTGTTCTGGGGCAGGTGATGCCAGAGCCCTCCCTGGTCTGTGCCCTGAGACAGAAACATTGCAGCAGGTGGAAAGGTTTGCACAGAACTCCAGTGTCACCCTTGTGTGCCAGTGAGGATGCTCCCAAGGGAGCCTGGGTGTCACCCTGCTGCCCAGGAGGAGCTGTCAGGGGGAACAGCTTCACCCTCCAGAGAGCAAAGTGAAGTCCTTGGAAAACAAGGAGCAGCTTTGCTCTCTACAGAGAAAAGAGGGATTCTCTTCAGTCTCCAAAAGTACAACTGAATTTTTTAGAATTCCTTTATGCCCACAAAAACCATTAACCAGATTGATGTTCAACCCTAAAAGCAGCTTTGGAACCATTAGGATGCAGCAAGGCAGAGCTCTCCACACCAGGACAGTTTCACTAAGAGCTCTCAGCCCTGCTTCTGCAACAGTGTCAGGAATTTAGGAAAAAGAGGCTAAAAACTGAAAGGAATAATCCAAATTGTCATGCCTGAGGGAAAGGAAGGCTCCTGTCCTTGTCTGACAGCAAACAGTGGGGCCATTTCCTGAGGCTGGGATGGGGCAGTGAGAGCCCAGAGGAGCTGCTGGGTGTCTGCTCAGCCAGGACACAGCAGCAGCAAGGTCCCAGCCTCTGGAGGGGATGATGTGCAAGGTTCTTGGGAGCCTCTTGGCACACCTGTGCCTCCCTCAGCCTTCCATAGGGACCATCAAACTGAACTCACCCACAGCTCCTCCATCCCACCTCAACTGCCCTCTTGTAAAATATTTTTTTTTCCTATTTTGGAACATTTTCTTTCACACAATTTGCCCTATAAGCATGAATGAGAAGTGTTTTCCCTGTATCTTTAGAAAAGTCCTTTTTTGGTATCTTATTAGCAATATAAATAGTGCCTTTCAGTCTTTTAGGATCCCCCTCAAAAATGTAACACTTTAACTTAAAATCTTCCTCAAGAGAATGTCAAACAGCTCATAGTGCTGCTTCTGCTGCTGATCAATAAGACTCTTACCTGAGGGCTTTTACTAAATATAGACTGCAGAAAGAGCAGGAGAGCACTTCCCAACATGGTCATTCATTATGTAATACGTGAAATCTATTTCAAGCTTCCTCATGAAATTTTTAAAGCCTTTCATCTGTCCTATTTCTGCTCCTGCAACAAGATAAGGGAAGACTCTGGATTTCTTACCCGAACTATTTCACAGTCAACATTTAATTCTGCAGCCACAGCTTCAATTTTCTCTCTGCAGACTGAGCCCAGGCTGGTCATGCCATTGTCCCAGTATTTCTTTAGGGTAGCTAAGTCTCGGTCACTAAATTGTGTGCGGTCCTGTAACTGCAAGATAAAAAAAAATACTGTTAGATAGAGAAAAAAAAATCTGCTTATCCTGAGCATTCATGTCCAGAGGTCTCCCACACAGTAACACACATATCCTACTGTCTCCATGGCTCTTCTTCTCTTTTAAGTCTCCCTTAAGAATTTGGATTTTTTTTGATTTTTTTTTTTTTTATCCAGGACACTTCAGCTTTCCCTGGGATTTGCTGTAAAGGCAGTGGCAGCATTAACACAAGTTTAAGGCACTTCAGTTTGGTTTCTACTCCACCTGATTTTTTTTGTAATTTGTTTTATCTCATTCTATAAGGCCTTACTGAAAATAACTATTTTTCCCCCTTGTGCTGTTTACTCTCTCCACCCAATTTATGCAAATTACTCCTTAAAGGCTTTTCAAGTTTCTCACCCTCCCCCCTTAAAGTTCTTTTATCTTACTGCAAACTACAACACATGCATAATTCAAAGGATTCTGACTTCCTAAAGGGAATACTTTAATGTTTATGTGGTGAGCTTGAGTTTAAATTGGTTCCACTGTTTATCTGTGAGTTCCCAAACTCTTTGTCTACTTTTATTAAAACATGTGATAGTGGATCAGTGATAAAAAAGAGTAACACTGAAAAAGAATTTCTAAATATCTTACCACTGCTTGAAGCACAGAGTGTATTTCTCTATAGAACTTCCAAGCTTTATCAAAAGCTTTTCACTGAGAATTCTACCTATAATCCAGAGTTTTGTTATTTCAATCCATGTTTTTTACTTCTGCTCTTCTTAGGACAGAAAATCAACCACAAAGTCTGCACTGGTAACTTGCAGCTCATGTGCCACGTGTCATTATTTCAGTAGCTGAATTGTGTTCATGATTTCAATAGCTGAATTCTGTGTTTGCTCATTTAAAAACTGTTAAAAGCTAGAAAGAAATAATTTTAAGTGGGATAAAAAGTAATTTTACAGAACTAGGATAATTTGACAATCTTGTACATTTCCCAGTTCCAACTTTTGTTAATCTTCAGAAAATTGTAATTGGTGCAATTTTCTTCTCTTAAAAACTACTATTTCTCAAAATGTTGGAAGAACTTGAGTCTCCTCAATATATGAACACAAAGCAGGGGCATCAAACCTTTGTCTTCCTAAAGTGATCCCAGTAAAAAGATACACCAGATAAATTCAAATATGGTCCGGATGCACTTGATGATCTTAGAGATCTTTAATGAATCCATGATTAATTGGGTGCCCACCAGGCCCTCAGAGCTTTTCCTGGCTGCAGTTCCACCATCCCAGACTGGCATTAGAGGGGCTGTTGCCATCCTGCCCATCCCACAGCAGAGTGGGGCTGGTGAGGAGCACCCCGGACACCCCTGAGCTGCTTTGCTGTGCACAGCCCCGGGCAGGCAGCACAGCAGATGCTCCTGGCAGAATGCCCCAGGCCATGCTCATCCAAAAGGAATCCACCTGGCTGCTCCAGGAGGAGCAAAGTGCAGCTCCAGAGCTGGGCAAAGCCAAATGCCAATGCCTGGTGCCCATGTGCCCCGAGCTGCCGCTGCTCCCGCTGCACGCCTGACCTGAGCTCCTCCTGACACAAGTACAGCCAGCCCTGCATCACTGCAGCAAGAGCTCCTTTTACAGCTGCTTGGGCTTGGGAAGAGCTCTGCTCTGTGTGCCCAGGAGAGGGAAGGCAGAGAGGAGTGCCAGCAATGCCCAGAATGCACAATGAAACAAGGAACCCTGGCCTGTCCACATTCTGACTGCTCAGGGCAACCTCACCTCCTAAAGGACAGTGGGTGTTTTTCAGACATAAATAACTAACATTGCCTGCTGGTTCTGCAGAGTTCACACTGCTGCAAGCCCTCCCAGTGAACTCCCAAAGCTCCCTGTGCTCAGCAGGGACAGAACACTCAGCAATGCCTCACATTGAACATCCACAGCCTAAATCACTTCTGGAAAACCCAAATCTGCACTCCCAGGTGCAACTCTCTCATTCAGCCCATTCACTTCACTGTTGCACTCAATCCTTGTGGGGTCCATTCCAGCTCAGAATATGCTGTGAAATTCTGTGCAGCACCAGGAAATGTGCCTGGAGTTACAGGGAAGGGAGAAATCCTGCTCAGGTTGTCTTCTCCCACTCTGGTGGTCGTGTTGGCCAAATTAGAGCAAATCCCAAATAAAGTGCAGCTGCTGCTGGAGGGAGCTCAGGTTTCTTTTTGCCAAGTGGTTTTCCAGTTATTCAGAAATGCTTCCTCTCCTGAAAGAACGTGGGGCAAGGCTCAGTAGCAGGAAAAGTGATCTGCAAGGGGATCCTGCCTTGGACAGAAAACACTCAGTGTCTTCTTGAGTTCCCACAGGTGTGGTGCTCAGGAAGGTGCACAGCCTGCTCAGCTTTTACTTACTCAAAACAAGGATTTTACATGGAAAATGCAGAATTTAATTTCTGCTTTCAAAAGCAACTGGCCTTCAAAAATTTCCTTAAAAAGCAGAGTCAGATCTTTTCCATTTTAGTGGATTGATGTTAATTCTGATGATCTACTGCAAATGTTTCAATAAAAATCTTATAAGATCACTATTCAATGGTTTTCACCTCACAACTGCTGTATAATTATGTTAATATAACTTAAATTTTCTACTCTGGAGCCTTTGTCTCATTTTAGCCATTTTGTTCTACCAAGATCAGCACTGAGGAGCCCCTGTGCTTTGCAAAGTGAGCAGCTCTGTGGGATCTCAGAGATCCTGAAGGATCATCATTTACACATCCTGCTCTCAACTGCTGCAGCAGCACCATGGGATCAGTGTCACCCCTTCAGCTCAGGAGATGTGAATGACACTTGAGCACATCCAAATCTCAGCTCCAGATTATCTGCCTTTGTGCCACACACTGTGCCATGGGCCTTATCAGCAGTTTCTTAGGGAAATCACAAACTACCTTCAATTACAGGATCATCCCCTTGACATGGATCATATCCAAGTTTGACTCCTGCATTATAAACTGCTTAAAAATTACATAATGACTTTTGTCAGAAAATAAAGGATAGAATTTCTACACTGTACATGTAACTAAGCTTCCATCAATTTACTTAATAACCTTCTCATGCTTAGTATCATCAGAGGAAATGAGGGACCAAGAGGAAAATCTCAGAGCCCTACAAATATCATAATATACATCATTACAGGGAAAAATATCAAAAGATAATATTGGCAAGCTTATGACAATACTTATAGGTGAAGGCAAGCCAGTAATTCAGTTCTCATTTTTTATGCCATTAACTCAGCTCTGAATACAATTCTCATTTCCTCTCTCCAGCTACCCAGCTTGCTGATACAAGGCTTGGCTTTATCCTTGACAGTGCTGGCTGTTGGCTGAATCCTTTCCATTTCCCACTTCTGTTGGCCACAGTTTAAAAAGCAGGAGAGGCTTTGTCCAGCTCAATCCAGCCCATCCATTCCCAAGGAAAAGCAAATTGAATCAGCAGTTGTGCCCTGCTCAGGGTTAAACCCGGCTTATCCCCGACCTCCCAAGTGTGGCAACAACATCCCTGGAAGAGATGACCCAGTTTATTAGAGACATTCCTGGCTCTTTGCCAAGCTCCTGGTCCCCCCCACTGTGCAGCAATATCTGTGGTGCAAATCCAGTGTCTATAATTGGGATGAATAATTGCACAGAGTGGAGTGTCCTTATCCTGCCTTTTTACATCGGGTTTAATGCACCATTGAAAATCTTTCAGGCCACGTGCACAAAAGCTATACACAAATTTCAGATTATTAATCAAAGACATGCTAAAAAAATGGAAGAACTAGAGGTTTTATAACTTGCATTTATGCTGCAGCTGAGCACTGTGTATGGTGTTCATTTCAATTGCAGTGAAATCATATTAAAACAACATTCAGTTCTGATATTTGGTGATGAAATGGGCTGAGGTAATGGTTATTTTTAGGAAACAAACCTCTCACAAACAAATTTTCCACGCCTTTGGTCCCTGTCACTGCTTCTCTGTTATATTTTGGGAGGAATGGGAAGATAAGAAGCACTCAAAGTATTCAAAGTATGAACAAATCCCAGATTCTTCTGTTCAAGCACAGTGCATTTTGCCTTCTTCACCTTTCCCAGTGACACCAGCATGGAGCTCTCTGAACCCTGACACTAATTAATATCTGTTTTCCTCAGAAGATTATCAATTCCCACCTCAAGATCTTATTTGCATGTATTAACAGTGACTTCTGAATCATTCTACTACATTTCTCCTTTCCACCATTTAGTATCATTCTTGCTTTTCTGTTTATTATCTCTTGATTTCCCACATAC
The DNA here is from genome assembly GCF_903797595.1 of Erithacus rubecula. NCBI lineage: Eukaryota > Metazoa > Chordata > Aves > Passeriformes > Muscicapidae > Erithacus > Erithacus rubecula. The sequence continues at coordinate 4,088,547 of NC_136667.1, read as the reverse complement.
AAATCCTGAAGTTTGCATTTTCCCTTAACACACCAAGATATTTAACCTCATCAAAGCTGTGCCAGATTACACATTCCTTCAGCCTGAGGTTTCAGCTTCAGGTTTCAGCAGTGGCACAAAGCAATGACTGAGCTCAGGCTGGACACTGCTGCTCACACAGCTGCACAAAGGTGTCTGCAGGCTCCCTTTAATCCCTGCTCACACACCATTAGGGCACACACTCTTGGGTTACTGTAACTTTTTTTTTTCTTTTTTTCTTTTTTTTTTTTTTTCCTCTGTCCCCACTGGCTGGGTAAGCTTGAAGTTTGCTCTGATGGAGGCAGAACTGATAAATATTTCATAGCACCCCATTGTGAGAAGAGCTGTAACTGCTTCAACACTCAGCCAAAATTACAGCTATTCTGTTAATATCTGTTTTGAAATCAAACTCAACTAAAAAGATGGAAAAAAAAAGGAGATATTAATGCAATGAACAGTCTAGCAAAGAAATTACACCCTTGAGCCCCAGTCATCTCACTCTAATTTCCAAACCAACCCTCAAACCACACAAAATGACCACTCACCCTTCTGGAGGTTTTGAGCTGCTTTGTGATATTGTGAATGCTCAGCCTCAAATAAACTAAATTTTAGATGGTAATTGTCATGATTCTTATTTGATCTAATAATGTATTCTTCACATTGGGCCAGAAAGTTTTGCAGTTCCTGCTCAGATAGGATGAATTCCTTGCCTGCAGGTTCACAGCAGACAATAAGCCAAGGTGATTTGTGGCACTGAGATGAAGCACAACATGAAATAAAATCATGAGCAGACCTGTTCCCCTCTGCATTCCTTCAGCAGTGCTGTGGGACTGGGAGGTGCTGCTCCCAGCCAGAAGCCAGGCCATGCTAAGGATGGTATTAACAATGTAGAAATACCTTGAGATGGTATTAACAATGTAGAAATATCTTGAGATACATAGTAAAGTATCTCACAGAAAGAGGAAACACTTTGGTCAGTATCCTAAATGCCAAAATAAGAACAAGCACAGAGTTCCCATCCAGAGACCTCACTGCAGACTCAGACAGGCTCCCACTGACTCCACCAACCAGGGAGGGCACAGGAAGGTGGAGAGAACCCCCCAAGCTCCTCCTGGAACAGTTTTAAACCAAAAGGCAGAGCTGAGGTGCCCTGACTGCAGGCAGCTTTAATCCCTGCTGGGGTTTCTCTGGGAAGCTGCTCTGGGCTGTTTGCTCTCAGCTCATGTTGGTTTTCCTGAGCCTGGCAGGGCCCAGGCCAAGGAGGAGATTCCTTCAGAGTTGTACTGATGTGTCTCTCCCACAAAATCCAGCTGTGTTCCCCTGCCCAGAACAGCTGGGGGCAGATCTCACACTGCAGCCCCTTCACCTGCCCAAAGTGTTTCTGCACTCCTGTGACAGGCAGGATGCAGAGGGGAACCTTTATTGCCTCCATCTCCAGACTTTTATTCAAAAGTGATACAAAAATCAAAATTTAGCACTCTCCAGGTCTTTCCTGTTCCCCAGTACATCAGACTGAGAGCCCAACCACCCCAAAGTGAAGCTCAGGGCACACAACCCCCTGAAATAAAACTCCACCACTAAGGCACAGCTTACCAGAGTCACCACCTGTGTGCCAAATGCTCTCCAGAGCACACCAGCACTTTTACATCTACAAACACAAACCATTCTGCTCAGACCTCAGATGACACAGATCTGAAGCACAGTCAGTACACTCAAGACTTAAGAACAGAAGTGGAGATATTTTCTCCCTTTTAATTCTCCTTAACCAGTACCTTCACTGCTATTTTTGAATCCTTGTTATCCTGCCACCACCCTGTGAAAAACCAAAAATCAATGCATTCATAAAGGCCACTGCACATGCACCAGGACAGAACACAGAGCTGTCATTTCCAAAGACACTCTCATGACTTACTGAGAGAGTGATATTTCTAGACTAATATTCATTAACAATCAGGATTACATCATCCTACAGCAGAGCTGTGCACACAAGAGTTTCTGCAGAACTGCACAGCTTTTATTTCTCTCCTGATACAGTTGAAGGACAGGGCAAGGGAAACAAAACATCAAGGCAGAAGATTAAAATTTCTGAGCATCTAAAAGACAATCTTTTCCATTTTAACCAAAATACAGATTAGCCTTTTTCCTGTTTGAATGGCAGTAATTGCCATAATGGCACTTCTACAACTCTATTCATTCTATTTCTGTTCCTTCACACTCTTTATTCAGAAGAATTTCACTTGAAATCCAAGTTTCTAGGAAGTAGGAGCTTTTTCTCCTTTGCTTGTCTTACCCCTGTGTGCACATTGCAGTTTTAGAGTGCCAAGTTCTCAACTTGTCTCCTTAAGGAGGTTGATTCTGCACTCAGACTGGGAAAGTGCATCCACATCTGCACACAGATGTTGTCAGATTGTATATACCAATGGGTTTGATGCACTTCATTGATTAAAAAGACAAATGAGTAAAGGTCTAAGGAAAAAGAATTCCCTAAAAACCATTCTTAATGATCTGCAGGAAAGACCTTTAGAGGCTGGAGACAGAGAAGGGAATGGAGCTGGGGCAGGGTCTGCAGCACCAGAGGGGTTGAGGGAGCTGGAAAGGGGCTCAGCCTGGAGGAAAGGGGGATCAGGGGGGACCTTGTGGCTCTGCACAACTCCCTGACAGGAGGGGACAGCCAGGAACAGGGACAGGAGGAGAGGGAACAGCCTCAGGCTGGGCTCAGGTTGGATATCAGGAAATATTTTATCACTGAAAAAGTTATAAAGCATTGGGACAGACTGCCCAGGGTTGTCCAGGGGTGGAATCACCATCCCTGGTAGGGTTAAAAAAACATGTGGATGTGGCCCCTGGGGACACAGTGCAGTGGTGACCATGCTGATGCTGGGCTGAAGGTTGGACTCAATGATCTTAAAGGTATTTTCAACCTTAGGGGGTCTATGATTAATGAACAGACATCTCCACATCTTTGAAAGCCTAAAATTTACTCCAGAAATTCTACAGCTGGGTTGGGTATCCAGGATGACCACAATGCCCAACAACCCCCCAGTGCTGCAGGCAAGAGCCAACATCACCCCACTCCCAGCCCAGTGTTCCCACTGCCAAATCTGAGCTGGCTCTGGCACTTACCTGACTCCCAGAACAGCACTGAACTCTAAAAACAACCTCAGCAGCAGAATTTGTACCTGACAGGTCACACACACCTGGCCTGGATTACCTTACAGCTGGATATTGGCTGTGGATGGGGTGGCAGGACATTGGGAGGGAGAGGGAAAACCTCCCCATTTAGCTGTGAAACTCTACCCCAGGACACTCCCAGCTCCTTGGTGAGATGCTCTAAAAGGTCATTAAGTGATAGAGGGGATGAGCTTTCCAGAAAAGTGCTGCATTTTAAAAAGCCTTCTCAAGAGAATTAGCACTTAGGAAAGAAAAGGATGGATTGAGCACAACAGGATTTGTATAAAAGTACCAGTTCCTCTGGGAGATGCTCTTATAAAGTGCTCTCTGTATAAAAAGAAGTAAGTGATTGTACCAAACTCTGCAGAAATTGAAGTGCTTCAGCTGAGACCTAGAAAAAGTCTCAGGGAAAACATCATTAATGTGATGGTCCTGAAGTTCCTACTCATACAGGAAACACTGCCACACTCACACCTTTGAAGAATAAGGAACTGAAACTATTATAATAAAGAAAGGGAAAAGTTCTGGTTACAGAAGGAGAAAGCAAGAAAAGGCTCTTCCATTGGCTAGACCTAGTTGCAAACACAGCAGTCACTGCCAGGACACTGCCAGGATTTGCCAGGGCACTGCCAGGACATTGCCAGGGCACTGCCAGCTCCACAGACTGGGAAATTTGGTTACCATGACAGACACTTCCCCAGCTGCTGCTTCTGACAGAGCAGGAGTGACAGAGCAGCCCCTGGAGAATCTACCTGAGGCTGGAGGCAGAACTGACACCTCTCCAAAGACAAGCTGGAAATGCTGAGCACTAACTAAACAAAAGAGTTGGGCAGAGTTTTTTTTTTTTCCCCTGACAAAAGCTGTTTCATACCTTGTGTTATGGTTTGGAGTTGTCTGTGAATTGAGGACACCTGGCTGATTCTGCTACTGTGAAATGCCATTTATGTGGATAAAATTAGACTTGATCAAGTTCCTACAGCCAGCACTGACTAATTCTGTGCATGTGCAGAGAAGCTGCAGAGGGAGTTACTCTCTTAAGCATTCAGTTGCCTGGATCAAGAACCACTTCAGTTTAAATATAAAAAACATGTTCTGAGCTCCAAACTCTCAGTTCTTATCAATTCAGATGTGGTATTTGAGCTAAGAGCAAAATTCCTACCTGGGCATCACCTCACACTGGATTATGACCTTGACCTGCTTTTAAAGACAGACATCAACTTCACCTCAAGTGAAACACTGCACCTGCAGATAATGTTTGTGTCAAAGGAAAAAGGGAAAAAGCCACCCAAGGTAAACAGAACTGACATTTTCAAAAGTGCTTTTTTACCAACTTTTCATTGCTTCACTTGATGCATTAGATACTCAGATGGAAATGTACTTACTGCTCTTTTTCTGGAACAACCTGTAATCCAAGGCACAGTAAGGTTTCCTGAAATCTGCAGAGGGGAAAGAGGAAACAGAACAGAAAACAAGAATAGCTTAGGTTGCTGTGACAGCCAATACTGAGACTTTAGCACTGTACATTCAATTCTGACACCAAAGTCTATAAACAGGTTAAGATCCAAAACCAAAGTCACACTCACCTTTATTGTCAAGAATAAAACACTGTTTCTTTGGGTGAGGACAAGACAACACAGTGACAATGTGGGTGTTTCTGTACTTTTGGTACTCCAAAACTTGTGTTTCACAACAGCAGTTTGCCTTTCCATCTGTCCCAAACTGGCAGGATGAACAGACTGGAGTCACACAAGGGCTGAGCTGTCCTCACATCTTTTTCATTACATCACTTCAGCTTCCAGAAAAAATGCTCTTGTGTCTGTCACTGCACTGCTCAATGTCTGATGTCAAAGATTTGAGTAGCAGCAGAAAAATTAGGGATATCAGGATAGAGAAGGAAGGCAAAGGAGAGCTGCCTCCATTCCTATTGTTTCTCCATCAGGTCAGACTTTACTAAATAAAAATCTCAGAATGTTTTCCCTGACCATCTGAGGTGTGTCATAGCCTGGAATATTTTAGGCTTTGTATTTAAGATCTATGTTCATCTTCTGCTGCAGACAAGCAATGCTTGAGAGATTAAACACAGCTCTGGAGAGAACAATCACCTCAAGTCACTACACACATGTACGTGAGAAAAAAACCTGTGCACTTCTGCTGACTGAACCAAACTGCACTGAGAGTTTTTGCATTTGCAAAGTGCTTCACTGATGGCTCTTGCACAACAAGCACAGCAGCTCTGGCACAAGTGTCTGCTGTACAAGCATGTAAAACACTTTTATTCAAGCTTTAGGCTGGAAGCACCAGGAGCTTACCCAAAGTCAGACTCTCTCAGCATAAAGAGGGTTGAGGGGGGCTGGAAAGGAGCACCCTCCACTCCTGCATCAGGATTTGAACCTAAAATATTAATTTTTTCACTGCACACACACATTTTTCAAAATTCTGTGAAGTTATGTCTGTTACAACCCTATACCCCACACAACAGCTTCACACCACAGAATCCACTGCAAAGGCACCCTGAGGAACCACCCAGGTGGCTCCTCTGCACTAATTTAAAGGGGGCTAAAAAAAAAAAAAAAGTGCTTTTCTATGGGAATAGAGCAAATTCTATGTGGCAGAGCATTAAGGGTGGCTGGGAAGACAAATGCACAGAGTTCTGACAGGGATGAGGCCAAAAGCAGCCAAGTTCATCTCAAGAGAACTCCCTGAAAGAAAATGTGCACGGCACTGTTCTGAGCTGCCTCTGTCCAACAGCCACAGGGCTGGGCTTGGGAACAAAATAAATAACAATACACAGATTCTCAACAATTCCTGTCCCTCAGGGTTGGGGGAAGAAACCAAGATTAAATCCCAGTTCAGCCACAGATAACCTCTCCACTGCAACACACTCAAAGTCAAACTAAGACAAGCAAGTAGGCTGAAGAATTTGTTTACTGAAACTGCTCAGCCATTAAAATTGATCAGTTAATTAAATTTAGTCTTAAGTTACACTAACATGAATTTGATTAATTGAACCAGTAAGGAAGCTATAACTAATTGCTAATTAGATACCCCACCAATATATGACAGTAATTACTTCATCAAAACATGAATCACACAGTCCTGACTTTGAAGAAGCATCTGCTTGGATGTGCCACTACTCCAATAATCATTTAGCTCAGGTTTAATCTATTTTTAAATTCAAGAAGATTTCTCCAAGTTTAAGGATTTTCATCTCTGTGCTGATGGATAAATTAGCTAAACATGGGCAATAAAATTAACATAAACTGAGTACAAAAAAGGAAGTGTCATCCTGTACAAGCCTAAAAGGATTCAAGACAGCACCTTGGAAAGTCTCTGGTACCCAGAAGTGTCACCTCAGGGGTTCACAGGGTGCATGCTCAGAGCAATAAGGGAATTATCAGCATCCTGCTCAGCTTTTCAAAGGTTTAAAACTCTGGAATGAAAAGGGATATGAGAGGAAACAGTAGCTTCCTCTATCCACATTCCAAATCCAAAGAACAGGGTGTCTGAGACAGGCATGGAGGTCAGCTGGGTACAAATGAACTCCTCACTTATCAAAAAATCAGATATGTTGTTCCAACAGTGGGAAGTAAAAAATAAAACCCAAAACAAAGCACCAGAGATCTAATTCTGATCCATAAAACACCACACAAACAGATAAAATATCATCTACCATGAACTGTTCTGGCTCTTCAAAAAGATTCAGTTCCTACCTCATAAAACTCCAAAACAAAGTTATTCTGAATTTCATTTTAAAAGAATTTAAAATAGAAGAAATCAATCTCTCTGATGCTTTTTGAAGAGTGAAATAAAACACTATGAGCACATTGATGGAGGCATCAATAAAGGATTTCCCTCCATGAAACTTAAAAAAAGTCCTTAACTCAACCATAAGCACTTTTACCAATCCTTTATTGACAGATCTGCACATTTACAGCTTTTCTTAAGTGAAACTGGGATGGCAAAAGTAAGCAGCATTCCAGGAATTCTACAACCAAGTAAGAAAAGTAACAGCAAATACTGACAGACTCTGAGATTAAGGAGAGAACAGCTCATCAGATGTGCCATCTACTCCCCAGAATTCACTCCCTGTTCATCAGGCCTCTGGTTTACCCAGAAAAATAATAATTCAGGTGAAAAGTGGCACTGACTTGGATTCAGAAACTTTCTTTCAAATGGTCATGAGATAAGAACAGTCAGGGAAAAAAATGAAAAGAAAACTAAAAAAAAAATCCTAAAAAACCATGGTTCACAAAGTCTTGCTCTCTATCCTGGAGAGCAAAGCACAGGAAAAGTTGATCTGCTGTCGACATGGTTTATTTTCAGGATAAACTAAAAAGGCAATGCAGTAACAGGCAAATGCATGCAGGTGACACACACAATCACATCCTGTCAGCCTCAAAAGACTTTTACCTCAGTGTCTCCAGGCTATGTCATGCCAGATGGTGTAGAATCAGGAAAAATACCAATTTGGATGTTTCCTGCACAAGTATTTCTCCCCTTGTGATACCAAAAACTAAAAAAAAAAGTGTGTCAAATGTTGCAGGTTCTCCTAAACATCTTTTGGTTCTTCAATGATCTGCATTTTATTTCCCCTCAGTATCACTAAAGGGATTTTGGTACAGGAAGAGGAATAAAGGGATTGAATGTAAAACTGATTATTTGAATTAGATGTTGAGGGAAAGGAAGCTGAGTTAACTCCCTGACAGGGAACCCTAATCCCTGACAGAACAGAGGTCCAGAGGCTGCCACCTGCACAGGGGGTACAGGATTCCAGGCTGACATCAATGGGCTGAGCAAATGCACAAATATCAGCATGGAATCATGTCTTGTGCCATGTGCATGTCCACAGGGAAAGGCCATGGCATGTGCTGGATAGCAAAGGCTTGAGGAACCAGCAGTTTGTAGGTATGAACCTCCTGCAGCCAAAATTTAGCCATGGAATCCATGAAATCCTCACTCATCTTCAACACGTGGCTACCAGGGTTGGATGGGCAGAAGTGTCACCACACTGCAGAGCTGCCTGCACTGGGTGTGAGAAGGAATGGTGTCCACTGAAAGGCACCAAAGGAGCACAGCCTGCAGACAGGTGAACCTACTTAATAGCTACCAACTGTGAAAGGAAACAGCATTTATCCACAACCTCAGCTCTGAGGTCTCAATACAGACATAAACTGATGGATTACCTGGTAATTATTTTGGTTTTGTGACAGCCTCAGTTGACTTGAAGACGTAAAATGAGGAGAGAAGGTACTTCTGGCAGCGCTGTTGTTGTGATAAAGGGCGCTGGGTGCGGTGTGCAGGGAGGTGCGTGCGGGCAGCTGGAACTCTCTGCTGTGGTACAGGAGGCTGTCGGGCGCGTCCCTGGCGCTGCCCCCGCCGCGGCTCTGGCTGTCGGCGCGGCTCTCGCAGAAGCGGGAGCAGCTCTGGATCTGCGCTCCCATGGAGGCCAGCTCCTCCTCACGGGCGTACTCGTCCTCCACGTCGCCCGTCTCCATGGCGATGGACAGGCAGCCGCCCTCCGGGGCGGCTTTGTGCGCGCCGCCGGCCGCCAGCAGGCGCTGGGGCTGCTCGGTGAGGGCCAGCGAGAACACCTCGCGGATCTCCAGGTTCTGGCCGCCGCAGGCCGAATCCCTGGGCTGAGCGCGGGGCCCGGGGGCCGCCTGCGCCGCCGGCTCGGCCTTGTGCAGGCGCTGGCAGCCCAGCGGCTCGGCCTTGCAGGGCCTGTGGCAGATCATGGGCTTCTGAGGTAACACCAGCTCCGCCGTCTGCACCGAGGAGCCTTTCTTCGTGTGGCTGTAGATGGAGTTGGCAGAATTGAGCACGCTGGTTTGCCTGGACAGAATGATGGTCTTTTCCCCCACTAGGAGGGAGGCGTTTTTACAGTGGGGTACTTGCCGTCCCAGAGGGATGTGCTGCTGCTGGAAGTCTGCGTCGCTCTTGCCCGGCAGCCACGGGATGGAGGTTTTGTGCAGCTCCGCCATGGAGGCGTTCATGTGCTTGGCGGCTCCGGGCCGGCCCGAGGAGCTGCCAGGGCTGTAGATACCAGTCACTATCACGTCGTTGTTAGAAGAGGTCCACGAGGATTGCTGGCTTTGGGATCGAGCAATATTTACCACGTTTCTCACTGCTGCTTCCGGGGGCATGGAGGGAGTGGCAGGGGCAGTCCCCGGGGGGGTGCCCCCAGACTCCACGGCGCTCTTGCTGCTCATCTTCCGCCGCTTGTTGCCAACCCACGTCTGCAAACCACGACAGCAACGACAACAAACACAAAACGAGGCGTCAAAGAGGCAGCGAAAAATTAACATTTCCATTTTTAAGCGGATCTGATGACATGTTAAGTGTTTGAGTTGAGATCTAAGTTTACAAATATGTAAATCATGTGCTGATTATGCAGTGCACATGACAGGGTGGAAATACAGGAATGAACAATACAGGGTAGAAATCCAGGCCTCTCCTCCTTGGCATCCACACCTCATACACAACCTCAGCCTCAATTCCAAAGCCCCAGCTTCTCAAAAATCCTGAGACTCTTCCTTGGAATCCACAATTCATACACAGCACAATCCCAACCTCAATTCCAAAGCCCCAGCTTCTCAAAAATCCTGAGACTCTTCCTTGGAATCCACAATTCATACACAGCACAATCCCAACCTCAATTCCAAAGCCCCAGCTTCTCAAAAATCCTGAGACTCTCATGCCTCTCTCAAAATTTATTTCATTGACACCACTCTGACTGCTTTCCTACAGGAAAACAAAACGTCCCTTCCATTGACAATTCCACTCCAATGACTAATTTTTTTGGTCAAATTTTACAAAATGTCCAATTTGAGGCACAGTTTGTAACATGTAGTAAAATGTCAGTCACTGGTCAGCTTTGCCTCTGCTGAGAGTCCCATTTTCCTGATCAATTGTATTTAGGGAATTCATCTGCCTATTATAATCCTATCTACAAATGCCAGATGCAACTCAAATATCATTCTGCAAAGAATTAATCACTGACCAAGAATTTTATAGGAAAAAAAAAGAGAAAAGGAAAAAAGGGGGCATTAGGAGAAGCAGAAATGAGGGTTGTAAAGAAGAGAAAGGTAAGGTCATGGTAAAATACACCAAATGCAGGACAAACAGTGGATCTGTTTCCATTACACTTTCTAAGTAAGAAGAAGTGTAAGTGCTGCAGAGCAGGGCTCAAAAAGGGAAGAACACAGAAAGAATGATACTTGATTGCAGGAAGGGAAATAGAGAAGGAAAGAGAACATGAAGATGGAGAGAAGTGCAAGGAAAGGGGAGCTGGGCTGCCTCCTCTAGGATATTCAATCAGCACAAAAATAGCAAAACCAGCCCTGGCTGCAGCATCAGCATCCAGACTCCTGTTACAACTGCCTGCCTGCCCCAGGAGCCTGAATCCCTGGCTGACTTTCACAGCTTCTACCACCTCCAGCTGAGAAAGGAACTTTTAATGTTTCCAGAGTGTTCTGAGGGAGGGGAATCCAGCTAAGAATTTGGGAGCTGGGTTGTTATTGTCAATGTGCCATGTTAAAGCAATTAAAAACCAACCTAGCTGGTCCCCCCTGCTCCTCCTCGTGCCCAGTGTCCCAGCAGCTCCTGGGAGCTCCATTACCCTTTGTTGTTTTTCCATCTAATGCCTCAGGATTTCTATTTCTGCTCTCGGACAACAGCCATTTTGTTGTCTAGTGTTTCACAAAGGGATTATTATTTCCCTTCCTGTGGAATTCACAGACTCTGAAGAGCTCCTGTTAGCACTGGGACATTCTTGTTTTACAGGAAAAGAAGGTCCTCACTGTAAATAACCACAAGGGACCACAATATTTATGATTGTGATGTGGAATACAAGTGTGGCAAGAGTGCATCAAAAGAAATAGTTTCACAATTGTTTCCCCTAAATACATTAATTTATAGAAACTTATTTAGCTTAAAAATAGTTTCTTGATAACATGACCTTGCCTTGATACAATACATTATACAAAGTTTCTATAGGGCAAGCCAACTTACAATTTTGTGAATAATAATTTTAAAAATCCCAACAAAGGACAAAGAACAAAAATCACTTCTTGTGCAACCCAGACCCCTGCTAAATTCAACAGTCATGTGAAGATATTTCAGTGAAAACTAAACTCTAAATAGGCTCACTGGGTAAAAATGAATGTCACACACACACTGAAGTCTGATTTAAGACAAGGATAAAGTTAGAGACTCCAGACCTCTCTATATTTTATGCAAAGCAATGTGTATGTTTAACAAATTTGGAAGGCCTCAGTACTTACCCTGACCACGCTGAAATCCAGTTTAGTTTCTTGTGCACACTGTAAAATGAGCTGAAAGCAATTTTTACTTTGATTTGTCATTCCATTTTCATAGTAACGCTGTAATATCCTTTGTTGTTCTACAGTAAATACAGAACGCAGATTCATCTGAAAGGAAAGGAGATACTCTGAAAGCTGGAATGGAAACTGTAACACTTGCAGGAGGCACAGCTCCCATTTGTGCCTGTGATAACGCTGACATGTTTTATGTTTTCTCTGCAGAATCTTTTACCAACACTTCCTGACTTTCTAAGAAAGCCTCTTGCAATCAGCATTGTGACAGACTCAAGCTGAACAGGTGAACTGGATGTTTGGACCAACAGCAACTGCTTTTCATAAACAAAAAATATTCCATAATATTGCTAAGTCCATGAGGCTCTGGTTTGAAAGAAAAATTTTCTCCCTTAAAAAAGTAAACTAAATAAAAGCATTAGGCAAAAGAGAGAAACATCAGCTCCAATATCAGCAGGTCTGTTTCCCATCCCTAACAACAAAAAGCCAGACACAACCTGCTACAAAATAAAGGTGACTGTTTGACACCAGTGAAGTTTCCTCTGTCTCCAACTTCAGCAAGTCCTGCACTCCACAAGAGCTGGTCCTTCTGCTGTGTCAGCACTGGCACTTCCAGCTGCAAAGTGCCAAGGATCAAGGACCAAAGACCAATCTGAGGGAAACCCCCACAGGAATGGCTTTGGGCAGCCCTGGTGCTGCCCACCCAGTTTAACAGAGAAGGTGTTAGTGGTAGAACACATCATCACAGGATGATTGTATGCAGATGCTTTCATTGAAGAGCTCTGGGATCAGGGGTGCAAACCCAAATCTGACTCCTATATGGATTTCAGATGGACATGTTTTTATACCCTTTCTGTTACATATCTATATATTAATTATTAAACCCATATTGTTCTATTGTATACAATGACCTTATCCAAGCATGAATTCTTGTAATTTTCATCAGGACCCCCAAACATCCTTTCTCATGATTCTTGTTACAATTAAACAATAATTATATTCAATTACCAAACAATCATTACATTTAACAAACAATCATTACATTTAACAATCACATCATTTATCATATGATGATTCACATGATCTAATAAAGACAAAGCTCAGCATTTGTTCCCAGGGCCTAGGTCCCTTTTCCAGGCCTACCAGATCCAACCTTTCTTTCCACCCCCTGAATCCATTGTATACAATTCCCATGATTTTAGAAACATTTTAACCCTACACTATCAGAGGGACACCCATGTCCCAGGCTGAGAAAGGTTCTGCTGCTATGACACCCTCTGAAGGCTGGAAATCTGCATTTTTAAGAACATGTAAGGGTTGTTTTCCTAGGATGCAACCAATGACCTTGGGATGTGCTCCTGCTCCTTGGCTTTGTCCTAAGTGCTGCTCAGGAACTCAACCAGGTCAGCTCCCAGCACTGCATCCCCCTGAGTTTCACTATGAGGCCATAGGAAGAGGTGACCTGGACAGGGCAGCACTTTGATGAATATATTAAACCAGATTTTGCTTTGTTATGTGTGAAAATTCATGCCCTGGCTTGGGAAAGGCAAACATTATTGCCAATATTATCAATATTACCAAGCCCACACCAGAGTCCTAATGGCAAACTGGAGCTTGATGCTCTTGTTACACAATCTACACAACAAAGAATGCAATCCTCTGGGTAGATATCAGAAAAGAGGAGCCCCATCATCACAGATTTCCAAGACAGGGCCTTTTTTTGTCTCAGAGAGGAGGTCACCAGCTGAGACAATGCAAGTGCCAGCCAGGAACAACCTGCATCCAACTTGGTGCCTTGGGAAGCAAAAACATCACCAGCCTCAAGTTATTTTAATGCAGCACATGCATCACAATAATACACAATGAACCAAAGGACAAGAAACCTGCCATCATCCAGTAGGAAAATAGAGGGGATGAGGCAACCCTTTGTAGCCAAGCACTTTTGAAAATTCTGAATGAATCTACCTAATCTTTGCACAAGAGCTGCTTCTAATATAGAGCAAATAAAATTATTAAAGGCTCATAAAATTATTAAGGGCTCAAAAGCATAAGGAGAAATCCAACTGCTTTCACTTTACTCTTCAAGATGGTTATACTATGTAATGGTAATAGATGTTAAGAGTTCAAGAGTCCTGTATAAAGAAAGAGATTGATATTTAGAATTTGGAGTTAAATGTTTGTAGGCCAGAGCTTTGATTTCAGAGTTTACTTTCCTCTCTGTGTCAACAGGCAATAGAAAAATCAGTGATTACCAATTTGCAAAATTACTGTTTCTTTGAAATAACAGATAAAATAGAAGATGATTTTTCAACCACATTTTTTCTCTGTTCTCAACTCTTAGTCACCCTCTCAATCCAGTTCATCATTAATGCAGCACCAGCTGCATTACAAGGCAGGTTTGCCCAAGTTCTGCCTCCTCCAGAGCATTAATTCAGTCACAGCCAGAGCTGGGCAAAGGAGACTCTTGCTCTGAATAATCTACTCCTTAAAGAAATTTATAGCAAGCAACAGAGAAGACAATTATTAGTCCATTAAGAAATCAATAAAGTTCATAATAATCTACTTTCTCACGTTGAGAACTGCCTTCAGATCTCCCATGTGGATACTCAATGACAAGGCCACTGACTGATTTATGTCACTTTGAGAGAACACAGAAAAGTTAATTTTGTGATTCTTTTTCCTCCTGCACCATTGGCAGGACCCAGCTTCCACTCCTGCCTACTCCTCTTTCAGTACCAGTGCTCCTGTTTTAGTCAGTGGAGCTCAGTTCCCACAAATGACCTCTTCAGAAACAATTCTGAGACTTCCATCTTTCCAGACCCAGCTGAAGTCATCCCAAAGCTCCAGTGTTTCCATCACAATTCTCCAAACAGTTCACCAACTGCAGTGAAGACTCTTCCAATGGCAAGATAAATTTTTAAAGCCAGACCTAATGACCTGCGAGGGAAGACCTGCGTCAGGTCCTTGACACTTTTTTTAATTATGTGGATTTCTGTATCCAAGGTCACTTCTGTGTTAAAATACTTTCATTGTTGCTTTTGACATCTGTAATTTAGATAAAGACAGGGTGGAGCATTTTGATTAAATCACTTGAACTCCAGATAAACCCTTGAGTACTGCATGACAAGCTTGGCCCAGCTAAGCTCAGGAGAGGTCATGCTCTGCTTTAATAAGTCATTTTTGCAGTGGGTTTTATCACTTGTGAACTACACCTGCCAACCAAAGTCCTGGTAAGATTCCTTGGTAGCCTCTGCCTTGAATCCAGTAAAGCAGAGCTTAAATGCTCCCTGCAGAGACCTTTACAAACTGATTTAAATAAACAGATTACAGGATCCTCCAACCACAGAGTTATGAACTGAGTCATAACTGCAGGTTACATTCCAACATCTAAACCTTCAAATAAGCAGGTGAGATTTATTGAACCTTTTTGTGTCTTGGATATACCAAATCCTCAGTCAACACACAGCTGTGTACCATTTTCCACTGATTTCACAGCAGTGTGAAGGACTCCTGGCAATATTCTGCCTCTGGCAGGTTCAAAGCTCCTTGATGTCACCCCCAAAGTGCAGATGGAAATCAGTTTGCTATCAGCAGTTCCTCAGTGCTGATCCTCAATACCTAAAGCAGTACCCTGTGTTGAATAAACCAATGGATTTGGGAGCTCCCCTAAAAACCCTAAAAACCAGAGTCCAGAGCCATCCCATCAACCCAGGAGGAGCTGCCTCTGCATATCCCACCTGCACAGGCAACAGCTTCTGCTCACTTCCATTCACACCTGGGAATTTACCTACACTGAGTATTCAAACAGCTGAAAGAACATCATGTTACTGTCTCTGAGACAAATTAACACAGGATATGTTCATCAAAGGATTACACTGATTACTTTTTTGGAAAGTATTATATGTTCAGCATCAGTTTTCATAATTAGAACAAGATATGAAGTTTTACATTTTCATTAACACAGGAAGTAACTTGCAAAGTGCTAAAATGACTGAACATGGAGGCAGCCACATCAGTATGAAAGGAATGAGCAGGTCACACATGTTTATCATAGACTATTACTCAAAACAACCTCAGTAACTTCCAAGGAAATAAACTCTTTTTCCCAATCTGAGCACCTACAGAGCACTCCAGTCTCTTCAGGATTTCTCACCTTTGTCTCGAACCTCAGATTCCAAGTCAGAAATCCACATGGATTTTTATCATAATTTCATTTTGATCTTGACTTGCCAAGCTTAGCAAACATTCATGTGAGCTTTTGGGAAGCCGGGTGTCCAGCTGGCAACACACTGGCACTGAAAAGAGAGTTTGTTACAGGAAAGAACTCTGTGAAATTTAACAAAAATCAGGTGAAGCATTATGCAAACAAATTCCATGAATGTAAGTTGAATTTTCACTTTAATAAATAACAGAGGTGGCAAAACTGTATTTAAGGATTCAACATCTGCCTGGTTTAATAAAATAAGGCAGCCTTGGCCAAGTGTGTTGGTGTCTCTGACCTGCAGAATCCAGGTCATTCCTTTTTAGCAACTAATGAAAACAATGTCAAGAAGTGCCACAAAAGATAGAACAACTATAAGGAAATGGGAAAATAATGCAACCAAATAATTCAGGAGTTACAGAGTTGATCTGCAAAGAGAAATCTGTGGGAAAAAAAGAAAGAAAAAAAAAGAGCAGCATAAGAAGGAAAAATAATTTCTGCCTACAGTATGATCTTAGTCTCCAAAAGTCCTTAAATGTTTGGATTGCTGAATCAATTAAACATTTACAAGGTAAATCTTTATACTAATAATAATTAATTTGAAAAATAGGACACAAACCTGTAATTATAGTCTCTTCAAACAGCAATAGAAACTAGTCTTGGATGTCAAATAAATAATAAATAAATCAATTAACTCAAGAGTACAAGCCACCAGGAAGTGAGTTTAAAAAAATTTATGGTATAACTAAATGCAAAACTGTCAGGGATTAAGACAGGGTGATAAAAGGGAACAATTGGTTTCTGACAGTTTTCTTTTTTAACTTCAACTCCAAAAAGGTATTTGCCTAGAAAAAAAGTCACTTTACAAGGACTATTTCTGTTTCAGTCTCTCCATCTGTAAGAGGTACAACAAGAAAATCAGCACACTCCCAATTTATCTTTTTTTTTGTTCCCCCCACAGATCTCCAGTGGCAAAAAATAACAAGTGTCAGTGCCAATATAAATCTGAGACAAAACTGGAACCATGGTAAGAAAACTACTATAGACATAAATAAAACAAGAGTGCAGTAGTGACAC
Source organism: Erithacus rubecula (assembly GCF_903797595.1). Taxonomy (NCBI): domain Eukaryota; kingdom Metazoa; phylum Chordata; class Aves; order Passeriformes; family Muscicapidae; genus Erithacus; species Erithacus rubecula. Next base: position 4,071,747 of record NC_136667.1, on the reverse strand, counting down.
TACTCCTCCAGCTTTATAAAGTTGAACTGAAGTAATTTCATTCACTTTCCACAGCTGCCAAAAACTCACCATTTTTTAGACATCCCAAATGGAAAGAAAACAATCAACCAACCAACCCCCCAACTCAGACACTCTGGGGAGATACTGGGCACACATCAAGCAACAACCTTTAATAATCTGAATTTGTAGGTTGGTGCCTCTTTCCTACACAGGCCAAACCAGTTACAACCACTTGTTCCAAGTGCAGCAGATGAAGCTGATGCTTGGCTGAGTGTAATGTACAGACCAGCTTGTAAAACTACTTTTAAATATCCATGACTCGCAGCATAATTGCTTCCCTCTCCTCTAAGTACAACGTTTGCAGGATTGTGTTACAGCCCTACCTATAAAATGCAGCCCTTTATTAGGGACAAATTAAGACAGCCCTCAGTAACCTAATAACATAATAACCCATGACCACAACTGCAGGTTTGTGCATCCCATCCTGCTTTATTGATGTAAATGAGACTCCTGGCTGCAGCCAGATTCGCCACGTGTTTGAAATAAAGCATGCACGTGTTTTGTAAGACCTGTGTCAGAAAAAAGGGAAGAACCATGAAAAAGGAGTGTTACTCTGCACGTGTGCTGCTTCAGGAATCTGGTTGGGAGGACACAGCAGTACTTTAGGTGAGTTATGTGTGATATTATCAGTACAATGAGAAACCCTGGCTAAGAGGGCAGAGACACGGCTGGGCAGACGAGTGCTACACAAACACACGGGGATGAGACCTCCAAAACAGCACAGCCAAGGGCACGTCCTGCTCCCCATCCTCAAACAGCCGGGGGATAAAAGTGTGACTGCACTGCCCAACCTGGCCGTGCCTGGCACCACAGCAGGCCGACACCACGGAATCACAGAAGGGTTTGGGTTGGAAGGGACCTTAAAGTTTATTAAAGTTCTTCCAGACCCCTGCCAACACAGGCACACTGAGGCACTGGGGGCACCGGGGCACTAAGGACTGAGGCAACCTGCACAAGAGGACACAATTTTAAGCTTTGCCAAGGTAGATTTAGATTGGACAATTGGAAGACATTCTTCATGGAATAGCTGGTAAGACATTGGAAGGGGCTGCCCAGGGAGCTGCTGGTGCCCAAGGAAGGCCTGGACGCGGCACTCAGTGCTCTGGGCTGGTGTCAAGGTGGGATTGGGAACAGCTTGGACTCGGTGATCTCAGGAACTTTCCCAACCTCTGGGATTCTGTGACTGAGGCACCGGGAAATTAGGAAATCAGCGATGACAGTACATGTGCCAGGGGACATTTAGGACCGACTTTATAAACAATTTCTCCAAAGAAAGGGGGCTCAGACATGGGGAGGGTCTGCTCAGGGAGGCAGCACACTCCTAAGGCAAGGCTGGTGGTAGCACCGAGTGCCGTGGTTGAGCGGACGGTGATGGGCTGTGCCGGGGATCGCGGGCCGTTTCCCAGGCTCTGTGACCGCGATGTTTCAGTGACCGCGATGTTTCTGTGATATTTCTGTGCCTGTGACTGAGGCACCCGCGGTTGAGGGGCCACTGCCGGGCCCGGCGCGCACGCGCAGAGCGAGCCCGGCGGGCGCAGGCGCGCGGGTATTCCCCGCCCCACCGGCGCGCGCGGAGCGGCTGCGCGCGCACGCGCAGTTCCCCCGGCGGCTCCCGGCGCGCGCCCGGCGCTGCCCCCCCCCCCCGCCCCATCGGGGCCGCGCGGGGGGGGCGGGAGGCGCAGCAGCGCCTGCGCGCGCCGGGCGGGTCCGCGCGCGCGAGCCCGCGCGGGCCTCCCCCCACCCCCACAGCCGGGCCCGGGGGGGGCATCGCCGGCACCATCACCATCATCATCACCATCATCATCACCATCATCATCTTCCTCCTCCTCCCCTCCGCCGCGCCCCTCCCGCCCGGGGCCCCTCCGCGCTCCGCACCCGGGGGGGGGCTCCCCCGCGCTTACCGTGCAGCGCGGGGCCGGCGCGGGGGGCTCCGGGCTCGGCCGGGCTCGGCTGGGTCGGTCCCGGCGTCACACAATGAAATCAGCGGCCCCGATCATTAATTCTCATCATGATCGTGACGTGCGCGCAGACAGCGGCCAATGGCGCGCTGCGATCAGCGCGGCCCGGACGGCGCCCGCCCCCGCCGCCCGCCGGGGGGGCGCGCACGGGAGCGCGGCTCCGAGGGGACGGGGCGGCCGCAGCCGGAGCCCCGCACCGCCCCCGGAGCCGCGCCGCCCCCAGCGCCGGGCCCGGCCCGCACCGCCGGCAGCGCTCCGAGCCATCCCTCGGATTGCGCCGAGGGAGAGGGAGGGAGGGAGAACGCAATCCGTGTAAATGTGTCCGGGAGGGTGGTGCCGGGCTCTGCCCGCGACAGGACAAGAGCGGTGCCCGTAAACTACAACACAAGTTCCACCCTGAGGAAGAACTTTCCATGAGGGTGGCAGAGCCCGGGGAGGTGTGGAGTGTCCCTCTCTGGAGACATCCCAGCCCCACCTGGACACTTTCCTGTGTCACCGCCTCCCGCTGGCTCGGGCTGGGCGATCTCCAGATCCCCTTCCAGCCGCAGCCTGGGCCATCCCCGCCACCCCTGCGGTGTGCTCACAGGGAGCCAGGGAAACCCAAACAGCTCCGTGAGGCTTCATTTGCATCAATACTATGGCACTCAAGAAATAAATAATTTATTTATGTTTATTTATTTCTGGGAAGGGAGCAGGGCAGGTACCCCATGGGGCCCAGGTGTGACAGCACAAAGCACACACACAAACACTGTGTCCTTACAGGATCCAGGTACAGCCTCAGTGCCAGCCCCTTCCAGCTCCATTTCCCTTCAAAAAACCAAAAACCTCCTGAGCAGAGGAGCAGGAAGGACACTGCTGACCCACACTGATGGATTGTGTGGTAGAAATCATATAAAATCACTGTTTGTTGGCTTGGCTGTAGGAGCACTGAGAAATCACAATCAGATTTGAGACCTTTGCTCATTACAGTCTCTGGACTTCTACTCCATATTCTACTCCAAATAGTTTCCTCTGAAAGTCACCATGTTAAAATATTAAACAGGCAATTAATTTTGTGTGATGCTTTAATCAGGAATACCAGTAAATATTTCTGCAGGGCTCAAGTAAAAATCGCTGTTGGTTCTCTCTGGGCAGGGAGCAGAAAAGCAGACAGTGTTTATGTTTATTTGAAAATTGCAAGAAGTTGTTTACATTGTTTAAAAATTTTAACACTGACTTCTGAGCTAGTGGTGGCATTCCTTTGGGGAGCTGGGAACAGATGATATTTAATGTCCTTTCCATCTGAAACCATTCTATGATTCTATGGTGTAGTAAACATCCTGAATTTAGTAACAGGATTTTAAGGATAGCCCATATATTTAAACCCTAAATCTTCTATTGTGCTGCTTTGTCTCCTGGATGTGTTCCCTTCCTCTGTGTGCCATCAACACTCGCCCTGTAAAAATTAAATACAGCAACCACAAAACCTCTGCACCACCACTTTTATAGAAAATAATTGGTTTGGAATTAGCTATGGAACGATTCCTGAGAAACTTGGTACGTTTTCTTCTCAAGTTATCTGTGGCTTGGGAGACAAAAATAGTGAGTCTCTCTGAAATCCCTTGAAAAATACAGTGGTGTTTGATAAAATGCAGGTTATTAAACTCCTTTAAAATGGTGAATAATAGAAAGCAATATTTCAAGGACTCTAATTTGACTAACAATGGGCTCACAGGTGCTTTTTCTACAGTTTTCATCAAAAAACTCATAGAATCGTTTTGAAAGGAGACATGAGATGTGTATTTAAGTTGTCAAAGAAACCAGTTTGCAGACTTGCAGCCCCAAAAAGAGATTTACTGATCACAGTAATGTTCTTTACAATATAGAAGAGGAGGCTGAACATGCAGGTTAACAAAGCTGCTCCAGAAACAATCTCATGTTATTTATTTCCCTCCCTGGTAATGCCTCTCAAGGAGCCAAACCTCGAGGAAAAAAAAACTGGCAGGATGAAATAAACCAAATATTATTCTCCTGCCACCATATCCAAATGTTTCCTGCTTCATTAGTGACAGATTTAAATTAACAGGGGCTGGCAGATTGGTCTGGTGGTTTAAACAGTAGCCTGGGACATGAAAGGAGTCCTTCCATGAGGGAATTAGCATCAAAGGGAGACTGTGCTGCAGCTCCTCTGTAGGAGCTCATTAAACTGATTAGCCCAGCTCACCATTAGTGATTTACCCCGGTGTGGTTCCAGGGGGGGAAAGCATCAGGACTGGGTGTGGGTATTTCCTGCCACAGCTGGGAACATCTGCACTGCTCCCTGGTGTGACAGGGAGCAGAGCCCACACTCAGGAACCACAAATGTTCCAAGACCTCTCCTTTTTCCAGCAGCTTGTGGAGGAAGCTCCTCAGATTGTAGCAAGATTGTAGGAAGATTCTCAGACTTGTAGCAGATTGTGCAGGTAAGAGAAGTCTCTTCTCAGAATTCCTAGGTGAGGGCTTGGGAGCTGGTGTGTGACCAAAGCCTGACCAGCTTTGGTCACACAGTTTAGAGCAATGGCTGCTATTTCCATTTCTCTGGCTTTTTATGGAGTCTAGAAAACACAGAGGAAAGCATAGGGACAAACCCACCCCACTCCTTTACTCACTTCAGGACACTGTTTTTTAGATAATGTTTAAAGCTCTAAGCCAGACCTTGGGGTCACCTGTAATGCCAGTGGCCTCCCAAGAAGGAGTAAAAAAGTGTGGAAAAGAGCCCATTTTCACCTGGAATTTTTGTATTTGCAATTCCCCATCGTATCGAGCAATTTGGCTCTGACACTGCTCCAAATTGAATTGTGGGGCTGCATTGCATCAGCCAAAAAGGGACCTGGATTGAATCTGTCCCCAAAGAGTCCAACCTGAGCTTGGGAAGGTGTGTGGGGAACCCAGTGTTGAAAAGCCTGGAGTTAATCTGCTGCTTGACCATCCTCCCTTTGGAAACCTCTTGCTATCATTGATCCTGAATCTGTGAGATTTTCAACCCTGATAAGAGATTTATTAAACTTCAGGTTCAAGAGTGGCCACAGGAAAACCCCTCTGGTCCTTTCATTTTGTTGGAAAAGTGTATCAGCAGTTTTTTGAGGATCTCTGGGGCTTTGTCCCCTCAGTTTCACTCCAAGAATGTGTCTGGTCATTCCAAAAACCCTGCTAAAGCCAAGATATGTAACATTTACTGCTTCATGTCTCTACAAGGCTCCTTATTCTGCCACCAAGGAAAGTTTGACTTGATTTATTCTTGTGAAATCCCAGTTGTTTCCACCAAAATATGTGTGTCCTTCTTTTCCTATCAATGCCATTGGTTTTGCAGAGGTCAAAGTTCTTGGTTTAGGTTCCTGCTCTTTCCCAGGTTTTCTGCTCAATGAACACCCAAAATGACAAAAGCAATGCTCATTTTACAGAAATATTATAAAGACACACTAAACCTTGGGAGCACAAGGGTGTGATTAAAGATCTGCTAAATCAGGAGGCTCCGTGCAAAATGGTGATGGAGAAAGGATTACAGAGTGTAAACCTCAGGAAAAATGTTAATATGGAAAATTCCATGTGGCACATTTCCTGCATCTAAAAACCCAGCCAGAATTAGTGGTCTTACAAGATTTGTAAATTTTCTGTCTTTGAACTTGGTTTTTGCCATATTAATTAAAATTACTTGTTAATCCTCACCCAGTGCATAAACAAAGCTCCCATAAACTGAATCTGTAAATATGTCCTTTGTGCTGGTATGGAAAAAACAGCTGGTGCTTATGGGAAAAAAATGGAAAAGAGCCTGGCTGGATAGATATTTTATTAAGGATTTGTTCCACTTTTTACTTATTGGAATATTTTTAAGAAAATCAGGGATGCTGTTTCCTTTCATTTTTATTGCCTTTGATAATTTTTCATACACTGAGAAGGAAAAATTATGAACTTGAGAAACATATAAAAATGCAAGGCACCAAAATTTTTTAAAAAGAGGAAAATAATTATTGTATATTTATTTTTTACCCAGTAGTATTTTTGGCATATAGAGTTTTATAGTACAAACGATAAGTTAAAATATTTTTTAAATAGAAATGCAAACAAAACCAGGCATGAGGAAGCAAATAACCAGAGAGAACCATCATTAAAAAAATCTATACAGCCCCTCCTTTCATCATTTATCTTCCCCCTACAAGCCCAAATTCAACTGGTGGGATGATTCACCTCAAGGTAAAGCCCAAGCAATTCTGATTTCCCATGATTTTTTTTAGAAAAGCAGCCAAGAAAATGTTAAGTTGGAATCTTCAAAGCATTTATTAGTTTAGGCAGCACTTTGCTTTTCTTTGACTTGTATTTCTCCAGAGATTAAGATGGTTTTTCTGTTTGCTCAGTCTCCCAACATCAAACATTGCTTTGCTGCTTCTTTTCTACCTTTATTCCACACTTTATTCCATCTCCACCAAAGCTCATGCCTATCCCTTGTTACCAGGTCTTTATTTTTTCTCTTGTATTTTTTACTAGGCTGAAATAGCCTCAAAAAGTGTTTTTATTTTCCCTTAAAGGATAAACATAGTGGTTGTCCCGAGTCCTTGGAAATAAAAACAACCATCACCCAGCAGTTCCTTCAAGTGTTTCTCCTTGCTTCTGTTACCTTGTTTGATTTAGTCAAGCTCATTTTTCTCCCCAGTCATAGCAAGCCAAAGAAATTATACAATAAAATATAATGTAAGTTTAGTTCTAAAGGAAACAGTGCCATAAAAGCAGAGATGAAGACAAAAACTTTGGAATCAATTTAATGAATAAAATAGCAGCACAAAGCACCTGGTGCTCCTCAATAGCTCCACATTCCTGCTGAAGAAAGGTGAATATCTGAATGATTCCAAGGAAACCTTTTCACCAGTGCTAAACCACAAGCACTCCTTGAAAGGAAAGCATGGAATTTTTAAACAATATTAACCCCACTGTGAGCCCTTTGGGTCTTGCTGAAAACATGGCCTCCCAAAAATACAAGATCAGCTAAAAATGCCAGGTCTGGCAGTGCCAGATTTCAGCAAGGAGGGAAATCCATGAGACAATTCCCTGCTTGGCTGATCCATCCATCAATTGGCAGGAGGGATTTCAAGAGAAGGCAAAGATCAGGGGGAAGTGTCCTCCTTGAGAAGGAGCCACTGGCTTTTTTAGAAGAAATATCCTAGTTTGTTCAGTCCCACAGCACCACTTTTATTTTGCAACAAGTCTTTGTAAGTTTAGATCTTATCACAGACTGCTATCATTCATTACAGAATCATCCTGTGAAGAAATATGTTTACAAAGTAATCTTCCATCTTTGTCTTTGAGATAACAATAAAATTGAAGTATCAATGGTTTGATGCCAAATATTTTCCCCTTTATTGCAACCTTGTTTTCTTTCATCTACAGAGGAATTTGTTTAAATGCAAATTATTTCTTTCATGAAAGAAGACAGCTTTTGTATGAATCACTATTTGTTTAAATAATTTCCTTAAATGAAGTCTTGCTCGTGCTAGCACTGCATTATTGTCTCCAACCTGTTTTACTTCCTCTCCATTTCATCTTGTTTAATCTCAGCCCAGATAAAATGGAATGATGTGACATTAAAAGAAAGCTTTTGTAAGAGAGGGGAAGGTTATTTCCCAGTTCCTGGTGATGTAGTTTGTACTTTTGGGTGCCTGATGGAGGCTTCTTCAGGACCAACCATATCCAGGAAATGCCTTTAATCTCCTTTGAGGTGAGACAAAATTCCCAATCTGGTTGAGGTGTAGTCACTGTCACCCAGCTGTCCCCATGGCAGAGCTCTGGGTGAGGCACTTTGAGCAGCATTTGGGGCACAAATTGAATTGTCTCCTTTTAAATGCAAGATAAGAGCACAAGAACTCAACCTCTTGAATCATATCAAAAACCTTTTTAGTCCTGGTTGATTTTGGTGGGTGTTTTGTGTTAGAGCACTCCCACACAGAGTGATCCTCACAGCTGGAATTCCAGCAGTCACTATTTGAGATGATAGAAATGCTGCATTTATCATGTTTTAGTGCACCAAGGATGGGCTGTGGGATTGGAGTTTCCTGACAGTATCAAAGTGTTGCTGATGAAGGAATTTCCAGTTATGAAACCTTAATTAGCATTACTCCTCAGCGTTCATCACTATCAATAACTGACTTTGATCTCTGTGTTTTCCAATGAAAAAATACGTATTTAATACATTTAATTATAAAATAGTATTAATACATTTTACACTCACATGGACATTTTGCTTCTGACATACTCATCCATTCTCTTGTCCTTCTGAGGTTTTTCTTTTCCCAACCCCATAGTCCCTTCCAGGACCCCCTTGGGCCACCTCAGTCCTGGTTGTGACCCTGCTCCATGGGGAGCACCCACTCCTGTCTCCCTGGAAGCAGCTGCTTCCACTGTGCCTTAACACATCCTATTAAAAAAAAAATAATTAAAAAAAGCGCTTTTTGATATAATATAGGGGGAAAAATAGCTGTTAGCAGTGTATTTCAGTAAAGCTCCCAGAGCAAAAGCAGCAGCGACCTGTCATGCCATGGAGCTGATGGATTTGCTCAGCAGCCCTAAATCACTGTGTTTATCTCGGATTCCCAGCTAATGAAAGGGTGCAGGGCGCTGCAAGCCACGGAGCTTAAGCTCCATTAACTAATCAATTTCTGACTCTGGGAATTAAAAAAACGGGGGAGTGAAGCTGTGGTCACTTGAGTAGTGTCAGGGGAGTGGTGCTCGAAGCAGCATTTCAACAGCAGCAGGAAAATTGGGAGACAAAGAAGATGCCAGATATCACTTTGCTGAGGGAAAAGAGGGCAGTGAAACAGGGCAATGAACCTCAAGGATGTGCTTTGGAAGTGTGAGACGTGGAAAGAAATAAATTTATAATTCTCAGTGGGATGTGGGAGGTCCAGCCCAGCGAGCAGCGTCTCTGATGCTTCCAGCAGGAAAAGGATCTCTATCCTTTTCAGGGCTTCAAAAAGGGTAGAAAAGTGCCTTGGTGCCATCTCCCAGCCCTGGGTGTGTCCCTGAGCTGCATCTGCAGGGTGGGTGGTGCTCAGGTGTGTCAGGGAGGCTGCAGGAGCAGCAGCAGCCCCTTCCCAGGAGCTGTGCCCTTCAGCCAGGATTAGGGAAGATTTGAAAGCATCTAAAACCCGGGAGGATTGAAGAAAAGCAAATAGCCCAACTTCATGGCAGAGTCTATTGCCAGGGATTCCACTTAATCAGGATCTGTGTCAGCTGCCCTGAGAGCCCCCCCTGTAAGTCGTTTATGTTAGGTAAACCTTTGCAAATGAACTTTTTGTATTTTGGGAAAGGAAAAAAGGAAAACCAGAGTACCCTACCAGCAGTATTGGAGTATGAACTCTACAGAAACATTTAGACCTTTCAAACTAAATGTCAAGTTGTTCCTATTGAGTCAAATTTAAGCTAATTAACATATCCACTTTCCAAGTCAGAGCAGGCCCTTATGCTGTGCTTAAGTGGTTTAATACATGAATTCTTTCTGATTGCCACAACCCCACGTTTGTGTCTGTAGGAAGAGAAAGGAAAATTCTGAGTTCGAAGGGTTTTTTTATTCTAGGCAACAAAATTTTTCATGGGCCTAAATGTGATCATTTTTAATAGAGAATGGTATTATTTTCCTGAGCCAACTCAGAAATGTGATCCGGCTGAAATTTCTGGGACACAGAAGGAACACAACCGACTGGAAAGGAATATTCAAATAATTATATTTGGCTTTTAATCACAAGAGTGACCTGACATAAAGGGTGATGAACTGAGTTCCAGGAAATGGGAATTTAATTCTGTGTTACTTTCTAATGTCAATCCTCTCCCTGTGACATCCATGTGAAAGCTCACCTTGCTTTTGTATCACTTTCTAGGTGCTGCACTGGCAAAGTGGTGTTTGGAAACTGAAATTCAAATCAAGTCATATTTTAGAGCTATTAACTTGGTACAGCTAAAATTGTACAAAGGGGAATGCTTATATTCAGCATAAAAAATTAATTTGCCTGGGGGAGATTTTAGTGTTCAAGACATACATTTGTGATAAATAGTCGAATTTGAAAATGCTCTTTTCAATATAGAGGGTCACAGTCTGCAAGCAGCAACCCAAAACTGGAAAGATAGGAAAATGTGAGTCACAATTCCTGAAAAGCTTTGATTCTGGTGGCAATTTAACAGCAAAATAATTAACTTTTGTATTGCAGTCTGAATATTAGAATTCCAACCAGGATGTTCTACCAGAAAAGTTCATTGGAGATTTATTAACAGACAGTGTATGAATTTTTTTTGCAATAAATTAATATTTTAAAAATTAATCTCTTTTTAATGTCACTTTTTTCACAGTTAATGATACATATTTTTGCTTAAGTGTGAAAACATGTCACTTGTAATTTTAGGGGAAAATGCTTTCAACAAAGTTTTCAGCCTAAGCTATTTTTAATCCTAACATTTTCTGTGAATAAGTAGAAATAAGAAAATGAATTGTGCTGTGAAAAGCCACTAAAACAGCTTTTCCCCCAGGAGATTATAAATATCTGTATGTATGGGCAGAACGTTCAATTAACATGAGAAATGTCCTGCTAAGTTTCATGATGATGTACTGGGAGAGAGCAGCAATACAGCAAAACTGGTGAGCTATACAAAAGGAGAAAGAACTTTCTTAGCAAGATACATGATTGCAGAAATTAGACATTTGTTAAAAAGATGTGATGCAGAAATGCAGCAAATGTGGCACTTCATCAGGAAAATGGGCAGGCAGCATTAAACATAAGTGACGGTGTGGGGTTTAGTTTAGAATGCAAAATGAATTTATAAATAATAGATGGAGATAATATGGATAGTTTTAGATAGATGAATGGAGCCAATTTTTTTTCTAACTCTTTCAAATTAATTTAAGGCGGCTGCACAGTTACACCCCTTCCCCAAAGAGTTAAGGAAATGTTAAATGGGTAGCTCACATGATGGAAAGTTATTATCCTGAGATGAGCCTTGGAGGAATTATGGGGAAGAGGGAGATAATGTTGGAATATATGACTTTGATTTTTATTTAAACATTATAACTTGAAATAGTCTCTTAAATCCTCGAGCTCTTCCAGGCAGAAGACACAGGGCCTTGTCTGCAGGGAGCAGGAAATAAGGGGCAGGTTCTTAACAGGTTTCTGACCAGTCTCACCTTTTCCCAGCACTGGCTCACAGCAGTAACACCTGCAGAGAGGCTTTGTGGCCAAAAATTGCTGCTGCTGCACTGAACTGTTTATTTATCAAGAAGAAACCCTCAACAGCTCAAACTGCACAAGAGGTTTTCCTTGGGAGAAAACTGAGTGCTGGAGCTGGTGGGCTGGATTCAACTGGGAAACAAACAGAAGCTTAAGGAACAAAACTGGTGAAACTCTGGGAATTGCTGGTGACATGCAGGGAACTCCAACGGCGAGGCTTGGTCCTGGTCATGTCTGTGTTAAAAGTGTTGGCTCCTTGTTTTAGGATGAGAGAGTTTGATATGTGTATGTCTAATCATACAGGCAGAACAACTAAGGGAAGAGCTAAAAATGCAGGTTTTTCTGTCTCTGGAGAGGCTGAAAAAGAGAAGAGAGACTCCTCATGGAGATCTGAGGAAGAAATGAGCTGCTGGAAAGCTTAAAGGACACAGGTCCTGAGGAAATGCTCAGTGGATTAGATATATCAGAAAGTATTTCAAGAACTGCTGTTGCAACAGCTGTTGAAAACCCCTAAATCAAGGGATCTGTCCCTGGATTTTTATGGCAGGGCTGTGGTTGGTGCTTGGTGGCTGCAGAACACCCTGTCCTTCCCTCCCAGGGGGCAGGAGGACTGAGATTTTGGAAGGAAGGAGCTCTGGGAGCAGCAAGGGGAGCAGGAGCTGCAGATGGCTGAGGGTTTGACAGCCCTTCCTATAAACAAGGTTTCTGGATGGCAGGCCTTTATTTTGGAGCTGAGCTGGTACAGTTTGTAACTACAAGAAAGTGAGAGAGAAATGAAAGCTGGCTCTGAAGCACAGCTACAGAGATTCCCAGCTCTTGGCAATTAGTTTATGCTTTCCTCAGCTTGATCAGAGCGAGCCTTGTCACCATCTAACATGGTTTCAGGTTGTCCAAAAGGAAAAAATCATGTTGTTTGCTTGCCAAGCTCTTTGAAAATAAAGCTACTGTTGCATGTGAGAGAGGGCAGAGCTGTTTGGAATGGAAAGAGCAGGGGAAGAGCCCTGAGAAATTAATTATGGGAGGAAAGCTGGTTGCTGATGCAAAGCTCCTGGTTAAGAGCAAAGGGCATGCTGCTGGAATGCAGAGGAAAACACGACAGGACACATCACCATCATCTCCTTGTCTCTAAACAGCAAATCAACTTAATGTGCAGAGACAGGCTGAAGGGAAGAGACCTTTTTATTCTGCATCCTTCTTTCGGATCAGTGTTTAACTCGTGCCAGTGTGTGGCTACAGAAAGGATCAAAAATGTCCAGCTCTGCATTCAGACCTGAGGCTTCATCACTCACAGAGGCATCAAGGGCAGAATAGAAATCTTCTCATACTGAATTTTCTGAAGTGCCCATGGTGGAGGCTGCAGCAGATGTTTTCATGTCAGGTTAGTCTGGCAGGTGTTGGTGGCTCACACCAATTTTCTTTTCCTAGCTTTCAGATTCTTGTATCTCTATTTCTGCTCTCCATATTAAGGCAACACATGCTGGGAATGTCTCTGTAGTCACAGCCAGTCCTCCAAGCAAATATTGAGTCTAACCAAACATGGAGAATGAAGAGGGCTACTGGAGTATAAAGCAGGAGCATAATCTCTGAGGTTTTAACCAAGGCATTAGAAAGACCTAATAATAGCAGGGCTTTGCAGAGATGCTAAGATAAAGAAAAAGCCATCTTGAGAATGCCTTGAAGAAAAGCTTTTGCTGTCACCAGACACTGGGCAGCATGAAAGACAAGCTTGGACCAAAAATCACAGTGGAAAATGAAGATGGCATGATAATAATTGTCACAATTCCATGAATCTGACATTCCTCGTGCCAGCACATCCTGGGTCACCCCATCAGATATCTCTGCAAGGCAGAGTGACTCTTTGAATACTGAAGGCCATGCTCAAACATTTCTGTAAGGCACATTTTGCTGTGGGGTGGTGGAGAAGGAGATAATGATGAAACACAAAAGAATAAAGTGGTTTTTCTCAGTGGGATAGTTGTCCACACCATTGCCCAGAGTGCACCCAGGTTCTACTGGGCACATGAACATGAGCTTGTCCCTCCTCTCCCAAACAAGCCCATTTCCAACATTGCTGGATATTTTCTTCACACCAGAAATGTCACACAGAACATACAGCCCAAGTTTCACAGAATCACTGAATATGCAGAGTTGGTTCCTGAATGCATCAGGAAAATCAACAGGCACTTGTGCTTCAAAGCCACCTTTCCAGCCAGCAAGTAATGAATTAAAAGAGAATCTGGTATCAATAGTTTGGAAGTTTTATTATTGTTGTCAAGTTTTTCATTATTACTGTTTTTCTTCCAAAGTAATATTATTTACCTAATGTAGTGAGAAACAGATGGTTTTTTGCTTAAAAGTTGTTATGTGGTTCTTGCAGAGGAAGTGCATTGAACATTTATACCATTTTTATCAAATAAATATTTTTCATTTATTTACTAGAGGAAGGGGAAAGGCAAATACCAATCATATTGTATATAAATGAATATGGATATATTGACAGGAAATGAAACATGTTGTAGTAATAAATATTCTGATAGTGTATTTTCTTCAAAGAAAAGGAGCTGGAGTTAGCAGCACTCAAATTTCAAAATTCCTACAATTTTAGGGTCAAAAAAGCAGTTCTGAAAATTTATTCTGATCTCCATAATACCTACAAAATAAAGACCATTATTCCATGTGTAATAAATTTGACAACACACAGATGATTTCTGTTGAGCTGGAACTTATTTTGGAAGAGATTGCCCTCAGAAATTCTCATGGTGACCCTGTGACTGTCAGTACTGTAAGCTCCATGTCATGGAAAACTGAATTAAGAGAGTGAATCCATTCTGAGCATAGAATTGCCTGCACAGGATCCCTCTGATGCTGCATGTGAGGCTCAAACAGACTTGCTGCAAGATATTCCCCTGTTTCTCCTTCCTTTAGTTCCACTCTGTAGTGAGTTCTGAACTGAGCAGAACTTTTCCTTAATATCAAAATATTTCAGTGTTCTCTGCTTGTTTGCAGTCAAAGAACACAAAGTTCATCTCCTATGAGAAAAAAATCACCCCAGTTGTAACTCCACAGTGTCTTCACTGAAATCAGTGGATTTCTCTTGGAGAAGAATTATATTTTTTCAGTTAATTTTTCTACATTATATCTTTGACATGAATACACTGAAGTTGCATTTTAAACTCTGGATAGAGCTGTGAAAAATGATCATTTTTCCAAGAGATGTGCAGTCTAGAGAATCTGTTTTGTAGAAAAGCTACTCTTGATGTCAAGGAATTGTAACAACAGCTAAAGGGCAGCTCCTGGAAAAAAAAAAAAAAAAAAAAAAAAAAAAAGATGATGTTATGATGAAAGTGATGCAAGACAGGAGGAAGCTTGCAGTGCCTCGTCCATGTGCATATTCTGTGACTAAATAGAGGATTTCAGTCCCAAGAGAGGACTTTTGTGAGCACTAAAATACACCAAGAAAAAAGCAGTGCACAAAACCATCTCAGCTATGTCAAGACATATTTTTCAGCAAGTGATAATGAAATAATTTCTCTGCATTCCTGAGAAACTAAGTACTTCTTGCATTTTTCTAATGTTAGCCTTGATTTCCAAACCATTTGTTAAGGGTATTTTAATGCCCAAATAATGTAAAGTACCATAAATTATGACTAACACACACTGATAAAACAGTTTTATCATCTAATGAAGCATGAAAAATACAAATTTTTAATGAGGCTCCATGTAAAAACTAGGATATTAATACCTGTGAAGGATGAGCAGTGAGTTCCTGTAGAAAAAAATACTTAAGGCTGAAACAAGAGCGAGTGCTAGCAGTGAAAATTAAATGCAATGAATGAATGAAAGAATGAATGGGGTTTATTAACAAGGAGGCTGTGGTGGTGCTGGAGCTGCCGAGGGTGCAGTGCCAGCAGATGGCACTCCAGAATGTGGAACACCAAACTCACATCCTCCCATCCTCACCATCCCCACCATCCTCACATCCTCCCCATCCTCACCATCCTCACATCCTCACCATCCTCACCATCCTCACCATCCTCACCATCCTCACATCCTCACCATCCTCACCATCCTCACATCCTCACATCCTCACCATCCTCACCATCCTCACATCCTCACCGTCCTCACATCCTCACCATCCTCACCATCCTCACCGTCCTCACCATCCTCCCATCCTCACATCCTCACATCCCCACCATCCTCACATCCTCACCATCCTCACCATCCTCACCATCCTCACCATCCTCACCATCCTCACATCCTCACCATCCTCACCATCCTCACCATCCTCACCATCCTCACATCCTCACCATCCTCACCATCCTCACCATCCTCACATCCTCACCATCCTCACCATCCTCACCATCCTCACATCCTCACCATCCTTACATCCTCACATCCTCACCATCCTCACCATCCTCACCATCCTCACCATCCTCACCATCCTCACCATCCTCACCATCCTCACCATCCTCACATCCTCACCATCCTCACATCCTCACCATCCTCACATCCTCACCATCCTCACCATCCTCACCCTCCTCACATCCTCAACATCCCCACCATCCTCACCATCCTCACCATCCTCACCATCCTCACCATCCTCACATCCTCACATCCTCACATCCTCACCATCCTCACCATCCTCACCATCCTCACCCTCCTCACATCCTCGCCATCCTCCCATCCTCACCATCCTCACATCCTCACCATCCTCACCATCCTCACCATCCTCACCATCCTCACCATCCTCACCATCCCACACTTCAAGGGACAGACCTGCTGCCTCCTGGGGTCACAGCTGGCAGAATTCCACCAAGGGCAGTCAGGAATGGTGAACGTACATGGGAACCAGCTCAGGATGTGATGGAGAATCACAGGATCATGGAATGGTTTGGGTGGGAAGGGAGCATAAAACCCATCCAGTGCCACCCCTGCCATGGGCAGGGACACCTTCTGCAGTCACAGGGTGTCCCAAGCCCTGTCCAGCCTGGCCTTGGGCACTTCCAGGGGTCCAGGGGCAGCCACAACTTCTGGACATGACAATGCAATTCCCACCCAAGGGATGGTTCTGTTTGTTGAGCTTGGTGCTGAGACCACCACGGGTGTGGGTTCAGTCCTAGATGGGCCATTCACTTAAGAGCTGGACTTGATCCTTTCCCTTCCAGCTCAGGATATCCTGTGATCTGAAATAAAGGCTGATGGACCATGTAGGACCCACCCATTGATGCTCTCTGGGGCTGGGAATGATCCAAACCTTTTCCTTACAGCCCTGCTCAAAGCACAGGGACCCCCCCAGCTCTCTGAGCTGGGCTGGGCTGGGAGAACAGAGCCCAGCCCCTCAGGTTGCAAAGCCAGGGTTAAGTAAGGCCAAGGTTTATCCTTAAATAGGAGAATCTGTCAATCTCTCTCCCAGGGCTAAGCTGGGTTTTGTTCCTCCCAGCACATGTATTGCTCTCATGTAACTTCACCACAGGCACTTTTCTTGCCATCTCTCAACAAGTGTTGGAGGCAACATCAGACAGAACCTGGCTCAGAACAGAGCTGATCAAAATAAACAATTCAGCTCCATTCTGTTTTTTAAGAATATCTTCTTTTCCACAAAAAGCAGCTGTATAATATTGGAATGTTACAGGATAAAAAGCTTTAATGATAACTGAGAGTTCAACAGTCATTTCCTTGGGGATTTTGCTTGCATTTCCATTAATAATATAAATTATAGATGTCCTAAGTTATAACATTACATACCACTTTTCCAAGGCATTCATGACTTATTTAATCTGGAACTGCATGCTCCTGTTTTTCTATAATGGACATCAAATGCCATGTCAAGACTTTATTAAACTAACCCACTCCTAAAGGACTTATTTCACAACATGCAAGTTATTTCTTCATCAAAGAAGATGAGAATAATTGTTACCAAATGAAAACTGTGAGAAATACATGATTGTTTTAAGTGTTAGAGTGACTATGGTACTAGATTTGAGCATAATCCTTAATTGGAAAGTTATCACTGGCCATGAAATACACAAGAACATTTAACTGCCTCCCACAGTGACCATGAAAATACAGAGACTGATGGTTTAATTAGCAATCCCAGAGATACCAGGCAGTGCTCAAAAGCTACAGCACTCTCAGCATTATTGCTGGGAAGGAGGAGGGACTCCAAACCTTTCCACCAGTCTGTTCAGCCTTAGGCCTTTGCTGTCAAAGGCAGCAGATGATTATGGGCTGGAATTACCAGATTATTTTATAGAGGCCTTTGACAACAACCTTGTGTGGTAGTGAAAGCTCTGCTTCCCTTCTCCCTTTCAGTGCCTCACTTTGCAGACTTCAGTCAGAAAGTATTTCTCATTTACATGACCTAGATAGAATAATAGTGAGAAAGATGTTCCTTGATCTTTTTTCTCTTGATTTGCTACATTCAGCCTGGAAGAAAAACACAGTCATGGGAATGCATTGTTGCTTTTATGTTGGCATTAGGAAGCAGTGCTAGGTAGGTTGGGGGATAGATCTAGGCAGAAGCCTTGCAATAAACAGGCAGGAAAACACATGGCACAGATTTAGGGATTACATAGTTCTGCTTATTTTAAAAAAAATTCCTTTTTTAGTGACTTTGCACACTTGATCCCACTGCAGTGACCCGTGGCTGGCAGGAATGGGGAGGGAGGAGGTTTAGAGCTGTGTCAGGAGTAAGGATGAAGCTCAGTATTCCATGATTCTCATTCCAGAGCCCTCACCTCTGCAGGCAGAGTGGATAACCTGTATCAAAAAGAGCTCTGAACTGACTTGAACCCTGGTTCCAGAAATAACCTGGACTCCATTTGGCTTTTCTAGTGCTCAGCTGGATCCATCACTGAGTCCCATGGTCTGCCACGGGCTCCTTTCCTGATCTTGCCATGTTCTGTGCCATTCCCATGGGTGTGAGGAATAAATCTTCCTGGAAACAACAAAAGAAGAAGCAGGGGAAATCCCCAGGTGGAACCATCCATGGCTGCCCTGCTGAACATACCCTTGGGAGTAGCTGAAGGAACATTTCCCTGGGGCTGGAATGATTCGTGACAAACCAGAGCCATGTGCACTGATCTTTGCAACAGAGAATGCACCTGAATAAATCATCAGGAAGGAGAGAAGTGGAGCTTTTTGAGCTGCTTTGAATATTTTATTCCAAGAAGTAGAACAAAAAAGTAGATGGTTTTCCTGAAGGTTGTAAAATCCCAGAATACAGGCAAGCTGTGGCTGGTAATGCTAAGGAAAATCACAGGGGTTTATCTGACAGCCAGGGTCTTCCAGCCAAATTACAGTTACTGCCTGAGCCAGCACCATGAATAACAGTGGGAATAAATGAAAATGCAAACCATCTTTGGGGGCAAGAGCCTCAATAACAGAACATGAAAGATTTAGAAGGTTCTCATTGTGCAAATGGAAGCCCTGATTCCAAAATAATAGTTTGAGGCTTCTTTTGTCATCCAAGGACAATTTAAATGAATGGAATTATGCCCATTGACATTGATGAGCTTTGAATTCAGGCTTCATCCTCTTTCAAAAATATGTCAAAATATATTTTTTAAAAAATGCCCAGTCAAGCCTGGGTAGGAAATGTGAAACAAAGGGGCATTGACAGAATGTCTGTCAAATGAGAGGAATTAGGGAAATAGTCCAAACAATCATGAATGAAGATTTTTTTTATTGTGCAAATGTGTCAAAATACCAAGTTTGTATGCAACATAGTTTATCTCAAATTCTCCCATGCTGGTATTAAACTAAAAAATATTAAGAATTTGAAGAAAGAATAGCCCCTAAACAACTTGTACAGTTTCCAATAGCTAATAGAAATATTTATTCTCAATGCTAGCCCACTATTGTCTAAAAAGAGAAGTATTGTGCCTTTGAGAGCTTTGTCATTGTTATGTCCATTGTAAACAGCTATTTAGACAGAACCAAAGCTACTGAAAGTGGTCTCCCAAAACTCAGAGAGGAAGCTGACATGCTGTTCAGCCTTCTTGAAGGAGAATTGATGTGAATCCTTTTGTAAAGAAGATCTGTGCTCTGAGCACTCCAAATACATCATAGAATACTAATCACACTATTTCCCAAAGCTAAAGAAAAATAAAAAAGGATAGAGTGCATCACTGAGCTGAGAATGGCACATCTCTTTGGAGATGCTTTAGCAGGGGGAAAGATGCCTGTCTGCATCCTTAACTATATCAAAAAGAGCCCTGAAAGGGTAGAGAATAAACTGCCAGAAAGTAGGTTTAGATTGGATTTTAGGAAGGGTGGGCACAGGGTGCTCAGAGAAGCTGTGGCTGCCCTGGATCCCTGGAAATGTCCAAGGCCAGGCTGGACAGAGCTTGGAGCAGCCTGGGACAGTGGAAGGTGGTGAATTGGGATGGGCTTTAAGGTCCCTTCTAACCAAACCACTCTGGGATTCTGTGATAAATATTCCATTGGTATTTCATGTTCCCCAGTATGAGAGAGAAAGGACAGATCTCAGCCTGAGGACTTCAACATGGGAACATCACCATCCTCTTCCCCTGATGTGCTGGGGAAACTTGGAGCAGCACAGCAGAAAAAGGCAAAGGGGAAAGAGAAAGGTGGAACTGCTTTGTTCTGCCTTTTTTTCTGGACTCTCAGTTTCTCCCCTTAGCACAAAATAGTGGGGCTGCAGATCTCAGGCTAAAGTTGGAGCCAGCAGCACCTTTCCAGCCACAGGATGCAGAATTTGTGCTGCATGAGGTGCAGAGTCACAAAATGGGTCCAAGAAATGCTGTTTGGTTTGTCTCATTGAAATGGCTCACCTTCATCTGTCAGAAGGGTAGTAAACTTCAGGGTTAGGAATACTTAAAACAGGTTTTTTCCCTTCATAACAAAAGGGAGACATTGAGTAATGATCCCAGTACTGAGAGTCAAAATACTTGCTGTACTTGTCTATCCTAAAGTGCTGTAGCAGTACAAATTGACTCCTCGATGCTGTCATTCTTTTTTTACAAAATGAGCAAAAATGAGCATCTCATAGGAGGAAATATCTTGGCTCTGAATATGGCCAGAAAAAAAAAAAAAAGAAGAAAGAGTTGTCTCACAGTAGTTTTTTTTTTCCTTGGGTAAGACTTTTCATACTGCGTTTGACATTCTGAATTGCATGATTACACAGTACAAGACTCCAGCAACATTTTGCATTGTAAAGATGGAAGATGCTCAGCATTTTGCCAGATGCCAGGCGATACCCTGACGTTTCTATCCTCACTTTAAGCCGAGCGGCAGTCAGCATATTCCCAATGAAGCCGAGACGCTCTGCTGCCAAGCGGCAGCAGTGACATTTCGCCTGGTGGGGATGCCGGGGCTCGCTGGGATGCGGCGCTCGGTGCGGGGCAGCTCCGGCGGGGCAGCTCCGTGTTCCATCCCTGTGTTCCAGGGCACAGCTCTGGTGAGTGACTCTGCTCTGTACTGCACCATTTCCTGGCTCCGTGCTCCGGGTGTTGCAGGCTGTGTGCAGTGGGGGAGGTGCCAGAGCTGATCAAGCAGTGTAATTTTATACATTACTGAATCAGTGCAGGAGGAACCTGGAGGGACAAAGCAGCATCTTCTCTTTGAACTGCACTGTAAAATCCGACAGCTCTCCTAGCCCAGCCATGCTCTGATACAATTTTTTCTCTCCTTTTTCCCCCGATTTTGGTGCGAATGATAAAGTGATCTGATGATGGCTCTCGTTATGGAACCTATTAGCAAGTGGACGCCCAAGCAAGTAGTGGATTGGATGAAAGGTAGGATCGTTTATTGCCGTGTATTGTCTGTACTTCGGATCCTGGCAATTTGCATCCTTGCTTTCTTTGTTTTGGGAAGAGTTTATTCAGTTGTGATCATCGCTGTGCTGCTTTGCCCGGTAGTTGTTAGAGACAGGGCTGAGCAGAGGCTGGGCTGTGTTTGGGAATTGCTGCCGACAGCGGAGCCGGGATCAACTGCATTTGTTGGACAATGCAGACACAAAGTGTTTGTGTCTCACGGCTCCATTATGCCTCGCACACGGTCTCGTCGGGATGTTTGGCTGCTTTAAATTTGCCCTGGTTAGGTCTGGTTTGCTCATATCAGGTGATCTGATGCAGTGGCTGTGCAGCGCTCGCCTGTAGTTTTGGGTACCACAAAGAGCACCGGGAGCTGGACTGGAGCATCCTGCTCCTTCAGGGATGTGTCCTGCCCTGTCCAGGCTCCTTTAGGGACACATCCTGCCCTGTCCTGGCTCCTTTAGGGACACGTCCTGCCCTGCCCGGGCTGCCCAGCCTTGGGAAGGCGCAGGGCTGAGCGCGGCTCCCGGGGAAACTCGCCGGATAACTTGACAGCAATGATGATTTCCCTGCACATTCGCAGTTTCACAACACAGCCGTCAGCTGTGACATGTTTTGCCTGACAATGCTCGGCTGTGCTGCAAACAGAGCGGGATGGATGGCAGGGCGAGGGATTGTTCTGATGATGAGTGGTTTAAATTTCTCCGGGGTGGGGGGAGAATGTATTCCCACGGTGGGATGCATTAGTGTTGTTATACAGCGCTTCTGATGAGCTGTCTGTCTTCGAGACAAATAATTCCTGCCACGGGGGATCTCTGTTATATAAGGAGAAGAGGTGCAAATTCGGGGTGTAGGTTACTCATGGAAATGATTCCTGTAACGTGAACTTATGGGAGGGTTGAATTGGATGCCCACTCGAACGTCCTTAAAGCTTCCAAAGTATTCTCAGAAATGAGGGAATGGTTCTGATCTCATTTTGCTGAGCTGCATCTCCAGACTTGGCTGAAATTGGGCTGTTTTTGGTGCTCATCAGACACGTTGCCATTATCAGCTAATTAATTATTCTTTTACAAGCACGGAGTCTTGTGAAGCAAACGGTGTCTGGGGGAATGGATGTACTTTGTCTCAGGTGTTTGGGAGCTCGGGGTAGCTGGGAGGGCTTAAGCAGGTTATTGGGATGGATCCTAAAGCTTTAGATACAGGATTGATTCCCAGGCTCCAATGTCATTAGGTGATGTCAAATCCTAATGTATGTGCAGAGGAGTTTTCTGATCCACACCTTCATTCTCAGTACATAAAAGTTAAAAAGTGGACAGATCACTCTGCTATTTTAACTCCTTACTTGAATTATAATGCAAATTAAGTGTTAAACTGTGTGGAATACTTGTTGCTAAATTTAAAAAATACTTCCAGCTGCTTTTTTATCCTTCTGATACAAACTAATTACATCTTGGGGAGCAGTAATCCATGATGTGCAGTGGAGGAAGGTCATACAAGCAGCAGGTTTTTAAATGTCTGGAGTTGCCTGACAATTGGATTTCCATAGCAGACTGCTCAGTGCACCATCCACAGGGATATCTGGAGTAGGCAGCATTGCCAGTCTGTGCCTGTGTTCAAGCATAGATAAAGACAATGCAATGAACACTGAAGTGTTCACAACGTTGATCTTTTCCTTGGTAACATGAGCTGCACATCCACAAGCAGGAAAAGTTTAACATTTGTCCATTTTCACCACGTTAATATTACAAGCCTCCTTTTTATCCCAGCATTTACCTTTGCAGATGCATTGCTCAATTGCAGCCAAAGAAAAGTCCTAACCCACATAAATGGCAGACTGGAGTCAGTTTAAAACTACTTGTAACTACCTTATTGTGCAAAAATTGCCCAACTGTGGCCACTGTTTGCCTGTAATTTCCATGTGTTGTGTAGCTCAGCTCTGTTGGCTGCAGTCACTCTGCTAAATCCATGTGCCAGGGAGGTCAAAGGGCTGCACAGGCTGTGATTTACAGTGATAAGGCAGTTTTTATGTAGTTCTTCTATTCTGAAAGGTCACTTCTTTCACAGCATTAAAAGGTAAATTAATGACACTTTCAAAAAATTACCACTTTAGGAATGAGTATATAATTAGACTGTAGATAGCAACATGTTAATAAACAATGGGACAAATATTGCCACTTTAGTATACCTTTGGGAGGCTTAAAAATATGTAGACAATTAGTTTTATTTGTGGAGATTGTAAATGATAATGTATTTCCCAGGGAAATGATAGCAATATGCTTTTAAAACTTTCATTTATCATATCCCTTGAAGCCATTAGAACTTATTTCTATATTCTGAAAGGTTTTGAAACTAACCAGCAAGTTACCAGAAGCATCAAATAACTGTAGAGAAGATGGAAGGAAGCCATGAGAATGATGTTAATGGTTTGAGACCCAGGTCCCCAGAATTTGTCCTGGTTACAGCTCCAGTGAGAGCAGCAGCTGCAGCCTCAGCCCCCCCAAGAAGAGACACCCTTCTGTTCTTTTCCTTTAGGAAATGTTACTTGCCAAAAAAGTAAAAATTGGTAGGCTTTAAGGAACATTGTAATGACAAGTTGGCATCTTGTATTTATCCACAGTTCCTTTCTCAGGAATGCACTCAACTGGAATTCAATTAGGGAACTGCATCTGATGGTGTGGACAACCTGAAAAGGCCATGCAAGCCTGGAGAAATTGATTCCTGAGGCTCTCAGAGGTTCTGGAAAGTTAAAACTCTAGATAATTTTGTGTCAAAGAAACTGTCTTTATACAAGAATTATTTTGTAAAGTTTAGCAGACGCAGCAGAAGGCACTGTGGTTAAAAGGGAAGGTTTCAAAGGAGCTGGCAACATGAATTGGGAAGGTATTTTTAGCAACAGTTTTTAGTCAGTACTCATTTTTTCCCCCAAAATTTTAGATATCTCCAAATGGTTTTCAGGTGTTTCCTCTGGTATACAGCCATTTCTTACATAACTTACCTGTTTTCCTGGGGACCCAAAAGGTGCTTTAGGGAAAACCTTTGCCTTGCTCAGATTCCATGGTGGCCCCATTGGAAAACAAACATCACCCATAGGGGTCCCCAGTGCCTTCAGGGTCAGGGTGGTTTCCAACTGCTCAGTTTTCCCTGGGTCAGGTTTGACATGTTAATGTGAGAAAATGGCAAACTGCCCTCCAAGGTGTGCATCTGGAAGGCTTCACCTGGAGGTTTTTGTTGCTTTTTGGTGCAGGAGCTCCCTGTGAAACTCAAGGATGTTCTGCAGGTTATCAGTGAGCACCCCAAACCCAAACCCCTCTATTTTAACATGCAGAGAGTTCTGAACAGGATCTGGGGCTTTGGGGTGCAGAGGGGAGCTAGGATGCTTTACTGAATTAATAAAAGGGTGAGAGTTTGTGTTTCCATTGGAGGCAAAGTCTGGAGGGAATTCTCTGTGCTTTTACAACCAGGAGCATTGGAGATGTACTTCCTAAGGGGAGCAGTTTACAAGTAGGTCATTTAAAATGTGAACTCATTTACAGGGAAGTGACACCTCTGTCCAAATAAATACTCACTTTTCAAAGCAGTCCAAGGGAATGAAATGAAATACAATGCCATGAAATACAGCTGTGACTTTCAGAGAATGCAGTGTTATTGAACAGCTTAAAATTAAAATGGAAAACCAGCTATTCCTTAAGTACCTGTAATAACTCCACACAGAGTCTGTGATTCAAAGTCCTGGGGACTGGCAGGTTTGTCTGCCAAAACAGCCTGCAGTGGAGGTTTCTCTCCTAATAAATGGTCTGCTGTAGATACTCATTTCACAACTGTGAGCCATTTTTCCCCCCTTTAAATCCAGAATTTCTGCACCCTCAACAGGAGATGTAGACATTAAAAAAATAAAAATTAATTCAGTTGGTAAACTGATTAACTGTGCTGCACTGATCCTGTGCAGAATAATTATATGTTTAGCTGAAGGGTTTTCCTTAGCATGTAATTCCCTGATTTCAGGCTGGCTCATAAAAGGGAAAGGAGGGAGGGAGGGAGTGGAGAGCTGATGACGTGAGAGGACTGGTTAACATTCACATCACGCCGGGCTCCGGCAAACCCCTTCCCTCTTCTCTGCTTCCCCTTAGATCACTACCTGTGCTGGAGCCCTGTGTCACAGCCAGGGACCTCCTCTCTGTGCAGGACATCGCGTTTCTCAGACCTCAGAAGGTGCTGGAAGCGCAGCCGAGTGTTCTGAGCCTCTGCACAAGCCCTGGAGGAGCTGAGCTGGGGCTGCTTGGCTTCCCTGGTCCCCCCCCGACCCACAATGCAGGAACACGATTCCACCAGATGAAATTTGAAACTGGAGTGGACAAGCCAGGCCATCCCTTGTTTAGAAAAATGTAGGTTTTATAGCATCTTTTCAGCTTTTTCTGAAGACAAATAGGTTTGGGAGAGATCTGAGCCACAAATGCAGAATTAGCATTTGTGCAGTTTCCAAGCTGTCCTAAAGTAAAGGTTTCACCCTTTTCCTTCTGCTCTCACCGACTGTACAGTTAAAACAAACAATTTGCTGTTGTGGCTCCCCCTTGGGTTCCTGTGTTCCACTGGCACCACGTTTCCAGTTGTCTCTAGGAAGTCACTGAATCAGAATTGGCTGCAATTCCTCCCCGATTTCTCTCACAGGTTTTGGACTTTAATGCTTCTCAGTAATGAATTTTGTGAACAGCTCTTGAGTGCTGTAAACTGTTTGCTTTTAAAGGGTCAGCAGAGCCCACCTCCGAGTTGACAGCTTTGCAATGTCAGTGCCAAGGGTCAGATTTCAAGGAACAGGTTCCAAATATTCAGCACAGTTAAGTGTTGGAATAAGCTGTTCAGGCAGGTTGGGCCATGCCCTTTGTAGGAGGGTTTGAATACAAGTGAGAAGGGCTCCAACATCCCTCTGGAATTGTTTCTGTCCTCAGCAGAGTGACCTAATGTCTTCTCAAGGCTTCTACCAACTCAGACAAGACCTTGGGATGCTTTCTTGCATAGGAATCACCCTCATCTTTGAAATGTGGGAATTCCCAAAGAGATTATAGCTCTGGCTTCCTCCTGGTTTTTTCACAGTTTATATTTCCCAGAGTAACCATGGGAGATGGTGTTCAAATGTCCAAAGCTCAGAACTCTTCCTGCTGTGTTTCATGAGGAGAGCAGCAGAGCTGGCGATGGTCAGAGCTGCAGCCCCAGGAGCAAACACAGACCTGCTCCACATCCACCAACATTCCCAAAATATTCCCATTCCTCCTTGGCTCAGAGGTATAAAACAGAGCTCAAGGGACTGGCAGGATTACCAGGAGCCAGTGCCCTCAAGGCTTTGACTGGTACCACTTTTAATTCAGCTTGTGCACCACTGGCAGCCTGGAGGGAGAACAAAACGTTTTGCTGAGCCCATGGATCCAGTTTGTGTCCTCCCAGTAACAGCAGCCATGGTTGGGGTCATGGCCAGCTGGCCCACAGCTAAATATTGTACAAAGACCTCCCTAAATCAAGTCTAATTCTCTATGGAAATTATTTTGGCTGAGGTGCTCCTGCATCCCTATCAGTATTACCTCATCTTCACTAACTCCACTTTGAGGACCAATTAGAAACTGGTCTATATATCTCTATATATCTTCCAAGAACCCACTGGATTAGCATCATCTCCATAAAAGATTTCAGCAACACTTGGCAATTTAATGGTCTGTATTTATTATCAGATTATTTAGGACTGTATTCTGAAATTTCCCTATCTATAAAGCAGATATGTTCAGACCTTTTTAAGAAATGTAATCCTGCTCCCAGAGAAAAGTCTGAGCTCAATGAAAGTCTCTCCAGTCACATTTATCAAGCATAACTAATCTTTCAGGTCATTATGTAAAGAAATTTACTTTATTGTCTTGCAGCTTAATATCAGCAGTCAGACAATGTGTCACACATTGCTGTGCCTTGTAACCTTTACCATGGGTTAAAATTATGCAAAATCCCCAACTTTCTCCCAGTCCTGACCATCCCAGGAAGGGCAGAGTGGAAATGCAAATTCAGGAGAGCTCAACCTTTTCCAGCTCTCCATTAATTCACAGTGCTTCATCTTCTGAAGCAAAATTCAGGAGAGATTGGCTCCTGTGGATGATTCTTTCAGACCACATTAACTGAGGTGCTCATGTCAGGAAACTGCTAAAACACTGGATCCTGCTCAGCAATAAGATGCTTTCATGGTTCTTCCCAGACTTTCCTGCCCCACTCATTCCAGTTTCTGAGTTTTTCCTTCCTTTGGCAGGATTGACATCAGCCCTTGTGCCATAACACTGAGAGCTCTGCATGTAACACTTTTACCAGTTTGTAAAATGTGCATTTCCTAGGAAAGGAGCAGAACCTCTCAGTGCTACAGGATTCCTAGGTTGGAAGGCAGTTTGAGAAATGTTGAATTCTGCAGAAAAATACATTATGGATATAATTTCAGTGCATGGGAAACACTGCCTGGGTGGGGGAGTCCCAGGTAAATCTCTGCTCCACATCCTTTCTCAGAACCCATGGGAAGGCAGCTCCTTGTTTGCTGGGCCTGTCCTCAAGGAAGGCTCCTAAATTCTCACTGTTCTTGAATAAAGAAATATTCCTGCCTAAGAAATCTCCTTGTGTCTCATTCTGGTGGGTTCCATCCCTTGAGTTTTTGTTTGCAATGAAGGAAAAAAAGGGAAGCAAAAAGTAAACTGTGTCTTGTCCTCTAGCAAAATTGTTTTAGCACCTACAAAGCTTTTAAAGCCAAAAGGCAGAACTTATCCTTTTAATGCCTTTCTTTCAGAACTGCTGTCCTGCCACACTGACAGAAATGGAGGCTGTGGCTCTGCTGCTGAAATTGGTGACACTCTTGATATTAAATGAAGCATTTTACTGAATTAACCACTGTAGTATCAAATATTGCTGAGCAATAATCAGCATTCATCCTCTCCACCCAGAGTGATTTTGTAGATAACTTCTAAATGCTGCTTTGCATTACTAATTTAAATTGCTGCTTTTGCAGTAGGTTTTTTAGTAAACATGACTTTCTCTTCCCTGATGCCATTGCAGTGAGGGCAGGAGCTGGAAAGGGAAGGTTCAGGAGTTACTCTTAAAGGATTCAGAGAGAGGAAAAAATTATGAGGTTGTATTTGTGAAGGGCTCTACTGATGAATCAAAAAGAAATTACTTCTGATTAACTAACAGCTCCCAAAACACATCCTTGCTGACCCTCTGCAGAGAAGTGCTCAGGAGGATTCAAGGCCAATGCAATGTTTGGGTTTTCCTACTCAAATCCTGCACCAACTGCTTTCCAGCAAAGATGAATTATAAAAAGACTGTGGAGCATTTTTAGTACAAACGTAGGTGGCATGTTTGAAATAAAAACGGAGCAGACAGTAATTGCACAAAATACATTCAGCTTTACTCCCTACAAATGTGTCCATCTTTTTCATTCTAAGCATCAGACAAAGCCCAGAAAAGCTGTAGGGATTTCAGGTGTTCTTAAGGCAGAAATTGTGGGTTTTATAAGTGTGTTGAAACTACAACAGCTCTAGAAAGAATTCCTTTGGCATGTCTGCTTCTTTTCCATGGCAAATTCTGGGTGTCAGCCTGACAGCTCAGACATGCCAATGATCACCTGAATTAAAGCATATTTTACTTCTCTCTCTCTCCACCAGCTTCCCCCATTCCCTTTTTGTATCTCTCCTGTTTATTCACATTTTTCACATTGACATTTTTCTTGCCTTTTTCATAATGACATGGACAATAAGCATTAGATTGTGAAGGAATTTGTTCATTTAACATAAAAAAAATTTTAGCTTTGAGTATCTTGGAGAGGACTGCAGTGATTTGGAAGTGAAGTGCATCCAAAATCCCAGGGGAGGTGAAAATCACCAGCCTCAAGAAGCCAAGCACAGCTCCTGGAGCTTTCAGGGGCAGCTGGAAGGAGACAAATGTTGCTGTTTCACTGATTCTCTGTTAAAATCTCCTGTGAACACCCTGGATGCTCCTCAGTTCTCTGTCAGACTGTGAAATGCTGCTTCTCTGGGAGACATGAGGGAGGTTCAGCATGAAACTAATAATGAAATCCTTTCCAGTGGATAGGGATGCCCAGAGAAGTTTTGGGTGAACATCCCTGGAAGTGCCCAAGGGTTTGGATCAGCCTGGGGTGGGGGATTGGATGTGGTTTAAGGTCCCTTCCAGCCCAAACCAGTTTGGGATTCCATCATCCCACACTGCACAGAATGTGCTGCACATTCCTGAATCCAGGAAAATCCTCTGCAGGATTCTGTTACTGATCACTCAGCACCAACAATGAGCTCCTCATGAAAACACCCTCAATTACACAACATTAAGGAGAGATTTTGATTGCCCATTGTCAGGAGATTTCGATTGTTCCTTGCCAAGCCACTGAGAAATTCCCTTAGTTATACAAATAAAACAACTTTCTGCTTTACAGAGGGGAAAAAAAAAAAACACTCAAAGCAGAGAAAAACCCCTTGAAATTTGCTTTTGTATCATGTGGTTGGAGGGAACAGGTAGAGGGATGTAAGAGAAGTTCAGAACTAACAGAGTTTAGAATATTCACTGCTTGAATAAAAAGAAATGGATCCACTGGAGACAATAGCTCAGAAATGCTGTTCTTGCAGAAATAAATTCTGGAGAATGAAGGGAGTGAATAGTCCATCAAAAATGCAATAAATAACTATCTGAGTAATAAAAAAAGATAAATAATATAATAGACAGGAAATTTCTACATAGGATAGAAAAAGAAAGATAAAACTTAACAGACAAGTTAAAAGAATTAAAATTTTATCAGAAAAACGGAGGAAAACCCTTCTCAAGATTTTTCATAAGTAGACTTACAAACATTGGGAAATGTGCTAAGGAAGCCATCAGCTGCTGAAAGATACAGCGGGACATCATATTAACTATTTCTTGTTTATCTGAAAATTCTCAGGCCACATTATCAATGCCTTTTGTGGCAGCAGCAGCAGCAGCAATCATTATCTGCATATCAGCAATGAGACAATACTTTAACTAGAAACCAAATTGCTGAAATGATCCTTCAATGAAAGTGTTTTAATTCAATCTGTGAATCATTCCAAGAGCCATCAATACCTCTCAGCATGTGGAAAGGAGTTTTCTATTCCCCAGTTACTGTGGAGGCTCTTTGTGTGTCTCCCATCACATTTTATTTATCTGAAGGGGGTTCTGTAGTTTCTTCATTAAGAAGTTCTGCTCTGGTATCAAAATAGCAGAGTTTCTTCTTTTCTATATTTCTATTTCTTATTTCTATTTCTTTAATTTCTATTTCTATATCTCAATTTCTTACATTATCAACTTTTACAGTAAAAGGATGCTGTAGATGAGGGATCCTGGCTTTGGAATGAGTTAATTCCACATAACCTTTGCCATTTTATCAAAGGGGTTTAAATACCCCATTATGAGTTTGGTGGTTCTCCAGCTTCCATGCCAGGATATCCAGGCAGGAATTCCAAGTGAGCCAAAGCTGTCCAGGTTTTCTGTGCTATGTCAGCCTGCTGGGACTCACCCCAGTGCTCTTTGCTTTCCTTTCAACCTCCAATGTCATACTTGATTGGAATTGCTGAAATTCTCATCAAATTATTCTTTCAAATCTCATTAATATCCTATCTTTCCAGAGCAAAATGTTAGACAATTTTTTTTTTCTTTTTTTTTTTTTTTTTTTTTTTTTTTTTTTTTTGCCTGCAAACTGGCAGGCTGTCACAAAAAAGGACAAAATGAAACCTTATCCACAATGTTAAAGCCATCCTGGAACACTCTCTGCTTCTCCTCATCATGAAATAACCAACAGTGGTGGAAGAGCAGAAAAATATAAATTGCACCTATGGTTAACCCTAGTAGGAATCCATGCCTGATAATATAATTATTATCAATTTGGAACAGTTAAAAATATCCCTGAATAATTTATATTTGACTATCAGACCATCACTACTTTTGGATCCACTGTCTTTCTCTACTCCACATTTACCTTCCTCAAAAACATTGGAAATGAAGCCCCAGGACTGAGCATTCCCAAAATGATAACAGAATTTGCATAATTGAGATTTGGTGCAGAGAAAACCCACAAATTTATCAAAAGAAAAAAAAAAAATCACCATGTAGTTGATATGTTAAAATAGTGGCCAAGTACAGTTTGAAATAGGAGCTGTAATTCTTTGGAGAGTTAAAAATAATCAAAGTTTCTAAAAAACATCCAAGAAGAACAGAGGAGTTTGAAGCTAAGATTGTTTCATATTATTTTGGTCTGAAGGGCATTTTACCGCTTCCTGTAGTCAAGGGTTTTTGCCAAATAATCTTGATTTATATATCTGGATGATCAGTTGTGCTCTGAGATAAATTCATATGATGCCTCCAAAATACTGGAAATTGTGTATTTGAAAATAACTTCTGTTGTCTCCCTTAATCTCCTGTAATAATCTTAGGAATGGGGCATTATCTGAGATTTTTTTCCTGAAGAATTAGTAATTCCATAATATTTCCAGTTGCGATGCACTGTGGTCTGTGTTGTTTTCCATCCCAATGACTGTCAATACCCCTTGAACCATAAAACACAACAAGAAGATTTTTTAAAAAAATTTAAATTTACTGCAATGTGTAGAAATAAATCTGGCTAAGCTCATTTTAGTGAGCCTCACACAAAGGTAAACCTGGCCCAAAAGTCAGTCTGGTGAGAGAGAGTCAGCTCTGGAAATAAATCCACTGTTGCAGTGCAGGATCCCTGATACAGAAGTGCCAGTAGCTCCTGCAGGCTGGCTGCACTGATTAAGGTAATAAAACTGATCAAGCAGTTTAATTAGGAAATATTCTTGAGGGACACTTTGGATCACAGTGCACTCATGCACTGGTATAGTCTGTTTTTTTTATTTTTAAATTTATAGTGATCTACCAAGGGTTGTTTTCAATTTTAACTGGCAAAGAAGCAGAGTTTGTTAAAGCAGAGTTTTGTAAATCAGGGTTTGTTAAAGCAGAGTTTAGTAAAGCAGGGTTTGTTAAAGGCAGTCTCATTTCCAACCTCCATTATCTTCCATTTTGCCTCTTTGCAATTCCTGTTTCCCACTCCTGTGTTTGTTTGTTGGTCTAAAAATGAATAAATGTTTATAGATGAGGAGAACACCAACAAAACCTCCCTAGAAATCCCAGAAATTGGAAAAAAGACATGGGCACTGCTGGGGCAGCTGTGGATGAATGCTGCAATGACTGCTGATAAAAGGCACAGAGAGGCAAATATGCAACTGAAATTTTTAATTAATCAAGAGCATTTAGTGCCAGGAAGGGGGAATGGCTTTAAGCTGAGGAAAGGGAGATTTAAATGGGATATTGGGAAGGAATTCCTGCCTGTGGGGGTGCCCAGAGAAGTTGTGGCTGCTCCTGGATCTCTGGAAATGTCCAAGGCCAGGTTGGACAGAGCTTGGAGCAGCCTGGGATAGAAGGTGAAATGGGATGAGCTTTAAGGTCCCTTCAACCCAAGTAATTTTGGGGTTCTGTGATAGTGAAAAGCACTGTTTATGTGCAGATGCACTGACACTGGTTTGCAGAACATCAAATTGGAAATGGATATACTGATGTAAAGGTAAATACGGGATTTAAGTTCAGAAACTGATAATTTTTCTAAATTTGTATTAAACCAAGTTGTCATGGTGGTATTTCCATTTTTACCCTGATCAAAGTGCGTGGTGTGATCCAAACAGATCCCAGCAGACTGGGGTGATGGGAACCAGTCAAAACGCTCAGAAAAAAATAATTAAAAAATCTGTGTCCTCCTCCCCTCCTGCAGAGCCTGGGGGAGGATTGCACAGCCTGTTCTCTCTGTATGGAGCACTCCTGCTCTAATGGACAGCCCCAGTGCAGTCTGGGCTGCATTTCAGCAGAGATGGCATTGACTGTGTGCAGCTCCTGCAGCAGCTCAGAGCTGCTGAGAGGAGAGGTAAAGGCAGGATCATTATCAGCATCCTGCTGCTGGGAGGCTCTGCTCCTTATCAGATCAGGTAACCTGGCACAAAAATATTTACTGTCCAAGAGTAATGACAGCCTTATCTACATTGTGCACTGTTAGCCCTTTTTTTGGCTCTGGAATATAACAAAACTCCTTTTTTTTTTTAATTGTTCAGGGCTGGGTTTGGATTGCTAAAGAGGCACATAAAGGTTCTGAGTTTTACAGGTATTTCACAAGTAATAATTCTTAATGATGACAGGAAGACACAGCAAAATGCAGAGAAATGACCATTAATACCTTTAGCATCTGTAACACAGGAAAATTTCATTTTGGGTGCTTGCACTTCAGATTTCCATTGGTTCTGCAGGGAAACATTCAATTGGAGCAGCAGGGGAAATGCTCCAGGAAAGATCTGGCTAAGCAATGGCTTAGCCAGGGAAATCACATCTTCCAAAGTGAAGTGTTTTTGTGCACACACAGAGCCCATTAATCAAGGGAAAAGTTGAAGCGTGTTATTCATCATATTTGCTGTGTTTGGATTTGAAGTGATGAGAATGATAATAATGATCCTGAGAATTATTATTAAGTAATATGAAGTAGTTTGTCTGAAGGAATAAATATGATTTGGCCTGTGAAGGTTCAGACATCTGGTACAAGCATATGGGTTGGAAATCATAAGATAATTGTTGCAAAAATACGAGGAAAAAGTCATTTTCATGTGCTTCCCTGTGGAATGGAACCTTCCTGCCCCTGCTACACCTCCCAGCTCTCTATCAATGCCTGTCAGGGTACTGAGTTTACATCTTTGGGACATGCTCAAAGTAGCAAACAGCTTTCAAAACCCATTTTCACAAAATATTTTATGCAGCAGTGATTTTTGAGTGGTAAATGATCTCCTCTTCTAAATGTGCCTGTGCTGTGGATTCACATGGCACTGCAGTGCCAAGACTTTGCATGGATTTACTCAGCAGAAAGTTCTGATCAGGGAATCCTGGCATGGCTGGGGTTGGAAGGGACCGTCCAGTGTCACCCCTGCCAGGGCAGGGACACCTTCCACCATCCCAGGGAGCTCCAGGCTCCATCCCACTGGTGTGGAGCAAAGAATGGACATTCCACAACTTCTCTGGACAATCCATGCCATGGCCTCACCACCTCTACAGTCAAAAAATTCCCCCTGATTTCTCCTCTAAGCTGGGGAAAGGTTTGGAGCAGGTGCTCAGGTGAAGCAGGAATCATTTACAGATCTCAGCACCTAAACCAAGCACTTGGGCAACCAAAGCCCCTGGGAAAATACAAGATTAATTCTCTGTTCCTCGCTTTGTGTATTTTGATTTCCTCTCTGATTCTGTTAAGCTGAAACATCTTCACAATTTATTCAACAAATATGACTTGCTGCAATCTTCTTTATGCTAAGAATTTAAGGAAAAAGGCCTTGGGCTGCACAGCATTATTAACATTGAGAGCACCTGCTGTTTCCCAGGTAGCTGTCAGCTCAGCATAAGGAAAAAAGCTAATTATTTTAAGCAGGTCAGTCAGGAAGAAAACTGAAATTCTGTGTGGCAGTTAGAAATCTGTGCCCATTGACTTTATCTGGAATTGGCTGCTGCAGAAATATGTGGCTGATGGAGAATCTGTAAAAATACACAGTGCAAATATTTAACAGTGTCATCTTACTTGAAATTAAAGTATTGCATGCAAATCAGGTCCTTGATTTGCATTGGGATGAGGTTGAGAAAGATGGTGAGGAAAACAAGAAGAAGAAAAGAAAAAAATGAAAGGAAAGGAAAGGAAAGGAAAGGAAAGGAAAGGAAAGGAAAAGGAAAGGAAAGGAAAGGAAAGGAAAGGAAAGGAAAGGAAAGGAAAGGAAAGGAAAGGAAAGGAAAGGAAAGGAAAGGAAAAGGAAAGGAAAGGAAAGGAAAGGAAAGGAAAGGAAAGGAAAAAGAAAGGAAAGGAAAGGAAAGGAAAGGAAAGGAAAGGAAAGGAAAGGAAAGGAAAGGAAAGGAAAGGAAAGGAAAGGAAAGGAAAGGAAAGGAAAGGAAAGGAAAAAGGAAAGAAAAGAAAAGGAAAGAAAAGAAAAGAAAAGAAAAGAAAAGAAAAGAAAAGAAAAGAAAAGAAAAGAAAAGAAAAGAAAAGAAAAGAAAAGAAAAGAGAAAAGAGAAAAGAGGAGGTAGATATCATCTTTCTTGATATAACAACATTTTTCTGTGATAAAAGTGGATCATAATTACAGAAAACTTCTCAGAGAGTGGGTAAGTCATCCCAAGTAATTAAACTGTCATATATTCTGCATTTTTATAAAATATTTATAAATTTTAAAAGGCTGAAATTACACTTGGGAGCATGAAATCCCTTGGAATTCAAAAGCATTTAAATACTTCAGTGTATTTACTTATGTTGAAGAAACACTGCTAGATTAAAAAACTCAATAAATTCAACAAAAACATTAATTTTCTGTATTATGTGGTAACAAAAAAAGTTTTAATAGAGTGAAAAATTTTGCTTTTCCAGAATTGCATGCTCAGCTTTGGTACTTTATTTATTTTGAGGGATGCAGCAAGTTAGAAAATTTTCCTTTCCAAGAGTTACAATGGAATTTTTTTTGGGATGTCCCAGCCCTGGAAGTGTCCAAGGCCAGGCTGGGCTTGGGGTGACCTGGGACAGTGGAAGTGTCCCTGCCATGGCAGGGGTGGCACTGGGTGGGCTTTAAGGTCCCTTCCAATCAAAAATGTTCTGGGATTCTGGATTTATTTAGGAAAAACAATGATGGACAAGGATATGATCCCACAAACTTCTTATAAAACCAAACTGATTGAGAAATAAAAGCAAATATCTTAAAAAACATCAAGGAAAATCTACTTTTATTTTTTATTATCAGGTAATTCAAACCACTTTGTTCACCCTTGGGCCACTCAAATCCCTGGGACCACTCCCAGAATAAATATGGGATTATTCCATGTATTTTTGTGTCCATGACCAAACAAATCCACAGTGGTTGGTGGAACTGAAGAGCCCAATAACAAAGGAACTTTTTGATCTTTTTGAACAAAAGTTTGTGAGCCCAGCCCTGCCCTGGCTCTGTGAACCCAAAGATCCCTTGCAATGATCATTTGTCTGTTCCTGTGAACCTCCAGACACTCATGGGCTCAGCTTGGCTCTAATCCCAAAACTGGCTGGAGCAGAAATTCCTTGACTCCAGTAAACTCACTTTAGTAAGACTTTCATGGCTTTAGTAAAATTTTTAATGGCATTAATTCACATTTTCACTGCTTCAAGAGCTAAACTTGTACCTTAAACTATATAGACAAGCTTAAAGTTATAAACTATAACTATATAGACTATATATCTTAAATTATATAAACTACTTATAAAGTATTTATAACTATAAACTATATTAGACATATATTTTTGTTATGTAAATAATGTTCCTCTTAGAAAGAATAAACTTGTTTTTTTCCTTTCAAATGAATGACTGGAGCTTTTCAAATAGATTCTAGTCTGGATATCTTAGGGGCTCCAGCCTCAAAAGAGATGCAGATGAAAAAATTAAAATTAAAATTTATAAAAATTGAAAGAGATAAAGCAATAAAAAAATGATGAGCTGCATTGATTGCTGCCACACTGATTCCAGCTTGGGGTCAGGTTTTCCTTAGCACACAGCTCCTGGCATCCAGATTTGGTTTGGAAAAGGAGGGAGAGAGAAACAGAGCAGTGATGACAGGAATGAGCTGCTTAACATTCCCTGCACATTCCTGGGCAAACCCCTCCTGATCCCGGTGCTTTTCCTTCCATCAGCCCCTCCCGAGCAGCATTCCAGCACATCCCGGGATGCTGTCCCTGAAAACAGCTCGGGAAGGAGGAGCAGCAGCCTGAGGAAGGCATCAGACAGACAGATGGGCAGTTCTGGAACAGTGTCTGGGCAGCTCTTCTGGAAGGATGCAGATGGGTCTTTGCAGGAAATCTGGAGTGTTGATCATCCTCAAAAAATGGGGGTGCAAAGATCAAACAAACATCAAACCCAAAATCCTTTCCTTGAGTAGTCTAAGCACCACAAAGGGGAATTGCAGCAAAACAAAGGATCTTCTGCCACAGAACTCCCTGGAAAAGCTCTGACTGTCATCAGCTCTGTCAAAACCCTTTAGTGTTCCTTTTTGATAGCTCTTTTTGGAAGGAAAGAAGGAATTTCAGGCAGAAAATTATTCTGGTAGAGCAGCTCATCTCCTCAGTCAAACTTCTCTTTCTACATTGAGGATCTGACACTGTGACAAATCCCAAGCTGGAATTCTGAAACCTGCACAGGTGATTAATGACAGACTTTGCTTTGGTGGCACCTGGGGATCACAGCAGCAGCTGCAGCTCCTGGGCCACGAATTTGGGAGGGTGGGAGGGCTCTGTGCCCCTGGGAAGGTAAAATAGAGCCAGGGGATCTCATCCCCAGGGCGAGGAGAGAAGGTGATTTTCCTGTTTCCAGTGAACAATATATTAGATCAGCACTGAGACAGTGCAAATAATGATATCTTTGGGCATTAATTCCAGGTGTGGAGCTCCCAGAATTAAAGTCATGGGTGATGTCTAAAACCAGAATGATTTCAGGGGGGAGTTGCTTCACATTGACAAGAACTTTGCCAATTGTCCCATTCTCCTATTTCCCATGGATGGGAGAACTATCTGTTCATAACCAGCCCTAGACACAGAAATATTTGGTTTTGCCATTTAATAGAGTAAAAAGGCTATGCTCAATTTCTTTTCAGTCCTGCACTCCACAGATCTTCGAGACACAAAATCCCACTCAGTGTTAGACATTAACAGAATATGTAAAATTTGCTGGTTTCTCTCCTGGTACTCCCTGCATTATAGATTTTTATTAGCTCATTAATCTAGAGAACACACTGCTTTTGTGTCTTGGTTCAAAACACACTACCCAGTCTCTTTTTTACTTGAAGAAGTGCATATAATATTTTTTCCCTTTTTCTGTAATAAATATATCAGAAAAGATTGCCACTTCACACAGAGTACAGCTGTCTGCCCTGCCATGTGTTGATGCTTCTGAATTCAAAGGAAACTCCAGGCAATCCCTTGTGTTTCTTCATACATTTTATGATACCTCTAATCATAGAATAGATTTTATAGGAATTTCCATCACATCTCTCCCTCTTGATTCTATTTTTTCCTGGCTGATGTAATCTCACAGGCTTCATTTGCAGGGGAAAAGAAAGAGAAGAGCAAGAAATTATTCTGACACCTTTTTTTTTTTTTTTTTTCCATGTTTCTACCATTTGTGAGCCCTTCCTCTAATGGCTGTTACAAAATTAAAAGGCACAGTTAGGATGTGGAATCTGAGCTACACAATTTTCACTTCAGTTTTTGGAATTTTTAACCAACAGCTCCATTTTAAGTCTTCCATCAGGAGAAAATGGAAGAAAGCAATTAAGGGGGAGGAAAAAAAAAATGGAATAAAATGGTAACTAACTTGATTCCAGAAGAGTATTTGTTTATTTTACACAGAGTTTCAAGGGCTCGTTCCTCAGTACATTCTGTCTCAGAAGAGGGAGTGCTTCAAACACAGGAAGCAGCATCCCAGAATATTCCCTAAATGCAGCTGATGGGCACGTCCTCTTCCTAAAGTGCCTGGTTTTGCTCATCCTGAGTTCAGGAGCTGAATTCAGCTGAAGCTGAATCAACTCCTGCCATCTGCAGCTCGCCAAGGTTTTCAGAGATGCACCAAAGTCCAGCCCAGGTGGATTTCCCGTGACCAAGAGAGAACAGGACCTGGCAAAACCCCCTGGCTGCTCTGAGAGGTTTGAATGGATGAATTATAAATGGGCCCTGCACTTTGCAGAAGGGATGAGTGTCAGGAAAGAGGGAACAGGAGGCTCTGGGGAGAGGCTGGGGTCGATGAGAGCAGCAAAGGCGCTTTTAGGGGAGAGGCTGCAAAAAGGAACAACAACACAGGGCTCAGGAGGGTGAGCAATGCACAAAATAACTCCTCCCTGCTGAGAATCAGGGAAAAGTAGCTTCAAATCCCACAGAATAATTCTCAGGAACAGGGCTGGGTCCCTTGGATGCTTGTGTGTGTCCCTTTTAAAAGATGACAACTCCAGAGAAACAAATGAATGCATTTTGTATAGGTTTTCAAGATGTCTTTTCCTAAGTAGGAAAAGCTCCCAACTGCCACATAAATTTTCAATTCCAGAAGGAAAAAAGCCCCAGGTTTAGAAGCAACCTTCAGCATTATAATCCAGTTGTTAGCTTTTCTGGGAAAGCAGTGTTGTTTACTTCAGATACATCTGGTGCACTGCTGTGGTCAGTGGCTCCCACTGAGTGTCTACAGCATCTTCACTGGGGTGTTAATCCTTGAATTAATTTGGCTCAATTAGGAAA
Source organism: Erithacus rubecula (assembly GCF_903797595.1). Taxonomy (NCBI): domain Eukaryota; kingdom Metazoa; phylum Chordata; class Aves; order Passeriformes; family Muscicapidae; genus Erithacus; species Erithacus rubecula. The sequence continues at coordinate 4,032,383 of NC_136667.1, read as the reverse complement.
ATCTACAATTCACATTGAATTTCACAAGTATGACCTGGCCAATTTTCAGAATATAAGCAGAGACTTTTTGTATGAGGAATTGCCTCTCCCACCAACAGGACTTCACTCCAAAGAAGTACCTGTGATTTAACACAATCCTTTGACATTTGGGTCATCTGCCTGAAAAATGAGGACTGGTTCTGCTTACCACTGAAATTCCCAGTCATCTCTTTACCAGTTTAGCAGATCTGGTCATTTTTACTGAGTTAATTTCCATCTCAAAAGAAGTCCTTTTTTCCCTGACTTTTTAAGCTCGTTCTGGCTGCTGGCAAGAATTCAGCAATTCTTCAGATATTAATGTTTATTTTAAAAATAAGTTTGTCCTTTAGGAAAAAAATAAAGGTACATGGGGCTCCTCAAACATTGTAGGTCTAAATGTTAAGTATGACAGTGGAGAGGCCTCTTTAGTTTTACACAGTTTAAATTTGAATTTGTTCATATGGGTTTTGACCAGTTAATTTGTCTTGACAGCTCTCAGGGTCACATTTAGTTTATCCCCATAGGTGCCATGTTCTCTAGAAGAATAAAATGCATTTGTCTCATCCAGTTGCCTTTGAGTTCCATGTTTCTGTGAGTAACTTCGAAATCATAAGAATTATGAGAATTGGATTAAATAAAATGTAAAATAGAATAAATAAAATGCCTGTATTTCCTTAAGGTCTTGCCTGAAAGATCCTCTGATGGGCAAAATGACCACTGAAAGTATCAAATGTTGGAACTTTCTGATTGCACCTATAAAGAAGAAATAGTTCTTCCTTTAGTTCACAACCAGTCTCAACCATTTTCATAGAAGTATTTACATTATGGTTATGTCTCTGTGTGGGAGGAGGCTCAATTTGGCTCAAATGATGATATTCCATCATTGGGGGACATCAAATTACTCTAAAGGAAGAAAATCAGGAAGCACATGAAGCAATAGCTCATTTTGTGTGGGCAGGAAGAATTAGCATTAGAGAGTATTGCTCTCTAAAAATGTATTGAATCCTAAACTAAGCTCTGAGGGCACAGAAAATCTTTGAGAAGAGAGTGTCTTTTAATGTCACAGCTGTTTGTAAAATGAAAGCAAATAATGAGTAGAGTTTCCTGAGCCCAGACACCTCCAGAAGTTTGTGACAGCAGAAAATGGGTGACTAGAACAGACTGGGGCCAGGCAGGAGCTTTGTGAAAATACATCCATACACTGATTAACACCAAACCAAACCAACCAGGAGCTGAGGCACCATTCCAAATGGCAGGGGATGTTTCCTGCCCTGGTGTGGGAGCCATCCTGGCTTTCTGCAGCCTCTGCTGTTGCTGTCAGCTGTGTGTTCCCTGGGACAGCAAACTGCACATCAGCACATGCAAATCACTCACAGCCCTCTCCCTCCACAGAGGAATGTTCAGAGAGTTGTCTCTCTCAATAGCAGGCATCTCCAGCTGCCAAGAGGTCTGCTATTGTACCAAAATTCAAAGAATTCAGTGTCTGCAAAGAAGGAGCTGGTGGGTTTGCACGTGAGTGGCAGTGACAGTGGGAAATACAGTCAGGCTATAGCATAAATTTGAATTATATGATGAAAAAGGGTTTATCTCACAGCTCTTCCAACAGTTTTCTTTAAAATGCTCCTGGAGCCCAGGCAGGTGTTTCCATCTGTAGGTAAGAAAAGATGTAAATGGTTTTTAGATGCAAAAGTCCCCTGAAACTTTGAGGATCTCAGGGTGTTGCTCACACAGCAAACATGAACTTCAGCTCAGGTTCCCCCACAAAGTGAACACCTTTCCCTTTGAGGCTGCAAGCAAAAGTCAGTGCACTTAGGGAAGGACAATCAGTTCACATCAAGATCACTGCAGCAAGCAAACCATCAGCCCATGTGTTTTCAGGGGAAAAAAAGACACTACAGAGGAGAAAGGTATCTGGCATTTTTCCAGAAAAATGAAGGTAGCAAACCTTTTTATATCTGTCCAGAAAAAGAAGAATATTAAATAATTATTTAGAATAATTAAGGAGAAGCCAATGCTTAATGAACAACTGTGAAAGGTGGGGATCTCAGTGACACAGTAATCAATAAAACACTGAAGGAGAAGCACAGAAAAAGCAAGATTAGGTCATGGGGGTGAGATCTTGGCTGTGCACCTGGGGGATTCTAACAGGATCATGTTTGCAGATGGAAAAGAACAGACAGAAGGTTATGCACTGAAAGTCTAGATTTGTACTGCTGCATTAAATTCTCAGCCCAGAACTGGGAAAAGAATGATTTAGCTGATACTGAGGGCAGCCAGAGACAACTGTAGTTAATAAAAACCATAACAGCAGCTGGCAATATCTGCCTTCATTGATTGGTAACTTCTATCAGGACAGAAGCCTCCCAGCCTTTCCCACTGTTTCACAGGAGAAGCTTTCCCAACTCAACCTCTCAGGAATGACCCAAAGCTGACTCAAAATGGATATATTCTATTTCCAACAGGCACACTAATTGACATGAAACCTTTCAAATGGGAGGCAGAGTGTTAAAAAACACATCAGTGTTTTGGGGATCCACATTCCATATAAAAATTCCATAAATACCTACTGGGTTACAGCAGCTGAAGGACACTCAGGGATTCTGAGATCTTTTCCCACCTCGATGACACAGTTTGGACAAGCAGCTGCAAATCTTCAGGATCTGCTCCTGTGGAAGGTCAGTTCTGAAAATTCCCTGGATCTGTTTAGACAGTCTAATTAGTAGGGGTTGAACCTGAAGATTTTGACAGTCTGTGTAAGGAAAAGCCACCACCTGGAAATGTGGTGGGGAAAGGATGAATAAGCTTTGAAAGGAGATAAAGAAACTTGATAAATCCACCTGTTGGTGCCTCTCACAGTGCCACTGAAACACCCTGAATTCCACATCCAACCCTGGGCTCAGATCCTAATGCATTTAGATGATCTTGGAATTTGTTTAGTTCTTCTAATGAATCTTCAGGCTTGAGGACTCTTTACAAGTTTTGCATCCAGTGTCCATCGTAACACTGGCAGTGAGGAGCATTTAATGAATCCAAGGGAAAGGTCTGTGCTGTGAGTTTGGCAGCATTTCTGCACCAGGCTGAGGTGAGCTGATGGGTGGTACTCACCTATCAGCATTAAATTCCCATAAATCTGTCCATACAATCCTTGTGGAAAATGTTAACATTGCACAAATCCTGATTTTAAAGGCTCATTTGTTTATTTGGTGTTTGCTTTCCTTTCAAACACAGTTTTGTTTTGGTTCTCTCAGGCTTTTAGAAAGAATATATCCCTCTGCAAATAGAATTATTTTAAATATGCTTGGCTCCAATAAACTATTTTTTAATGGTTCTATTGCATGATGTAGCCTAACACTGAGCTGCTCTCAGAAATTCAATCAATGTACTCAGGTATTCAGGCCTTAAACATCCAATATCCTGAGCACACAGAAACAGTTCAGGGCAGAAAAGAGCCTGAAGATTATGATCCACTTCTCCCTGCAGCCTCCAGAAAGCTGCTTGGAAAAAGACTCCAGAGCCTCTTTGATCTCCAATACACAGAGAAAGGTGTGAGGGGAGGGTTCTGAAAAACTCTGGGTTTTCATTACCACCTCCAGCTCTTTTAGCAAGAGCTGCAGCACTTGTCACTGATTAAATAACATACTTGGTCACTTAGTTAATTGCTTGGGTCTCCAAGAAAAACAAAATCACTTGAGCAAACCTTGCTGCTGATTTTTACATGGCTGTGAGGTACATGATAGTGGATTTAAAACATGATTTTCTTTAAATGCCAAGGTGGCATCAAGAGAAGACACTTTAAATGTATAAATCTGAATAGTTACAGCCTCAGCATGCTTCTCCTCAAGATCTCCATTCCTAAACAACCTAATCATGTGAACAAGCTCCATGCATTTTGCTGTGCTGAAATATTCTGTGTAGGATATGGGAAATACAAGTACATTTCTAACACATAATGCTGTTTGGAAACTGGATCTCTCCAGAGGCAATTCCTGACTTCTTAATTTCATGTTCCTATTTAGATTAAATATCAGGGAGGAATCTTTCCCTGAGAGGGAGGTGAGGCTCTAGACAAGGGTGTCCAGAGAAGCTGTGGCTGCCCCTGGATCCCTGGAAATGCCCAAGGCCAGGCTGGACAGGGCTTGGAGCAACCTGGAACAGTGGAAAGTGACCCTGCTCATGGCAGGGGGTGGGATGAGATGATCTCCAAAGTCCCTTCTACCCCAAAGCATCCTTGGGTGCAGGGCCAAGGCAGGAAATTTCAGGTCTGTGTATACATCTGTACTATTATACACATCTGGATATCAATGTGCACATTTATACCTTAGCAGAAAGAATGCCAGCAAAGTGAGAGAGGCCAAACTGTGCCCAAAATGAGTGTCAAGAGCAGTGCCATGGATGGCTGCTGGGATGGGAGCCTGGGGCTGGGATGAGCCATGAACACACCCAGGGAATGTGAGACCTTTGTAAGGCTGTGCCATGTCCATGTCCCTCTGTCTGTGTGCTGCACCCATCACAGGTGACAGACCCTGCTCAGGATGCTTTTGGTGCCTGGAGAGGCTCCCTGGAACAGAGGATGGAATAAAACAGAGTTAAAGGAATAAATCATGGATTTATTAAAAGCCTTCAAAGGATTCACCTTGGGCAGAGCAAGAGCCTGGCTGAGGTTACACCCAAAATGGACTCAGAGTCACAAGTTTCACACTTTTATAAATTCTGGTCCATTTCCATTCTGGGTTCATTGTCCCATCCCAGCTCCAGGCTCTGCACTCCCACCCTCCCAGATTCTCTCCTCAATTCTCTGTTTGCACTTTTTGGGGCTGGAGCTGCAGCGTGTCCTTGGGTCTGGGCTGGACAAGGATTGTTTTGTGTGCCTGAGCTGGGAGGAGAACTTGGAACACTTTACATGAAGTTCAGAGTTATACACTAATGCAGTGCAGAATGTGGAAAATGCAAAATCCAAGATTTAAGGCATCACCATCCCCCCAGGGGGTTTCCCCTGACAGTGGGTGAGGCAGGACAAACAGATGCAGCCCTGAGCACAGATCTGTGCAAAGACTGAGGGAGATGCTGCTGCTGTTCTCCAGCTTTTGATGAGGAGCTGCTGAAAGCAGAGTTGTCACTCACCTCCTTTGCCTCTTTAGTTTCTAAAATTGAGCACAGATTGAGTAAGAACTGGCTGTTAAACACAAAACAGACCCCACAATCTCTTCTGACCTCATCCACACCTTGATTTCCTACTCTAATGTTCTTCCCAACAGCTTTATGTGCCTTCTGCCAAAAGGAACAGCTCACTGGAGGACTTGCAATTCCTCCCTTGGGTGTTATTAACTAAAAAAATACCTGTATTCAGCCCCAGGATGTTTGAAGTGTGTCTGTTTATTCATATATCATATACAAATAACTGTAATTATGTACTGTCCTAAGAGAATGTGATGGAATAAAATACCAAACTACATTTTGAATTCTTCATTTGTTGTCAATTTTTGTGTGTGTAATTTTCTAAAAAATGATGAGGTATATTCAAGTTTAAGCCATATTACTTTTAAGCTGTTGAGGGAAGGACTAGTCCATTATTTCCCACTCCTTTCCTAGTCCCTTACAATCCTTATTCACTGCAGTCAGGCCTTGGTGAGAAATAGCTCTGCAGAAAGTAAAAGCTTCTCATTTTCTTTGATTCCATCTGCAGGTTGGCAGCTTAGTTTCATCCAATATTTCAATCCCACTGTATAGCTCAGATAAATTTCACTCAGGTTCATTCTGTGCCACTTTTGCTTCACCAACAAGTTCTTGCTTCCAAAACAGTATTTTTTTTTCCTTAAAAAGAAATTAAATATACTTTAAACACCACAATTTAAAAGAGGGTCATGTAGAAAACCACAATTTTAAAAAGTGATTTGGGTATTAATAACAAGACCTGAATGTTTATTTAACTGTAACCTGTAGTATAAATGTTCCAGGAGTGAGTCATCCTTTGAGTTCTTGCCAAGAATGACGTGAGTAAATATCTCCCAAAGCCAGCTCTTTTCCAGCAGACCATTGTTAACTGGCATTTGATGTATTACAGCAGCATCCATCACAGCTCTTCAGATAAGGCTCAGTCAGGAGCCCACTCATATTTGTTATTTTGCTTTCTCCTCCCCTTTTTTCAGACCATCTCATTCAGCTTTGTTTACAAACTGGAGCACTTGACCCGAAATAAAATAGTGGCACAAAATTTCAGGCAAATTCTTTGTTCTATATCTATCTATATATCTATATCTAATCTATATATCTATAATCGATTATCTATATCTATCTATCTATCTATCTATCTATCTATCTATCTATCTATGTCTATATCTGTATCTATATAATCTATATCTATATCTATATATCTATATCTATATATCTATATCTATCTATATCTATATCTATACCTATATCTATGTAATCTATATATGTATCTATATCTATATAATATATATCTATATCTATATTTTATATATAATATATATCTATATCTATATAATATATATCTATATCTGTATCTATCTCCAGCTTGGGTGTCCATGGTTTAGCTTTTCCCAGCCTGTGTTTCTGTGCTGGTGAGAGTGTGTATCTGTGAATGCTACAGACATTAAAAACATGTTTAATTTATATTTAAGAGCCAGAAGATGATTCAGAACTATCTGAACAACTGTTCTTGGAAGGATTTGGTTTCCAGGAGCTACTCCTGGGGTGGGGTTTAAACCAAGGTCTAAGACACCAGGCTAGTAATTCACAGAGTTTTTTGGGGCAAAATGACTGGAGCTGCATGTTTTGAGTTCTGTGCATTACATGGCAGCAAAAAAGCCACATCCCTGAAAATATTCACTGAATTTCTCAAAGATTTTCTAAATGCATAATTTCTGGAAGGCTTCAGTTACACCCTCAATATTCCCAGCATTTTGTAGGCAATACAGTGCTCAAGGAATTTTTGGGGTAAAATATTGGTACAATATCACTAAAAATATTTGCTAACAAACTGAAGGCAAGACCTTTGCAATTTAGCTTCATGATCATAATATATTATCTAATATAGAAACAGAGTGATCAAAAACAAGCTAGTTTTTATTTTACTCTAATTTTTTTAATTTTTATTTTATTTTAATCATTAAACTGGCAGCAGAATGGCTGCAAACACACGTGAAAAAGAGAGTGTTTAAATCTTGCATGTGGTTCCTCTGAAATTCTGCTGCTATTTCCTAAGAGAGAGAGAGCTGGTAAATCCTGCCAAATGCTGCAAACCACCATGTCAAGTTCCTCAATCCCCCAGTTACTCCAGCAGGTTTTCAGATCTTTGGGCACCAGACAAGGAGCTCTTCTTTGAATCTCCAAAGAGAATAACTCTGCAGCAGAGATGTGCCTTGAAGCTGGAACATTTATTCATGGATCAATGGGTGGCATTGCTTGAGAGGAGCCAGCAGCCTTGCAGTCTTATTCCTGTCAGTGTGTTTTGATGTTAGGCTGGAGGAGATTTGTCTAACACTTGAAAGGAGTCTTGGGATGAAGGGGGAAAAAAAAAGGGAAATGAGATCAAAAAAAGGCCTGATTATACAGTGTTTAAATAGCAGCTTCCAGGGCATATCTAGCAGTTTTGAACTATTAATCTTTAATTTTTTTTTTTTTTTTTTTTTTTTTTTTTTTTTTTTTTTTTTTGGTGCAAGTAAAAAGATTATGCTTCTAAACAAACAAGTAATGGTCCAAATGTGCAGGGTGGAGGTCTGAGAGGTGAGCTGCTATTTACATTTACATGTAGGGGGGGGAAAAAGGGCTGTTTCAAAGGAAAACCATCACATTGGCCCAGATTACATCCTGGTCAGAGCTACAAGTTATTCCTTTCTATAGGGGAAACATTGTCTGCATGCAATTTTTTTAAAATTATTATTCTGCTACAGAAAAAGGGAAATGGAACTCAAGTGTGAGCACTTTTACAAGAAAAGAAGCTGCTCACAGCAGCAGAAGTGAAAAGTGTGCTAAAATCATGCTCAGGGCTGAGATTGATCCATCAGTGCAGAAGCTGCTTTTGAGTGGGAGCACGTGCCTGCATTCCTGGCAGCTTTTTATATAATTTATCATTTAATGATTTTTTTCGTTATTTATTATTTAATATGATTTATAGCAGGATGTTTTTGGTGGGAAGAAGTGTATAACCAATAACTGGTCAGCTTTGGCCTGCAGGCACTCACTGGTGATGGGTCTGAGTGAGATTCAAACATTGCTCCAAAAATATCTCCAGGTTTTGCTGGGCAGAAAATCTTCCAATGCAACCTAAGGCTGTGCCTGTGCTGCTCAGGGAAATTCTCCTGGAGCTGAAATCTGCACAAATTGTGGTGCTAACATGGGCAAATCAACACTTTAGCACTGCAAAGAGCTTTGTTGGTTGTATCCACTTCTGACCATGGACATATTGTTTTTCCAAGACCACTCTTGGCTTTTTTAGTTATTTTTAAAATGTTTTAATGTTGGTTTTAGCATTTAGGAAAGAATCAGTGTAATGTAAATTAATCAAGTGCCTGTACTGAAAACTGCAGAACAGAGCACTGAAATCCAAAATATTTTCAGATAAATCTGCAGAAAGCAAAGTGAGCCAACCCACCATAACAAGATTGGTTCTCTTGTTCCAGACAGGTTTTCAGCTCAGTCATTTTATTTCATTTCAAGGTTTCATTGCAGACACCAGGGCAACCATTTCCAGAAACACACCTGCTCTGACATACAGATGTGGGGAATTAGGAGTTCATTTCTTTATCCCTGAACTTCTCTACACTTGAAGCACAGGAAGGTTTGATTAGCTTGCAGTGGTCCAAAACCAGTTTTACATATTTCCTATGGATTGATCTCTGGGGACTAATTCCACTTTTTTTTAACCAGGAAGTCACTGTGTTCCTCCCTGGGAACTTTTTCCTCAGCCCTAAAGAATGATTTCCAGATCAGAGGTTGGCAGTAATGTTGTTCCAGTTCTTGCTGGTGTGAACAAAGAAGATATTTGGTATCTCATGAGGAATTAAAAATTAATTTGAACAGCACAATTGTAATAAGTTTCTCTTTATTTGCTTAGCATGTTTTTGCAGTCATATCAAACAATCAAAAAGATATTTTAATTATTCAAGAATAATGCTGAGCGAGTCAATCAAACCTAGATTTGAAAACCTACTTTTATTTTGGTTTTTTTTTTCCTATTTTAAGAAATTAATTAATCCAGTGATTGGCATGCAGAGTTTAGTACTTAGTAAAACTTGGTAGTTTTACACCACAAACAGTTACATCCCATTTCTTCCCTCCTGGTAAATCAGGAGCATCACAGGAATTCAACACATCAAACTGAGCTTTGTCAAGGGGGCTCTGAATGACAGATGCTGACCTATATATTCCTGAAAGATCTCTAAAACTTGCTCCCAGTTAGGAGATGGTGGTGATGCCTTAATGGCTTTGTGATTCCAGGAGTTATTCATGCTCCAGTTTTTCCCTCTGTGTTGATGCCAGCACAAGAATTCTCTGAAGGGGCTTTGGAACAACAAAATTGCTGTAAATGGAGGTGTGTGTGTGAAGCAGAGCTGTTACAAGACCTGAAATAAGAATAAATGCACATTTTAAATCTATATATTTCAATTTTTAACAGCTATAATCAGAGGGAACTCAAAATTTCACTTCTCATGGATTGTGGTATTTCCTCTCTAATTATATTCAATTAACAAGGGGAAGGGTTGAGTTTGGAGGAGTTATGCAATTGTTCCTGTTGCTATTTTTATTGACATAATTACAGAGAAATTCTAAATGAAACATAACTTTTCCCTATTTTTTTTTTTTACTTTCAGCTGTTTATTTGACTAAATTTTCAGTTCACCTTTAGAGGGGCTTGAAACCAAACAAAAAAAATGCAAATTTTAAAGCACATTTCCAATGGTTGCAGACTGTCTCCAATCTGAAAGGCTACAAAGCAGATATTTGCTCATTTTAAAGCATTTTCTGAGGGCAGATTTATCCAGAACATAAAATATGAATTAAAAATTTTGCTAAGATATGCAGAATATCAAACAGAAATGTTCCATTCCTCCATATTTTTTTAATTCCAGCCATTTTTTGGCAAAGCTGTGGAAAGCTGCTGTTTTATTAAGGAAAGCAAATTACTTGGCCAGCTGTTGAAGGAAAAACAAATAGCAATTAATATTGTTTATAAGCTGTTTTTATAGTGCTAAAATTCTGAAATCAGTCTTGCTGAAAATATTGCTGGCTGAGTAAGATTTTTTGATTTTATTAGCTAAGAGAGATTCATATATTTTCATTATAACCTGAGTTCATGAATAGTATGTGGAATCAGAATAAAGGAAAATAAACTTATCAGCTATTACAAGTTTTATAGATGTTGGGATAGCAAGCTTCTCAGTCTGTAAAAACAACATATTTTGAGGTACATGTATATTTATTTACTATACCTATTCATTTTAGAATAAAAAATTATGGGATGTTAAGTGTGTCTATGCAGAATTTTATCATTGGCCATGTTAATGGAAATCATTGAGTACCCTGTGAAAATATAGACATTAAATATTTATATTTTTGTGTGAATTTCTTTGACTAAAAGAAGAATAAAATGGTTGTGAAAATGGATTAATTGAAGGAAAAATTATTTCATCTTTTGGGAATATGTAAGTGACACAATGCTGTGCTTTCACACAACAAAATACTTCAATTATTAAATTATGAATTAATACAGAGCAGTGCAGGGCATTCACAGTCCAGACATTCCTTTGGTTTCAGTCAAAGTATGAGAACTGCAAAGGGGAATACTTTTAAAAAGTCATTCCTAAGATGATGAATACATTTATATTTAATTCTGCATAATTGCAGCAACTTGTAGTCACTGATAGAATAATTTACAATTTATTGGGCCCTTTGGAAGGGGTTTGTGGATTGGAAGCCCCTGAGCTTCTCCTTTTGAAAGGGAGAAAATCCCAAATTTCTGGGCTTGGAAAACTTGTTAGATTGCAAGAAACTAGAAGATCCTGATTATTTGGGGGGGATCCACACAGACATGGGGAATTGGGATCAGATAAAATGATAAAAATGGAGGAATAAACAGCTTTTTACAAGGTTAAAAGAGATTTAGGAGTGAAATAGCAGCAGTGCAGGGAGCTTTGGCATCTCCTCAAAGGCAGAGGAGGAGAGGGGTCCTGTGGAATGGATTTTCCTGCTGCATTAAACCATTTTGGCCAGCAGACATCTGCAGCCAATTTTGGCAAATTCTGCTGGCATTTGGTTCCAGACCTGAAGGATTCTGCTGGACATGATTTTTAATGCACAAGCTGTAAAAAAAAAATTATACATTGGAGGATTCCATATTTATGTTTATGCCACATTTGCCTCCAAACTGAGGAGCAGGATGTGTAGTTCAGCCAGTGCATCATTAGATATTATTTTGCTTTTTTCTGTGCTGGCACAGACATGGAGCTGAGCCTTGGTGGGTTTGAACAGAGGAAATTCCTCCTTTTCCTGCTGTTATTGGCTGGTTTTGGAGGGTTTCAGGGGGCTTTGTCTGTGTTTTAAAAGCTGGTTTGGATCAGCCTCAGGGATGTGGTACAAGGTTTCAGCTGATGACAGTTTTGGATCCCTGAGAGGAGGGAAATGCATCAGGAAGTGTCAATAATGAGTTTGCCAATGCCAGAGCAGGAAGCTGATTCTCAGGTTGATGAACCCACTTCTACCCAAAGTTTGGTGATAAATCCTGAATTCCTGTTAATTATGATGTGCTAATGATGAAATCCTCCTATCAGATCATCTGGAGGAGCCTCAGCTGGGAGAGAAATGAAGGTTTGGCTTTTCTCAGGTGCAGAATTTGTTTCCTTTATGTGGCTCCACCTTGATAAATTAAAGCAGCTCCCTTTTTAGGGGAGTGTGAAACATGGTTTTGTTTTGGTTGTTGCTGGAGCTGCTCACCTCTACCAGAGCTTTTATCAGCTTGGAGTACCATCCCCTAAACATTTGTATTGTAGAAATGTTAGTTTTTAAGCACAAAGCTACTTCTGGTACTGATGAGGATATTTGTAAAGCAGTTCCAGATTTTTTTTTTTTTAGTAATACTTTTTTAAAAGCCCTGTTTAATTCTGTAGAGCACAGTATGTTCATGATCATAAAAACTGTGTCAGTGAGTTTGGGACCACTGGGGAATGTGTTTTGTTTTCTGTGGATGCTCAGCTGGACTCACAAACAGGAGTTTGGTTCCTGCGATGCTTACAGAAAAAAACAGGTATGTTATATCAAATATTCCATGCAATATTCACTGAATTTTTCTATTTCATTTGCTTTCAGATATGTTTGGTACTCCCAGCTATCAAACCAAGTATAAAGTAACTCAGGAATATTCTGGATAAACTATGAAAATATCAGATTATTTTTGGCCACAATATCAGAGCTGTGTTCTTCTATATGGCCTGGATGGAGATGAGTAATTTTAATGTATACAAACAAAACATAATTTATTCTTCTTTACAGTTCTAAAAGTTTTTTCAATGTCTGTATTTTTTTATATTTTTTCATGCCATAGCATAAGCCACTGCAGAAGTCTGTTCTGAGATTTCTGAGGTGTGAAATGGGTAAAAGCTCCTGGTCACTGTGGTTTAGGCAGCTCTATACTAATTATATATGTGTTATACTCAATGAAGAAACAAGCCTGAACAATACAGAAAATAATTCATTGTTGCAATTTTAAAAACACCTAAACTCTGTTCTCTGTGCAAAGAAAGTTCTCTCTGGTTTGTTCAGTGCCAGTGTGACATTAATTAATGAGCTGTTCCCCATCACTGCTGAGCATGGATTTGTGAGGTCCCTTCTCTTGATCATACATGGCAACTCTGCTGCTACTGAAACCCAGTGGTTTCAGAGAAGATATTTTAAATGACAACTCTAGAAATGTAAATTTTGTTGAAAATGCCAGATTTCCAAGCAGACTGACTGTTGCCTTAATGAGAATTCAGGATTTCATTTCACCCTGGGCTCTATCCCTGCCCAGAACCCCCTTTCACCCTCCAGTTCTGTGTTTTGGGTTTTATTTTCCGTTAAGGCACTCAGTGGGGAAGATTTTGGGTTCATATCAGAGTCAGTAGTAAGAAATTTTGATTGCTATATGAAATACTTGGCTACTCACCTTCTCAGGTATTCACCACTATTATTTTACATTCCATTACGGAAGTTTTATTGTGAAATTTTACTTTAATATTTTGGATTAATCTTGGGTTTGTGTGCATGGAGGGAAGGGGATTAAAGCTCTGATTTGTTGCTGAGCTCAGTGGTGCTTAGGCAAGGTCAGCTGTAAACACTTCCATAATCTCCTGCAGTTTCCTTCTCTGGGACACCACAGCCCCTTCCTCACTTCATTATTTGGGAAAACCCCTTTGGAAGGTCTGGACCCCAATGCCAACATCACCATGAACATCAAAATGACCTTTGGCTGAGCCCTGAGGCATCTGATTCTGTCACTGCAGCTGGTTTTGCTGGTCCTGCTTTAATTCATCAAACTCTTCGATTGTCCTAAGAGAACTCTGAAAGTTTCACCTACTCTGAGCTTGTTCTGCTTGGGAAATTTACCTTCTGTACTCAGTGGGACCAAATACAGAAAATAAAGATATTAGACACTGTATTCAGTCCCTAGCAAAACTGCCTGCAGATGTGCAGTTTGGGCTTTTGGGGTTTCCTATTCATTGTTTCATTTTTATCTTGTTGGCAAATGTGAAAAATCAACCCCTTTAGCACCAAGTCCATGCATTTGAAATTAGAGTACAAAGAAGCTGCAGTAATGAGACTTTGAGATTGAATTTATAACTGGGAGTGGTCACAGGATTCATTAAAAGGCAATAAATGAGCACCCTCTACAGCTTTTTATAATTTTTTTTAGACAATATGGATTTATTGCAAATAATTTCTGCCTATGAAGTTTGGATTTGGGTTGGTTTTAATTTTAGTATTTTACAGCCTGAATAAAGCCAGCATTGCTTGTTTTTATATGCTCATGCTTATAGGGGTGACTTCTACAGATGAGGAGATTTCAGGAGGAGATGATGGTTATTGATGCTTTAATTAAGGAGCTAGGTAGTAAATGGCTTTCTCACATACAAAGAGTTAGTTGCTTTCACACAGTAGTAAACTTAATAGGTATTATTTAATTTAATTGAATAATTAGTTCCATAATTCAAACTCCAAGTTTAGCTGTTGGACCAGAGTGCAGCAATATTCCATTTTTGTCATAGTTAGTACTTACTGTAACACAGAAATTTTCAACATACACACAAAAACCTCTGCTGAAAAGGCAAGATTATCATTTTCCCACTCAATGAACACACAGTTTAATACACACTCAGATAAATCTAACAGAAGTGAGATTAATTAAATTCAGTTTAATCCAATTCAATAGGTCCCCATCTCCCTGACTGTGGGGTAACAACCCTGTGCCCTCCTCCTCTTTCTGCAGGGTCAATTTTAAGCAGCATCACATCATTAATCCTGTTTATATCCCAGTTCCAGATGGGTCAGGAATCCTGCAAGGAAGGCAGAGACCTCTGAATGATTTTGCTGATGAAGGGGGAAAAGTTGCACAGAATCTCTTTTTGCCAGAGATGTGACTTGCCTTGCCTGGTTCTGCTTGTCAGCCTGATTTCTGCAGGATTCCTGCAGCCCTAATTACAGCAAAGGCAACATGCTCTTAAGAGCTCTGAATTCTGTAAAATTTTCTACTGCGTCAGCAAATGAAAATTCAAGTCACAGTCTGTCTTTAAATATCAAGCTCCAGCTCTAACATGATAAGAAAAGGGCCCTAAAACTGCATCATTCTAAATACTGGATTTGTGGTAATCCCATTTTAAAAACCCAAGAAAAACAACAAAACAAAAAAACCCCCAGAAACAAGAAAGTAAACAAACCCCAAAGCCAACTCCTTCACCCCCAAAAACTCTGGTTTGCAGTTCTGGATTCTTGAAACTGCTGATCATCATTTTGCTTCAGCTTAAAAGTGGGAAAACAAGAATGTTCCAAGGAACTTAGAAGCAATCCACACTATATTGGGAAGCAATGCAGAGAGCATTATTATTGTAATTCCAAGAGGATCTGAACTCCACACACACACACTTCAGCACTATGATAATTTCTAAATCTTGCTCTGTTATTATTTTTCCATTCCCCTCCTCCTCCATTCATTTCTTTTAAAGATCAACTTCAGTGTCCAGTTAGCATATTTTTCTTTATAAATTTAAAATACACTGAGAAAAATCCCAAAACTTCTCCAGTAATCAAAGCTGGGGGATTTTCCAGCTGTGTTTTTCAGCCATGCTCTTTCCATTATGTGTTTTTTGTGATTATTCCAGATTTTCTGGCTCTTTCCCCCTCTGTCCATGGAGGGCTCTGCTGGACAGTGCTGAGTCTCAGAACCCCAGTGTGAAGTCACTGAGCTCCTAGTTTGACAACTGAATCCTATAAAAACATTTCATGGATTCCACACTTACAGAATCCATCTTTATGTTTTTTTCCTCAGCAGTGATTTTTTTCTTTTCAGACATGCTTTCATTTTAAAAGCAAAAACCCCCCAAATCCTCCCCTTGCTTTGGTGAATAACTGAATTTGTGGGGAAGGGAATGCAATCAGAGCTTTCTGTGAGGTTTTTGGGATGCAATCAGGGCGAGCCCAGATTGTTTCCTAGAGGTGAAGTTTTGCATAATGTCTCCACAGCATTATTACTCCACCAGGAATCCCCTGGCTTTCCTTTGGAAGTTAATTAGAGTCTGTGCAGGGAATGAGTCAGACAGAATTGTGTGGCTGAGAGTGTGTGTTGATTACAGCACTGAAATCATCCTAATGGCTTCTCTGTCTGTTGCTAAAAGCAATTACTGGCTGGTAAATTTTTAAGCTGTGAAATGTAATTTTAAGAAATACTTTGCTTAAAATAACATTATGAAAATAATATACACAAAGAAGTGGTGGCCTTCACACTCTGCTGTGTTTTCAGCTGAGAGGTTTTTTTGGAGACAGTGACTCCAGGACCTGCATTTGGGAGAGACCTTTTGGGAAAATATGAAAACAAATTCAGTGAATTGAAAACTCTGTGGAGCTGAAAGTGCTTTATAATGCTACAGACGGCAGAAATTGGTTTGAAATATTTGTAAAAGTGAAGGACATGCCTTTTAAAGATCTGAGCATGAAGGTGTTCATTCCCTCTCCTACTGAGCCTTTTGACTCATGTATTTTGCCTTCCATGAAAATGAATAAATTCAGGGTTGAAGCGAACCAGGCGTGAAAAAACAGATTTTTTTCTTTTTCTTCTTTTTTGCTATTCCCTTTCTTTCCATCTGAGAAAGCCAAGCAAAGCCTTTTCAGACTCTGGATGGCTGACTTGCAGGAGCTCTCAACAGGAGATTGTGATGGAAAGCTGAGCATGGGAGACTTTGGTGCTTTTCTCACAGGATGCCATGGATTTTACAGGCAGATAGGGACAATCTTCCTAGGAAGATTTCACTCACATTAATAATCCTTGAATACTGATGTGGTGGCTATAGGGCTCCCCCAGATCCTATCAGAGCATATATTATCCCACTGGTGCCTGTGTATTTTACTTTCCACTGTGTAGTGATTACTTTTCAATTTTTTCAGTTAATTCCTTTTATAGATTAGCTGTGGTTCAATAAAGTGACATTTATGAGTATGTTATCATAATTTCTTTTTGTGTATTGTCCTGGTTTGAAGGACAGGTTTCTGCCAATAAAGGCAGAAGCTTCTCTTTGAAATGGAGAATGGAAAACCCCTTCCTCCAAATTATTATTATTATAATTTTGAAATTAAGGGGCTCTCAGGCAAAGATATGGGCATTAGGAATAACAATTCTTTATTGGGAAAATTAAAATAGAAATACAATATTACAAAGAACAATCCCAAAACACTGCCAGAGTCAGAATCCAAGCTGACACCCGTCAGTCAGTCAGGGTGTTGGCAGCAGTCCCATTCCATGGTGGCTGCATCCTCCTGCAGTGGCAGATGTGGTTCAGCTGGAGCAGTGCCCCTATAGAAGGTGCAGTTTTCTCTGAAGGTCCAGGGGTGATGTGGAAAGGTCCGGCTTTCCTCTGGAATCCAGTGGATTCCTAAATCTCAGTTTTTCTCTGGGTAGGAAAGGCTTGGCTCCTCCCCTGGCTGGAGCATTTCCCAGTGGGATGATGGAATTTTATCAGTCATGCACTGGGACTGAATGGGCCAGCAGCAGATGATATCTCCTGGAGGGAGGATGGGCTGTGGAAAGATAAAGATGATTGCCCCAGCTGGTTTAAAGATGGCCCATTAGCAGATAATATGTGCCAGGAGATCAGGGTCACTGCCCCACCCAGTTTTTAACAATGGCCCATAAACAGGAGATATCTCCCACAGGGATAAGAATCGCTGCCACACCCAGTTTTTAACAATGGCCCATTAACAGGAGATATCTCCCACAGGGATAAGAATCGCTGCCCCACCCAGTTTGTAACAATGGCCCATTAACAGGAGATATCTCCCACAGGGATAAGAATTGCTGCCACACCCAGTTTTTAACAATGGCCCATTAACAGGAGATATCTCCTGGAGGGAGGATGGGCTGTGGAAAAGATAAAGATGATTGCCCCAACTGGTTTAAAGATGGCCCATTAGCAGATAATATGTGCCAGGAGATCAGGGTCACTGCCCCACCCGGCTGCAGCAGTTGGTGATAGAATATACATTTCTGGCCACATCCTGTATTACAACCCAAGACATGTATATATATTTATTTTCAAAGAAGGAAATGATAACAGCATGAATTTGCATTTTCCTAACTTGGTTTTGCCAGGAGGAGGAAAGGCTCCACTGAAGTTCGGGTCTGAGTCAGGAGGAAGCTGTGCTGCTGCAGGATTCCTGCAGCTCCAGTTTGAAGGCTGGGAATTACAGGATGACTGATAATATTTCAGATGAGCCTTTTAAAGTCATCATAACGTAGCAGGAAAGTGATGACTCCACCTGACAAATCCATGTTTTCCTCAGAGTGCTGTGATTCACTTTAGCACCAGGTAATAAGTTAGAGGTGCTTTTTCCCTTTCAGAGCAGCATTTTTATTTAAACCAGCATTTGAAGGCTTTTCTGGGTTCAGAGCAGCAGCAGACTGTTCCCCCAGAAGTTCCCCTTGTTGTTGTGCTGTTTAACCTCCCTGTTTACTTTAAGGAAGAAAGGATCTTTTATGGGAAGAGCAGGATATCTTTTTTTCTTTTGCCTTCTTTCTGAGCACCTGCTGCAGTTCTGCCACCCTGTGACCTGGAGCTGTCCCATCCACCCCTCTGCCCTCCCTGCACACACAGAACCTGGCTCAGAAAACCTCAGCAGCCTGGCTGGGACCCCAGAGCACAAAAATAAACCTCTACAGGGATTTGATGGTCGTGATCCTGCCATGAGAGCAGCTTCCAGCACCTGCAGGGTTTTCAGCTTTTCCCACCTTCCCTTCTCTGGTGTTAGCTGGGCTCACAGAGCACTCCCCTCCCAAAATCCTGAACCCTCTTTGCAGTGGTTGTGTCCCACTTTACCCTCCAACTCACAGCTTCCAATTTACATTCCATATTACTAAATATTTCCTGTAAAACCTCTGCTCAATGCTTTGGTTTGCAAAATTTCTGCTCTAATGCAGGATTCTCTCATTGCTTGCTGGAAAACTCAAATTTCCAGAGGCTGCTGGAGAGCAGGACCCTGTTAGCAGAGTCATTACTGCCTGTGTTCCCTGCAGATTGACTTGCTCCCTCCCAGGGATTGCTGTGACCTGCACAGGTCTCTTGGCATTTACAGCAAAATTTAGAAAGCTTTCAACAGCTGGGATGGGTCCCATGTGTGAGAAAACACTCGAGTCTTACTTTGGTCCTTCTGTCTTCTCCCTCTTGTTCTGTCATTGAAATAAAAAATTACAGAACAAGCTCAGCATCCAAGTGTGAACACTGTATATCAATTTTAGGGCCCTCTTTATTCCCTATCATTTCATGTCCTTGCTGTTTTCCAAGGATTTTTCTTGCTGTTTTCCAAGAAGGTTCCCAGCTTCCCTTTCCCCCCCTTTCATTCTCCTCAGCCTATTACTCTGCTGACACATTCCCTGGAAACCTCTAATTCAGAAATTAAGCTGCATAGCTGAACCCTGGAATTACTTTAGAGGGAGGAAAATCCATGCAGGTATGAAATAATTGGTGAGAGTGAGTTACTCTGAATTAAGTGCTGTGGCAGGAGCTGATGGGGTGCAGATGAGCCCTTATTGGATTTTCTTTGTGCAGCCATTTGATCCACTCATTTTTCATCTGTTAACAATAGAGTTCCATTTTGATAAGGAGTTTAATTTGTCAGCTAATGATTCATTTCTATACTTGGATATCTACATCTATTAGGGAGCTGAGGCCTGTACACAGCAGAGGAAAAATATTGGGAAAATAACCTGATCGAGTTTAAGCACAATATTCATCAGGACTGTTTTACAAATAATTGCCCAATTTGAGCATTATATGTTCTTTTGGTAAAACCAATATTTGTCTTTTGTCTGCTGAGGTGAAAATAAATCATAAAACAAATCACTCCTTGCTGGAGGAGATCAGGAGAACACTTTCTAGAGGAAATGTGTCTGGATCATTGTCTCCAATGGAAGTGCCAGCTGATGTAATAAACTGGGGGACAACAAGAGTTTGGTACAAGTTGTTCTACTGAAGTCATTCTAAAAGTTCTAATGCTAAAC
The DNA here is from genome assembly GCF_903797595.1 of Erithacus rubecula. Lineage (NCBI taxonomy): Eukaryota > Metazoa > Chordata > Aves > Passeriformes > Muscicapidae > Erithacus > Erithacus rubecula. The sequence continues at coordinate 4,012,612 of NC_136667.1, read as the reverse complement.
CAAACAAAATGCAACAGAGCCTCAAATGTGGGATGACAGGTCAATAATAGTTTGCTCAAGTCAGTCCCAAAACCAGAAGGACAGAAGACTGATATAAATCTTTTAAAAGGGATTATCACATGACCCAGGTATAGTGGAGAAATAAATCTGATTTTCCTGCTGGGCAAGTTTGGGAGGAACTGCTGTTAAGAGTAAAGATTTACATGAAAAAATATTATATGTTGGGAAGAATCAATAAGGCTTTTATAAATGGGCTCATTTCCTTCTAACTCAGAGCTCTTTGTGGGAGTTGTTGGGTCCTTGGTCACCTGATGGTATTTCACATCTAAGTATGATGTAAGAGGCAATTCTTGTCTTAGCTCAGTAAGATTCCCTTAATTTTTATATTTTTCCCCTGCCTCATTCATGAGAACAGCAAAAAGAGACTCTGCCTTGAAAAGGGAATCTGTAATTTTAATTTTGTATTTCCCATCTTTTACTGCTTCCAGCTGGAGGAGTTCTAAGATTTACACTAAAACTTATGTTCAATCTTTACTCCTTGAAGCATTTGTGTGTTTGGAATTTTAATGTGTGATCTCATGGCTGCACATTTTGTGCATTGGAGGGAGCAGTTGGTGCACTGCTTGTTTTCTAGTGTGTAAAACCTGAGGATCAATGAGTTTTTGGAAAAAAAAATAAATTTTGAAGTAAATTTTACATAGCTCCAAGCTTTTTTCCGAGAACAATAAAACACAATCATTCAAATTCAAATTCTAATTATTGCTTGCTTCCTCCAGTTCTTTACACTCAGAGACCTTGCTGTATTTATCCTTCCATGGCAAAACTGCTCATTTGTGCAACTCATTTTGCCTTCAGATCTACCTTTGTTAGTGCATTTGTGATATTTATAGTCTTAGTAGTTGTGAATCAAGTTCCACAGGCCTGAAAAAACTTCTGTGGAAGTTTAATAAAGTCTGAGGTAACAGCAAATAATTCTGTGTTATATAACAAGCACTGCAAGCATGCTAGAAAAATGTGATAACTTTGGTAATCTGATAAATTGATAAAAGTGACAATACCCAATTTTACACTGTATTAATATAATGTGATGTGAAAAAGTGCCTGGTTAACCCAGAAATTATGCTGGCAACTTACACTGGTAGCTGCATATCTGCTAAATTCAGTGGCAGTGAATTAAATATCTCCTAAGGCACTCGAAGCCTGACAAGGCAGAGGATAATTCTTCTGAAAGCTTGTAGGAGCAGATGTAGCAGGGAAAGAGAACTGTCCCTATGGGATACCTCACTTGTTATATACAACTCCACTTTATTATTTTCCTTGTGTATGGGTCTGTCATAAAGAAAGATCTGTTGATCAGTCACACTCGAGGTCCTGCCATCTCTGCTACTATTCCTCCTCCTCCTTGGGTTTCTTCCAAGGAAGTTTCCTTGATGTAAAACTACTGATCTGTGATAAATCTTGAAATCAGAATTGCAGGGAGCTGAGCAAAAAATCAGAGCACCCTCAACATGATCATCTAAATCTTGTGATTTACTTTATTTTTCTGGGAAATGAGGGGCTGGAAAATGCTGATGGAGCAGGATGCCTTGCATAAAACACCTGGAAGTGGGAACTAATTTTTCTGAGTGGTGCTGAGAGAAAGCTGCTCTGCTGATTTGATTGTGACCTTTAAGATCTGATTTGAAATTTTGCATCCTTTTACAAAAATTAATTAAGCAAGATGAGTCTGCAGCTAATTCTTGTGTCAGTGGGTGGGAGAGGAAGATGAATCTCTCCCTCTGTTTTGGCCACTTTAGGTGTAGTGGTTTTTAGGGAAGGAAGAGCTGTAATAGGGATAAAATGTGGGCAGGTAACACCTCTTGTAGATCTGGGTTAAAAGACAATCCAGTCTGACATTCTAGACTTTTAAAATATGAAATAATTAATACAATCAGCTTGTAGGATGTGCCTCAAGTCATTAATACATGGCAAAAACTGAACAGAATGGTTTTGCTTAGCAGCAATAAAACTGATTATTAAGGAAACTTTGACAGATTTATAATAGAAAAGGAGGAAATCACCACGGATTTTTAATTAATTTTAGTATGAGTAAATTAAAATATGAAAAATTTATCTCCCAATTCACTTGAGCTTTGTATTTCCCTTCCTCCCAGCCCCTCTTAGCACTGTCAGGAGTCCTCTTGGAGTTCTCAGCTTCCTCCCTTTTCCACTCCTCTTTTTTTGCTTTATCTTTTTGCCCTGAACTGATGACTCCTCACAGTAGCAGTAATCTGTTAATAGTCCCCAGATGGCACTGGCCTGTTGTATTTCTGTATTTCATTCATTTCCTACTGGTCTAGTTCTCAGTCACACAGATCCCTTCAGACAATATTTCAGCCTCTTTATTGATGCAGCCTTTTAAGTTTCCTGTTAATGTGTTTCATGAGCACACCCTGCCTGCTCTGGCTATGGAAATGAAAGGAGCAGTTTGGGTGGAATGTGAAAGAAGCCAATTTTTAAAGGGCAGGGAAAAGGGAAAATAACGTCATGAGACTTGGAAGGTGAAGTGGTGGAGGAGCTATAAAGAGTTTGGAGGTGGATTCCCAGAGAGACTCGATGTTTTTCAAGAGAGGGAGAAGCAAAGGCTGCTTAAGATGAGAAAGGACTGAGTAATTAAAGGACATGGAGAGTGAGACTGGAAGAGTAAAGCAATTTTTGTGTGTGTGTGTGAGGCTCCACAAAGTGGAACTGGGAGACAAGTGTGAATTTAATGCAAACTTGTAATCAGTTTTTACCTTTAAGTTCAAGGTGTAGCAGCAAATCCAGCAGCAGAAAAAGAAAATAACTTAAAGTTCCATGTGTGCCTTGCTCCCACCTTTAGCAGCTGGTGTTCTGGGGGTGAGCAGAGTGAAATCAGAGTTTTCCTGGAGGCTGCCCCTGGAATGAGGAATCTTTCAGCTGGGTCTGATGCTCTCAGACACAGAGTGGTGTTTCACACCAGCATTGCTGTTTGTGCTCCTGAAAGGGCAGGGCTTCCACTGGAGCTGGGTGTGAACATTTGAGCTGCTCCTCATCCAGGTGGGTGTTTCAGAGCTGCTGCAGGAGCAGCTCATCCCCACCTTCCTGGGCAATGAGACAGGAATTACAATTAATTTCTCATGTCTGGCCCACGATGGCTTTCAGCTATGGAAACAACGTTGGGATGCTTCATGTATTTATGGGATATTGTAGCTGTACATCTTCCTGAAGTGTTTCAGATTTTTCTCCTACTGCAGTTGGAAGTTGAGCCATCAGAGATTGAGACACAGAGCCCTGGGGACCCACTGCAGGGGGAGAAAAGGCTGTAGGAGAGTTCTGAGAACCCTTTGGGCTGAAGTAATGGAAAAACAAGGACTGGGAAAAATTCTGTGCTAGTGCACATCTAAATTTTGGAGAAATACAGAGTAAAATGTATTTTTGGTTCATCAGCCTGGTAATAAAACCCATGGAGGGGATGAATTTTGACGCTGTTTGGGAGGAGAGAAAAATGGCAACAGCACATACTTGGGGTGGAATTAAAATAGTTTAGAAGGGGATGGAGTGGATGGCACAGAGGGATGGGCTGCAAGCATCATCACTGTGCTCTCAGCAGCCTCCCAGCTCAGTGGGAATGGCACCACAAACTGCAGGTTAGGAGGGAGGAGCTGGAGCTGAGGTGGCAGGATGCAAATGGGAGGAACAGAAGGGTCCCTCTCCAAACTGAGGTACTGAGATGGAGAAATGGGAGTGCAGAGGATTACACTGAAAAAGACAAGATAGCATTTGCAAAATGAACAAGAGATGTGTGGGAAAACAAGGGGAGGTAAAGAGCAAGCAACAGAATGTGTGAATACATAATACAGAGTAATTTGAATTTTTTGGCATGAAGAATGTGATAAAGATGTGGTAGACCAAGTGGATGTAATTTTCCATGTCTCATTTGCTGTACTTGGAATTTATTTTGACTATGAACACTTGCAAACTGAAATGCATTAGAGGAAAATGTGGCTTGAGCAGTGCTCATTGCAAATATTGAAAGATTCTTTTCCAAAGGCAAAGGGCAAAGTGCATGTCATAAATTTCCCTTTATTCTCTCAGAGCCCATTAATATTTTGGTGGAGGATCAGGTAGTGTGGGAGCTGCCTTTCACTTCTAGAAGTTTCTAATTTTTCCCAGTTAATTAAGCCCATACATGAAAGCTGTGAACAGACACAGAGCCTGCTTCTAGTTCTCCTGCTGCTCTTTGGTGTGATTTGATGAAAATTGCTTTACATCTCTTTGGTTCAGTTTTCCTACCTGTGAAACAGGGAATTTTAATGAGATCTGAGCTTTGCTAACAAAGGAATTGCATCAGAATGTGCAGGCAAGAGCTGGAGAGCAGCACCACCACCCCATCCAGCAGGAGGGTGATTGCAGCTGGGCAAGGTGCTCCAGTCTGGAAAACATTCCTTCTCTTTTTTTATTTATTTTTTTAAGGTGAATTTTATCTCTCCCATTGTGTTTTCTGTGTTGGACAGGCTTCAAAGTAGAGAGCTGTCATTTCTGTGAGGTTTAAAAAGATTAACAGCATCCATATTCATAGTGAGAAATGAGACCCTCACCAAGGGCTGAACTCTGAATTCTGCCTGTGCCTCTTCCCAGCCTGGTTTTCTTTGTGCATTTTTAACTAGAACTCTGAAATTCTCCCTCAGATGAATTTCCATATTCTCAAAGGGGCTTTGCTTCAGTCTGAAACCCCTGTTCAGGCTGGCAGCCTTGATGTGTCCAGCAGGATTTGGGGGTGAGTGTGTGCATGGCCATGGAATCCAAACTGCTCCAGCCAGCACAGAGGCACCACATCCCTGCTGTCCCCTGGAAATGGAATTACCTTTCTCCAGGAAAGTACACACAGATCAGAACCTTCTCTGATTCTCTGTCAGTGAGTTTGAGCACTGAAACAAATTCAGCTTTTTTTTTTTTACTCATAAGAGGAGATCCATTGACTGTCTTTTTAAAATTTTCTTTCGTAAGCAACAGCTAAATCCAGCTCGTGGGGTTGAAAAAGGAGTGTGTGAGAACATGGCATATGGCTGCTTGCCTGAGAGCTGTGCCTCGTGTTTACTGAAAGAAATTGTAATATGTTCTTGGCATTCATTGTAATTCAGCTTAACTGGGAGCCTGCCAGAACCCAATCAAAATGTGTTCACAGTATATCCAAAATACAGCACAATTGCCAACGTTGTAGTAGCAAGATGTAACAACCTGTTTGACAAAGAGACGTGAAATTCTCCCAACATGCAAAATAAACTTGTTACAGGTTGTTTTCCGCCTAGTTAACATCCTTTTAAAAAGATATTTTTATAATAGAACTGGAGTGGCATAAAGAGAGTCCATACAAGATGATTTTAATAAAATTTGGAGTTTGATTGGGCATTTATAGCTGCAAAAAGGGAGGGGAGATGCCTTTACTTGTTCCCTGCTGAGTTGCAGCACTTGCCTGTTCAAACATGGGTGATCAGTTCATTTTGGAGCCAGTGGAGCTCATGGAATGGTCTCTCCTGACTCTAAAACAGGAGGGAGGCAGCTGAGACCCTTTTGAAGGTCTTTAATTATAAAACTGATGAAAAGAGCATCCATTGGGCTGAGGTACCATCTGTTATCAGCCAGGTCTCCAAGGATTTTTCCTTCAATCCTGGGAGAAGAAACTTGTCTTGACCTTTTGTCTTTCCCAGATGTAGAGCCAAATCTCTTTGATTTCAGCTCAGACTCGCTGCATTCACCAGCCTGACCTTGCTGAGACAGACTTGTCCAGGAAAAATGGAAATAGGAATTTCTTTCATGTCTGTCTCACATTGCAGTCCCTGGGCTGAAAAGTGCCCAGCAGGACACTTCCACCTCTCCTGGCTCCCAGCTGGCTCCAGGTCTCCAGAACTGACCCAACCATCACTCATGGTCCAGGGGAATTTTTTTCTCATCATCTCTTTGTGCTCAGTAGCTTCACTTTGAAATGTGTCCACTGTTCTCATATTTTCATCCCCTGGTGGTTTTTTTTTTTCCCCCCCTCAGTCCACTGAAAAGCCATAACTGTGAGTCCCTAAAAGGTTATGCTGTATTTTTCTGAGTAAACTAATATTTATGGACAATTTAAAAGGGTTTTGTAACAAATTTCTCAAAGTACTATCCAAAGGTTATGACAGGGGAAGACAATGAATATATTATGAGATAGAATATGGAATTTTCTTTAGGGTTTGTCTTTCTACAACCAGCAGCCTCCCAGGATTGCAAGGAATGACATTTCTTTACAAAAAGATGTTAAGTCACAGCACATCAAGTTCCTGGAATGGGAAAACATTGAGAGGGGTGCACTGGTCAGTTCTGAAAAAATCTTTCTGATTTGAGTTACCAAAAATCATCTTTACTGAGGAAATTGGCACTCATATATATCAGGGAGTATCAGGGGAACCATTAATTCCTGTAGGGGATTTTTCAAAATGGGGGAGGCTCTAAGTGAGGTATAAATTTTCAGTGGGATGTCCTTCCAGAGACATGAATTTCGATCTGTGAAATTGGATGGGACCATCTCCAAAGCTTTGGCCAGCGTGGGCTCAGCCTGGCCAGGCTCCAGCAGAGCACTTAGGCTTGATTTGAATGGTGAATATTCCCATGAAATCAATTGGAGGATTAGCATTTTACAGGGAAGTGAGGTAGGCACTCCAGCTCCTGGTTGAATCAAGGCCACGCTCTCACAAATCATCACTGCAGTGCTTCCTGTGTTAAATAATGGCTGTACCAAGGATAGGACTCTCCACAATCACACCAGAATTCAGAAAAGAAAAAAAAAAATTCAGATATCTTTGTGTCTTTTCCATGGAAGGGGAGATCTTTGGGTGGGAACTTTAATTCCAGTTATGATTTCCACAGATTCCAATTATCTGACAAACATCGAGCAGGAGATAAATCTAATTAAACTTCTATTTTAAAAGAAAATGGGCTCAGTTTGGAGAGCTGTACAGGCTGGCAGCTGTTTCAGTTATGAAATTAAACAATCATAGAATGTGTCAGGTTGGAAGGGACCCACCAGGATCAGCTCCTGGCTCTGCACATCCCCAAAAATCCTCCCTGTGCCTGAGAACGTTGTCCAAGGGATTCTTGAGATGCATCTCAAAAAGATTTCCTGTAACTGCCAAGGATTTAACCTGAAAAGTGGGAGCTGAGAGGTAACAGTGGCTCAGGAGTAAGGCAGACATAGAAAGTCAAAGTTTTGCACAAAACCAGAGGAAAATGACAGAATGTAGAGTAGAATATCTTGGCTGATCAAGCCTAGGATTTCTGGTGGCAGATATGGAAATAATAATAGCAAACATAGAGATAGGAAAGTGATTAGGTTTGAAGTCCTGAATTTCAATTAAATTTTATATTAGTATATAAAATCTGCATCAGAAATTTGGTTAGCAGGATTATCACAATACAGTCTTAGAGAAAAATTAAAAAATAATAATAATCATCACCACCAACTTTTATTTGATGCATGAGTTGTCATATTGTTTTAGACAGATCTGTTAAATTTTAAATTCATATTAGTATGGCACTGAGACTTTAAAGAAAGTACTGGTTCTCATAAGGAGCAAAATCACAAGAAAACAAAGTGCAAATTAAATAACTTCAGCATTTCTAGTAAAAATAATCACATAACCATCAGTTCTGGATTCTCACAGCAGCACTGGGAAGGGAGGACACAAATCATGGTGGGTCTGACCTCTGCACTCCACTGATTGTGAGGATTTTGCCCAGAGCAGGAGGAATCAGAACAGGAGCCTCTCTGACCCTCCCTCTGTGCAATACAACTCTGACTGGGGAAATGATACAGATCCCGAAGCCCTCTAGAGGAAATACTAATTTTTCATTCTGTCCCTGAAAATGACTAAAGTAAGTCAAGGACATTCAAGTTTTGTAAATGACTTTTAGCATTTTTGCAAGCACCTGGTTTTTTTTTTTCCCTTTAAGTTAGAATCTGCAAGTTGCTCACAGGGAGCAAACAGCATGGTTAGATTTGTGTTAAAGGTCATAATTTGAATTTTTCCAGTCCCATATTTGTAGGGAAAAGAAATACTGAATACTATTGTCAATTAAACTACATTTGAGAATGTAATTTGTTATTGACAAAAGGATAGTAAAGGAAAAGTCCAAATTTAATCTTAAACAGCTGCTGTGTTTGATATAAAATTGGCAACTTTTTGTTTCTGAAGTCCTTTAAATTCTTAATTACAGAGGCCATGAACTAGGGAGGGATAAGATGGTGGAGATGTCTTATCTAAAGTAGATCTCATCAAAGCTTTTAAAAGGGAGAATATTAAGATATGTAAAATATATAAAATAACCAAACGCATTTTCAGATTGAAGGTAATCAATAGTTTGTGCTCACTGCAGGGCAATAATGCACTTAACCTTTCATTTTTAAAAGAGACCAATTAAGACTGTGCAGTGTGATTAATGCAACCTGAAATGATTTCACACCAGTGAATCCATTTCCATAATTCTTTCCCTGTGCTGGTTTTGCTCAGGCTGGCAATGCTGGTGTTGGGTTTGGGGGCATTTTAGGGGTGGGTGTTTTGGGAATAAAAAGCTGCTGTATTTATTGAAGGGTCTTCAGGTACATTTAGGGCAGATGGAGCTTCCCAGGGGCTGCACCCAAAAAATGGATGATGGGTCACAGGGTTTACATAATTTTATAAATTTGGTCCGTTTGCATATTGGGGGTTAATCTCCCAATTACAGCTTCAGGTAATGAAGAAATTTACCCCAAGTTTGCTCCCCCAAAACTGACTTTTGTTTGCATTTCTCAGTGCCTGAGCCTTGATTCCCTGGAGAGGAATTGTTGTGTCTGCCCAAAATGGGAGAGCAGCAGCTTACCCTGGATATGGAGTTTAGAGTTCTAAAGAACTGCAGGATTACAAATAGATAGAAAAATGTAAAAGTAAAATCCTAAGGGCTGGAATTGTGCTGTGTCTGTGGGATCAGCTCCCCAGCTACTCTGCTCTTTGCTGATTTTTTGGGAGGGTCAGTGCAGAGGAGCCCAGCTCATCCAGAGCTGCTGGGCATGAGGGATGGAACCCTTGGTCATAAATGGCAACACTTCCTTTATAAATTACACCTATTGTAACCCTCACAGAAGAACTTGCAAGTTTTTTTTCTTTTTTTTTTTTCTTTTTCAAGTTTTATTTTTGCTTTGCCTGAATATTTAAATGTTGGATAGGAAACCTCTTGGATCCTGGATGCACTGAGTGTTTCCATATGTGCTGAGAGGGATTGAAACAGCCAGATTTACATTTTAATTTACCAAGTGGTCTTCCAGGAAGAAGAAATTGCAGCAGTAGGTGGTACAATGCATTTTAATGGAGAAATTAATAATATCTTAATTTCTTAGCATGAGGTTGTCTTTGTTTCGTGTGATATTTCTAAAAGTTCAGGGAAATGGCAACTTAGATAAAGCTAATCACACAATGATTTCAAGAAAAAATGCTTCATAAATATGAAAATCATGCATCTGACCTTTTAGGATTATCTCAGTCTTGATTTTCCTGCTTTTTTCTCATCACAGCTCTTTTATACAGGAGACTGTATAAAATACCTTTCCCAGGAGCTCATTGTTTCTGTGTTAGACTTTGCTTGATCCTGTGAGAGCAAACCACCTGCTCAGTGAGCTGAAGGAGCCAACTCACCCCTCCTGTTCTTCACTTTCTGTTCTCTGGCTTGTATGGAAAAAAAAAAAAAAATAAAAATCAGAGAATTTCCTTTTTTCAGGCTTTACTGGGAATGGCTGTGAGGGAAGTGCAAAAGAAGCCATGGGGAATGTCCCCAGGAACATTATTTCATGTTGTGCTACTTTTGCTGACACAGAATTGATTTCTCCTGCTCAATAGAGTATTTGTACAGTTATTACATTTGCCTTCTCACCAGCAGCTCTATTTACAGGGTTTATGGGCAGCATGTACAGTGACATATTAATATTGGGTATCTCTTACTCCTTGTGTGATGCCTCGAATGAAAAGCTTTAAATTTACCTGTGCAGAGCATAAAAATAACTAGGAATGGTAGCTGGGAACTCTGCAGTTCTTCCAGCCCTGTCAGAGAGATTGAAATCCCAGCTCCAGGCCTGCCCTATGTCCCTTTTTCACATGCTGCCATGTCAAAGATTTAATCATCATTTTAAAAAGTCTCATTACAAACATATAAGTCAGTGTCATCCTATGGCTTTGAAATATTTTGTAATCACTTGATTTTTACTTCTTTTTTGTACTGAATTATTGCTATGCTGGATGGATTTTTCTTATACATTGAGATGTAATCATATTTTATTCATGGACTTTAGGCTACATAGTTCTTTAGATATGATAAGATTCTTGCTTGTTTCATGTTTCTTCACAAAATTAATCTTGGATAAACTATGTCCAGATCAAGAAGTAAAACATTTAGAATTCAGAATTAAAACACAAAATAATAGTGATTTAAGATGTAGTAATATCTTTCATCATGTTGTTGAAGGCAGAGACTTAATCTATCTTAATCTGGCACTGCATGGAAAGTGAATAAAAATTTCTAGCTCTCATTCTGTTCAATAGCAACCAGAAAACATTTGTCTGGTATCAACATGGAACAGAAACATGGAATAAAATCAAGGAAATTAAGGAAGGGGAAAAGCTTCTTCAGGAGGATTTTCAGGCTGAGTCTTTCCTCTGTGATTTCTTCCCATTTCCCTGCTCTTGTTAGTTTTGTGTAGCTTGTATTGATAGAAATATGGATTCGTAGTTTGGGAATTGCCTCAATTGACAATTCCTGCCAACGACCTGACTTTTAACTGAGCTCCCCACTGATTGCCAGAGCTAATTCCTCCAAAGTGCTTCAGGAAAGAGCCTCATTTAAGATCATTCAGATTTACAGGATGAGATAAACAGGAGCTGCAGTGCTGTGTGTGGCATCCTTGGAAAAAAAGGAATGGGAGAGGTGTGGGTGAAACCTCAGATCCACTGAGCCACAGCATTTGTTGCCAACAGAATCCACCACCAAAGCTTCTGAATATCCCTGAGACAAGATCAAATGCTCCCCCTTTTCTTTATCTCTTGCAGCCATCTGATTTTTGGGCTGTCTGTGAAGAGCTGTGCTCTTCACAGAGGAATTGCCAAGGCCACCTTCTGCTTTGGGAATTTGCATCTTGCAGGTGTCTAAACTCTGACTCATGAATTAGGTCATGGACTCGAGGCTGCTGAAGAAATTGGGTTGAGCAAAAATCTGATTTGTTTGGGCTTTTCACTCCAGACACCCACGCTGGATTTGGCTGTGCTTTTGATATCTGGGATTTTTAGTGAAATATGTCAGTGGGGTTGAAACAAGAATTAATGTGTTTTGGCACTGAAACATCTGCAGCACTTTTTGTTTGAGTCCCTTCTGTCAGCTCTTTATCCCCCTTATCTTTGCAAGTATTTGCACTTTTAGGGGGAGGATGTGACCTGGGGATTCTGCCTGTCCCACACCAGTTGGGTTGGCTGTGAACATCCAGCAGATGTGGCTCTGAAAATTTCAGCTTTTTTGGCATGTTCTGGCTGGGAAATCATTGTTCTGAGGCATCTGTGACCCTGTGCCTGGATGGGGTTTGATATGATGATGAGCTGAATTTAATGTGCAGCCCTGGTGCAAAGTGATCAGAGGTACTTTTAGGGCAGGACTCATTTTGCAGAACTTTAAATGTCTTGTCTTGCTATTACATGAATTTTGTCTGACAAGTTACTTCCTCTCTATTGATTAGCTCAGACAGGCTCGTTATCTCACTCTTCAGTAATTTTTTTCTTCACATTTCAGACAGGGACAAATGGGGCATATCCCTGTAGTACTTGTACAAGGACTTCCTCAGCGTGAGGGTTTTGTTTGATTTTTCTGTGATACCAAAGGAGTTTTTTGAAGGTCAATCTGTGATTAAGACTTTCCTGTGCAGAGCATAAAGTGGATAAATCCTCAGAAGCGTGGAGGAAGGAGCTTTCAGTTATATTTATTTGTTCTTGTACTTTTGCTTTTAAGATCAGTGCTTGTAGATGAGACATGGTTAATGCTGCTCCTTCCTTATTAGACTTGTTAACCTTTCTGAAATGGAAACTGGCTGAAATAAACTCACCTCAGTGTGCTCAGACTCTAGTGAAGCAAATACTGATTCCCTGATGTTTTTCTTTCTGCCTAAGAATTGTTCTTTTCTCCTGGTGGGTTTGGGGTTTTTTGTTTGGTTTTGTTGCAGTGAGAGGGGTTTTTTTCCCCTGCCATCTTTGGCAGCAAGTTAATGGTTACTGCAAAAACACAGTCTGGGAAGCAGAGAACTGGAAAAGTCTCCTCTGCCCCTGCCCTCAGACCCTGGCAGAGCAGAACACAACCTTTGGCACTTGCTGCAAAAATGAGAAATGTGAACCCTTCACATCAATTCTCCACTTCTAGGAAATGCAATCCCTCATGTATAAAGGGAGGATGTTACTTCTCAGTGTTCTCACTGATCCCAGAGATGTTTGTTATCACCTGAAATATCCCTATACAGAGATCTTTTGTGATTGCACACAGAGATTTAGGAGTTTAATTGTGCTAATTCTGCATTTTGGTTTGAGAATAAATCATGAAGGTTCTTCTAGATGCATTCACAAGGCCAGAAATGTATTATCTTTTTAGTTAGTTCTAAGAGTTTTTCTTTTTTTTAAATTTTGATGTATATTCCAGGATGTCTGTACTGGAACCAACACTTCTGTCAGGATGGGCTCCCATCAAACTCTGTCTCAAAAAAATAAAGCTGTGTTTACATAGTTCAGTGCAGGAAATAGAAACACTTGGCTTGCAGTGGGTCAAAGAATTTCTCTTTTAAAATAAATGCAACAAATTCAGGGTCCCAGTGTCCTCAGCTCAGTCAGTCTGTAATGTGGAATAATTTCATCAGTTACATGGGAGGTCTAAGCCTGGAGGTTTTGGAGGCTCGTGAGCACTTCCAGGGCATCCCCCAGACTCTGCTGCAGGAATGGCTGGGGGCTGTGGTTATATCTTCATCAAGGAGAAAATTAATGAGGCTAAGGAAAGAAGTAGATTTTCATTAGCACACAGGGCTAATTAAGGTGCTTCTGGATTTTGTCACTTTTATGAGAAGTTTGTCAGTAACAGCAGCAGTGACACATCTCGAGGTTAAATAGTTGGGAAATGTGGCAGCAAGGAGCATACACTTGTGCCTGAAAATGTGATCAGTTCTCTCTGCATGACCAGAAACCTCTCTGTGCTCAGGTCTAGCTCCAGCAAGCTTCCTAAAAATGCTGTTTATTGAATCCATGGTAATCCCACAGCTCCACAACACCTGTCAGATGTTGAGGACAAAGTTAGAATGGCTTCACTTCCTATTATTCATTCATAGGTAATGAAGGCAGAGCTATATTAAGTCATTTACTTCATATATATGAATGTCAATTTAAGGGTGATGGCATATCATTAAATCAAATTTTATTAGTTCAGCAGTTTGTTGGTTTGCTATTAATATTGCTTGACATGTCCCCTTACAGAACCTTCTCAGCTGCTGTGAACTCTTAAAACATTGATGGTTTGAGGCCAGCTTTTGTCTTGATAACAGAGTTATCTTGGAAAATTGCTGCTGGACTTACAGGCACTGAGATTACAGGAAAGCCCTTTGCTTTAGCCATACTGAAAATAAAATAATGGAGTTACAGTGGTGAAGTAGTATTCTCACTGGTTTTGCTTATGGGGCAGGATTTGGGAGGCTGATCTGTGTCTCAGATCTCCACTGTGATGAGGGGACAGTGATGCTGATTGGGGGAGACACTTTGGAAGGGAATAACAAGAGTTTTTAGGGACTTGGAGTGAATTTTTCTACTCCTGGAGGAGTTTTTCCCTTTGTGAGTGGGATCTGTAAGGGAAGCTCTGACCTGTTCTGGGCACAGAAAAGGAACAAGGTTGGAAGTTTGTGCTCTCCCAAATCTGCTTCCCTGCTGGTTTCAGAGGAGCAGAGCTGACAAGTTCTTCTTTTTCACATATAGAAAATAAAAGAATAGAGGAAGCATGGAAAGAGAAAAAATGGGATGTGGGGAAATGGAAGTTGGCAGTGAATGAAGGGAGTTGAAGATATACAGGGTTTTCTTAGGGGAAAAAGTCCCCAGAATGTTGTGCTAAGAGGAGGAGAAGGTCCTGTGAGCCAGGGACAGCTGCAGGATGAGGATGGAGGGGATGAGGAGCAGGGAGCCCTTGGAATGAAAGGGCCAGAAATGCAGAACTGCTCCAGCTGCTGAGAGCACAGCTGGATCCTGGAGCTGAGCGTGTCTGCAGAGGGCAGATCCCAGTGCTCCTGTGGATCCTGGAGAGAAAAATGGGAACAGGGAAATACCTCATGGGCTGCCCAGCCTGGAGCAGTGGCCTGACACCCGAGGAAGAGTTTATGCCCAGGGTGGTTCCACCCACGCTGCAGCCTGGAATGGAAGCCAACATTTTTTGGTATCAATTGGTGCTTGGGAAGCATTAATTCAGAGTGCTCATCCCGCCCCAGTTCCTGTTCATGCAGATGAGGATCTGTAAATTCAAGCAGCACAAGTCTGCCTGTATTTGCATCTAAAACATCCATCTGTATCCCTGTGAATATGGCAGTGACGCAGAGGAAACTCAGCCGGGAAGCAACATTTAAACACATTCTACTTGCACAGTCAAGCATTCAAAGGTCACATAAAGCCAGAATTGAGGGATTCTTTTTTTTTATTTTTTTTTCAGAATAATTGGGATTTTGATTTTTTTTTTCCTTGTGAATTTCTGCTGCATCTCGCAATTTTAAATGTGCTTTTTAAAAAATTCCGTAATCTAGCAGTAGCTAGAATTCTTTATATATTAATAATTTCTCATATTTCTCTAGGTCAGGTTTGTGACATGTAGGCTTAAAGATGCATAATACTGCAATACTTAGATTTCAAATATACTCTGAAGTTTAGGAAAGTTGAGGCCTGAAATATTCCAAGCTTGGTGTTTCACAGTGTTTTCAAACACGTTCCATCTGTCTCTTCCTGAATTGTGCTGCTATGAAGATCCTTTTTTCTTGATGCTCTAAATAGTTTTGATTTTTCCTCTTGAAGAGCTTAAGAACAAATATCTGCTATTTGAGAGTCAGCTTAGTGTGAACATGGCCCTGAGGATTATGCCTTTTCTTTATTTGGACTGAATAATTCTTAAAAAGCTTTTGAACGTCACTGGCAAAAATACCCACCTGATGATTTTCATTGTCACAAGTTACATAAGAATTGGAAAGGCTCCACTGTGCCTGAGCCCAGGGTAATAAATCAAAGGGGTTTTGATCAAGAACATGGCTGAACTGATGTGTGTATTCAATAAAATTGCATTTAGGAAAAGGCATGAA
Organism: Erithacus rubecula; assembly: GCF_903797595.1. Taxonomy (NCBI): domain Eukaryota; kingdom Metazoa; phylum Chordata; class Aves; order Passeriformes; family Muscicapidae; genus Erithacus; species Erithacus rubecula. Next base: position 3,997,218 of record NC_136667.1, on the reverse strand, counting down.
TTCTCCCCAGTTTCAGTCAGCCAAACAGTCAGTTCCTTCCAGATCTTTCTAGCTAGCTGCTAAATATTGCTTTATATGGAAAATATCCCTTGTTCTTCAAAAAAACCCACCAAACCCAACTTTTTTTTTTCTTCTCTTTCTGTAAAAATTACACTTGGATTGAGGCTGTGGATGTTGCTAAATGCTGGATATATTTAAGCAGATCTGCATATATAAACTGAAGGTTGTGACAGGAGCAGAAGCTCATGCTGCCTTCCCCAATTAATCAGAGAATTTCCAGCACAGTAGTGAGAGATTTAATATTTCCTATGAGTGAAGAGCTGATTTTCTGGACTTGTGAATCCAGAAACAACAGCACAACAACATTTGAAAATTGATGTTTGTCCCTGTTTCACTTCAATCTGTTGATTTTTCACAAGTCACCATTCTGCAAGAGCAGAGATAGTGTTGTTTTACAGCTTTTATTAGTCAAATGAGGCACATTAATAGTTTATTAATTTGTCTTGGCAGGCCAAAGTGTAATTCTTCTGAGCAAACAGATCATCCCACTGACTTTCAGCTTTTGTCCTTTGGATCCAGGTCCCCCAGACATTTCTACCTCAACCTGGGGGTTTAGTGTTGTGCTGTGTGCTTTCAGCTCCTAAATATGATTTAATTAGGAAAAAAATATTGAATACTTTCTCAGACCCTCAATCAGAGAGATTTTCCCAGTGCTGAAGCCAGGAGTGGTCAGTGCATTCCCACTGAGCTGATTTCCTTCTTTTTCACCCTAAAACCTGAAATCATTTTCCTATGGGGGGGCTGGTTGTGCATCCCCTCCCCTGTCAGGGAGTTCCCCTGTGGGAGCTGTGCCAGGCAGAGCTGGCAGGGACCTGTGACCCCTCTTTTCACAGCCTGGGGACTGCTCTTCCAGCCAGATTTCCCCCTGGGAATTCCCATGGAGCAGCAACAAGCCTATCATTTGGGCAGGAATTTTTTAGGAGAAATTACAAAACCAGCATAGTTTCCAGTAAATTGCAAAAATCTGTTAAAATATAGGAAAAAGGAGATGTGAATAAATGCATGTAAGTGATGGGGAGATCAATGAAAAATTGGAAATTACAGATTTTCCATGTAGGAATTTCTTCTGGGATGGATCACACTGACAGTTTTATTGCTCCTGGAATTCTCCTGTGAGAGCTGCTCTGGCTGCACCATTCCTGCATAAAAAGCAACAACTTGGGCTTGCCCTTCACTCATTTATAGTCATTTTACAATGGTAATATTTCCAATCTCTGTCCAAGGGCAGAGGGGAAGGCACAGATGTTTACATAGCATGGCAACAATGTTTGTGTTTTTAATGGAAACCAAACCTGCCATTTGTTTGCACTGATGGGAAGATTTTAATTGTTTTTAATCTCAGTGAACCTTATTGCCCTCAATTATGACATCTCTTTTGTAATGTTTGCTCTGAGTTGCTACCTTAATCTGATTTAGAGATATTGTTAAGGTTTTGCTTTGTTTTGCTGTTTCAATTATTATTTTTTTCTTAACTATGCATTTTTAAAAATAAACATTTTCAAGCTGACTGGCTCTTCTTTTCCTGCCCTTTCTCCCTAACAATTTTCTATTTTCTACTTCCTTTTTATTCACATTTGCTTGACTTTAGACACTCTATTTGCAAAATCACAGTTGCAGTCAACATATCAAAGTTGCTTCCTTTTCCTCTGCTCTTGAATATGGAGATGAAGTTTTCCTAGTCCATGTGGATTCAATATTATTTTTTTTTAAACTTAAAAATGGAGAGAATATGTAATCATAGAATTTTTGAGGCTGGAAAAGACCTTTGAGATCATGGAATCCAACCATACACCAGGAAAATGTCAGAGTTTCCAGGTGGATGTGGTTTATGGGGTGTTTCCCCTCATTTCCCTCTACATTTTCTGAACACAAGAGTTTTTACAGCTTTTAATGCAATGTCCAGCCTGAGCTGCTTCCCAGCTGACTCACTTGGGCTGATGGATAACTCCTTTTTTCTTATATTGTCCTCTCAAATAACACTGAGATATTAGTAAATGTCTTCAACTTTCATTGATTTGCTGTTAAAGTGAGTTAACTCCTTGAGCCCAGCTGGGCTGGAGAAATAAAAATTCTCCAAACCCCAACCATAATTTTCTCATCACAGGCTTTAAGCCATGGCTTTAAAATAAAACATCCATATTTAAACAATTTTCCTTCCATCATTTCATTGCACTCTGAAGGAGATGTTGGTTAGTTATAAGATGTGCACAAATAAAATAAGAATGTTCAGCAAGAAAACTGCAAATTTCTGTTTTTTGCCTGTCACTGATGTTGTGTATCTTGGGAATAGAGGGTTAATTTTATTTACCTACATCTAAGCAGAGCTAAGGCCCTTTCCTTCTTTGTGGTTATGAATCTGAACTGCTTTCATGCTTACCTGTAAACAGAAATGATACTGGGGGAAAATGCACAAAGAGCACTAATGAGACCTGAGTGGCTTGAGGAAATAAATATTTCATTTGGTTTGGGTGAGTCAACATGAGCTGGTTCTGTGCCCTTTCTAATTTCATCTTGGATATTTTCATGTAAAAGCAATTGGAGCCCTGACAATAAAGATGTTCCTGATGCTGAATTCCTGCTTTGGAATGTTTCACATTTCAGTACCTGGCTCCCAGAGAGACAGAAAAGCAGAGAGCAGTGGGAAAAATCTCTCCTTTTTTTGTGTGTATTTATTAAGTGCTGTCATTCTGTGAGACAGCCTGGCCCTTTAATGATATATTTCTATATTTTCTTGTCAACTGCCACACTGTTTGCACCAGTAAGTAAATGCCTTGTAAAGGTGCCCTGGGGAGCTATTACAGAGCAGCACAAATAATACAAATTTGAGTTTTTGCTCTGCTGTCATACATTCTCCCTGGCACAAAGGCAGGTTTAATACATCTGACTGCACACTTCTCACAGTGTGGCACATTCAGCTGGGTTTTCCTAAACCTCTCTTAATGCTACAAGTGCTTGTTATGGCCACTGGTTCTAAATTTTTTCATTAATTTGCTTTTGTTGAAAATAATTTAATATCTAATAGCAGTTTTGTGAATTTTTTTTTTCTGGAGCAATGTCCACTAAAAGTAAATCTGTTTGGAATTTTTGCTCTAAAATGGTTTTAAGAATTTTTCTTTAGCAAGAGGGAACAGAAATCTGCAACATCTTGGGGTTTAAAATGTTAAATAATAAACAGAGAATTTGCAGTGACCACTTCTCAGCCAATTGAACTGAACTATACTTATGTAAAACCACTCATGAGATCATTAAAAATAATGAACAGATGCAGAGAAGTTGTTTCCTATTTGCAGACTATTCTAGAATAGAGAACAGTTTTAGGTATTAGTTACAGACTGCTGATTTGAGCTTTAAAAATCCCCCAAACGACCTCATACTTCTGAATTACACCATAAAATATGACATTTTTATCACTGTACTGGCTTTGTATGGGACATAGGTGTAAGTGGGTATAAAGCTGTGCACTTTACTTGGTGAATGAGCTTTATCTATAACATAATTTAAGACTATGAGTTTGCAGAGTACATAATTGGATCATGTTGAAAGAGGAGTTAATTAAATGAAACTTCAATGTATCCCCTTGTATTTATGGACTGAGGACAAACACATTGGTTTGTTTCATTCCCTTCTTGTCATCACAGCCCTTTTGTCCCAGCTGAATTGTTAATTGAGATGTAAAGGGGTGACACCCAGCACACCCATCCATGGCGTCTCAACTCTTTTTCTCAGATGTTCTGCAAACTTGGTGTTTATTTGGTAATGGCTGTGTGCAGAAATTATATTTCAAAGCTCTGTCATAAATGCCCAATTTGATAATTTCTGTGATTTCTGCATCTCTGTAATTTTACAAATTACTTGGATCACTGTAGGGCAAATAACTGAGAATCAGTGTTTACTTTACTTGGTAGATGATGTTACTGAAGGTGCATTTTGTAGGTTTCTAGGAAATCATGTGCACATCAGGTTTCTGTAGAATCTGACAGCCCTTGAGGGAGCCCTGAGAGACCTCATGTACCCTGTGGACTCAGAGAGATTTTCAGTAGAGGATCCCTGTGTTCAATTCATTGTCATAGCTGGAAATTCAAGGCATGTGTGGTTCAGAAAAAGATTGGAGGAAAAAAAAATATTTCAGTGTCGTTAATCAGCTTCTTCTCTGGTCTGAGAAATAAAATAATTTGTTATTCTCACCCTATCAAGTTTCAGGGTGAAATGGAACAATTGCTTGTGTATGGGTAAAATTGTATTCTTAGCTGGAGGTGCTGTAACAAAACCATTTTTGTGTTGTTTGGATTCAGAAATCTGGATAATCTGGGGTGAGAACTGGCAGTGGGTGTAGCAGTGTTTGTGTGGGTGGTTGTTGAGCCTGAAAAACTTTTCCTGATCAGGACAGCCAAACTCCATGACCTTGAAGAGCCCTGGAAGAGTTACAGGAAGAATTTGTTCCTAATCATAAGATAAACTTATATTTAGGTCTTTGTGACATCACAAGAAAAAGTTTTTTTTATAATGTCACTCTCTGTACTGCTTTGTCCTTCCCTCATCTCCATGAAGGTTCAGAATTACAATTAAAATGTTTGAGAATGTTGAAAATTGCATCAGGAATATAAACTTCTCTCTTTAGCAGCATGTGCTGAATTGTGTAGGTTCAATTATAATTTCCATCGCATGTTTCCCATAACAGCCCCAAACAAAGCAGCACGTTTGAAATCCCAATAAATTTATTTATGAGTACAGAACTGATTGGGCTTTTTCCCCTCTGTCTGAATCTGTGCTGTTGGCTTTTCTACCCAGGCCTGGATGATTGCCTCCAACAATACATCAAAAACTTTGAGAGGGAGAAGATCAGCGGGGAGCAGCTGCTGCACATCACGCACCAGGAGCTGGAGGAGCTGGGGGTGACCCGAATTGGCCACCAGGAGCTGATCCTGGAAGCAGTGGATCTGCTCTGTGCACTGGTAAGTCATTCCTGCTCACTCACCTCCACCACCTGCATTTATAAATTTTACAAACCAAGCTACAAATGATGTAGAGATTCCTCTGCAGGAATCTCAGGGTGCTCAAGCAGCCGCCGTGGCTCTGCTTCAATAAAGGACAGAGATGTCCTGGCTTCTCTCAGCTGCACAGAAAATAAATTTATCCATTTAATGATTATGTGTGATGGTCTTTGATTGCTTTTCCTCTGACTTTCTTGGTCCTGCATTCAAGTGCTGTTGACTATCACTCCTGGCATCCATATGGTTCTGTAATTATGTGCCATATGCCCTCCTATTTCACTGACATTTGCCACACTGCACTGAACCAAGCAGACCTGAGTGCTTTAACCATGCCAGCATTCACAAGGATGGTACTAAGCAGCCAGAAGGTAATGCTAATTAGACTGGAAGATTGTTTAAAATGAGCTTTAAGATGAGAATGGAGTGGTAAAATTGACTTTATCTGAACTATGGACACGTGTGTCGACTAAAAGTTTGGTTTGGGTTTTTTCAGCAACCTGCCCGCATTTGGAAGGACATTATTTGTTCATATTAATTACTAGGTTACTAATTAAGTTAACCTCTTAACAAAGTATTTGATATCAAAGAATTTCTTTTTCCTCTGCTATTTTATTCCAGCCAGCTAATAAAATATGATGTATTAACTTATTTGTAAAGACAAAATAACTTCTGTTCATGCAGATGGAAAGTTGAAAGAATATTGAAAATATTAGAACACAAAACAGTGAAATTGTATAGGTAAATTACATATGATAATCATATTATTTTACTTCTTTATCAGGAGTTCTGCTTTTGAATAACTGGATTATTTTATAGAAATTTATTAAAAAGGAATTGTTTCCTCGAGGGAAACTGCAGTAAGAAGAAAGATAGAAAATAAGTGAGGTAAAATGCTCTTGATCTGGGGAAAAAACCATTTTTAAATACCTCTTATTAGTCATCTTCTTCTTTCCTGTAGCTGGAATGACAAAACACCTCAGTGTGCCTCCAGATCTGCCCCTGCAGATGAAACAGCTCAGAGCAGGGCAATGTCTTAGGGCAGGTGTGTGAACACAAACTCCCTAGTTTTTCCCTAGTTTTTCCCTAGTTTTTCCCTAGTTTTTCCCTAGTTTTTCCCTAGTTTTTCCCTAGTTTTTCCCTAGTTTTTCCCTAGTTTTTCCCTAGTTTTTTCCTTGTTTTTTCCACACCAAAGGAGCCAGCAGAGCCCAGTGAGCAGAGCCTGGACTCTCCATGGGAGCAGCACCCCCAAAACTTTCCTCTGGACAAACATCTCCCTTCAGTCAAGTGTGTCCCCAAGGAGGACCCTGCTGACTCTTGTATTGTGATTTTCTGTTTCTTTTTTAAGCACAGAAACTGTGCCTCTTGCTGCTGGTCAATAGTGCAGCTCTCACTGTGCTGTCTCATGACCTGACTTTTCCTTTTGAAGCAGGATGGGGATTTTCCAGCTCCTGGTATCATTTATTTTACCTCCTGCCTTTCAGCCCTTTCCTTTCCTTTCTCACTCTGACTCTAAAATGCTTTTTTCTCTTTTTTTTTTTTTTTTTTTTTTTTCTTGTTTCTAAATGTTTCTCTCCCTGCCTGTTCCTTGTGCTTTCTGCTGAGTGAGTCTGCTGCCTGCAGCTTTGCTCCTGGGGGTGTTCTCCTGCTTCTGACATTTCTCCTTGCCTCTCTGTACATCTTCTTCAATTCTTGCAGGATCACAGAAAAGTTTTGCCAGGCTCAGTATAATATCTATTTTAAATCTGTACTCATTTATTAGAATTTGGATCTATGTAATGGAAAAGCTTTATTAAGAATCTCGCTTTAATTATTTTGAATAATGCAATAGTTGAATGAGAGGGGAGCTGGTGCTGCCTTTATGAGCTGAAAAACATTTCTAAAATATCACAATTGTATTCTTATTCTGTGCTAACACTTGAAAAATTAATATATTCTTGCACTAACATATGACTGCTGGCCAAGTGACCAGAAAAAAAATTGTGACTTGAAATTGCTCACTGATATTTTATTTATACCACTAAACAGGAGTTAATATATAAGAATTTATTACAATCAGAATGGCTTAAGGAACACATATTTTTGCCCCTGATTCCCTGAATTGCATTACAAACAAATTTAATGCAGTTTATGGGCAGGTAAAACAGAGTGCCAGGCAGCCAGGAATCAATACTTTAATGTACTCTGTGTATTGGAAATATGGACAGGGTGCACAGCACAAGCTCTGGTTGCAGATTCATAAATATAAACACTTGAATTTCATTTACAACATTTTTTAATGTTAAAAAGAGCAGGGCAGCACCAATTCCAACAATCTGGTCTTAAAATCAGGTGGAGGGGAGGCACCCTGAGCAGTTTGCCCTGTCCCAGATGGATTTGGGATAGCTCTGCCCTGTTTTTGCCCTGTCTGAGCCATGTCAATGAAAACTCTTTGTTTTTTTTTTTCCATGCATGGATTTCTGGATTGATTTCTGGCTGGCAGTGGGCAGTGCCCGAGTTCCATGACCCATTTCTCCCAGGCAGGACCTGCAGCCCATCCCAGCAGGGAGGGTTGGGAACAGCAGCAGCTCCAGGGGCTGCAGGAATCTCCCAGGGCTGTCAGGAATTCCCACTGGGCTGAGTTTACCTGCAGAACAGCTCTGCTGCTCCAGGAAAAACCCAGGGAAAGGTGGCTGAGCCTTGAGACACTCTGGGATGTGCCACTGGCCTTTGTGGGGTTTTGGTGGGGTTTTGGTGGGGTTTTGGTGGGGTTACCCCAAGAATGGTGCCCTGGCTGCTGTTCCAGGGATGCAAGCACTGGAGAACTCCCCCAGAACCAAATACTGATCTGTAAAGAAAATTTTAACTGCAAGAGGAAATTAAAACTAAAGAAGGAAACTCCTGTTTTTATTCCCATTCCCAAACCACCTATTAGCCAGATCCCAAATGCAAATTATTAAAGGCAGGGAGGGTTTGCTGTGTTGTGCATAAGCTCTTGACATGATTTTTACATCCACTTTTCTTTTGAAAGTAAGCTGAATTCAGATAGGAAATTCATGTAAAAATCCTGGCTAGAAAAGATTCCACACTGGAAGACAACTTGCAGTGGGAAAGAAAAAAATACAAGAAATGTAAAAAAGGGAGTAATAAGAGTATTCAATATTCCATGCAATATGATGATATAGAAGTGTTTTATTATTATAGAAGAATTATTTTACCTGTAAGTGAAATAATTCCAAATGTTAAAATAATCTCCTTTATGGAAGGGTAAAATCAGAGTGCAAAAGGTGAGAGGAACTTTCTCTGTAGGAAAGAAAGTACAGGCACTACCTTGGGCTTGCTGAGGGGTGAATTCATGTGAAATGCAAAGTCACAGGTGAGCTTTACTTTCAGCTTCAGTTCTTTGACCATTCTGGAAAGACATTTTTGAGTTGTGCTTTAATTATGAAGAAAATTGGGAATGATGGCTGTGGGGAAAAAAAAATCCAATCTGGAACATCAAAGTCCTTTCTTGCTTCAGAAACTGCTCTGCAATTATTTATTTGAAGTGACCTAAATAACATTTAGGGACTAAAAATTGTAGGGCACTTGGATTTGAACTGTAACTTTATTAAAGTTGAAATATTAATTGGGATCTCTATTGGAGAACTGTTGCAGAGAGGCTGGATCTGCAGAAGTAGCAGGATTTGGGGAAAAGAACTTCTTGATAGAGAGTAAAATATAGTGGAAGTAAGAAAAAGAAATATTTTTGAGGTCAACCTGGGTTGCTGTTCAAATCTGCAAGTTAATTTAATTTATTTAGGACAGTATTGGAGTCAGTATATTGTTAAAGCCTGCATGAATTAAAATATAAACAGTCTAGTGGGAAGAAAGATTGATAATGAAAGAATGAAAAATGAATGGCAATGGAAAAGAATGCTCCAATAGAGATTTTATCTCAAGTAATTAAAAGTCCTGTTAATTCACAACCATTCCACTTATGAAACAAGGCCTTGTGCTGTGGAGAGATTTCAAGGAGAAATAAAGATTAGAAACTTTGTTTGCAGTTTGATTTATTTTTATTTTTATTTGGGATTTTATTTAAATTAACATATGGGACACAGCTACCAAACAATTTTTTCCCCTATCACTTTTCTAACATATTTTTTTATTAGACATCTCCTTAAGAAAATTACAACAGCAATAGGAATTTGTTGCTGGAAAGTGTTTTGCAGTGATTTATTTTGAAGCACACCATGGGAAAGGTGAATTATTTCATAGTGCCTCTGTATCTATTGATAACATTGTTCTTCTGAAATAAAATTATTCTAGTTTTTCCTAAACTAATACCATTTTAATGGCCACACCTACAATTATCTCTCTTAAGATCCTTCTAATTTTTCATCCTCCTAATACACTTTTTGATTTGTCAATTTTTCAAGTATATTAGAAAGTATTTTTTCTTTACCTGATTTGTAAACAAGTTTCACTTTTAACAAGTCATTATCTGTGTCAAATGCTTCTTTTCCACCCATATTTCAGGGGCTATTCAAAGGTAATTATTCTAGACTTAAATCTTTATTTTATATATATATATATATATAGATGCTTGAGTAGATGTAAATAAATCTCCTTTCTCTGGAATGGAATGCCATCCCTCTTGGTGAGAGATGAAGAGTGATTCCATCTCCTCAGTGGAATGAGTTACATACATTATTTTTGTCTCCACAAACATGTATGAATCCAGAGAGCTTTATTAATTTCATCTGGAACAGAAGTTCAGCTTTTGGCAGTCCAGTGTTATTTATTATGCTGTGCCAAAACATTGAATTAATACCATTGAGTTGAGTGGGTTAATTATTGCACATATTAGAACATGTGTATCATCTTCTGATTAGTTTAATTAGCAGCTTCATTCTTTCTTAGCCTTTCAAATCATGCAACTTGTAAAAATAACTGATTTTAAGAATTGCCTGGCTTTGTTTTTTATTTTTCTTTTAAAAGTCTGTTGACAATTTTGGCATTTTCAGATTTCTCTTAGGATGAGGACATTGAAGGAAGATAATTAAGTTTGTACAAACAATTTAGAGTAGCCTGAAGTCCTAGGATTTTACAGGAGTGTGCATTACTTTTTTGTCTTACTGGGGAGAGATAAAAATTTCAAAGTTTTGCTGGGAAAGTTTGGATGCAATTACACATTATTTTGTGTAAATGAAATCCTTTCTAAAATCACCCCACTAAAGGCAGCTCTGGGAGTTGATCTAAGCAGAGAACAAAGTAAAGGGGAATTTTTCTTGATGTCTTCTCAGTGTTCTCTTCAAGGACCACTGATTCCATACCAGTTATTCCACAGTAACACAGCAGGAATATTTTGGGTATTGCAGCAGCACCAGCAGTGGTGGTATGAAAGTGCAGCAAGCAGAATTTTTGGAGGTACCCAAGCACAGGGTAAAAGGAATTTAGGACAACAGTGACCTTGGGATTTGTGTTTGTGTGTTAAATACAACAGAAACTTAGGCTTGGACTCTCTAGAGAACTTTATCCTGGCTGAATTTGTCATCCCCAGAGAGCAGCCATGGCCACACAGACCCCTCTGGATATGGGATGTATATGTATATATATTTATATGGGATGTGTGTATATCCTGTAGCCAGGTACAGGTTGGAAATTATCCCATTCAGGTATTCCAGTGAGGATTTCATCCCTTGCCATAACACAAGGTGCATAAAGTAGAAATATGAGAAACCAAGTTTGCTGCATTTTATTCAAATTTCAGCTCCTGCACACAGGCCAAAGGGGAATGCAGCTGAAATCCAGGAAACTGCATCCAATTCTTGCCCACAAACAATTGGGTTATCAAGCTTCAGATAAATTACTTCAGGCTATTTCTGTATTCTTCCTACTTATGCTTTTGGAAAAAAAAAAAATAGGAAAAATAGAAAATAGGAAAAATAGATTTGCTGTGTTGACTGCTGCTAATTCCTTGGATTTATGCACATCATTTGCCTCTGGAGGAAGACAGTGTTAACAGGCAAATGAGAGGAAAGAGACTTCTGTTCTTCCTGTCTTTTGACATAGTTGAGAGATTTCCTCTTGTCACACAATAATTCTTTTTCACAAAATGGGGAGAAACATGTTCTATTCAAAGCATTAAACCTGTTCCAAAGCTTGTAATTTTATTCTGAAAGTGCATCTGTTTAAGTACCAGTGAGAAGGAGGATCCTAATCCATGGCAGGCTTGGCTGGTGAATGGGCTCCTACAGGAGCTCCTGCATGCTTCTGAGAAATAAATGGACTTATTTCCATTTAGAAATTTATAAAAGAATCCGTTTATAATAATCCATTGCTGTATTTCATGTTGGTTCTGTGTCTGGGTAAGTTCAGTGCTGTTCTGATCCTGAACATTTCATTCCTTTTCATACAGTGAGTTCCTGTCACTCCCTGGCAGAGAACAGCCCCCATAATAATTGCAATTAAATTGTATTGCTCCTTATTAGGCCAGTGCAGGAGCAGAAATTTATGCAAATGAATAGGTGGGTAATGAGCTGGGGTTAAAAACCATGTGTGTCCAACACTGCAGGGCAGGGCATTAAGTCTGAAATTCACTTCAGCTACTGTTGGGATAATATAATATTATATTATAATTTCTGTATATTCTTCTATCCCTGGTTTAGGGGTCATTAATGGAACACTCATTTCTGACATAATTTTGATTTCTCTTGAGGTTTGGATTTGGAAGTCAGGGATTGTGTTTGTGATTTCAGGGTGTCTGATTTCTCCAAAGGTGATGGTAATGATCCCAGTCACTGCTGGGGATAAAGAAATGGACATTTTCTCTGCACAGGGATAAAAGAAAAACCTTTACAGCAACAGCCTGTTCCATTTCATGGTGTTTCTGTTGACACCAGCTGCCCCAGCATGGCATGGTGCAGTGTTAAGAGACTTTATTGCTTCTTTTGCTTTGATGTCTCTGGGTTTCACAGGCATCCTTTCCTGCACAATAATCCAGCCTGCCAATACCTGTGGAGAGCAGAAAGCAGGAATGCCAACTTTAATGTTTTAACCTTAATTTTAACCTCAACTGCTCTGTGTAAGCTCTCCTGTGTCCCCAACCTCAGACCAGCCAAGATTTGGATACTGTCCAAATCTTTGGATATTTGTCTGCAGCAAAGTGGAGAATCCCCTGTGGTCTCCTAAGGATGCTCACCCAGCCTTTGTGCAGCAATTAGAATTGACATATCCAATTAATTTATATGAATTATTGCTTTTCTAGAATCTCAATGTGAAGTGTATGGAACAGCCTTGCAGTGACACATGAACAAATTGTGCAGCAGAGCATTCACATTTTCTTTTCCATCATTTTCTTTCTACACTAAACCAATTAGAAAGAAGGATGCTTGTAATTTTTTCATCCTGTGTCATCTCTTACTCATGAAAAAATGTGTTGCTGGATTTCTACATTTCTTTTAATCAAATACATGCAAATCTTACAAAAAATTTCCTAGTAAAGCATAAAAATCCAGATGTTGCAAAGTTTGCTTTGGTTTCATAAAAATGCCTCTAAAACACCAATCTGTCGTGGAGGAGTTAATTTTAAATTCTAAATTCTGGGGTGCCCAGTGGTAACTCTTTCACTCTGATATGTTATTGCAAACACAGAAATAAGACTTCAGGAGGGGCATATGAAAGGAAAATATTGGTTTTCTAAAACCATGGCTTGGAGCACTGAGGGTTTTGTGTTTTCTGTCAGAAAGCAGCAGAGGGTTTGGGTCTATTGCATCACAGCAACACTTGATTGTGTAATATTGCATTAAATATCTGAACACAGAATTTAAATCCATTAGCCAGCTGGGGCTGATGACCTTGATTTGCAGCTTTAGGAAAGGTGTTTATTTACCAAATCTGTGTGAATTTATTTGGGTGGGAGAACCATCCCAAAGGGAGCAATTCCCAAGGCAAGGGGAGTTTCTGGGGCTGTGCTCCCCATCCACCCCCACACCTCCAAATTTTGGGAGCTCTGTCCAATCCCAGCCAAACCCAATGAAACTGAGAGTCCACGAGGATTCCTGCCAGGGATTGGGAATGCAGAGGGTGCAGACCATGGGAAATTAACCCCTTCAGTGTCACCCAGAGGATGCTAAAGCAGCGTGGATGAAGATGAGTGCCTGGATCCTTGGGATGCCTCAGGCACTGAGGGACAGCCACTGACTGCATCCAGCTAATGGAACATTGATTCAGCCCTAGGTAATTATGTTAAATAGCAGGGGAATATTAGATTATAGAGGATAGGGGAGTCTATTTTTAGAACAAAAAGGAAGAATAATACATACTAGTGCAGGAAGAGATAAACTTCTCCCCTTTAAATGGAAAAAATGTTATTACGCTGACATAAAATTTATGTATCTTTAAGGTACCCAAGAACTTGGTGATAAACAGATATTTTCTTGGTTTATTCAGGTACTGAGAGTCTTAACCATCAAAGAAATTGTTCTTTCTAACAATCCACATGAAATACATTGGTAATTCTTAGTCTTTTAATGAAAACTAATTGCACAATTCCTTAAATGGTATTTTAAATATTTAGTTATAAACAATATGAACATTTAAAATTAGCATTTAATTTTTTTCCTGTCTTTCTCTTCTTTTCTATGTTGCCTGTATTCATTGTGTGTTTCATTTGCAAAATCTTCTTTCCCTTGCAGAAAGCAACAGTTCTTTTTTTCCCTTTTCAAATCAATCTGGTTTGAAATCAGTCCCATGCAATTCATGATACCAAGCACCATGGAGAGTGGTGCCAAGGAAATACAGGCAGTAGCTCAGTGAAAGTTCAAAAAAAGGACATTTTTCCTACCAAAAAAATTGCTTTTCTAATTTTCAAGGGGCAATTTCTTTCATGAATCCCCAGTAAGATGTTTTTCATACCACTGTGCTTCATTATCAGTGTCTATGAGCTGCCTGAATTCCTGAGTAATTATCTGTGATCAGTTATTGTCAGGGATAAATTCATCTGCATGCAAATATCTGAGCATGCACATGCATATTCATGTCACTGTTGTTGACTGAGTTGTTTGAGCAGCCTTCAGCAAATTCACAATCCAAATAGATAAATGAACTTTTTTTCATACTCTCATTAATGCCCATTCAAACGAATCTTGTTACTAATTTAATTTCTATATGCTGCTCTGAATTGTTATGAATATCTGGAATATTTCTACAGAATTGGTGTGGTTTTTAAGTGGAGCTATCACTTCTGCAGGGATCCAAGTTAAATATCTGACCCAAGAGAAATGGTCAGTGTTGATGTAAAATTTCCAAGACCAGCTCATCATTTATTCCCTGAACTTTGAACAATTCACCATTGATTCAAATTCTAATTCTGTATTATGTACTGAATCACTTTTTCTCTGTTATCCTACATTTCTGCCTTGTAATTCATTTTAAGTGATACTTTAAAAAAAAAATGAGAGAATGAGGCTTTTCAGGATTGGATGGTTGGTTCTTACACAAAGCTGTTATGAAATAAATAGCAAAGTTTAATTGATCACAAGGTTTTAGTAATGAATTATGGAAGTTTGTGGTCACTAAGCAAACTCTTGAGATGCTTTATCCTTGCCAGTGGAGTTCCCTGGACTGGTAACTGGGAATGCAAAGAGGAATTTGGGTGATTTAGGTATTTCTGAGACAGGACATATCAACAGTAGCAGGGTGCACACTGGGGAGCAGCAACAGCAGGTTGCAAATGACTCATGCAGGCAGCAATTGCTAATCACCTTCAGAAATCAGCAGATCATGGTCCAATATGGTTTTGGAGGAAATATCTCCTGCCATCCTCTGCTGCTGTTTGTTTATCACAGTATCCCCACTCAGCAGATTGCTCAGAGCTTGTTTTCCTACACATATGGAAGAGGTCAGGCCACCCTGGCTGTCTGGCTTGCATATGTTTTGTAATTGAAGCCATATGCAGATCACTCCATCCTTAATGCTGGAATAAAATATTGGAAGCAGCAATCCTTGGGATGTGGAAGGAAGCCACAAAACACTCAAAACCCCCTCCATCCTCCTGGGTCTCCCTTTTGTGCCCATCAGAAAGGAAATGCTGCCACAGTTTGATTTCCCCACTGGTGTTTTGCTGGGAGTTGACACTGGAGATGTTAAATGTGCCCAGATGTCAGCTTGGCACAGGCCAAGGATGCTGGAATACACCCACCACTTTGTCAGCAGGGCTCTCAGGAGGTTGTGATGGTCATGAGAAGGTTTTGTAATTTCATGCTGATGGGATATTAAGGTTTTACTAAAAAAAAAAAGTGTGCTTAGAAACAAATTTTTTTAAAAAAATTCAGATTTTTAAAATTTGGTCCCAGGGATTTTAGATCTAAACTCTTGGTGAAGTGAGAGCTGAGCAGAAAATGTGAATTGGAAGCAGAGTGGGAGAGCAGTCAGGAACAGCTCCAAGGGATGCTGCTGAGGTGTACAGGGAAAATTTCTGTTCTCCCACAGAAATTAAATCACAGGTTTGGATCAATCTCTCCTGTTTCTGAATCTGATGGTTCATCACTCCTGCAGAAATAACTGTGGGTATAATAAATAATCATTTATTATACTTTACAATTGAAATGAGATATGAGCTCTCCTCTCTTCTAAAATTTTCCTTTCTTAAAGCTTTGGTGAGAATGGGCACTAAACAGCCAAATAGCTGGGATGACATTTAGGTGCTTAGATTATTTACAAACAGAATAAAATTAAAGGAGTGGCTGAGTGAGGGATCTAAAACTATGAAAAATGTAAGGAGGTTTCAGGTGTTAATTATAATTTCTTCAAGGGGGAGGAAAAAAAGGAAAACGAAATATACATGGGGAAAATGTAATTAAGGCATGGTCAGCAGACTCAGTGGCATGAACTTTAAATATACATGCACTTTCTTTATGCTTCATGCTATTATGGCAGACAGGAGTTTACATTACTGAATAGCAGATCCACATGTTTACAGACTTTATCCAAAAATTATTTTGGTGATGTGCCACAATGTGCTGGATCTCACTGTGTGACCCTGTAGGACAGTGAGAGAAAACTTTAAAATGCATGTTCAGGACAAACATTCCCATCACACAAATGTCTCTGTCAGTGGTCTGGACTGGTTTAATTCTGCAGGACATTTTAAAGTCTTTTCTGTGTGTAATGAGTTTGATTTTCTCACCCTTTTCTGTGGTTTGGGCACTTGTCCCCAGCAGTGGCTCCTCTCTTTGTCCCCATGGATCCCTGTCCCTCTTTCCACACCCAAACCAGGGAGATGTTCCATCTATTCAGGCTCACCCAATTAGGGGCAGTATTTGTTTATTCCACAATGGAAATCACTTTGCTCATTAGGATTAAGCAGACCAAGGAGGTTTTGTGCAGTTTGCTCAGGGATCTGTGGCAAGAGCTGCCAGGCAAAAGCTCCTTATGAAATGTTCAGGCAGGAGATCAGAGATCTGTTAATTCCTGCTCATCTTAATCAGCCCAGGGTGCACAGTGCAGCTTTAGGCTGGCCTAGAGTGGGGCAAGCTTTATATAACCTGAGATCCTTGAACAATAAATCTGCATCTCCACCTTGGCCTCATCTGCTGCTGTGCTCTCACCAGGAGCCCAATCATCTGACTCTGAAGCCTTAAATATAAGCATAAAGTTAAATAAATTTATTTTAAAAGCTTATTCTGAAAAAAATACCTGTTTCAATGGCTGGCCTTGACATCCTTTTGAGTCCAATTGTTAAGGAAAAACTAACAAGTTGTAATTCTTATCTGAAATAAAAATCACCTTTGTTAAAGGCAGGGCACCTTAATTATGCTTGATGATATTAATATATGTATATAGATTATATATAGATATATAGATGACATATAGATATGTAGATCTATAGATTACATATAGAAATATAGATGATATCCAGATATATATCTACATTGATATATAGATTAGATATAGATATATGTCTCAATTGCAATGCAAATACTAAATCTTCTGAAAAAAAAAATAATACAAGTCTTAATTTTTTTTACATAGGTTAAAATATTTAATCTTATTTCTAGATCTACTTAATTTATCTATTTACAAGATAATAGGAAGGTGTATGGAGTGCTTAGAAGCACCATGACAAGTTCCAAATTATAGACTCAGGAGACAAAGAATTGTGACACAATTTGCTCCAGCAAGGTGAGATAATTATAATGGAAGGGAGAACAAGGGGGAGGAAAGCTGCACATAAAAAAGCATTGAGGTGTTTCAAATAATAGACTCTAATTTGTATTATGATGTTGCATATTTGCATAGTATTACCATAATTATTAATGAACTCCACACTTTTATTTTGATGAAATGTCACGTTCTGTGCACATAAACTGTGCTATGATACTGCAGTTTAACTGGAATGATGGGCAAATGTTGCTAAAGAGAGGCAGAAGGATGGGGTTTATTATATATTTATTATATATTATTATGCTAATGTGCTGATTTAGAAGGAGAAAAAGCTTTTAAAGAAAAAGCTGAACCAAATTTGGGACATATTTTACTGGAGCTGCATTCCCCAGGCATGAATGGAAATTATTTTCCTAATACATTTATAGTTTTCAAAACAACAGTGCTAGGATTTTATGTATACATATAAAATACATAAATTATTGAACATGTCAGTGTATAAACTGAGTGAACTATATCTAACACACTCTCCTTAAAAAAACTAAGGGTTTCTTTGATTTATTTTAACTTTTTATCATGTGCAATCATATCTTGCATCTGATTATAATAATTATCCCTTTTTTACCATGCAGGAAATTTTAAGTTTTAGGTTCCAGTCTCTAGACCTGAACTTGTGCACTGATTCATAGGATCCCTAATGAAAAATGTGTTTGGCCTTTTTCAAATTTCTATTCAGACAAAGATGCCCAGCCTGTAAATTCTTTTTCAAGAGGAAAACCAGATACACCTAGTGGAAATTCTCTGCTTCACCCACTTTATGCTGTTTCAGCATATTCAGTTTGAAGTTGTATCACAAAAACATCAGCACCAAATTTTAGTGAAATCAAAGAAGAGCCAAGTTCTCCAGAATCAGGTTTCCACTGTTTCAAAAGCTCTTAACCTTTAAATACATCCCTCCAGAAAGGAAATTTAAAAGACAAAAAAGTGTTTTGACAGTTGTATGTGTCGGAATTATTTATGCTAAAATCAGAGTGTCTGATTAATTGTGACTCTTGCTTTTATAATCAGACAGGCTGTGTTTGCCTGTATATAATATATTTTAAAATTATATTTATATATATAATTATATATATATATATTATATTTTTATTTATATATATATATATTATATATATATATAATATATATAAAAATTATAAAGAGCTGACTGGCTCCATGCTACCTCAAAAACTGTAATTGTGATGGCAGAGCTGGAGCAGCAGGCAGAGCCCTGACACAGCAGGGAGCTGCAGGACCCATCTGGCTCTGCCCTCCCAGGGGACAATCCCAGAGCTCTTGGGGGATTTTTCCCAATGGTGGCAGAGCTGTGGCTCAGCCCCAGGTGGGACAGGGGTGTCTGTGCCACCTCCAGCCCCTGGGGACCAGGGAGGGGAGCAGAGCATCCCCAGGGAGCTGCTGAGGTGCTGCACATCCACAATAAATCAATTTATGGGTGGTCTAAGAATGGGTTGAAAACCAGGGTGAATTGGGGAAGAAGTGCCTGGGGATGGAGCTTTTAAATCCTCAATAATTTAGAGCATTCTGAAAGCTGTTGTGTGGAATATAGAAATGGGACTGCAGCTCAATATTTAGGTTGTGGTGTTTTAAATGCCTTAGATGTGGTGAATTCCATGCAAGGTGCTTGAATTTCAGTCAGTGTTGTTTCCTTTCACCTCCTCAGTCAGATCTCCTGCTCTGCCTTTTCATTTCTCTTTTATATTCAGTGAAAATTGTAACAGTCTCAAAGTATCACCTACAGAAAAAGCTGTGTGTGCACCCATGTGTTTGTATATTTATACATGTATTTATATATATATATATTTCACTGACTACTCACACGAATGACAACATGAAGAAAAATTACTATAATTAAAAAGAAATCTGTTTTTAAGGTAAGTTAAAGTCATTACTTATGCAATATAAACTATTTAGCTAAAATTACATCCTGTGCCTATTAAATTTCAATGTGCATACATTATTTCTATCTCTGTATGTCACATTACAGCCAAACAATTTCATTATAGCTCTACCTGTAAGAAAAAATGCTGGGGGGGTATTTCCACAGAAGAAATAAATTTTTCATATACTGTAGGTATTTCATGCTTGGCTTTTAATCTTCAGGTGCTGGTGTTTACAAAAACTAATTAACTTGGCTATTTTATCCTCATTATAGTAATTATTTTTTTTTTTATCTTGATGTTGGCTTCAATAATTTGGCCTATTTTATCTTAGTAGCTAAAATTCTCCCATATTGCATTATTAAATCCTCCTTTGTGATGTTTTTGCTTACCTGAGTAAGGTATGAGAACACCTGAAGCCATAGCTGAAGATTTTATTTTTTATTCTATTTCTTCAAATATGCAAAAATCTCAGATCTTACATTGTCAGATGGATACAGAATTTCCTCCATTATTTAAAAATGGATCTTCAAACCAGAGTGTACAAAACAGAGTTTTAGCTGTAATTGTGACACAAGCACAGGGCAGAAGGGTCATGGTGAATGTGTGTTTAGCTATTTCTGCATTTTGGGTTTATGACATTAAAAAAAGGAAATATCTGTTTGGAGGCAGATTTCCTAGATTTCAGTTTCCAAAATTCCAATTTTAACTATAGAGAGTATCCAATAACTTCTCTCTTATATTGTATCTTCTCTGCACTAGGAAAAAAGAATGTGCTCAGGAAAAAAAAAAAGGCATTTTGCCCTGTCACCTGAATTCTACCATTTCTGACAACAGCCACCTGTTTTCTGTACTTCAGAAAACCCAACCAGGTGTGAAACCCTGGGGGATCTGTTCCCTCCAATAACCCCAGCACAGCAGCCCAGACCCAGCAGGAGAGGGGAACTGGGACAGAGCCTGGAAATGGGAGAATTGAGGGAAAAGCTGAATTTTAGTTATTCTTGCACTCAGATCAGCTGCACACCTCACTAAGAGGTGTCACAGCTTCATCCTGGAGTTTTGCTAATGGTATTCTTCCATAATCAGCTTGTCTGCCTCTGATCTCACACTTGTGTTTCATTTCTGCTCCTGAAATTCTCCTTCCCAGCTCCTGTCAGGGAATGGGGCCTCAGGAATTGCTGAGCTCCAGCCTGAAACACAGAGAAACACAATAAATCAGATAATCTGTAGCTCCTTTGAGTGCTGCAGGTAATGCTGCCAGTGCAGGTACAGAGTTCTTACTGTTTGATCTGTGCTTTTATAAGGAATAATTTCAACATTTAACATATTTCCTCCGTTCAAGGTGTGCTGTTACTTTGGCACTTTCTGCAGTGTTCCTGTTCAGCTCCCTTTTTCTGAAATACAGTGTTGGTGACTTTAGGCAACTTAATGTTCTCATTCAGCAGCTTCCTGATCCAGATTTCAGGATAATTTGACAAATTATGTGGCTGTGTGGCTCTAGACAGGCAACATCTGGGGTTGTTTTGGCAGTCAGGATTCATTCTCTAAACTTTCTAAATATCCATTTCCACTAATTGAGTCATTTGATGATGGAACAACCTGAAGCATCACTGAAATAAAACCAGGGAATGGAGCAACCCTTGTTTATTCTCCCGTGCTCTTGGAATGAAAAATAATCTTGCTTATGCTAATGGCACCCACTTGGCCATTTTAGAGGTTTTCTCTCCTATTTTTCTGTCTTTCTTTACAACCAGAAATTCTATCTAGGATTTAGAGTGCAAGAAGAAACCACCTGAATCTCCTGCCAGAAGACAGAATTTTCCAGGCTCAGGAGCATCATTTCCATGGTGTGGCTCACAAGAGCAGCAGATATTTGACAGAGGGGGAGCAGAAAGTGTGTCTGTGAGAGTGGAGTCTGGCTGGCAGCTGTGATGATGATTCAGCCTGGCAGCTCTGAGACTCTCTCAGTTCCACCTGGAGATGAGGTGCCTGCAGGAATTAGGGGAGATCTGGAATGCTGGCAGTGCCATCCACAGGGCTCCTCACCTGCTTAATTATTGCCATAAACTGCAATTCTTTGTTTTCAAACATGGCCACTGAATGATAACTGACGCAGTTTAAATTTGGGGGGTATCCGTTTCCTGGATCTTTTCTCTTCTGGAACAATCTCCTCCATTCCCCATAACTTTGGTTGCTGACTCTGGAAGCCCAGAAGAAGCCACAGCCTCTCCTAAAATCCTGCCACAGTGGGGTTTGGTGCATGCAGGAATATACTATATGAGGATACTTTCAAGGTTTATTTGTAAGCACATTTTTCCCATTTGGTAGTTGATTACAGTTGTTTAAAAATTAAAATATTGGATTTAGACACGCTCAAATCTAGAGCAACCCAATATCTCTGACTGCTACAAAGGCATTGATTCACTGTCACTTTCATAATAGTTTTATCTTTTCCCCTTTATTGTGCCCCACTCAGGTAAACCACTAACTTGCATCAGCTCTTCTACTGTGCTGAAAAATCTCCTTTCATCTTCTGGTTATCTTTATGGATATATTTTATCTGTGTTTTGCTGCATTTTAAATTTTATGCTGACACTAATTGAAGTTGTCATTGGCATGTAAGCAATAAACTTCTAGATAAAGCAAAGAACTTGTTCACTAGGTGGATTTCCTCATACACATTTCCTGCTCAATCCTCTGTGGTTTCCAGTGACTGGAGAAGATCTCTCTGGCTGATTACCCTTGCTGGGATCTAAAACACCCTCTGGTATTTATAGATTCAGTTATCAAACTGTGTCCTTTCCTCTTAAAAGCTGTGTGACAGTTTTGCAGAGATTTTATGCAATAACAAATTATTGGGAGAGGTTTTTTCCCTGCTTATTTCCACAGGAATAAGCAACCAGGAGGATCTGGTTCATCATCCTTGTAGTGTGCTGCTGAGTGGGCAGAATGGAATTTGTTCTGAGGGGAAAGCAGGCTCTGGTTGGGATCTGGAAAAGGCATCCCAGAGCATCCACTCAGTCATCATCTTGAGTGGAAGTGGAGAGGAAAATAGAGCAGGGGAGGGAATTCCTTCAGTGCCTTAATAAAAGATTAGATGTGATACTAAACATGTGACACACTAATCTCACATACAACTTGCTCTTTAAACTTCTCCAAAAGGGAATGACTTTCTTTGGTGACACTGTTGCTAACTGTGCTGTATTTGCTCTGGGAGAAAAAAAAAAAAACTAAAGAGAGTTTTTCTCATCTGTAGCAATTTAATCATGACCTGGATGGTTTGGCCCCCACCATGATGTTTTAGCTGGGATACAGGGCTAATGATGAAATTCATTCTCTCCCTGGTATTTAAATCTAATTCTTTGCTGTTAGCTGAGGTAGCAAAGTGTTTCATTTCTCGGAGATTTCCCTCCAAGCTGGAGGCAAGGCTTTGATTTACTCCTCAGAGTGAACTTTGACAGGGAGAATGGCTGGCAGGGAAGGCACTGTCCCCAGTGCCAGCTGTCAGAGGTCCAAACCACTTCACCAAGTGTTTGTTTGTGCTTTGTTTGCTTTCCATACAGCCCCAGTTTATCATCCTGTTATTGGTCAGTGTATTTCCCTTTTCTGGAGTTGAAAATTATTATTTCTAGTACAAATATCCACATTAGCAAGTGTCAAGAAGTGAATTCTTTTCAGTTCTGCTTTGAGGAAGAAATTTAGGAAAAAAATATGAATGTGTGATATTCATGATCAGTCGTCCTCTGTAATATAAGCATTGTTTAAACTAACAGTGGGCAATCAATTCAGATTCTGAGAGTTGATTTTTTTTTAAATGCTCATTGAATTCTTTCATGTCTTACATCCTGTGGGGGCTGCAAGAAATCTGGGTTCAATTCAGTGTCTTTGAGACTTTCTGTCTGAATTTGAATGATTTAATGGGTTTGAGTTATCTGTGCTTGTTATCTGGGTATGGGTGGGGAATAGGTCTGGTGATAAAAGGACTGAGGGATGAAAGGGATGAAGGATAAAGAGAAAATGGACTTGTGTTTGGAAACCTTCAACTAGATTCAACCCTTCTACCATCAGAACTAGAGCAATGGACAAAAATCTGTTCAGAACTCAGAATACAAAACCCTGTCACTGTTTGGAGTCTGTGAGCCTGGAGCAGCTGTCCCTGCCTCTTCTCTGCTCAGACTCTGCCCTGAGCTCAGCTGCTCCCAGGACAGGCTGCTCCTGTGGCAGCTCCTCAGCAAAGCCACACACCCCTGTGGGAAACAGAAACAGAGGAACTTCACAGATACTGAAGGGATTGATTTGCAGCCTTGAAAAAAAGCTTGGATTGATGTAAAAATAGAAGTGTACAGACATTAAGCAGAAAAATTATAGGCTTATGTTTCTATAGTTGTAAGTAAGAATATGCCTTAAGAAAGAAACTGTAGGAGATTAGATGGTGAAGAGTTTTATAGTGTAGTGATTGAGTTGTAGAGGGTAAATTAAGAGTTTAGTGTTACAATAGAAGCATATGTGTGTACATGTGACAACAGCTTATTGGATAAAAGTATATGCAACATGGCAGAATTAAGTAAATGTGAGAGGTTAGAAAAACAAAATAAACTTTGTAGTAACTTTCTATTGGATTGAAATGTTATATTGTAATGAAGAAACCTGTGACTGCTTTGGCTATGGCTGAATTCTTGCTTCTGTAAATCTGATGGTGTCTGACAAATTTTGGAACAATAAATCAGTTGTAGTCCCATCCCTTCATTTAAGGTGATGATCATACATCAGTTCATTCCTGGCTCACAGGGCAGGGGTGCTGTGCTCAGGTGAAGGGATGCAGTGCAGTGGGACAGCTCCAGACACCCCAGCAGGGAGGGGACACAGAGAGGGTGTCATTGGACAATGCTGGGAACCAGGGGGAAAGCAGCCTTGAAGCTTTGGGTTTCTCAGGCTACTCAAGGACAAGAAATTATAACAATGATTAAACACCTGCTGGAGACGAGTTGTTTTGCACAAAGCATGTTTTCAAAGAGGTGTTGCCTTCTTGGACCAATGAGTTTTCTATTCTGTTTTGCACAAGCTACCCTATATAAGTGCAATGTTTCTTTAAATAAATCTCTCCTTTGCTTCTCCATTACACAAAGAACTCTGTTGCATTGTCCTTTCCACTGCTCCTATAGCCAAAATACAGCAAGAGGGGACAGTACAGTCCCTCAGCTGGAATTCCTGAGAATGGGGCAGATCTGGCACTCAGCACATGGGATCCCTCCTGCCTTTCCCTGGCTGACCCCACTGAGCTGTGCAGGCTGTGATGCTGTGTCCCAAACTGCCTGCATCCCCAAATATTCCTGTCCATCCCCACCTGGGTACCACAGCCACCCTCTCTCTGAGCCAAGGCCACCCAGGATGTTCCTCCTCACTGTTTGGCTCATGTAGCTGACCACACACTCTACCAACCTTCTTCTTTCTCTCAGAATTACGGTTTGGAGACTGAAAACCTGAGGACTCTGTCTCACAAGCTGAATGCCTCGGCCAAAAACCTTCAGAACTTTATAACAGGTAGGAGGAGGAGTGGCCACTACGATGGCAGAGCCTCCAGACGGCTGCCAAATGATTTCCTTACCTCTGTAGTCGACCTGATTGGTGCTGCCAAGAACTTACTCGCCTGGCTGGACAGGTAATTAACTGTTCCTAACTCCCTTGTGCATGAGAATAATTATTTGGGGTGTTTTCTATTTGTTCTCCCTTTGCCTCTTGAACTCTTTTTATTCTAATATTAAACTGGAGGGTCTGGAATTCTAGCTCTAAATTTTTAGGGATTTGTGAAATGTTGGAAGTGAAATTTAGTACCCTCCTCTCTCAGGAAAGTGTTAAAATTTGCTCTAGATGCCTTTTGAGATTCTTTTTTTTTTTTTTTTTTTTTTTTGTGAAAATAATTTTTTGTGTGAAATGAATATTTCTGTCCTATTCTCACTGCCACAACTGGTAACATCATCAGAAAACTCAGAATGAAGGGCAAGGAAGGAAAACTTGTGGAGTTTGAGCTGTCTTTCAGCCACCTAAAAGACACAGAGAAGCTGGAGTTGAGTAAATCAATTAAGAATGTTCAAAATAAAAGATAGAACTTGCTTAGTCTGAAAATTAACTTCCTATTTATCAGGAGTAGGTTGGATGTGTTTGGTACAGGTGTGATGGTTAATGCTCAACCAGCCACTGGTGTGTTACATTTATGAGCTGAGAATTTCATTAAATGTATCCCTGTGACTGTGGTAAGACAGAAACCAAAACATAAACCAGCATTTTTCTTGTTTGGAAGAAACCAAAACCAAACATTGGCTTGTTTTCCTTTGTAGTTATGGCAGTGAACAGTTTTATCTGGAATCAGAATGCTCTGGAATGTATAAATGGCACCTTAGAAACCACAGTGAGAGTGAATCACCCTCCTTCCAGGATTTGTATAATCCTGGTGACATCTTCCTAACCTAATGCCAGCAGTCAT
This sequence comes from Erithacus rubecula, assembly GCF_903797595.1. NCBI lineage: Eukaryota > Metazoa > Chordata > Aves > Passeriformes > Muscicapidae > Erithacus > Erithacus rubecula. The sequence continues at coordinate 3,971,623 of NC_136667.1, read as the reverse complement.
ATTCTCTCAGGCTATGACCTTGTCAGTTCTTGTAAATTCAAACGGGGTCAGATTCAGCCAGAGTTTGGGAAGACTGAAGAAAATCTGAGCGTGCAGGAAGCTGAGACTAAGTTAAGCTTTACTGTGCTCTTGAATTAAGGTGCTGGTAGTTGCTGAGGGGTGATGTCATACCAGAAATGCCTTTTTTAATAAGGAGTACAAAGAAAATCTGGGCTGATTATGGTTATTTGAAACCCTCTATTTCTATTCTCCATAAGAGTGAGAACTTCTGATGTTCTGGCCAAAATCCAGTTTGCATCCTGCCTGTATTTTTTTCTTATTTCAAAGGTGTATATTACAAAAATTCTGCAACTTGCTGCTGGAGATTTGAGATGATTTGGCATTTCTGTGCTGTAGAACTGATCCCTGTATCACATAGATTTGCCTATAATGTAAAGTGTGGATCCTAATGCACAAACCTGTCCTTCCCCTGTCCCAGGTCTCCATTTGTCAGCGTGACAGAATATTCACTGCTGAAAAACAACATTGTTCAACTGTGCCTGGAACTAACAACCATTGTGCAACAGGTAGGAGTGGCTCTGTGCTTTGTGTCCTTTCACACCACTGCTTAAAAATGCAATAGCAAAAAGAACAGCACCAGAAAAGTTGTTACAGCAACTGTTCTTTCCATACTCTCATTTTTTTGGGGCTGGCAGGAAGATTTTTGGACTTTGGTGATCCTCCTGGATAGATTGAAGTTAAAAATAATCCACTTTTCTCTTGAGTGGACAATTTCACATCAGGTGATTTACCACTGTGCAGGTGTTAAACAGAAGAATAAAGCCACAGTGGGAAACAGCTTAGCTACTGCTAACAGGTTATTCCAGATTAAAATATGAATGATCCAAAATGTTTCAGGGACAAGTTCTTAAAACACACACAAATACATCCTGTGGCTCCTTCACTGAAAGGAGAGCCAGTAGCATGGAAGTTTTTTAGGATGGACATGAAATATTCATAACATTAAACCAAGTAACTACAGGACAGATAATAGCAGCAGTGTTATCATCACTGACACTCATTAATTGTAATATGGTACACTCCACTAGTACATAAAATAATTTATCTTTAGTTCTATATAATATATGGAATCATAGGATATCCTGGGTTGGAAGGGACCCACCAGAATCAAGTCCAACTCCTGGCCCTGCACAGACACCCCAAAAATCCCACTTGTGTCTGAGGGCATTGTCCAAATTCTCCTTGAACTCAGGCTTGGAGCTATGACATATAACATAACATAACATAATATAATATAATTAATATAATATAATATAATTAATATAATATAATAACAGTCTCTGACAGTGTCTGCCCCTGAAGTAAGACAAGAGGTGACACACAGGTACTGAAAGACTGAGGGTAAATTGATTTTACAAATATTTACAATGAGCCACTCCCCTTGTGGGCAGACAAAATATTGATGGTTGTTACTGAATTTGTGGAGAGATCAGAGAACAGGCAGGGCTGTCTTGGAATGAAGAAAAGGAAAAAGATGAGGGGGTTGAAGGGGGAAAGTGAGCAGTAAGCTTAGCTTAAGCTCCAGTTTTTTATAGGGATTTTAGGCTGGGTCTGTCTCCAGTGCAGAAAACTCCCCTGCCTGCATTTCCCAACCAGACCAATCACAGAACTCAATTTCAAATTCTTTTTGGAGCAGTAATGGAGTAGTAGTTCTGAAAACTTTTTTTCCCTCCTTCATTTCAATTTTATTTCAGTTCTTGGAGCAAAAAAACTAAAGCTGATAAATATGCAATTGTATTTTACACTATTATCCTTAATTTCTAATATTCACCTTAATTCTTCCTGGAAATCTTGTCCTTTGTGCATTTTTGCATCAGAAAACAAAGATCCTTCTTCTCTTTTCTTAGTTTAGAAAATCCTGTGTCGGCATTTAATTATTTATGTATCTTTATTAAGCTTTCTCTTACAAGGTGCTTATGGCACGAGGCTATTTTTGATTTACAGACTAAGCAAAATGAACTTCTCTACAGTATAAAAAGTCGAGATTCTGATTCTGTCCTTCAGCTGATATTGCATTTTGTTTGTGTGAGGTTGATTTTTCCCTGTGGTCCAGGTGGGTAATTTTGAATTGCTGTCTCCCGTTCTGTCATTCACATCCCAGCTTTTGGCAGATCAAATTCTCTTCCCCTCTGCCAGCAGAAGTTTGGTTCTTTATTTTTTTCCAGTTCTTCAGCTCCAGTCCCAAAGCTGTCCTCCTTTTGACAACTTAAAAACAATCTTTTAGCATAAACTCCAAGTCATTCCAAGATGAACAATGCTTGGTTAGTTCTTCAGTTTAAAAATCAAGTTTTGTCTTTATCTTACTGTAAGATTTGGCTTGTTTGATGGTTGTTTATTAAGATCTTTTTTTTGTTATATTAAACTTAGCACCAGAAAGAGCAGATAAAACCAAATCAGCCATAGAGAGAAAACTTTGCTGCCACTAAATCTGGGGAAAATTGACCTTAATGTGTGAAAGCAGAAATGTCTCACCTAAATCAGAACTGCAGGCTCAGCTGTAGGCTGAAATGTGAATTAAAAGGCAGAACTAATAAGAACCTGGGTCTCAGATCCTTTCAGATACTCTTTGTTTTATGAATTACATACATTTTAAATACCTCATTCAGCCAGTGTGAAAGTAGCAGTCAAGGGTACAGATCTGGCACATTAAGTGAGGAATGTCTTTGACATTTTGTGCAAATTGAACACGTTTTGTGGGCACAACTTGCAGCTGCCACTCCAGGTGAATTTTCTTATCAGGGGACATTGCCCTGTGACCTTAGTTTAATATAGAAAGTGCTTATGAATCTTCATGCTGAGATGTCCTGTGTGATCTGAGTGACATTACCTTAGATCAAATCTATTTGAATGTATTATTATTATTGACACACCATGCAAATGCTGTGATGAGTAGTCACTTATTTAACTTTAAACAGCACCTGCTCATGCTGGTTAAAAGAAAACCTCATTCTGTAATTTTAGAGGAGTTTTACAGCTGTCCATTTCTGTTTGGAAATGTACTTTATTATGCTCAGTTTTCTTAACCCTTTTGATCACATTCACTAAGCTGCTGTAAAAGAATTATGTGATGCACAGAACTGCAGAAACATCCTGGTTTTGAGGTGCAGTGTCCCATCCAAATGTTTATAACAATGTGCAAAAATGTTTATAATTATATGCAAAAAAGCACATTAGAAGAGGGTATTGAGATGCTGGAGCTCTCTGCTGGCTCCACCCTGAGTTACAGCTCATTTTCAAGGTGCACTCACCCTCCAGAATATCTGAACTAAATTTGGGTTAATTTTTCATTGAGTAGGAACAGTTTCCCGGTCCTAGTGCAGCTGGGATTCTCATTTTTCCTCATTATGTCAAAGATGTTTAAATCTGGGGTAGATGCTTCTGATCCACTCATTGACCTACAATAAACTTCTCTCAACCCAAAGTCTGTCCTTACCAAAGGATGTCAGCACAACTTTTTCCAACAAAAACCAAACAAAATTTTGCTTTTTCTCCCCTATATCAGTGTCTAATTAACCTCACTGAGACAAATTCAGACACCTTATATATTTTTGCCCTGTTTTTGACCAAATACTGTGTTTAGGATGAAACATGGCTTTTCTGTTTTTTCAAAGCCATCTAGTTTGCACTGGAATTGTTGTTTCTTAGTAACTTCTGTACCTGGTGTAAATTTTAAATGAGCCTCCCCTGAGAAGGTGGTAGGACCAGAAAACCTCCAGAGCCCCTTCCACCTGAATTATCCTGAGGTTCAGCAGCTGCCATGCCAAACCTGGGTGTTATTTTCAGTTTGCACTTTGCAGACTTCAGCTTTCAGCCCCTCCATCTTATTTTGCTTGCATTTGCTAAAGAACATTTCATCAAACATCTGTTCACTCTTTTCTAAAAATACACTCTGATCAAGTCTCCACCTCTGAAAGGAGTCAGTGCTGTGCATTTGCCATTGTATATTTGCCTATCTCTTTTCTTTTGAAAGTCTGAATTTCAGAAGTATTTCATTTTATGCATGCCAGCAATGTATTTTGAAATATCACTTTGTCATCTCCACCACTCAAAGAGTTCTGTAGAACTCTCCTGTGGTGTTTTAGAGGGAAATGCTTTTTGTAGGGTCTCAGTTTCTTTTCAGTAGTTGGTTTAACCCACACTGTTTTATAGGCTAAGTTAAAGAACTAAATATTTCACATTTTTTATGTGTTAGTTAATCATCCTCAAGACCTTGCCATAAAACATTCTTTATGGTGCCTGCAGTTTTTTGTTTGCACTTGCATTTTTTCCTTCTTTCAGAATTAGAAATTTGAAATTTTGACTAGATGATGGTGAGCACAAGTCCCACTGACCTTTTCTCTTTATGAATATGCAGAGGAGCAGTTTCATTTTATCAAAGGTGTGCTGCACCTTTTAATTTTGGATGTTCAGGACAGTGCACTCCTTGCCTGGTTTGCAGCACTGCTCCTGTGACTGGTTTTGTAATTCCTGGGTTTTATCCTTTTACAAGAGGGAAATAGAACACAGCTACTAATTTAGGGGTTATTTTAAATTCTAAGAACAAATATTTTTATCATGTCATCTTGCTACTGGAGAATGTAGAAAGAATGTGACTATAACTATTATTTATTTTCTAAGAAAAATAGATCAACATCCTATAAATGGTAGTCCTGGAAGATTATTTTTTTAATGAGATCCCTAGTGCATTGCTATGCATCAGAGAAAAATAAATCAGAAGAATATTGTGACCTACATATCTTAATATTTTAGTATAACACAGCAAGTGCTTTTAGCCTCTCAGTTAAACTAGTCTGATGTGTTTAAAAAAAAAAAAAAAAAAGTCAATATGCATCTATTTTGGAAGGAATCCCAAAGCCATTAACATTTTTCATGCTAATGTTATCTTGAATGTGCAACATAAGTACAGCTACCATTAATTCTGCTCTACAAAACAGTAAAATTTCAGTTTTACTCTACATAAGTCTTCTATTCTATGACCTGAAGTAATTAAGTTTGTTCAGAGGGAGGTTCATACTGTATTTCTAGCACAGGAATTAAAGGAATCATTCAGGCAGGAGCCAAGCTGGAAGCCCTGCTGTGATCATTTTGCTCTCTTGGCACGTGGAGGGTTAACAGGAGATGGTGGATGAGCTGTTTGAAGTGTGCAAAACTTGTAGGAAAAACTGCCTTGGGCATTGCCAGCCAAACTGACTAATTGAATTCTTTTTTGTGCTCTAGAAAATAACAGTATGAATACAGAGGAAACATCAAAGGGATACTTGACCATGAAATGTTAATATAAATTCTTCTTGTGTTGCTTGGTGCTCCCAACCTTCTGATTTTGATTTTCTTCTTCTGTAGCAATACTCTTTAAACTGTAGTCACTTAGAAATTAATTTCTCCACAGGAGCAGCAATCCTCCAAAATAAATATTGACCTTCAGAGCTGAGGGAGGGGCAGTTCCTTGGGCTGCCTGAGGGAAAAAAAATCCTCAGAGGGATTTTTGGGAAGGACAAGATTTGGGAGGTGGATGGGGACAGCCAAAGGTTTGGGATGCTGGAAAAAAAGGGAGCAGAGACCCCAGAACTGTCCCAGCCCCAAGTGAGAGCTCAGGTACAGGGAATGGGGGAGTTGGAATTGTTTCATGGGAGATCTGAAAACAATAACTCTTATTGCTAAAATATTAAAAATCCAGTAAAAATAGGAAATCTTGAGAACTAGAGGGAATCTTAAGCTTGAATATTCTCAGTTGGAAAGGACCCACATATCGATCCAGCCCTTGAGCCCAAACAGGGATAAAATCCTCAGCCTTGCTGTTTCCATCACCAGGATCCAACTGAGGGAATCTCAAGTTACTTGAAGGGACATTTCAGGAATTATCAGCAAGTTGAATTTTCCTTGAAAGCTTATTCAAGGAAAAAAAAGGAATATTGAAGACAGTTTTTAAAAATTATCCCATATTTTGCTCTGTAGAAAGCTTTTTCCAACGTGGAATGGTGTAGTAATATTGAATAAGTTTGGGTTATAGTGGATATGTTTGAATAAATTTAAGTTTTGGTTTGCATTGTATGCACCAGCCAAACTATATTTAGCTGTTTTTCTCCATATTTTGCTGCCTAATTGTTTTTTTTTGCATATTTTGCTGTTTCTTCACATGCTTAGCTCTTTTTCTATATATTTCTTAATTTAAACCAGTGCTTATAAAAAAGACATAAAATAAACAATTTTAAAATATTTTAAAATATTTTAATATTTTAAATATTAAAACCCTTCAAAACCACTAAAACATAAATGATACTAAATAAAAAACCCCTAAAAAACAAAATACCAGAATTAAAAAACCCAAAATAAAAATAAACAATAAATTTCTAACCACCAAGCATTGTATCTAAAAATCTTATACAAAACACATAAACAACATAAAAACACCAATCAAAAAATGCATAATAATCTTAAAATGTATAACCGAAACTAAAAAATAACCCCCAAATTGGCTGTGTCCCAATTTCCAGAGGGTCACACTGGGGGAACTTACAAACATTAATAAATAATAGAGGCAGTAGATCCCTTAAAGCAATTTTTATGGTTTGTTTCATAAAAGAAAAACAATATTTTAACCCCTGTAAATAGCACTAAAGGAAAAAGCAAGGTAAGGGTGGGACTGAAATTATGGAGTGTAAGATTGATTATTATTAAAATCACAGCTAAAAAATAAAATGACAACTCCAAAAGTAACAAGCCTTAAGGAAAATATAAGAGATTGTTGACAGCATAAACCCTTCTTTATTTCTTATTAGCAAATTTAATGTGACATTCATTTAATTGTTTTTTTTCTGTTTTACCACAGGATTGTACGGTGTATGAAACAGAAAATAAAATTCTTCATGTGGTAAGTAATTCTGCTTTGGTATTCTCTGTTTTTACCCCACATATGGGAAAGGATTTTTTCAAAAAAAATAAGGCTGCTACTGGAAAATAAAATTCCTTACTCGTTGGCATAATTTCTGATGAATTGTATCAGCTGCTAAAAATTAAAGAGCATTTTGTGCCTTCAGAGCCCAGAAAATTCTGATGACAAAGGGCAGTGGAAGAATCTTATTCAAGATTATTGATTAGATATTGGCCTCTAGGTTCAAATACTTTATATTTTCCTGATACCAGCACAGAAAACCTGTTCTGACACTGAGATGAGTTAAAGCCTGTGGTGAAAGGGAACTCTCAAAGGATTTACAAGTTCAGATAAGCTTTTGACAAGCTCTGCCCAAGTGCCTGGCTCTTTTTTCCTTCTTTTTTTAAAGCCTTTTCCACATACTCTGCTTCCAGCAGGGATTAAAAATCTGTCATAAAACATTGATGTGCTGTTAAATTTAGAAAGCATGCAGTGACTTTTAGAGGGGGAAAAAAAAAAAGCTTACTATTGCAAACCTGGGTATGAATAGAACTTTTAAAAGCACCTGATACCTTCTGGGACTGGGGTATGTGCACACACAGATCTATCTGTCTGTCTGTCTATCTATCTATTATTTATTTTTTATTATTAATTATTTTTTTTCTTATAATTTTTAGCCCATAGTTGTTACTGTTTCAGGGACACCTTCCATAGACCAAGTTGATTGAAAACTTCTTTGTTGTTTATTTTATTAAAATAGTGTTTTCATGAGGCAGCTCTAAGGTTAAAGTATTAGAGTAGAAAGTGGAAAGTGTTGTTCTCTCTGGGGTTTATCTGCATTTAATCTGGGTAAATGCTCTCAAATTTTGAGGCATGGAGAGGTTTTCAGCTGGAAATGATGGTAATATCTTGATATGCCAGTGATTCAAATATATAAAAAAATTAAAATGTGCTGGATAAAGAATGTACTCACACACAGGAGTACAAGGAGTGCAAGTACCAACTACACCAGAGTTTTTTTTTGAGTTTCTCCATCTCTGCTGGGAGAAGATGAGACCCAAATTCTGCCCAGGGTTTCTGGCCCTGAGCTGAAACTGCCTGAAATATTTGTGGGAATGGTGACCTTCAGCTGTAGCTCAGTGGGATGCTTTGCATCTTGCAGCTGATAGAAAATCCAGATGCCACAGCCAGAGCTCCAAGACTGTCCTTGGATTTCCAGATGAGTAACTGCACAGTGAATGGGAACACAACCTATAAATTTAGGCAGTTAACTTATTCATTGTGACAACTTTATTTGTTTAACTTCTGTGGATAGTGTCAAATGAGATATTAGAAAGCCTCATGTTTTTGTAAATGCCTGAAACAAAACTTCCCTGAAGGGATTTCACTGGAATTTGCTATAATTAGGAAAAATGAGAGTACAGTCCCCAAAGCAAAATAGATGCACACAGCTCAGGCTGGACAGGAAACCCATCCTGAAATTCTGCTAAATGAATTCTTTCCCATTAACTTCAAACATTTTCAGGCATTGACTTTTTGAAGGAGTGTGCTTTAAGCAACTCACAGAAATTTGGGGATAAATCTTTCCACATGAATGTTGTCTGAGAGTTGAGCTCAGCTCCCCCCTGACCCCCAGACTTTGCTGTGGCAGATGGGTTTAATTTGTCACCCTCACTGCTGCTGTCCATGCAATGGGGCTCCTGCTTTGAAGGTGTTTCTCTGGATTTGCATTCAGGTTTTTGAGATCTTTGGCTGGAAGGCAGGATAACAAAATCATTGCATAGTTGTTGTGATGTAGAGTATCAGCTAAAGGATGTGTTCAAAGATGCATAAGAATTTTACTTCAGGAAATGGGTTAACTAAGGCACTTCTCTGCCAGGGTAATTTGTACCAAAGGAAATTTTCCAAGTTGAAGAGCAGAATTCACCTAATTATCACAGTTGGTAGGGATGATGTCATCATTTGGTAGCCAAAATAGGTTATTCAGTTGCATAAGACATTTATTTTTACATGTTTCACTCAACTTTCACTGTATTTATAATCACAAGGATGAAGTTCATTTGGTTTGGTTTGTTTTTGAAGTGCACAGTGTGGACAGTTCAGAGACACAGATATTCTTCTACAGCAGAACTGTACATAGATGTACAATTTCCTGACATTTGTGCATATTTTCTGTTCCCTTAACCACTTGCTCTTGACTTTCACACACCTGTAGCTGTGCTAAGAATTAAAATCATCTCTTTATTCTTGGTTAGTTCTTAGAATAAGAACTTCCTGACTTGGAGTTCCAGTTTGACACTGGGGGTTTATTGACTTGCTTTTCTTTGCAGTGTAAAACCCTGTCTGGGATTTGTGACCACATCATTTCCCTCTCCTCTGACTCTCTGGTGTCCCAGTCAGCACACCTCGAGGTCGTTCATCTCACCAGCATCATGCCCAGTGAGGGCTTGGTAAGTAGCCAAGAAATTTCTGCTTCAACTCTCAGAATGCCCAGCACAAGCCTCAGCTCTTTGGGAGATCTGGTATTTGGATTTAGCAAGAAATCAAAATTTATTTTCATGCGTTGCTCTCACGTTTTTGGTAAGCTGAACCAGATTTCTGAAGGTGGTTTAATTGACATTTATCTAAACAAAGGGATTGTTTTGAGTTCTTTTAAAATTAAAACCTGTTTTACCTAGGGCTTCACATATAACTGTATGAGTAGTTAAATCTGTGATCCTTTGATAGCCAGATTGCAGTTTTTGGAATGTGCTGAAATAATCCCCAAATGCAAACACATACAAATAAAATTAACTAATGTCCTTAATGTGCTTTTCAAAATGATAAGTGGAAGATCTGTGTCTTTCACTTGCATAAATGAAGTTATATGCCTCCCTAATGATCAGTTCAAACAAAACTTTTGGAAGTATCATCCCAGGAACAAAATAAATCTCTTTTGTAAATTGTTGCTCACGGAGCAGCCTGGTTGGATTGGTGCATTAGTGGTGGGTCACAGCAGTGAAATGTTCTGCAGAATTATTTGGCTACAGCTTTCAAATATCAATGTACTGATATGTTTTTGGAAATGGATTTTTGTGACATTTCAGTGGTTGGTCGATAAAATTTCTGCCTCCCCTCTGCAGTGCCTTCCTTTGCAACCATTTGATATTGGTGGGCTGTAGGAAAATAAAGATTGTGCTTGGGAACATGAGATCCCAATAAAAGCAGGGGTGGAAGGTGCAGGCACTGGGATGTTCTCACTCACTCTCCTCAAGAGCCAGGCTGATTTTCCCTGCACAGTCTCCTAGACTGCCTTCAGCTGCCTTCTCAGCACTCTTTTTATTTTTATTTTCTCCCTACAAGAAGAGTAATTCAGGAATTCTGCATTGAAGGAAGCAGTTGTAGGAGGAAATAAAGGGGAAGCGGGGAGTGAAATTGGCAGCCAGAGGCTTTTCCACAGAAAATCCCCAAACTGAGAAATCAAAATCCATTTGAGTGCCACTCTGCACCTTGTGACATGTTTCCTGTTTGTAATTCAGCATGATTTACAGATTCTAAATTTCTGTTAGTTGAGACACTTTGTATTATTTCAACATCTTCCTCTTTGTTCTGACATTGAATAGCAACACACGTCATATGCAAATTCTGCCAGAGGTACAAGGGCACCACTGCTCTGAGGGATGCATATTCATCTGAGAGTGACATATTTTAATAACATGAGGGGGTGCTGTGTGCCTGCACAAGTTTACTTTATTCTTAGGCTGATTTAGTCAACAAAGCACATTGCCACAGCATAAACCACATTTAATTTGAATTCTGTGGCCTCGCAGATGCTCAGCCCAGTGTGTATCCCTGAGCACAGACACGATTTCCTTGCTGTGCTGCTGCATCCTTCTGGCCAAACGTGCTCCCTTTATGGCCCAGTTTCCCCTCTAGGTCTGATTTTTGGGTTAGTGCAGGGTACCCAGGAAATACAGGTCAGGACATTTTGCAGATTTGCTGTGAATGTCCCAGTACTTTTGCATTAGGATTGCAACACCCTGCAGGCCAGGCTTTCCTTTCTGTGCGGGAATGGGATGTATTTCTGCTGCTCTAATTAGGGGAAAGTTCATTATCATTGCTGCAGAGGTGAACTCAGAGATGCATTTTCCTTTGAGAGGATGGAGCACAATAAGCAGGGCTGGGTGCTGCTGGTGCTTCCCATGCAGGGATGGCTCTGGTGTGGGGCAGGAGGAGGACAGGGGTGGAATCTATCCCAAAAACAGCATTTCCTCTGGGCAGCTGAGATTCCCTGGTGCCTGTCAGGAGCTCTTGGCAGGAGCTGCCCATAGAGTGTTGGAGTGTGAATTAAACTCTGGAGTGACCAAGGTCAGAGTTGTTGGCTGAGATCTTGGGGCTTTTTGTGTGGTTCCCATTCTTTTTTTTTTCCTGGTAGAACTTGAGGCAGGCAGAACCTGAGCTGGAATGCTCCTGGCTGGATGGAGTCAGGCTGAAGAGCCCCTGGGTGGTTCTCCATCCTCAGCCTGAGTCAGGAGCCAACAAAAGAGCAGTGAGTGGGCACTGCTGACAGGGGACATGAGACAAATACTGCAATCAGAACTGCCTGACAATTTCTCCCTTTTTTCCCCCCTTTTTCCCTTAGATGAAGTGAAATCACAGTGAATAAGTGAGTTTTCTGTGCCTAATTGTGAAGGCGCTGTAACGTGTTAGGTTGGAAAGTTCCTTGTAATCAATTTTGCTGACACTGTGTTCTGTTTAGAAGAAAATATGAAAAAAGGACTATAAATGGGAATAAAAGAAAAAATCATGTGAAAAGGAAAAGAAAACATTAATCAGAATCAAATATAGAACAGAGTAATGAATTACAAATGGCTTTCTCATGATTGTATAGCAGATTTTTTTCCACAGGATATCTGCTCCATTCAAGAGAAAAATGAGCACTATTCAGTGAATGGAAAGTATTCAGAGTTCCATTTTTATCCTTATCATTCAGTGTAGGGGTTGAGGCCTGATTTACCACACTTCAGCTAAGCTCTGCAGTCCCTGGAGTCACTGATTTCATTGTGAGTTGTTTTATTTATTTTTTATATGGCCTTACTGAGTGCTTCACAGACACTAATTAATTCATCCTCACAACACACTTGTGAAAAGGATACTGTAATTTTAGTTTTAGAGGTAGGAAGCTAATGCACAGCAGTTGGTGTCAAAATCACCAAAAATGTGTTTTTTAAGAGTGGCTTACTGTACAATTTTTCAGAACATTTGTTATCTTTATAGCATAAATTTAAAGCACAGGCTCTCTTGGGTTTGAGTGTAGCTCTGATTTTCAGAGCTACTGAGAACAGGGTTCATCCAGGGTTGGCACCTGGAAAACAAACACAATTATTGGAGAAAAGTGTAAAGTTGCTAATCACTCCGATTTATGGAAGAATTCACTTATCTGGAATGATATTCATCTGACTAAATTATGAATCTTCCCAAATTTTCCAAACTCCATTTGCAAAATTTTTATTGCATGCCTTCTAATTCCTTCCCCAAATGAGCCAGGAATCCTATTGACATTGCACAAGCTCACACATAACCAGAATTAATTTCCAGGTCTGAGTCCACACAGTTGCTGCACGGACTCAGAATTCCTGCAGGGCAGTGTCTGTGTGTTTAATTGTGGAAATAAATTCTGGATCATAAAGCATTTTCACAAAAGAACTCTGAGTCTTTGGAATGTGCATCTTCAGTTCCAGCATTTTCTAATTTTCCATCTGCACTTTTATGAGCTTTAGAGTCACCCTTTAATTTTTTCCCTCTCTGAAATACCTTCTTTTGAATTCTTTATTAAAAAGTGCCCTTATCTCCAGCCTTCCCAGGACACTCTGTGTGCTCTGCTTTCCTGGCAGTTTGCTGCACAAAGGAATTTGCATTGGGAACACTGGCCTTGGGTTCTGCTCCAAGTCCTGGGGACTCTGTTTGCATCCTGATCTCTGCAGGCATTTGTTGGTCTCCAGAAATACATAAAATACCAATATAATAATACAATATACAAGAGGCTTTTTCCTCTCTTTTTCTATTTCTTCACCTTCAGTCAAAGTGCTTCCTCCTTTTCCCTATTTTGCCATTGGATTTTCAGTGGCAAATACTGAAACACCCTCCATGTATTTTCTATTTCATTTTGAAGTAACTTTAAGGATTGTAAAGCTCTTTTTCTCCTGAATTGTAGTGCTGGGTATGGTAATACCATTCATATCTCAAGTGCACAGCACAATCAGCACGAACAAGATGTCTGGAAGGCAAAAGCTTTGTTTCAAACAATCAATTTGCCAAACTTGAAATAAATTCCTGCACTAAAAAAGTATTAAAATGTAAGAATCACATTCGCTCTGGCCGAAAACGCACACATAAATTTTTAGGAAATCGAATAGAATAAAGTAACTCTGTGATTTAAGAAAATTGCCTCCCCACTTTAAATTTTTTGGCTTGATGGATCCACAATAAGCCCTTGAGCCAGGAGTTTGTGCTGCTGCTGGCAGCTGCTGCTGAGCCCTGGGGATGGAGGCTGATGAAAGGCTGGGAGAACCTTGCTGTGATTTACCTCCTTCCATGCCCACAGCCAGCTCTGGAGCAGTTTGCTGTCACATAAACAGGCAGCATTTTATTGGAGCTGTTGGATATAGAGATATAGAATGGGATCAGAGATTTTTTTTTTTTTTTTTTTTTTTTTGATGTTTGGGATTTTTTTCCCCCCCTTCTGCTCTTGGATGACTGGGGATCGTCCATAGTGAAAGATTTTTACAGCCAGTATTATTTCAGATGAATTTTTTTTTTAAATCTTCTGAACTTGATGTCCAGCTCATGTATCCAGAGATACTTTTGTGTAACATGCAGCTTTAATCTTATTTGATTAGATTAGTGGTTCCTCTTATCAGGAGAGTCTAAAAGGGGAGGCAGCTGGAGTTTTATTGTTTAGATTTGTATCTTCTGATGTCTGTGGAATGTTTTCTTCTTTCCTTCTGGAATAAAGGAGGACTTTTATCCCTCTTCCTTTCACTTTTTTATTCTTTTTCTCTGTGTTGTTTGAACTTCCCCCTGCTGATAGAAACAGTGTAATCTGACACACTTCAATTAAGATGTACACTGCTAATATCCAGAACCTTCTTAATTTTTCTGCAGAGGGATCTTTTCCTGTTTCATTCTAAGAATTTAAGGAAAGCATAGATTGTGGGAATAAAAATTTTTATGAAACCAGCTGTGTAATGTTGGAAAAACAAAAAAGCTGAACAAACAGCCAAGCTGTCACATGCACAGAGCCTCCTTTATGGAGAATTATTCATCTGTCCAGTGCCCAGCTACCCTTTCAAATTGTGCTTCTCTTTCTGTGGCATTTGTAATTTAAGGTGATGGAAGCCAATCTTTCCCATTTTCACCAGCAAGGAATTGCAAGGGAAGCAAGAAGAAAAAGTAAAATATGAAGGCAGCTTTTTTTTTTTTTTTTTTTTGGTGGGAATATGTCTGGCCTAAAACTGTCAAGGTGTTCATCTAATTATTTAGAATTATTTTTAAAGGGTTACAGAAACTTGACAAATTTCCACCGTGCTTGACATATAAAGGTTCTCACAGCCTAAAAGACAAAACAAAATCAAATCTGCTTATACAGAAGAATAAAAGAAGTTACTATCTTAAGTATTTTGAGAAGTGGAAGTTATCTTGCAGGAGGGAGAATTGAGGTGTTTAAATTTGGACAAAGGACTGCAACATATAAAGCAGAAAACAAAATGTTGAGAGGGACTTTTTAATGGTATAAAATTTAAGCAAAAAACTGTCACCTTCTCAAAGCACTCATGGTATTGGTTTAAATGCACCTGTGTAACTCTGATGGTTGAAATAAGATTAAAGGACCATTTTTTATGGGGAAAAAGATCAAGGAGTGTAAGAGTTCCCTGGTTCCCTGGTTTTTCAAATCTGCATCTTTGCTGTCACTGCTTCCCTGTGCTGGAATAATTGTTGACACTGAAAAACACACTGCTGTCATTCTATCCTGCTTAATTAACCAGATGATTCTGCAAGAAAATTTTCAAGGAAATTCCCCTGACAACTGGATATGCTGTTTTCTGGGGAAAAGTGTCTTCAAAATAGGATTTGAAATGGCTGATGCCTTCCCATATGTTTTCAAAGGTCAGATTTTAATTAAAAACCTTTAATTCACTTTGTCTCTAGGGGACAGTGGCAGTTACTCAGAAGCAGCCAGGGTTCTTGATTTGATGCCTGAGAAACATTTCCTTGTTCTCTAACATAGGTCAGTGTCATTCTTCAGAGTTTATGTCTGACACATCAGTTATTAAAGAGCAACTATTTATTTCTAAATGTTGACCAGTCTGAGCCATATTCAGAGTGAGAATCTTTGACTTTTGCCTTATCTCCAGATAAGGGGCACAGCTTGTTGTTCTTCTCTCTGAGATCATTGCTGACATTCAAGGATAAAACAGAGAGACTAAAACCCCATTTTTGGGTTGGCAGGGGGAATAAATTAAAAAAGAGAGGGATATTAATGATTTTGAAAAAGGACTCCAGTGCTATTTTGCTTCTAAGGGCATGGAATGGTAAGGGAGCAGAAGGAAGGTTGGGCACTGAGTCAGTGGGATGGACAGAGCAGGGAAGGGTGTGACAGGGAAGGACATGGCAGGAAAGTCCTGGCAGGACAGGAATGGAAATTCCTGAGCTTGTAGAGCAGGAAAGCAGCCAGAGAGCTGGGAGGAGAGAGCAGCAGTGGAAACTGGAAGGAAAGGGGAAGGAGAAGCCTCCAGAGCAGGACTCACATGTCAGGGTAGGTGTCACTCTGTCACACTGGCCAGAGCTGTGCTGGCACCTGGGCACTCCCAGGGACCAAAAATCCTCTGGGTATCACTGCCTAACCTCAGCCATATGAAAAAAAAAAAAAAATATATATATATATATAAGAATTTTTATATTTTTTTACATTGAATAATCTTTCCAGCTTTTCAGGTAAGAGATACATCGGGGGGTGCTCTGCTCCTGTAATGGTCAACAAGAAACAAGCTCATTATTTTTCTTTTGGAAAAACAAGGATGAAAGCTCTGTGTAGGATAATTTGAAGGCTATGAGTCATTCACTGAAATTGTTTGGTGTTTTTTATATTTTCTTAAATTTTAATAACTAGGATGAAAGAGCAGATAGCAAAATGTAGGGTAATTCTGTGTGATTACTCAGGTTTTATGTCTCTCCGATGGCATCTGTGAAGAGATAAAATTATAATTTGATTTTTTCCCAAAAATACACAGACATTAACAAGAGTCTAAGAACTTTAGGAAGAAATAAGTGGTAAAATTTAGTGAAAAGTTTAGCACTCTGTCCTCTTGTGGCTTTAAAGATTTTAATCTGTTGGGCTTTTTGAGCAGGGAATGAATCTTATCAAAACAAGTGGGATGTTAGGACTGTGTTATTAAATTTGGTGTAAAAGTGTGGCTTGAAATGTGTTCCTGAAGCTCACCAAGTGCTAAAAGAGCAGGAGTGTTGTGTAATGTTCTCGTGACAAGTTCACTGTGGAAATTCAGCATAACTCACACTTAGATGGGCAAAATTCCTGCTCCAGATTTTTAGTGGGGATTCACCATCCCATTGTCCATGGGAAGCTCCAGTTTTCCAGGAGTGCTCCAGTTTGTGTCCTGGGGCTGAGCTGCACAGGTGGGGAGGCACAAGGAGCCCCCTGACATTTGGGCTCAGCTCCTCAGCCCCTGCTCTGGCTGTCTCTGCTCATCCTGTCACCTCCTCCTTGGAGCAGAATTCTTGATGGGCTCGTTACAAAGCTCCTGTTAGTTCACTAAGCTCATTTCCCCTCTAAATTAGCAATATAGGCTCTGGCTTTGTTTCTACTGAATCAGGAACTCGTTGAAAATGGGGCATGTAAGTTTAAAAACCACTCCTGCTCATTCTTTCCATTCTTTTATGTCACTTGTAATAAAAAGAGATTATGTTAAATATTTCAGATACTGAATAGGCACAAGTTTTTTTATGCTCATGCTCTCTGTTGAACTCTGTTCACAAACTTCAGAATAATAATAAAAAAAAAGCATTAATGAGAAAACTCTGCTATTTATAGTGTTTTGATATAGATTTGTTGAAATTAAATTTGCAAATGTTAAATGACCACAGTTTCTCCCAGTCTGTTCAAATATTGTGGTCCTTAGAGCAAACCTCTTATTTAATTATCATGCAAATGTCCAGTATTTTTTTCCTACAAATATTAATTACCCTTTTTTCTGTTTTTTTCCCAGGGAATGTATATCAAATCAACATATGATGGACTACATGTAATCACAGGAACAACAGAAAATGTAAGAATCTTTATTTTAAAATACTTCCATCAAGCTTAAAATTATTTTCTGTGTATTTGCAGTGCATTTTGTGATATGTAAGCTTGCTTTAAACCAAGCCACTTTTTATTAATGTCTTTTTTTCCTTTTATATGTGTATATATATATATCATATTACCTTTGTAAATACTTAGAACCCTTGAGAACAGACATAGAAAAGCAGCTGTGTTGAAATTATTAATAACTAACACAATAATAAAGGAAATTCTCAACCTTCTGCCCTCAGTGGTTCCTCAAATTCTCCTTTCTAACAACATTCACACATTTTCTCTCTGGCACAAGTGGTTTCCTTTATATTAAGTACATTATATTTTATGTTTTCTATCATTTGTAGTAAATATACAAGAGATCAATTATAACTTTCATTGTAGCCCCAGAGGTATTAAAAAACTGAATCAAACTCACAGTTTTGCAGCTCAAAGATCAGTGTGGGAGATCCAGGGACATTAAAAAGTGTGACAGGAGCAGCAGCACAGCTCCTAAACATCCTCCTTGCAAACATCCTTAACGTGCAGTTCATCATTATAAATTTGAGAAAATTAAATTGACTTCAACTGCTGCCATCTAATTACTGTGACAGATTTTATAACATGACCCTTCTGGTTTTCATCTCCTCTTTCACTCCCTGTTCCCATCCAGCCTTGGGTGTGTTCAGAGCTCAGAGCTGGGCAAGTGACAATTTAGGTTTTATCCAGCTGATGTTGAAATTAGGGATTGCTGGCACCCAAGGAACATAAAATGAGATGGAAATTCTGGCTGGCAAGTGCCAGAGCTCTGCTGGCCCATATGGGTGAGCTCCATGGGGGATATTTTAATTGATTTGCATACATTGAGCAGTATTTATATGGGTTTTGTAAGTGCAAACCCATGGAAAACCAGATGATTTGTATGTCACAATTTGGGAAGATAATTCTAATGCAAATTAAACTTGAAATTTGTTTGTTCATATTGTCACCATTGGCAGCATTTAGAAGTCTAAAAATAACTATATGTGTGTCTTGGGTCCTGAAAATTATGACTGATCCATCTTGATTATGTTGGAGAGATTATGTTCATAGATTGAATTACTCATGCTGTAATTAATCCACTTTTTAACTGTAATTCTAATTAATTTTAGAAATATAATGCAGTTTGTGGGGGAAATATTGATATATTTACAATTGAAATTCACAGGAAGAGTTATAAATTGCCAGCCAGTAGAATTTTTTTTTTTTTTAATTTATTTTGACTATCAAAACTTTTTGCTAAGACACCACCAGAAGAAGTTGCTTTTTTTGGTTTTGCTGGAAGTGTAATCACATGTGCAGATAAACCAGCTTCAAAGACCTTTAACTTCTGGTGTTTCAGCAAATTGATTTTTCATTCCTTTTGAAGGGATAATTGACCTCAGAGCCAGTGTTTAATTAGCTCAGCCTCATCCAAGTCAGGAAAGCAGCTAAAAAGAGAAAAAACCAGGACTTTGCTGCTCTGAGTAACATCAGCTGAAGTCAAATATTGTGAATGGTGTTTGCTGCACTCCCCTGCTCACCTCCCATTTAAAGCCAAAGAATTTGTCAAAGTCAGGCTGAATTCCAGGAATATTCTGTTGCATGTTTGCTCCTGGGCTGCCAGAATTCCACATTTTTCCACAGGAAGGAGAAACTGGCTCTGGGGGTTGGTTCCTCACATCATCCACGTGGAATGTTGGGATATTCCCAACAAGGTTGTGGCTGCTCAGCCAAACCCAGTGGAACAGCTCAAGTGGCCAAAAATGGCAAATGGAATTCTAGATTGGAATGGCAAATGGAATTCCAGCTTGGAATGGCAAATGGAATTCTAGATTGCTTCATCAAATGTTTTCAGAAAAAAAAAATATTCCTAATGGACATGAGCAGTTATCATTATTTGACAGCAGTGGGATTTCAGGCTCAGCTTTCTTGCCTCCTTCAGCATTTATTGTTTCAATTCCTGCTCTTCCTTTCACCTCCACACCCTCTCTGTAAAGTAAATTTTTCTCTCTTGTCCTCAGTCTCCTGCTGACCAGTGTAAGAAAATCCATGCTGGGGATGAGGTGATCCAGGTCAACCACCAAACTGTGGTAAGTATTTTGGAAATTCTGTGCTGCAGGCTTTGCCTGTTCCCAGTGGTAAAAGTAGTAATTCTTCTTTGCCCAATTCTATTATTATTATTATTATTATTTATTATTATTAATGTCTTTTTAAATGTCATATTCACTGCTTATTCTTAACAAGAAAAGACCCAAATTGAGTCTGTAACCAGCCCTGAGGGATTAAGCCAAATTTGCATTTTGCACAGCTGCTGTTCAACATCATACTCTTATATAAGGAGATCCAAGAATATTTCCTTGAAGTTCTTAGACTTCTCATTATACACTTGCCAGCTGCTTTAACTTCTCCTCTTGAATAGAATTTTGCATTCTGTTTAATGCAGGATCCAGATTAATAATGCAGAAGTGCTGTAGCAGCCATGTATTCTGATTTTGTTGGGGGGAAGATATAAAAATGATGAAAATGTTGATTGAAATCTGCCAGGTTTGGGGTTTGGGCATTCTCAGATGGAGATTTATTTTTAAGATGCTCATAAGCACGTGGATGCTGAACCTCAGTATGTCATTTAAATATAATTTAAATGGTCCAGTGTTGCTGGAGCTACAGGTGAAAGGAACACTGTTATTTATTATTTCTTAGGCATGAGTAGTGACAAGGACAATGATAACTTCCTGAGAAACTTCTAATTTAACTATTTCACTTTGTCCTGGTGAACCCCATCTCCAGACACAGCAGCTGCAAAATTAAGAAATTTCTTTCTGTCACTTGTGTGAAGTGGAAATATGAAAGGCTGGCCATTAAAATCTTATGATTGGAGAGCAAATATTTTCTCTTGAAAAGAAGTATAACTTATTAATTTACACTTTAAATGTTAATGCAACACACAGCTCTTATCTGTATTAGAGAGTTGTCATAGTTACAAGCTGAAATATGCATTAGACTGGATTTCTCCATCAAACACACTCTTCAAGTGACAGATCTGATTTAATCTTTACTCCCAGAGGTGAAATCCCCCATTCAGCTTCTCAAGAATTGGCTTTTTTTGCAACTCTTTCCATGTCTGTTATCACAGCAGGCTCAAGGTGGTTGGTTCTTGTAATCCCTTTCCACCTGAGGGCACAGGACCAACAGCCGAGTCAAGTGCTATAAAATACTTTTTTCTAACAAAAACCCCAAAAACCAGAATATATTAATGATTCATTTTGAAGTTTCTAACAAGCCAAGGAAAAAGGTAAATGGCACTGGTTCTTTTGGAAATTTATTATTGCTTTGAAAAGTCTAATTATGTGTTCAGTTTGGAAAACCAGGAAGAATTAGTGAGTGTTTGCATGGCTCAGAGGTGAAATGTCCAACTCTCACCCCTCATGGATTGGAAGTTTTAATATTTTAAATATCCCTTAGATCTCCAATGTGTCCTTTAAGGCACTCCTTGCAAATCACCCTCAGCTGTGCTCCCTCTTCCCCAGAGTTATCACATTATGATGATCCATATTTTGCTTATAATTAGCATTATTTCCATTAGTGGACTAGAATTATTCAAAGGCAACAGCTCATTACATTTCCACGTAATCAATATTCTAATATTAGCTCATAAAAAGGGGTATAACCCATTTGAAAATAATAATGGAGGGTTAGAGAACTTTGAAATCTCTGGTGTTCCCACATGTTTTCCAAAGAAGATTTTATCTGTGCTATACATTTGTTTAAGATTGATGTTTCTGTAGCATTTTGGTACCAATCTTTTATATTACATCAAGTATAAATCCTCTTCAACACATTGTTTTTGGAAGAACTTGCTCTGAATATTATTAGAGTATTGTTTTGTCCTGCCACTGCTGGAAATATTTTCCTGAGCAGAGAAAGTGTGGATCTCTTTTAGCAGATCCCAATCCTACAGCTGACTGCCAGCACCATTTAATCTGATTTTGACTGAACTAGGCCAGTGTATTTTCTAGATAAATTCATACTCATTTAAAATGATCATTTGAGTTTTAAAACTTTCATTGATGTTCCCACAACCTGTCATAAATTGTTCTGGTAGTTAATTATTCTCATTGCTTGGGGGAAAAAAAGTAATTTTATTTGTAGTCTATATTTGTCTGGCACAAGCTTCCAGTCCTTTGATCTTGATGTATTTTTACCTCTTAAATTGGAGAGCAGGTTTCTCTTTTAGGTATTTTCAGGATGCAATCAAATTAGCTCATCTATTTTTTTTTCTTTTTTTTTTTTTTTAGTAAGGTGGATAATTTAAGCACTTCTAGTTTGTCATCCTAATGTACAACCTCCTCAGCATCCTCTTTAAATTCCAGCTGTTGCACTCTGCATTTTTCACAGGGAGTTTGTGGAGCTGTCCAGGGCAAGGATTCATTCCTGGCTAGGGCAGAACTGTGGTGCTGAAAGAGTGAAAATGAGATTACAGAGCCTGGAGCTGCTCCAGGGTTGGATTTCAGGAAAAATGTTCTCCCTGCAGAGGGTGGTTGGGCACTGAACAGAGTCCCCAGGGAATTGTCACAACTTTGTAAAATTTTATTTTACTTTTCCAAGAGCTTTTCAATGGAGAGGAGAGTTAAAAAGTGTTCAGGAGGTATTAAAGGAAAGCTGCTTCAAATTATGTAATGCAACAACTGAAAAAGTGAGGAATAAAAGCCTTTCCACGTGGAATCTGGTCGAACCAAGGACCACTCTGTAATACAATTACAAAGATCAAAGAAAGAATAATAGTACTTAAGCAAGAAATTAATTAAAGCAGGCGATTCACCACTGGCTGTTAAGATCATTTAATCATTATCCAATTTCCTTATTTGCTTTTCTGCTTGTTCTTCTTGCTTATAAGATTTTCATAAAACAGCATAAGGAACTTTAAGAATAAGTTATACATTCTAAATTACTGCCACCCTAACTCTTTCTTTTTCCCTACAATAACAACAGGTACCAATTCTGCCAGTGCCTTGTAGATTTTTATTCCCTCTCCCATAAATTTATACAGAAGTACTAAAGATGCCACTCTAGCACTTCTTTGTTTGCAAAATTAACAATTACTCCTTAGGTTGTGTATTTTCTGCTGCTTAATTGAAATAGGAGATTTTTTTATTGCAACTCTTTTTCAGCATAAAATTATGAAAATGAAATTGTGTTAACATTCCTTTTTAGATAGTTTTCCAGACAATGAAAATATTGGAGACCAAATAAATATTGGTTCATCTACCTGACTACCTGTAAAATATTTTGTCTACTTCTGGATAGAGAATTGATTTGTAAATAAGGGAAAACTGAATTGAACTGTCTTTTTTTTTTTTTTTTTTTTTTTTTTTTTTTTTTTTTTTTTTTTGTGAGGGTTAGGATTTGAAGGTTATTTCATAGGACAGAGAGCAATAATAAGGCTTTTAGTAATTCCTGTTGAAAGCTTGATGTTACTCAAGAGCACCTGGCAAAACTCCAGGAGTCAGAGTGTAGTAATTAATCCCAAACCAACTGAGCACCATAGAGCTGATGTGACTGAAAATGGCAAAGATGAACTTGGAATTAATCAGGAATAGGTTTCCAGGAGAAGCTGAGTTTGGACACCATTGTCTTGGCATTAGTAATAGCTTGTCTGAAATACTGTCTGATCTTCAGGTCATTTACAGCTATCAGAGGTGTTAACTCAGATAGGAGCATTAAAGAAATGTAATGGGTGAAAAGGAAAATGTGTCATCTGTCTTATAGGAAGAGAAATAATTTAAGGATTTCAGTTTGGTTAACTCAGCCAGCTGAGGCTGAGACAGAATTCCTCTTTCTCCACAGACAGAGGCAATAAGCACCAGAAAGAGAAACAACCCCTTAAGGCAGAAAGCACTGCTATGCCAGAGCAATAGCCACAGAAAGATCTGTAATAAATCTGTGCTGCTCCATGGTTTTTGTATTCTCTTGAAGCAGCTGCTGGTTTGAACTAAAGTTGTTGCATTTTCACACTTGAGGTTGTTTTTTGGAATGATGGATCTTGGGCTTTCAAGGGCTTGGAGGAAGGATGGGGACAGACTTTTTAGGGTCTGTTGTAGAGGGGAAACCACTTTATGCTGAAAGAGGGGAGATGTGGAGCAGAGAAAAGGAAGAAATTTTTCTGCAGTGAAACAAAGGGACAGGTTGATCAGAGAAGATGTGGCTGCCCCATCCCTGGAAGTGTCCAAGGCCAGGACAGGGCTCTGAGAAAATCACTTGAGAATGTCCCTGCTCCTGGCAGGGGGGTTGGACTAAATGACCTTTAAATGTCCCTTCAAACCCCAAATATCTTTTGATTCTAAGTACATGATCAGCAGCCTAATGCCCTTTCTTACTGCTCACTGTCAAATTGCATGCTTGAAATTAAGTGTGTCAAGAGCCTGGCACAATGAAATAATTTCAGCACTAATTTATTTGTGTGAAGACAGCCATTGAATTAATACCCTTGGTGTCTGTTTGCTGAATTGTAAATATGAGTCCTAATGAGAGCTCATTTTAGGTGGAGGTAATTCTGTAAAATGTGGTGCCAGGTCACACCATCTGTGTTTCAGCACACTGTGTGTGGGGAAATGCATGCAGGGGAAAAAAATATAAAAAAGGACAAAAGATGTCATGAGAATTTGAACTTCTTTCCCCAAAAGATGTCCTTCTGTTTCCAAACAAAGTGCCACATGTTACTTATTCTCCACATTCTGCCTTTCACAAAGGCTCAGTAAAGCCTCTCTTCCAGTAGCAGATCTTGCTTCTTCTTGGATTCTTGCTGTGTTTCTCTGCTAGTTAATGGAAATAACTGTGTAAGATAATGGGAGAACATTTGGTTTTCCACCATCAATTATTGTTAGGAGCAGCTCGAATATTAATGAGAGTGAATCAGCTACAGGTGTTAATGACGAGCTTCCCCTTCAGTGACAGAAAACATCTTATGATCTTCCAGCACATTTTTGTCTAATAATAATTTCTGATTTCCATCTTAATCAAACCAGCTCCCTTGATTAATTCCCTAACGAGGCAAAATGAATTACTTAAAATATGAAAAGCTGATAGTCTGCTTCCTTAAAAAAAGTTGGGTTTACACAAGCTGGGTTCTTTTTTTAATGCAAATATGAAGAGAGGTCAAACTTTGCAGGTTCAAGTAAATATCCAGATGGTTTTGCTTATGTGTTTGGAGAGTCATGAGGGGAAACATCTGTCCTGGTTCCTGTGAGGGGTGACTGCAGTCAGAGCAGAATTTCTTGTTTTCAGGTGCTGTGCAATATGGTAGGATATAAATATTTTGAAAATATTTGGCACAACTGGTTTCCAGACCAAATGCCTGACTAGGGAGCTTTTAAATTGCTGTTTAGTTATTGCTCTGTGTCTCCCCACGCCAGGTAACAGCAAAGCTGGCAGGTGATCCAGGGAGCAGAACAGGCACAAGCCCCCCAAGCAAATTAAGGTGTAACCTCCCTTCCTTGGGAGGTGCACTCAGTGGTTCTGTATTTCTTAAACTTTTCCATTTTTCAGAGCCCTGAGAGGGTTTGGTAAGGCAGTGAAGGAACTGAGGAACTCCATTCCTGCCTTGTCCCCAGAATTTTTGGGGGAAGCAGAGAAAGGAACACATTCCTCTCTCCCCTGTGCACTCCCAGTTCCACCATCTGAGCTGAATTTTGCTTCTAAATTCCAACCACAACAAACAGGTATAATGTGTTTGGAAGAAATTGGCAGGGAGGTGAATAACTGCTGTGGGTTTCAGAGCCCTGGAACCCTCTGATAAACAGCACCATGTCCAACACTTCAGCTGTTTTCTCAGTTCCTTTTGATAGACAAATATATCATGCACTTCATGCCTCTGCAGACACCCAAAAATGCACTGATTTTTTATTTTGTTGTGTGCATCTGTAGGAATCTTTTGTATGATTTTTTTTTTTTTATACAGATCTGCAGTGAGTCATCCCCAGGCAGGTAGGTTTTATTTTCCAAAGGAAGAAAAGGTGCTTCTTCAGCATGAATAGAGTTTGGATTTATAATGATGCTGAAATCCCTACTGCTGGTAGGATGCATTCCAAATCCCATTCATGCAAATCCAGATCTTCTGAATGAGAAGGAGCAAAGTCATTATGAGGAGAGTCTAAAGAAAATATTGGAGAACTAAAAAAACCCTGCTTTGCTGTGGATGAAAGTGGGTTATGTTTTTCATGTATTTCTGAACACATTAATGAAGGAGTCCCAGCTAAAAAATTATCGAAATTACCTCAGCATTGTGGAATTTCCTGGTAAAGGAATTTTTTATTTTAGCAATTGATATTTTTGGAACTATTATTTTTTAAGTTGCTTTATTCTTAAATTTCCACCACATAGTTTCTATGATAACACTAACAAATCCTTTAATATAAACATTAATATAGACTTTTTACCTGAACCTCTTCTTTCTACACTGAGGATGTACAAACAAATAAAAACTAATGATTGTGGCAGTCTTTAGTGTAAATTATGAAAATTTCAAGCATCTGCCTTTCTCTGACTATTTTGAGTGAATTCTTTTGCATTCTTCTTTTCTTCCATCTTTAGAATCTAAATTAGCATCCTTTTTCATTTATGGAGGAAAATAAGTATCACATTGGTCTTCTATTACTTCATTATTCTAATTTTAATTTAACTCACCTTGCTGAAATATCTTAACCCCTTTTGTAGAATTTGATTTTGACTGTATGTGCTAAAAAACTTTGAAGAAGCAAAATACCTTTCTGGAGAATGCATTTACCAGAGCTAGAAGTCAGTAATTGCTTTAAAGACTGATTCTTTAGGAGTAAATGTCAAAATCTGACTCAAGGACTGGTTTTCAACTAAGATTTTTAATCCACAGTAATGACTTCTCTTTTTTCAAAGGTATTTTTAGTAATACAATTTATAATAACTTGTCCAAATTCCTGAGAGCATTTTATCATTGCCCAGTAGTAATGACTGCAGAGGGTTCTCTGATAGATCTTGGGATTTAATGGTTTTGTCATTAAGGTTCTCATTGGAATAATTTATCATTAACTTAATTATTTATCATTCTTTTCTAAAAGGAGACCACAGAACTCTAAGGATTTTGACAATCTGAAAATTCCATCAATCTATAAAAATAAAAGATAGTTCCATTTGATTTCTATAATTGAGTAAATTGGAAAAAAAATATATGGCTCCTGTTCTTTAATAAATACAGCCCAAACTGGAGGAGGTTTTGGGCTGCAAGCTGCCATCCTTGCATTTGTTTGGATGTGACCTCTTTACAATTACTGCTGGTTTCTGGTTTCCTGTGGCCACTGCATTTTTAGAAAGTTTTTCAATAGAACAGCAGCATTAAAAATAGAACAGAACTTTTAAAAGCTTTTAAAATCCTTTCTGGAATTCTGACACGTCTTGCAGTTCTGTCCCAGGTGGGGATCACAGTGGGATCCTGGCTTTGGCCCACTGTGCTTACACTTGGTATCCCAAATTCTCTTCAGCCCTTAGGAGAGGATTTTAGTTCAAATCTCTTGGAAGTTATCTTTTACTATTTTCCCTTCTCATTTTTATATAATCAGATATTATCTTCCTCTAAGTGGAAGTCATAAACTCCACCTGATATAACAAGGGGATGAATGTAGACTGCTCTGTGTCTGAGCACCTAAATAATTTATTTTCCTGGGTTTTAATAGCAGTGGGAATTCACACTTTGGTCAGAAGATAAATGATGATTAAAATGTTATTAGTGAACTCTGACAGGTCAAACATGGCCAGTATGAAATATTTCCTGCTGGCATCTCTGGGTGCTGCTCCTGTTCTGGGATTCACTGGGCTCTTCATTCTCACAAGTTCATTTTCTGGCTGCTGCATCTGCCTTGGGAAGGTTCTGTCTGGGAATTGCTGTGTGGACACAGCATTCCAATTCCTGCTCAGATTTGTGGCACTCAACATTTATGGCAGGTTTTTGCCATGGCCATGTACTACTGCTCCAAAAATCTGCTCTGACTGGGACAGAAAGGGCAGGGGAAAGAGGAAAACCCTGAAAATAATTTTTCTGGTTTTGTGTATAAATAATTCACAGTAAATACCTGTTTAAATAATCGAGATGATTACAAAATGTCTCTAAGTTAGTTTTTTTTGTGAGTGGCACAAATATCCTTACAGTATCAGTGATGTCCTTTTTTATGGCTCTGTTTGCAATTTACAGTAATTTGGAGACTCAGGGGCTGTACAGATAAACCAAAAAAGGATCATTTATTAAAGGACCTTATTACTATTATTATGATTATTATTATCTCCAGTCAGGGTGTTACAGCTCTTATATTCATGCTACTTATGTTCTTCCAGCACAGTCTGGTTTCCTCCTCAGTGCTCACTGTTGCAACTCAGAACCCAGACTGAAAAGATTTCATGGCTCCTAGACCTCATCTTCTGATTTAAAATATTCAGTGATCTCACAGGTTATTGAAAGGGTAACAGTGTTCACTTCTGCCTTATTTTGTTCAGGGATGTGGCTAAAGGAAAAATAAAAATCCAGCTGCAGCAGCATGATTTCAGACCAACAGAGTTTATAAAAACTGCTCATGTTTGCAAGGAGCAGGTTGTAAGAGAACTTATTGGTTAACAGAACATTTCCTTCACATTTCAGGTTAAATGGAAAGCTCTCAAAATTCAATTATGGGCTTTTTTCCTTAGGTTGGCTGGCAGTTAAAGAACCTGGTGAATGCACTGTGGGAAGACCCAAATGGAGTGATTTTAACCTTGAAAAAACGTCCTCAGAACACCCTGGTGTCTGCTCCTGCCCTGCTGAAGAATGTGAGGTGGAAGCCTCTGGCACTGCAGGTAAGGTGGCTGCTGCAATGCTGCAGTGTCCTGCTAAATCCTTTATTTATGAGATTTTGCCTTCCAGAGAAAGGAACAGGAGCCTGTCCCAAACCCCTCTGGAGCAGAGTGCTGAGGTAAATAAGTGTGGCAATGATCAGATTGTTTTCTTCATGTTTTGGTGACTCTGGGAGCCAGAGGAATTCAGACAAGGAAAGAACATTTACAGATAATTTTATGAAGAGCAAGGTTCAGTGGCTGCTCTGCCTGGCAGAGGCAGAAGTGCCTCCCTATTTCCATTATTTCACAGTCTGTCAACTGCTTGTTTTGTAATCAAGTGTGTCAGATCCATTAAATTCCAGGAGAACTCTGCTTCTGTCGCACACCTCTCATCCAGCTGGAGGTTTTGGTAGCAGGGATAACAGAACCTCTGGAATTTTTTTGTGTGCTCATTCCTTGAAAGTTTGCTGATGAAAAAAAAAAAAAAAGAAAAAGACAACTGTGAACATCACAACAGCTTCTTTCTACAGAAAGAAAAACTAGCTGAAACACTGAACTCAAAATGTCATTTTTAAAGGAAAGGTTGGCCACTAAATCCCATATAATATCCTGTAAGAAGTTGATGCACTTCCATAATGTGGAAGCTTCTCAGAGCTGTTTTGTTTGCTTGGTGTGTTTCTGAATGGTTTTGAAACAAATGGGACAAAACAAACCCTTCAAGCTTATCCAGGCAGATTTCTTCCTCGCCTGGCATTTTCTGAATCTTTCATTTCTCAGAGTGCCTGAATCCTGCACAGTGGCTTCCCTTCAGGAGTTTGTGCAATCCTTGCAGCCCAGGAATGCTGCCAGTGGGATTTAGGGCCACCTTTCTTTCTCTGTGCCTGCCCCTGTGACACCAGAGGGGATTTTTCTGTCACAATGCTGCAGGAATAACATCCTTTGCTCTGGCAAGATGCTCATGTGAACTTCAGATGGAGCCTCCAGGGGCAGCAAAATGGAAATTGCAATTGCACAGGGCTTGCAGAGAGCTCCTCTCTTTCTGTTTGTACATTAGAGAATCCAAATTCACGAGCAGCACTGGATCTGGAGGCAGAGTGAGCACTGTGTGCTCCATACACTGCATGGGTGGCACAGCATTTTCCAACAAAAATACCAACCTTTGTGGTGGTAGCCAGAAAAGTGAAAGTGCACCAAGCTGCTTTTGTGGAATTATCAGCAATTCTGGTTTTGTGATGTCCTGAGGAGCCCCTGAGGAGCAAAAGGTGTTTGGAATGTTTCCTTCCTGGGGTGTATTTCCTCAGTATCAGAGAATAATGGGTGAGACATTTAAATTAAAATATAAACCACTTGGGAAAACAAAAACAGACCTACTAGTGTTACATCTTAAGAATAACTTCTGTTATGAGGTGTGCAAAACCAATTTCAGACCTTTTATTCTTCCTGCCTGGGGCCATTTCAGGACACAGGTTTTGGGTTTGCCTGTTTCCTGCAGCTCCCACCTGGAGCTGGGATTATTTATTATTGTCAGTAATGACTTGGAAGCAGACTGATGAAATTTCAATTTAATCACAGGAGCCTGTGCTTCCTGGACAGCTGACACAACAGCTTGTTGCTGCTGAAGCAGTGAGCTCACTTCCCTCTCCTGGTGGCTGCAGTGTCCTCTCCTTTCCCTGCCTTTGGCAGTTTTCACACTTGGAGCAGCCCCATGTGCTGAGAATTTCTGGGTTGTTTTTTTTTTTGTTTGTTGTTCTGCAGTTTTCTGCTGGTTTGGCTGAGCAAGTTTTGGGATAAGCAGAGAAAACAGCAGGGACAGGAGGGTTTGCACCAAGACAAAAAAAAAAAAAAAAACAGGATAGGGAACGACCAAACAGCAACAAACTGCAGGAAAACACCTCAGTGGGAGCAGAAAGAGAAAGAAACATTCACCAAAAATCCCAATGTCACAAAAAAGGGATAACACACATGGGTGTGTGCATTTCCAGGCTCAAATCCACACATATTTCTCTGCCCTTGCTATTTTCATGGTGCACCCCATATATTTAAGTGTCCACACATGCAGAAACTTTTCCATTCTGGTTTAGTACTGGATAAAAAAAACCAAAAAACAAAAAAACAAAAAAACCCAACCAAAATAAAAGCAGAGCATAATTAGGGAAGGGAAAAAGGAATTAGGATTTAAGAACTGGAAAACATTTGTTACCTCAGGTTGGTGCACAGCCGGAAGTTTTATTTAAAAGTTGTTGTATTTTCTATTGTTCCTTAAGGCACTTACAGAGTTTATTAATATTTTTCTACAATAATTAAGTTTAAAATTATACCACATAGGTAATTTATGAATTATTGATGATACAGAATCTGTGAGGTCTTATAAAATTTATTACTTGGCCTGGTTGTAGTATTGCTTTGCTTTTGAGGGTTTCCCTTGATGCTCAATTAACTACAGCAGAGTTTTTATTTGCCAGTTCTCTTTCAGTAAGATTTGTGATACTATTTCCCCATTTTTTCTCTGTCTGACATTATGTGATAGTAGATTATTTGAATTTATAAACTCTCTAATTATTTTCCCACTCAGAACAATTTTTTTTTTCAATTGCAATGTCAAATAGTGCTCTGCACACTAGAACTTTATTTAAATAAAATAGAACATTTATTGTATTTTTTTTTTATTTGCAGAACTTTTCAAATTGGAATAATCCTTCCTGTCATAACTAATTGATCCAGAACAATTACACCATTTATTATTTAGTTTAACAATAAACATAGAGAACTAATATAATTTTTATCTCTTTGTAGACTGACATTCTTATGAAAAAAACCTTCATTTTTTGGTACTGCTTTTACTTTTGAACTGCATTCAAAAATATTTCAGTGTTTAACTCTAGAGGATAGAAAGCGTTTTATTTAGAAAAAGATTGGTGTTTATAACTTTCATCCAAATTTTGAGTCGCCAGGTTTTCCTTTCACCTGTAGAAAACTGGTTGTATCTATTTAAGCATAACTTGTCTAAATAAAAATATTTTCTATTTCTTGATATCAACACAGACTGAACCTTGGTTGAAAAAATTCTTAGTTTATATCTCTGTATCCTGCAGATCTTTCTAGTCCTTGTAGACCATTGACTTGAGCTTCTCTATGACATGTGAATCAAAAAATTGTGTTCAAAGTCATGTAAAAGTTTAAAAAGTAAAAATCTTAAAGGATATTTCTTTATTGTGTAGGTTAATTTGTATTTCTTTGCTGTTTACTGTAGAACATTATTTGTATCACCATGGCTATAAAGCTTGAATTCTGCTTTATTTAAAAAATAAATGTTCTGTCCTTGCCAACAATAAATCTTCCACTGAAACCAACATGATAATTTCATTCAGTACAAGTATTCCAGAGTTCTGTAATTAACTTCTGTATTAATGGCATTTAATACACTGTGTCCTTTCACCTCAGATAATTGATTTTTTGCAATGATTAAAGATCATATTTTGATTGAGTCTCTGATTTTCCCTTGAGGTGGCTTTGAAATTAATTTAATGGTCGTTTATCAGTTTCTTTCATAACTAGTCTTGAAGTCTAGAGTTTCACTAGACACCTTTTTGGAAGAAACATTAGAACTTTTTAAAAAATGGCTAATCCAAAAAAGAAGTCAAAATTCCTAAATTGATGCACAGAGATTTTATCATTTCTTGCAGCACAGAAAACAATAATTTGTTTTTCATGTGTCCTTTTTGTTTTTTACAGCCTGTGATTCCCACCAGCCCCACGAGCAGCTCTACAACCCCAACGAGCACGATGGGCATGTCCTCAAAAATGGACAATTCTGCACTCCAGGATGTTTTCATTCTCTCCCCTATGTCAGGACTTTATGGCCCCAGGTATTTATGTCCTAAGAAATTTGAGGGTTTGAAAAATAAAATTTTACCCTTTGATTTCTTTAGATTAATACAAAAAGCAAAAGGAACAACCCCCACCATCAAGCTAAATAATTAATAAAATTAAGAGCTAAAAATACATTAAGCACCATATCATTGTTTTGAATGACTTCACTTCCACTTAGGTGAGCAAAACCTGGGTTTAGTCCTAAATCAAGGAAGTATTTAAGGAAGTCTTTAATGATTTAGTTTGATTTAATTTTATATATCTAATTCTATCTTAATATCAAGCATTTCTGCAAGGGAAACCCTTGTATGCCCCTATTAAACAATTCCTTATGTTCTCCTTCAGATCCTAGAAAACTCCTGAATGTTTATTTTACAGTTAAAGTGGCACCTGATGATGGTTCATTTACATTTGTTGAATGAAATTTGTTTGCTGAATGAACTTATAAAATTCTCCCCCAGCATTTCAATTTCAAGAGTTTTTATTTGTAACATTTGGGAGAGGCTGGAAATTCACCTTGAATTATTCATTTCTCCACCACCTTCTGTTTTTAGGGATGAAATTGGGATCATGTCTTGTGACGACATCAGCAAATTTGGGAAGTCTGGGATGAAAGGCTCTGAGTCTCCCAACTATTTCCTGGAGCACGAGAGTGGGAAGTTCTACACACTGGTGGAAGGGGAAGGACACCCTGGGGGCTCTGAGTATGACAGGAGCAGAGCCACAGGTGTCAGGAGAAGAGAAAAAACCCCCACTCATGGTAGGATGGATTTCCTCACCCTCCTCCTGACTGGCCACATTTATAACTGTGCTGCTCACCCCCAAAATCTGTCATTCCTTGTGACCTGCTGCCTCTGAACAGTGCAAACAAGTTTGCATGAAGGAATGATTAGAAAAATTGCACACTAACATTGCTGGTCAGGAGTAAGTTATTTACAGTTATTTCACAGTTCATACTGGAGCATTGAATGATAATTAAATTCATATTATTTGGATAAGACAACATCTTGATTTACTCAGTTTCCCCTCCCAAAATCCTGGAGATTATTCCACTTGCAATGTTCTGGGCTGTTAAACTTCAGTGCAGGGCCTGCCCTGTGGTATGAAAGTGTCTGTAAGAAGGAAAGCCCTCCAAAATTCAGCACTGCATTCCTTGCATGAGGATGTCCTACAGTGCATTAGTGCTGGAACTGTATTAAAAATCTCAGGATGAGAATTGATTAAATATATGAAATGCCATTAAAACAAATATTAACTTTGGTTTTCATAGAAAAAAATTGTGTGTATTTTTTCTATAGAAAAAAGTGTGTGCATTTTTTCAATTGAAAAAATATTGTGTGTATATAAATCCCTATGGAGTGTACAGGTGAACAATCACACCTGCTTATATACAAATATATGGATATATAAAAGATAGATCCATATAAAAGATGGTCTTGTAAGCTAACTGCTAAATTATTTTACTTCTCTGTTTCAACTGAATTTCTTGGTGTTTAATGAACTTGAGAAAAATACTGCTGAAATACAGCAGTGTATGATCCATGTCTTTACAGTGGCTTTAATTTCAAGGCAGTTTTGTAAAGCTTACAGATTTCAGATAGGAGATTTCTTTTGAAACCTGGAATTATGTCTGATTTGAAAAATGGCATTATTTCTGAGCCTCAGAGGAAGCAATGACCATGGTGATCTCTATGGGTAGCTGCTATATTTTAAAATATATTTATTTATTTATATATGGCAAGCCATCAATGAGTACTTTTTCTCATCTACTCTGAGACCTTTTTTCCTCTCATTTTGTTAAAAAGCCCCAACAACTTTTTAAGTTTTTCTCTTTAAAATTTTGGAAAGGGAAAAATCTCTCAGAAGCTCAGAGCAGTAAAGGAAAATGTGTCAGTGAAGAACACAGGTACTAAAACCCTGCTGCAGTTCAGTGTAGAGAGTCCCAAGAGTGGTTCTGATGGGAGATCCAACAGCAGCTGAAAGGGAGAACAGTGGGGGGAAAAAAGAAAATTTTAAAGCATTGCAGTCACTGATTCTGCTGCTGCTTAGTCTGGTGTGGAGTTTGCTACCAGGAATGTTCTTTAATGCAGTTTCTCTGCCTCCTGCTCTCAGTATTTACCTTGTGTTTATCAGTTGCACAGAACTTCCCTCCTGCTGTTGCAATTTGCTGATTGCAGCTGGATTTCTGGTAAAGATGGCAAGTGAAATGGATTTGATGGTGTGTATATGCACACAGAACCTTTTCAGAGCAGGAAATGTTAACAGATCTTTGTTATAGACAGGATATTTTTAGTGACTGCTTGGTGCTTGAAAGAGCTGTGAGTCTGAAGAACAGGATTCCATCTTAGGGTCAGAAATGATCACTCTTTATCTCCCTGTGGAGTGACATCATTTTAAAACAAAATTAGAATGAAAGATAAAGAGAAATCTTCACTGTGATTAAAATTGGAGCCAGATGGGTGTATTTGGCTTGCTTTCATCAATTCTTGTTACATGGTGACTTAAAATATTGGGCTCTCTCCCTAATATCAAGAGTATACAAGATTTTTTTTTTTTTTTTTTGTCTATGATGGACAATTCTGATTGCAATCCAGAAGGAATTTGGTTTTACAGTCTGAAATGCACCTTTCTCTCAAAAAGGACTGCTAAACCAGATTTTTTTTTAAACTACAGATTCAATTAATCCATTGATTAACAGACATGCAAATGATGTTCCACTGTAGTGGGATGTTTTGTACCTTCTGACTGAGAGGTGATATCAATCAAAGTGACAAAAAGTCAGTAAAAAGACAGGATTTATGGCAGCTCCAATAAACTGCTGCTGGAACCACAGAGCCATGGGCAAAGAAATGAAAATAAAACTTTTGAAGCCTTTCATGGCCCAGTAGCCATTTTCCTGACACAAACTACTGCTCCAAAATCCAGCCCTGGACTTGCCAGGATTCCAACCATTACTAGAAATAATTCTCCTGTGCAGCTGGTAGGGGGATGGATACTCAGACAGGTGATGGGTCTTGATAGTACATGCAAAATCCAAGAAGGTAAATAAAAAATCCATTTTTTCAATGTATTTGTGAAAATTAAGCTTGTTTTTAACATTGCAGTGCATTTTTTTGTTTTACACATTATACTCTGTTCTTTTTCTTACTCCAAAATGATCTACAGAGCTCTTGTGGCAATGCATATCAAACCTCTCCCATTTATGTGTTAGAGGCAAAAACATCATAAATAATTCTTTTCTTTCTTTCAATTTATTCTTCTATCTTTGCACACAACAATTTTTTCCTCCTCATAAAAAATATCCAAGCTGCAATGTCAAGACAATTTATAGGTTACTTTTTATTGGGAAAGGACTTGGAAGTGAAATAAGCAGTTTACAAAATCACTTGTTCATTTGCCTTGTGTGATTCCTGTCCTAAATTTCTATTTTTGATGTCTGTTGTGCTGTGGTATCTGTATTTGTGTATAAATCATTTCAGACCTTTCCTTTCTTTAAAGAAGAAACTGCTCAGTTTGGTTAAGTTGATCTTCACTTCTTATGTGCCTATTTTCTTTTTTTTTTTAATAATTTGTAATCTTGTTTCTCTATCTTTTTATATTAGTGATTATTATTTTTATTTATTGAGGTCTTTTTCTTAATTGATATTGTTCTTCTGAGGATTAGGGTTGAATCCTACATTTGTAGTTATAGGTGGTCCCAGCTGAGAGGCAGACAATGAAAATAAGTTGTTTTTTTTTCCCATAGGATTATTTATGCACTAAATTTCATGGTGTGCACAAAAGTGTAATATGGGAAAATCTCAATATACCTTTCCCTGGCAGATCTTTGTTTTTGTATCTATATTAATTCTCTCTCTACTTTTCCTACAGCATTTTCTATCCACTTAAAATCTGTTTCTTTATTCCCAACACCTGTTTGTTGAGTAACAAGTATTAACAGAGCACAGTTTTCAGATAAATTTGTGATCTGGTCAACATTTACAAGGAATTTCACCAAAGTTGGTGGTGATTCCCTTGAGGTCAGGGGGATGAAGAGGAGGCTCTGGGATGTTTCACTGATCCTAAAGTCCACAGCTCTGATAATGGGCTGGAATTTATAAACACCTGGAATTTATAGACATTACTGACCCTACAGCCCTCCAGTTCCAGGCTTCAAAAATGATATTGGTTTTCCTTGCCTTGTTTCCAGGAGATTTGAGGCCAGTTTCAATGCCTACTGAGTACAGCTGGATAGGGGAGTCCAAGGAACAGAACATGTACAAGAGGGGAAGCAGAGGTGAGTATCTTTTTTTTCTCTGATGTTCTCCAAGATATTTTCCTTTGTTGCTGCTTAAGGATCATCACAGGAATAAAAAAAAAATCTTTCTCTTTTTTTTTTCTTTTTTTAAAATTTTTTTTTAGTGTCACATAGGATATAAAAGAGTCTGTTTAGTGTCTGTGCTTTTCTGTTGCTATTTCTGAAAATTGAAAATTTGTGTTAGTAGGAGGAATTTAATTCTAGTATAAAGAAACATAAACATCAAGGGCAAAAGTACTTTGAAGACTCAGATACGTGTTAAAAGCAATCAGTTCTAAATCTGCACAAGAAAACAGTAAGTGATACAGATGTAAGGTAGCATCCTTTGAGAACATTTTGATCAGTATGAATTAAAATTTGGAACAGGAATCAGCAATTGTACCATCAGTGTTCAGACCAGCAGTTCTAATCACATCAAGTTCCATTGATCCCTGTGGGATTTATGAACTTTGCAAGAAGGAAAAGTGATTGCACATTTTCTTTCTTCCTTTATTTCCTCTGGCAAAAAAGAAATCATATCATTCAAAAGAATGTTCTTCAAATATACAACCATATTTATTGTGACACTGGTTGTTGAACATTCTTAAATACTGGTTTTTTAGATTCTTTTAGGAATGGTCTGGATGCTGAGAGGAGTTCAACTTGACTCCTAAATATGTGACAAAAATGAATTATCTTCTTGAAGTTCAATACAGGATTTTAAACTACCTTCTTCAGTAAACTTCCATTCCAAGAGAAAATAAATTTCACTTAAGGCACAAGCGTTTTCTGATTTATTCCAAATCTGTTGATGTATGTTTAGCTCATATTTCACTGTTACAGACAGACTTGTTGCTTGGCCAGCTCCCATTTTGAAACTGTGCCCAAGCGTGCTGCACATCTCCTTAAAACCATTATTCCAGCTTGTCAAATTCCTTGAAATTACAATCCTGCTGTCTGGAACAGTCCCAGAGATGCTCCCTGCATGATACAACCCAGTAATATTTTCTGTGTCTGCTCCCTTTCACACCCATGGTGTCAGTAAATGTGGAGCAGAGTGCAGGGAATCCCCTGGATGTTAAACTGGAAAAAGTCACTCCACATTTTCCAGTTTAACAGGACCAAGTGATGGTGTCTAGCCAGCCAAAATGGTTTTATTCTTGTTTCTTCTTCCTAATATTTCTCTCTGCCTTTCTTCCCCTCCAACCACTGACTCTGAGAATTCTCTGCTGCGCTACCTGAGCGATGACAAGATCCTGGTGATCCAGGAGGAGCCTCTGGCACAGAAGGACAACAAAAGGGACACGGGCAGGAGGTCCAGGAAAAAGGGGAGAGGAGCAGGGAACCCCAGCTACCCCATCAGCCCCTCGGTGCTGGCCCCCAGCATGAGCACCAGGCTGGAGCCAGGGCAGCAGGACGTGCTCGGCTTCTCGCTGGCAGAGAGCAACACTGTGCCCCTGTACCATGTGAGTGTCACCTTCCTGCCCCTCTGGAATGCAGCCATCTGGGATTGGAATTCAGGAGTTCTGCTGTGGGATTGACCCAGGATTTCAGGTCATCTCTTAGGATTGGGCCAGGAATTCAAATGTTCGGCTGTAGGATTGGTCCAGGAATTCAGGTGTTCTCATGTATGATTGACCCAGGATTTCAGGTGTTCTCTGAGGATTGATCCAGGTATTCAAATGTTCTCCTGTAGGATTGATCCAGGTATTCAAATGTTCTCCTCTTAGGATTGATCCAGGAATTCAAATGTTCTCATGCAGGATTGATCCAGGTATTCAAATGTTCTCCTCTTAGGATTGATCCAGGAATTCAAATTTTCTGCTGTAGAATTGATCCAGGAATCCAGATGTTCTCCTGTAGGATTGGTCCAGGAATTCAGGTGTTCTCTTAGGATTGATCCAGGTATTGGAATGTTCTCATAGAGGATTGACTCAGGTATTCAAATGTTCTCCTGTAGGATTAATCCAGGTATTCAAGTGTTCTCCTGTAGGATTTACTCAGGTATTCAAATCTGCTCCTGTAGGATTGGTCCAGGAATTCAGGTGTTCTCTTAGGATTGATCCAGGTATACAGGTGTGCTCCTGCAGGATTGACCAAGGTATTCAAATGTTCTCCTGCAGGATCAATCCAGGTATTCAAATATTCTCTTAGGTTTGATCCAGGTATTGGAATGTTCTCCTGTAGGACTGACCCAGGAATTCAAATGTTCTCCTTTAGGATTGACCCAGGCATTCAAATGTTCTCCTCTTAGGACTGATCCAGGAATTCAAATTTTCTGCTGTAGAATTGATCCAGGAATCCAGATGTTCTCCTGTAGGATTGATCCAGTTATTCAAATGTTCTCCTCTGAGGATTGATCCAGGCATTAAAATGTTCTCCTTTAGGATTGACTCAGGTATTCAGCTGTTCTCCTGTAGGATTGATCCAGGCATAAAGGCAGTGTTCTAGTTCATGTTTTCATGCTGTATTTCATAGTCTGAGGAAGGCTGCTCAGTGATGGTGTCATGACAAATTCCTCATAAAAGTCGCTTATTCAATGTCAGTATTGTGACAGCTTTCTCATAAAAGTCAGGACAGAACAGCAAAACACAAGGCAAGAATCATTTGCTGTCAGATGCTTTAATAGAATCCTGCTCTTAATTCCTCAGTCTCACTGAGTTTAGTTTAATTAGTCTGTATTATCTTTGGGGATCCTGCACTCAGCCTGTGATAATGATTTATTATACATTCATTTATAAGCTTTTGTATTTCCACTTTGATTACTGTGTCTTGTAAAAACAGATGAATTTAATGGAGTTACTGTTAATTTAAATTTGTTTATTTAAATTGTGGATTTAAATCTCTCTGGCAGAGATTATCAGTATCACAAATTCAAAGCAAAGGGTTTCTAACCTGGAGAGAAAATCAGCAGGCAATGTTTTAGCTTGAATGAGAAAATTGTTACACAACCCTGCAAACAAACCCCAACAATATTTCACAACTTGGTGGATGAATCAGCTGGTTTCAGTCAGTTTTTGGAATTCTGTGTATGATCTGCTGGCTCACCTGAGTTCTGAAGAGAGGGAAGTGGGTCATTTAGGGCAAGATGGAAATTCCACCCTTGATTCCAGGGCTGAAATTGTACTTTCTTGCAGGATTTCCACACCTTCGTGCAATTAATTGATGCAATAAATCAGCAGTATGTTATTGTATGGCAATAAATTAAATATTTAAAAATACCCAGATGACACAATATGTCAGCTCTAAAGGAAAAGCAGGAAACTGGAAAACAGAAGTTTTCCTGGAAGAGATAACATGGAATGGTTGTTCCACCCTAAAAGTCAGAGCAGTCCCTGTTTACAAACTCTGCTTCATGTGCAGTGACTGCAGAGGAGGGCACAGGTAAAATAATTATTCATGGACTGACAGAGCAGTATTAATTCTTTTATCACCACAAATTCTTGGAGCAGCATTAAAAGAGACCTTTGCAGTCCTTCAGGAGATAATCACAGGAATCAGAATATCTGAGGCACTTCGTCAACTCCCTTATAAATATACAAGAGGAACTGAGTCGACAAATACACAGAGTTGCTGACACAGATTTTGTGGGTTCTTGCCAGCTCAGAATCATTCACATTAACGTCTTTCCACTTGGAATACTGAAAGAATTCTGAAAAGCCAAGCAAAAAAAAAAAAAAAAAAATTAAAAGGGGCATATTTGTATTGAAAGAGAGCTACCCAGAACAAACAAAAATGTGAAATATCAAAGAACATTTCATGGCAGCTTGATAGCAAAAAGGAGAAGTAACAGAGAGTTGTTGTGTTCTTAGATATAAATTTGAGTTTTAAGTAGGTCAGCTCATTTCCTTATTATCTTAAGGTGTTACCAGGATTTTTATAAGCATGTTGATATATAAACCTTTTCTGGATAATGAGACTAAATCATCTTAAAACAGCTTTTGCTACATTTGTATTAGAAAAGTTGACAAAACTGGTTTAGCTTTTTCTCCTTACTTTTGCTCTGTGCTTTTCAATGGAAGGCAAAAGTGCAGAACTGTTGGAATCACATTTCCATGAAATCCTCTCCTCTTAACACATGCCCAGTACAACTTCTGGACACAGATCAAAATTTCAGCCTGGATAAGTGCTGTGGGAATCAGAGATGATAAATAGGATTTTCATCATCTTTAGTGAAGGGAAGGTGATAATGCTTTGTAATCAAACAAGGATGGCTTGATGGAAGGAGGAATTGAGCATCACTTAGCCACTGCTTAATTTTCTAAGCCATTCCATAAATATGTAACCAAAAATTACAGAAAGCCACTTACTTAAGAGTAGTTTAAATTACCAGACATAAGAAGATTTGCAAAATTGGTAATTGCAGAGATTCACCACTAGATTATTGCTTTGGAAGGAATGTTGATTTGGAACCCAAAATTAAACAATTAGCCTGATTTCATAAGTTGCTGGGAGGATGCAGAGTTCCTATATAAAATGGATATTTAGGTAATGCAATATTGGCAGCATGCCCAGGATATAAAATGATGCATGAAGCCCTGTTGCAGTAAAATATTCCTGTCAAGAAACACTGCCCCCTTCCAGGATGTATTTATAACTCTAATTTAATTGATATGCAATGTCACAGAACCTAAGCAAGAGTCAATTACAATTAGCAAGGCTGTTCTAAATAATTATTAATTAATAGAATATCTCTTGGAACATGACTTTCTATGTTTACTAATGCTTCACCTCTGAAGTGACATCATTCACCAGGTTGAGCCTAAATATGGCCTAAGAAGGGTAAAGTTAAAACCTGAACATGCTTTTATTTTGTATTGCCAGAGCTCATTCTGCAGAAAATCAACTTATCACAGGACTCCAGCTCAGTAGACAAGATGCACCTGGGAAATTTTTCATTTTGTATTTCATACCATAAAGCAAAACACAAAAAAATCCTGAAAAACCTTCAGGATTTTACACAAAGTTATAGAAAACTGTGCCTATCCTGCTGCTCAGTTCCATTTTGCCCTGTGGCAATCAACTTCCATCTTAAAAGAGAAAATTGAAGTTCTCATTCCAGATCCAGCCTGGAAATCCACACAGTGTTCAACTCTGTGGTTTTATTGCCTCAAACTTGCACAACTTTCTGAAGCTCTAAAATTCAATTTGCTGGTTACCACATTACATTCTCCAATTGGATAATGATCTCTCATCTGTCTTTACTTGGTGATAAATGTTCCAGGACTATTATCTACAGAGTAATTTAATATTTTGCTTTGCAGTATGATATATTAAAAAACTGGGGAATAGATTGGAATTTCTTTTTTTTTTTTTTCCTTTTTTTTTTTTTTTTTGAATTAGAATCCAATGTGTTGAAAAGACTTAATTTTTAATGAGCTTTAAGATCAATTCTTTTCATTTCAATGTTCCCTTCACAGTAAAACAGAAATAATGGCTGCTTTAGGGTATTCACTGAGAGTGCCAGAGCAGGAGTCACTTTTTATTTTAAAGATAATTTGAAGCATGATGGTTTTTTTAGGGTTAGTCATTGTTACACAGCACTTGCTTAACTCCCTTTTAATTCCCTCCTTGCTGATCCCAGGAG
The DNA here is from genome assembly GCF_903797595.1 of Erithacus rubecula. Classification (NCBI taxonomy): domain Eukaryota; kingdom Metazoa; phylum Chordata; class Aves; order Passeriformes; family Muscicapidae; genus Erithacus; species Erithacus rubecula. Next base: position 3,929,787 of record NC_136667.1, on the reverse strand, counting down.
CTTGGTAGCACATCCCTGTGGCACAGGGTGATGGAAATGCTCTGTAACTGTTCCTGGGGCTTGACAAATGATAGAAAGTTTAATGGAACATGCTGAGAATTAAAACCTGTGCAAAACCAATGTAGAGCTGGGTGTTGTGCAATGGGTGCACGCTGGGATGTGCCAGATGTTCCAGATGCTTTTTTTGGGATGACAGGCAGTCTGAGTGCTGCTCTGATAAGTAGAATAATTAAGACAGTCTGGGAGAATCACACGTGTTCAGCTCCACTGACTGGAGGAGGAACCTTTTATTGCCAATTTTGCAGGAAAAGTGCTCATGTTTTATTTATCCCTTCCTGCTCTTGCAGAAAGAAACAAAACTGTGCTGTCAGGGATGAGCATTGCTTTCTTCAGAGTTTTATTTCCTTTCTGAATTGCTGAATAAATTCTATCTTTGCTTTTTATTTAAGTATCTGTAACATGGGAAACCTGCTTTCCCCACCTTGCAGTAATGCTGGGAAATCACTCTGAGGATGATTGTGTGGGTTCTGGCTGATCAGAGAAGCCAGGATAAGTATTTCTGGCTTCTGTAGCTTCAAAATGTTGTACTGATTGTAAAATAATATTATTTTTAATTGGGACTGTGCACGTGAAAGCTTGAAGATGGATCCTTGAGTAGCAATGTCTAATGTCTTTCTTTAGAATTTTGTCCAGATCTGACTCTCTAAACTGCACTCTTTATTCATCTATAAACAGCTCAAAGGGAAAAAAAGTATTTTAAAAGGTGTTTTACAGTATAAGGAAAAACAAAGGGAAATAAAATGTAAAGAAAGGTTCTTTTTAACAATAATGCCATCAGTCTTTAGGTTTCCTCATTCAATCAGTGAACAAGAACTTCATAGCTGGATCCAGGGGGGAAAAAAATCTAAACCAGTGGTAACCCAGAACTCAGGTTCTCCTTGATTTCTGGAAGAACCAGGAAGAACTGGATGTGTTTGCAAATTCAGCCCCAGGACAGGCTGCTCAAAAGTTCAGTGCCTGCTTGGCCCAGAATTCCTGGTATTTGTAGTTCTGTCAGGACACTGCACTAAGCAAACATCAGGCTGCCTTTATCCAAACATATGCAGTGTTTTCTGAAGGAATTTTGCTCTATTAGAGCATATTTAAATGATGATATTCTGCAGTCTTCAAACAAACCACTACAAACTAGCAATGCAAGTCAGCAAATGAAGCATCCATTAACCTGCTGTGAGTTCATGGGGAAATTGCCATTTGTAAAACATTCTGGAGTCCTCTGACTCCACAGAACCACAACACAACTGAGTTGTTCTGTATTCTATTATTTTAGCAAATGAATTTGTGCCTTGTTTTTATTGTTTTGCCAGGCTACAAAAGAAACAGTTTAGTTTATATATAGTCTACAGCTAAATTTAACGGCCATTTGTTAATAACTATTAGTTACAACTGATATTATTGCTATGATAATTGCAATATTTATCCTCCAGAAGATGCACCAAATAGAAATCTCTCCTTATCACACAAATACCATGTCCTGCTGCTGAAAGATCAATGTGCAAGAATCCAGTTGAAACATTTTGGGGACTCCTCTGACTTTCCTCAGTGGCTCAGCCTTGCCCAGTTCCCTTTCCCAGCAGGAGAACAGGGAGGAGGTTTTGGGGGGCAGGAGAATTTTGTGGCCACAGGTAACCAGTTCCTGTGGGAATGGGGAAACTGAGGAAAAGCAAAGGGAAGGAATTGATTTTTTATTTCCTGTCCTCTCCCTTATCTGCCCCCTGTTCCCCACGATGTGCTGCTCATCATCCCCCCATCATTCCAAATTCCAGAGCATCCCTTCCCTCTGCCTTCAGCCCATTTCCCCACCTGCCCTCTTCTTTTATTTCAGCAAATTTGAGCACCTCAAGCTGTACAGGAATGTAGATTACACTGGGTGATTTCCTGTCTCTGTTATCTCTCCCCTCAACCAGGGTGGGTGGAAGGAAAACCTCAAAGGCCACTTTTATTTTTAGCTCAGCATGATAATTTTGAAAGCAGATTTGATGGGTGGGAGCATCAGCTCTCTGAGGTAGAGAGATAAGTAAAGCCCCCTGTAACAAGGCCACTGTTGAACAAACATGATATAGAGGAATCTTCAGGATAATAAATGTATGAGTTAAAGAAGCAGCAGAAGAAATAATTTTTTTCCTTTTTTTCTTTTATTTATAATAATTCAGTATCTGAGTGTAGAAGAGTGGAAGAAAAGTATGATAAAGAAGCTTTTGAATTTTTGCACCTGGATAAATGATATATATAGATGGAATAAATATCTTGAATTTGGCCACTGAGATGAGTAACACACATGAAACCATTCTAATCTCATTCCATCTCTTCCTTCCTCTTGCTTTAGGAAACAAATGAGTGTTGAATATTTCCACATATCTCTGCAGCTCAGGGTTCTTCTGTTCTCAGAGCTTTATCTGATTTCTTTACTTAGAAGAAATTCTGATTCAAAGGGATTTTTTTTTTTTTTTTTTTTTGTTAGAAGTTATTTATAGAAGTTTCAGGTCAATGGGACTTTCTACAGAGTTTCCTTTGGGAGAGGAGCCTCAGATCTGCTGGTGGGACCAGAGAAGTTTTTTGTGCTTTCATCTCCACTCGTGCAGATCTGGGGAATCCCTGGAGCCCAGAAATGTGGAGCTGACTGAAGGAGGCAGAGAGGTGCCAGTGACCTGAATTTCACAGAATTTGTGCTTTATAGTCTCTGACAGCACGACAAGACTTGTGCCTCCTGAGCCTCCCTCATCTCTGCTGCTCATGAAAGTGGCCTTGTAGTAAGATGAACTAAAGTTTTAGTTTGGGAACTGGGAAAAAGCTTTTTTTTTAAATGTCATGAACTGGTACAAAATAACTGCTCAAAAAAAAAGTTATTGAAAATGTGGCTGAAAATGCAGACAGGAACCTTCCACACTTAAGGCATTGTCAGCATTGTATCTGCCTGTAATTACAATTACACAAGGAAATTAATTTTAGCTAGAGGTAGACATTTATAGAAATGCCAGAGTGTGGGTGTTTCCATTTATAGTATCAGAATTTCTTTATAAAGGTTGGCATTTCAAGATGGCAACAAGATTGTTCTCCCAAGAGAGCTTCTTTGGGGAGAAAATTAGTCAAAAAAAGATGCTAAATACATGACAAAGGTCTGTAGTAATCCACACTTAACTACTGGTAATAATCTCTGTGTTAGTGAAGAGTTGGTCAGGAGCTGAGATTTTTTTCTTCTAATAAATTAATTATTGACAAAAACTTTAAAAGGTGTAATTATATTTTTTTATGTTTCAAGTATTAATATCAACAATTTTCTCTGTGTATTTATATAGTTATTCTTCTTTGCTCTTTTCTAAATTACAGCAACTAATAATCAGCTACAATAATCTATGAGTTGCTCAATGGTTAAATCATCTTTTTCATTTTTCACATTGTTATAGAGTCTTTTTATATTTCCCTGCTACAGACTATGCTTCAGTTAATGAGATTACATTATTCAATATCTTTGGAAATTAATGCTTGGTAATGCAGAAGAATTTGTGGTGTTGAAAGACTGACCTCTAGAAAAATGTATTTTATTATCAGAAGCAAATTTCTCTCTAGAAGGTCTTTTTGCAGCCAAATATATGCAAGTTCCCATCACACTAATAATCATTTATGAAATATATCTGATCAAAATAAATCTGGAAGGCACAATCCAAGGTGACCACGTGTGACAGGGGTGGGGTTTGTGCATTTCCTTGGAAGAAAATAAATAACTGAGTTCTTACAGCAGTGCAAATTTGTAATTCAGGTGCTGGAAAGAGCAGCCAGAGCAGGGTGAGGAGTTTTAATTCAGCTTTTGAAGGGAGAGTGGGCTGGCTACCATTTGGGAGAGAGGGAATAATCCCTGATTTGGAAACACTTCTCTTTTCATTCAGGAGCATTTTTGGAAAAGGAAATTAAGAAATAGAATGACTGAATTAGTAGTACCACTTTTAGTTGCTAAAATTAGAAGCCCTGGAAGTCAGAGGGATAAGAGAAGGAAAGCTCTGAGCCTTCTGGTAGGAATAAATTCTATTTTTATAACAGTAGTGCTGCTGTCAGAGTTCTTTTGCTCGCTTGGCCACACAAGATTTTCCTGGGCTGTCCCCAGTATTTCCAGGGATGCTCAGAGTGGTTCATTTGTATTTAGCAGTGCATTTTCAGCACCCAAACAACACCTCTCAAGCAGATATTTTGCTTTAGCTGTGTGCTGTTAACTCTTCCAGTCTGCTTTGAGAAAATGTGAGTAGTTCTACAGGGTATTTTCAATTTTTTTAAAAGTTCTCTAGGCTACATTTCAGCATCCTCTGAGGAGAATTGAGGCATTTATGGCTCTCAGGAAAGCCTGTTAATGTTTTTGTACTCAGTCACTCAGTGGGGAGCTCCTGCCTTTGCCTGGTTTCCAGAAGGAATGGCAGAGAACTCCCTGCTTTTAGTGTAAATAATTTCATTATTTTTCATCAGATAAGGCCTCTTATTTGAGAGGGATCATCCTTGCTGCTGAAACTTGCTTTTAAAAAAGCTGCTTTTTTTTTTTTTTTTTTTTTTATCAGCTTTTAAAAAGCTGATAACTGGTTCTGAACTGGGCAAGGGACACTTCTTGCAGGAGGTGGTGGCAAAATGTGTTTTGTGGGTATGAAATCTGCCTTAGAAACTCTGCTGCAGAAATGTACCTGAGCTGCCACACAGCAAACATCCTGTCCCCTGTTCCTAATTCAATATGATCTGTGGTCAAACATCTGCTGCAAGCCTCAAGCAGTGGAATTAATACACAAATATTGCTCTTGCTGCAGTTCTCAGTTTCCTATTTGATTTATCCAGAAAGTCAAAGATTTCACTAGTGCAGATTTCTGCATTTATAAACAAATATATGTGGATTTTACAACCTGTTTGGGGGGTGTTTCTGTAATTTCTTTTTTTGTAATTTCTTTTTGGTTTTTTTGTCATTTCTTTTTTTTGTCATCTCATTTTTTGTAAATTTCAAATCCTCCATCATAAAACTTGTTTTAAAGTTACTTTAACTGTCTGAAGATTTTATTTTTAACCTTGAATCAGCTGCTCCTTACTCTACCAAGACAGGTTCATTTCCAAACCTCAGAGGAATAACCAGGGTAATAAATTAAGTTATTTAAAGGTGTGTAAGAATGATGGCAAAGAAAGCTCATTCTTCTAAAATTCTGTATTCTATATTGCAATATTTGTTCTTTCCATTTAAACTCACTTTCAAATATTAACACTTTTGCAAACATTCAAACAAATTTCAGTTCCCTATTTTTAAAGAGTTTAGATCACAATCTGAAATTAGTTTATAAGTGCAGATATGAGTTGTTTTAAGCATGATCTTAATTTTTAAATAACTCTTAGCTGGAAATTAAAATAAGTTCCATTTCCTTTGCTTTAGAGTTGCAGAATGACTGTGGTTTACCTCTGTCACTTGTTTCACTGTGCTCAGAGTACCAAGGAAGTCTGGTTTTTATACGTGTTTAATGCTCTTTATTTTTCTTCTACAGAGAGCAGGGGATACAGTCAGTGGAGATACTGAAAGGTAAATTACTTCTGTTATTCTATGTTTAAATATATACACAATTCTATTTGTGAATTCAACTCCTTTCTTTACTTTTAGAAACTTTGTTGCAATATTTGAGGTATACATTTTCAGGGTTTTGCTGATATCATTTAGCAAATGTTCATTTGCCATCAAACATAAATATAAATGACAAAGGTTTAAAAAGTTCTTCAGATAAAAGTTTATAAAATATTTGTCTAGGGGGAAAAATTATACTGCTATATTGCCCAATCTACTTTTTTACTTTTGAAATTCAGAATTTCAGACTCACTCTGAGGATGAAAAACATAATGTGTGTCTAATACAATTTTCACAACCAGGCAGAATGTTTCAATGAAATCTACATCTAATTCAGTCTGTACAAAATTGCTGCTTACATTTGTGGTTTGGAGTAGACAGATATTAAGAATGGGGTCTTCAGTTTGGCCTTTAGGTCTGAATTGAATCCATTTATTCTAATGAAGAAAACAGTGATTTTGTCTTTCATTTCACTGCTGAAATTCATTTCATTGTTTATCTGATGAAGTATCTTCATGTTGCATCCAAAAGTCACAGTAAAAGAATGTTTGAAGCAACAGCTACTTTATATCATCATATATTCCAATTAAGTTTAGTTGTAATCTATGATAATTATTCTTTTTTATGTCTTTTTTCATCCTGTATATGGCCTAAACCTATTGAGGAAGCTGAATAATTAATTAGAGTGCTTTGACCAATCTAAGGATTTACAGCTGCTGATGATTCCCTCCAGTGCTATAAAAAATCTGAATTACAGCTGAAACTCTGAGGTGCAGCTCTGTCAGCTCTTAACCACCTCATGCTTGATTTTTTCTGGGCTGGCAGCATTTTCTCCTCTTTATGTGTGTTTTAAACACCACCATGCAGTGAGCAGGTGATGCAGCTGCTGCTGTTTCCCTGGGTGGGCTGTGCATGGTTTAAATTGCATTTAACCAATGGAGCAGAGACTGTGAGCAGATTCAAGGGGGGCACAGATGAAATCCCACCTCAGCTGGCAGTGCTGTCCCTGCTGTGCCAGAGTTCATCACCTCACCTAAGTGTAGGGTTTGCTTTGACAGGAGGTTAAACATATTAATAGTTTAATATTAGTATTTTGTTCCACTCCCCAGCATCCAGGGTTACCTGGGGGGGAAATGGGTTTTTCTTGATCTCTTTTGAAGTAACAACTTCATTTCACCTTTTGCCTTTACCTCTTACAGCTGAGTTTTGAAAACCTGTAAATCTATTTCCATTTATTCTCCCCACTCTTTTATAGGTTTTGTCCTGTTCCTCTCTCCCATTTATTTCTCCTTATTTCCTCCTTCCTGCCTGAATTTCTGCATCACAAAGAAACCCCACACCCTTCCCAGAAGCAGCCACTTGTCCCACCCTTTTATTTCTTTTTCCACACCCACATTTTCGTGCAGCCACAGGGAAGAGCTGCAAAGTTTTTTTTTTCTTCTGAGCAATTTTGTTCTTCCCAGAGCAAAGGGCACCTGATTTTCCCCAGTGGGTTGCACATGCCCTGTTTGGCAGGGACGTGGCAATCCAGATGGAACATCCCTGGTGGACAGGACAGGGCATCTGCCAAGAGACACTTTCCAGGGACACATGACTTGATGAAATTTTGGCAACCTTTCACAGCAAAAGGCTATGCTTTTTATATTCTTTAATAGAAGAGTCCTTCTCCCACACATTTCAGATTTCAGGCCCAAAGCATGACCATATTACATCTTTTCAATATGTTTAAAAATATTTCAAGAAGCAGAATTTTATCACCTTCCTAATAACCTTATTTAAAGTGATTTAAACAGCTTATACCAAAATAAAAACCAATTTCCAGATATTTAGAGCTAAGCTTTGGAGTCCAGAGACAAACTGTGTAGATAGATTGATGCATTTTAGTGAAATACCATTATCTTCAATAGCTGAACGAGGGGGAGTTTAGGTTGGATATGCAGAAATTCTTTCCTTTGAGGGTGGGGAGCCCCTGGCACAGGGTGCCCAGAGCAGCTCTGGATGCCCCTGGATCCCTGGAGGTGTCCAAGGCCAGGCTGGACACCCTGGGACAGTGGAAGGTGTCCCTGCCCATGGCAGGGGTGGAACTGGATGAGATTTAAGGTCCTTTCCAAACCATCCTGGCACCCAAAGAGCTCCTGGCTGGGGCAGCTCTGTGCACAGGGCAGGACCCTGCCCATCACACACACACCTGCCCTGGGACACACCTGAGCTCTCCTCACACCTCCTGGGCTGCAGGTTGGGATTTTGGTGCCTGGAGAGGCTCCCTGGGACAGAGGCTGGAATAAAATAGAATAAAGGAATAAATCATGGATTTATTAAAAGCTTTCAGAAGGATTCACCTTGGGCAGTGCAAGAGCCTGGCTGAGGTTACATCCAAGATAGAACCAGAGTCAGAAATTCTCACACTTTTATCAGTTTTGTTCCATTTCCATACTGGGTTCATTGTCCCATCCCAGCTCCAGGCTCTGCACTCCCACCCTCCCAGATTCTCTCCTTAATTCTCTGTTTGCACTTTTTGGGGCTGGAGCTGCAGCGTGTCCTTGGGTCTGGGCTGGACAAGGATTGTTGTGTGTGCCTGAGCTGGGAGGAGAACTTGGAACACTTTACATGAACTACAGATTATACACTAATGCAGTGCAGAATGTGGAAAATATGCAAGCTGAAATTTCAGGCACCAATTCAGGAATTTGCACTGGAGGATGTGTGGGTGCACTGAGGTTTTAGGAAGGCAGGCTGAGCTCCTGAGATGATTTGCTCCCCTGTTTGCCAGCAGCCTTTGCCCTGTTGGGGGCTGTGTCACAAACCCTGTTCAGCAGGCTTCTCTCTGGGCTTTGATTTCATTTCCCTTTAGAAGTTTTTCCAGTTTTAGGAAGCCTTGACACCTGTGGGTTCTGGCCATGGGTGGTCAGGGAGCTGTGACATCCCTGTGCAGACCTGGGTGCAGATTTCTGCTTCACTCAGCCCAGGTCTGCAAGGGGGACAGAGGCAGAAAATCTGCAGCATTCACACCTGGCACTGCTGCTACTTGAGTGAACACTTTTCCTCAATATCTGCTTAGTTTTCATATGAAAATGCTGCTCAAGTTCTTTCTCATAACACATTTTCTCTTCGTAAATAATGCTTAAAGATTATTTTAAAGCATGATGTGCTTTGGAAATCACTTTTTTTTTTTTTTTTTTTAAGTTGTGGTTAATGCCAGAGAGATAAGAAGAGATGAACATTTTAAAAAATAACTTTCAGCCTTGACATTTTGCTGTAACTTTGCACGTTCAGATGCACCTGTCCTGCAGGGGTGCAGAGATTTACAGGTGCACCTGAGTTGCTTGAAGCATCAACAGCCCAGGGCACAGACCTGAGCCAGGGATTTCAAACCTCACTAGAAAACACTCAATAATTAATCTGCAGTGAGAATTTGCTTGTTGTGACAGGAATATGTTACATAAGAGATGGGAGTTCTAGTAACCTAAATGTAAATCATGGATCCAGATGAGGTGATTAAAAATGCATTCCTGCAGATAAATTCAAAATGCTACATGTGTGTGTTAGTCCAAGTTCTGAAAAATGGATAAAGGGAGACTTTTTCATCCACACAAATTCCAATATATGGCCCACAGGTAGGTGGAGCACGTTCAAGTCTCAATTGACATTGCTTAAGTCTTTTGGGTTTCTGTCAAACAGAAATAGTTCAGAAATCCACTTGAGGATTCAAAATATAGTATTATAAAATATCTCAGAATGAGCCTGTAATTTTAACTTAATTATTAAATAGTATTAATTACATTAATAAATGAATGCAATTTCTGCAGTTATTTCCTTAATATTTTGCCTTTTCTATGTCATATTATTTATGCAAGGAATGTTTCTTGCAGACATATTGAAATAATTGTTCGACTTGTTTCTTGTTTTCTCTTTGTTTTAATTGGTATAATCTTTTTCTAGATCTTAAAGTTTGTTTCAAAAGCACAATTACACATGAACACATATTTAGTAGATCAGCAGTTTTAATTGATTGGAGAAATATTGATCCAGGTGCTTATAACTTGTATCACTGCATATCTTCCTCCTTCTTTTCCCTTTTGCTCCTTTTGCTGTAACAACAGATTTCCTAAAAAAAAAAAAGCTGAAGAATAACTCAACCAAAAATGATTCAGAGCATTTCAACCAGAACATACAGCATCCTGGGAGTCCCCTGTGTCTAAATTGGTTCTGCCTCTTTCATACAGAAAATTTCCTGGTCTAGAGAGGAGGAAAGATCAGTATTTCCTTCTTCTGTGGTCTGCACATCTGAATGCTTCAGGAATAATTAGATTTGGGGAGGAGTATTTGATAAATATAAAATCTTTTAACAAACAAACCTCCTGCAGGCTGTTGTAAAATGTTCCCAAGTGGAAAAATGACATTTTTTGCACTCTAGAACACCTAACTCTGACCTGAGTTCCTGGCCAAGGTTCCAAAATCCTGGAGCAGGCTGCTCCTATCACCAGTTCCAGATTGCTTCCCTCACTTTACAGATTTTTGCTGCTGAGAGTCTGTGATTGCTGCAAGGAGAGCCCTTATTCTGGTTGCACAGAGGCAAAGAAAACTTGGCTAAGGAGTTGTTTGACACCACCACAGATGCACAACTGAGGTTGGATTTTGGCTGACAGAGAGAGTGGAAGCATCAAAAGTGATGCTTTCCATCATTTAATTCCATATGGGATTGAAAGGAACAGCCCCAAAATCTGGGGGAAGTGCCAGGAAGGATGGAACAGCACTGATGGCATTGTCAGGGACGGGCAGAAATGGGCATTAATGGCACCATCAGCAGCATTTTGGGATCTCTCCATTCCCTCCCCAAATGCCTGAAGCTGTATTTGGTTTTTCTTGTTTCCTTCAATCCATGTCACCTACAGACAGCTCAGAACATCAAAGTCTTGCCTATCAACTTTTACAATTTTAATTTCAATGTTATGTACTCCATCCCTTCACTGCAGACTGGAAATTTCCTTTGCCTCAGGACTGTAGATGTTTCTAACCCACAATGCAGAAGTAGTTTCTGCTGATAAATTTGATTTCTCCTAACAATGGAAATCTTCAAATGAGAAAATGTCGCTTCCTGCCTGACTTAAAACAATTGTTATTATGACCAACAGAATTTGGCAATATATTAAAAATGTCCACAATTCTTTTACTCCTTTTTAATTCCTCCCCTCAATCATTTCCCCATTTCTGCATTCTGTTGCTATTTATGTGACATATACAAAAACATCCACAGTTAAGGATTCTCCTTTTCCTTAGTTTTGAGAGCAAGAAGGGGAATTGTGTGTTTAAGAATTTCTGTGCCAGATTAGACAAATCTGACCCTGATTCTGTGTCCTATTTCCATCATGGCAATGCTGTTTGCACTGGATGAGGAAAAGCCTCTGGTGCTGCTGCCCTGCTTTGTTCCCCAGTCTTTACAGAACTCACATTTACCAGAAATCATATTTTAGCATTTTAAAGTGGCAATTCTTGGTATCTGTGGTATCCTGTAGCAAAATCTTATAGAATTTATGCTGCAGGATGCTGTGGTTATATTTAGAAATTCACAGTGTGTCTGCAAGCACTGTGTAATCAGTTTGAGGGTTTTTTTCCTGTGGTTATTTGACATCTTTCTTCTGTCTGTCCTAGATATGCAAGTTCTGCCATTGACCATCCAGGAAACACATCCATGAGGAAGGTAATAATTTATAAATGTGCTTTAAATAAGCAGAAAACTCCTCAGCTGTTCAATTCATTGCCATATTTTTAAAAGATACCTAAGATATCCCAAACCTTGACATTTGCCTATGTTATGGAAAAGCTGAAAACAAAAATCCAAACTTGGTGTGTGTTGTGAAGTATGTGATGGTTTGGGGAGGAGAATCACACACCATGTTGGGCTGGAACTTCTGGGGGGAGGCTTACCCTGAAGGTAAAGGAAAGTTTTAAAACTCTTAGAATATTTAAATAGTGCCAATACTATGACAGGGAGATTAGGGATTAAGATTTTCAAATATTTTTGTGGTATCAACTTTGAGGTGCTCCATTTTCAATGGAAAATAGCTGTAAAAAATATTGTTTTATAATTTAGCATTTTGCAATTATTTCCTACAAAGGACAAGCAACAGAACCTTCATTTGTAGAATGTCAGTTCTTCATTCTGACTTAGAGCATTTTGCACTGATTAGGTTGGACCAGCCTGGGCCATGGAAGGTGTCCCTGCCCATGGCAGAGGGTGCAATGGGATGAGCTTTAAAGTCCCTCCCAACCCAAACTTTTCTGTGGCTGCAATGACTCAGCTCTAAATAATTCTCCCTAAAAACTCCCGAGGTTAAAACCAGTGAAGGTACAAGCAACCAGTTTTTCTTTTCATTGTTTCTGTGACAGCATTTCTCCTGTCCCCTGATTACTCTGAGATCTCCTCTCCTTCATTGACCTTCATCCCTTCCATCCCAGCACCTTTTTGGTTTGCCCTGCGCTGGTTTTGGGTGGGGTGTCTGTGGCAGGGTGTGCACTCTCTGGCTCTGCCCTTTCTGTTGTGGTTTTGATGCAAAAATTGAAACTGTGACAGCCCCAGCGAGTTCTCCATCATCTGTCTGGCTCCCACAGCAACTCTGAGTCATTTGGAGTTGTGAGTTCTGTTTCTTCACAGTGTTTGCCACCGAATTAATTATATTATAGTGCTTCTTTTATCTCTCAGAATGTGCAGCTTGAATTTTTACGGTAGCAGTGCTAATTAACGAGAGATTCCCCAGGTATTGCAAACCTTTCACTTTCTCTAGTTCCCTTGTTTTGAATACATTCTATGTGTGCATAAACAAAACAGGAAGGATAATTAACTAAGCTCTTTAGAAAAAAGGTATTTTTTATTTCAGAAAGATACACTCAGCTCTGCCTTGATTTGTTGTACTTTTTTGTTTTTTTCATTATTTTAAAAACTTTTATATTAGATGATGCACACCAGTTTTTGGTATCTCCTCCAGACATTTCATGTCTTGCAGTTCTTTAAATTTTACATTTCATTATAGGGTTTTATTCCATCACTGCATGTCTCTAGCCTATTTTGTGGGGAAATGTGGCAATGTCTTTTTCAGGACCACACCTGCTTTGCCCTAATGCATTTCCCTGGAAAGAGGAACTGAGCAGATCAATATTGCTGCTGTGATCTGCAATACATCAGCAAAACCCCCAGAGCTGCTGGGCACGTCTGATATTTTCTCTCAGAGTTTTGCTGTTTCATTTTCTGTATTTTGCCACATTTCCTCCAGCACAGGAGCATTAATCTTTGTCTCCTCCTGCACGAAGAGATGAAGTTAAATGGGGGAGATGTGCTGAGTTAGAGCACGCTGCACACTCACTCACTGAGCTTTCCCTGCCAGAATTCCCACATTTTGGGGAACATTCCTGTGCTGGGGGAACAGGCTGAGGTCAGGAGAGCACAGAGAGCTGGTGGCCTCCTGTCAGGAGCTGCTGATCCCTGCAGTCCCAATTTTCTTATTTTCTAATAATTTTAGAATGCTGCGACAAAAATAAAAAGTATTTATTTTTTTTTTCTCTCCTGAGACTTATTTTGTCAACCACCAAGCCAAAAAAATCCTTTTGGTGTGGGAAGGGTGTGACTTTAACACATCATTGAGCGCAGGATTTTGCATGTAATGTTTGTGGTGAATATTTCTTTTTGAATGCATATTTTTATAATTATTTCGTTGATGCAACAAACTTCAAATACCAGTCAATTTATCAGCTCACACATGGGACTTTACATCTTAGTTTTCACAGCTATTCATGCAAAGAATCCTTGAGGGTTTCATTGCAATCATAATTAATATTTTTTAAAGCTATTTTAATTTGCAGATTTGACAGAGTGTGGTTTTCTTTATGATGTTGAGGAAAGCAGTGAGAGAAAAATGACAGAAGGGAGATGCAGTGATCACTGATGCTGTGATAACCCTGGAGAGGGAGTGGATAAAAGCTCTTACATGTTACTGGAGTCTCATCATTTATTTATTTTTTTTTTCCTTACAGTCATTCCATTACGCTTCCCTCAGGGTAAAAAGCAGAAAATGGTCAAAAGGTAACTCCTTTCAGTTAACATTTTGAAACAGAAAATGAGGCTCTTTCTCTGATAATAAGTGATCTGTATCAAAAGTTCAACTCGATTCAAATATTTCTAAATGTGATAGTAAGGAACAAAGGAAAATATCACATTAAAATATCAAAATAAATGTTTTATAGGTATAATATTGCTTGGGTGGGTGGTAAAATTTCCTTTTCCTTAGGAAGAAGGCAAGGAGCAGCTATGAGCAAATTGATGAGAACTTGCTTGTGGAACAGAGCAAAAGATGGTGTTTCATATTCTCTAAATTTCTTCCCTGTTTCACAGCTGTAGGACAAATGTAATTCTTTTAGCATCATAAACTAGATGTTTCAGAGAAAAAAGTCTGATAGGTAAAGGAAATTTCTTACAGAGCTTTTTTCCAGGAAAATAAATTATACCTTATTTATTTAAAAACCTGGTTTATTAATATTTACAAGGCAACCTAAATCTTTCAATTAGGATTCATTTAAATGATACCAAGAAAAAGAAAAACAACCCTATTCCTGGTGATATGCATTTAACAGGATGCTGTAAAGTTAAAATATTGTTCACTTCAGGATAAAAATCATGTAAGCATGTGCACTGTTATGGAACTGAACAATCTTTCTTTTTTATTGGTTATAAAAATTGGGTTTAAAAATTCCCATAGTTTGACAGTGCTAAAGAGAAGATATAAAGAAAAATGTAATGTTTGCATCTGTGTGCAGATTGTGTCATACTCTGAGCTCCTGACTGAGGCTAAATAAATCCAATTTTACTTTGGAATGATGCTGTCCATCTTAATCAGAAAAAAAATGCAGCCCTTGGAGGAATGAACCCTCTAGAGATTAAATAAAGCATTTAATAAACTTTTCATTTTGCATTCACTGGGAAACCAAAACTGCAGGGCACTGAATTTGGAAATGGCTCATTCTGAGGCTGGAGAGGATTTGGCTGGGAGGGTTTTGACTCAGAAATGGAACATTTTTGCCCCTCTGACCCCTTGTGTTCCCAGGGAGTTCCCTCTCCAGCGTGAGCAGGAGAAGAATTTCCTGCAAGGACCTGGGGCACGGCGACTGCGAGGGCTGGCTCTGGAAGAAAAAGGATGCCAAAGGTTATTTCACCCAGAAATGGAAAAAGTACTGGTTCATTCTGAAGGATTCCTCCTTGTACTGGTACACAAACCAGAATGTAAGTACACACCATGCTTGGACAAAGTAAAAATGAAACCTCAAGCTTTATAATTCTCTTAAAATCTATTTTCATTGCGTGCTGCTGCTTTAATTGCCAGGTCTGAGATGCTCTGGCTGGAAATATTTCAGTTGAAATGCCTTTATAAAGTCCATGTTCAAGCTTAATAAAATAGCAGATGTTCATGGCAGTCTTTAAGAAATGAATGTGTCTGTAGTTAATCCTTTTCCACAGATTTATTTGGACTAACACAGTGTTCACACTCAGCTCTCTCCCCAGTCTCACTTGTGGGGGGATGTGTGAAGTGTGACCATTTGTGTTAGTTAAGCATTCTGTGAAACAGATGTGGAAATCTGAATTTGTAAATCTCTTTATCTAGAAGATATTTTTATATCCGTGTTCCTCTTGCTTTTTTGCTGAATTAGTCTGGAGTTTGCAGTTTCTCATGTGTAAAATGCTGCTCTTGGTGAAATTTTCCTGAAAACCAATGGGCCTATGCTGGTGCAATCTGCATAAATGTAGGGGAAATAACAGAGGGGAGAAGCCCAAAATGGTTCATTTGTCAACCATTCTGTTCTTCCATTTGTGTGCAGCATCCCAGCCTGAGCTGAGCTGAGCTGGCTACTGATCTTTTACTCCACCTCTCCCATTTCCTTCCAGAGGATGAGTTTAGCAGCATAAATCCCCTCAGTTTTTGTGGTTTGGTAGCCCAAGAGGTCCAGGCTGTGGGTGATCAAGAGGTTTTTGGTGTTTGGCATTTCCTGTGCCAGGTGGGATCATTGTCTGTGTCCCCCTGACTCTCAGGCTGTGGCTCAATCCAAGCCATAATTCACTGTGCCCTTGCTAATACCTTTACACAACCTGCCTGGTGTTAATATTTCTCCCTGCTTTTCCTGCTGAATTGCTTCAAAAGAAGCAAAAAGTGACAAAAAAACAGCTGTAAAATGTAGATTTGTGCTGGAGAATCTGAGAGCTCTCCTGTGGTTAGGTGCTGTGTTTGGGGCTGAAAGGTTTCCTGTGATTTTCAGCACAAGGGGATTGTGCCTCCTTTGAGAAATTATCAGTTTAGTTACCTCACTGAGGTTATTTACATTGTGTGCTGAATTGAATCCACTTCATCATAAAAGCAGTATGTGCAAAACACATTCAGTATTTCCTTTCACTGGGTAGCTGTTCTTTGTATAAAACCCAAACAGCTGCTGCTCATTTCTCTCTTCTTTAATTCTGTGCTCTTTTTCAACATTTTTTTTTTTCTCATTCAATAGGATGAAAAAGCAGAAGGATTCATTAGTTTACCTGAGTTCAGGATAGACAGAGCAATTGAATGCAGACGAAAACAGTAAGTAATGTGTCAATTATGTTTATAAAGGATTGCTCTTGCAAGTTTGCTATACATAGCACTGAACACTTGCAAAGTCCAGAGAAGAAAGTTACTGAGAAAAAAAACCTTGAAATCTGTAAATATAATATCATAGATTCACTTAAGCTTTAGTATTTCTCTTTATTATAAAAGATGCAATGTAATGTAAATTTCATTTACTGTATTAAAATGAATGGAATAATTCTTTAGCCAGCTTGCCAGATAGTCCAGTTACAGCTTCAGTTAAATAAGTAAATCAAAAAGCAATGAATACTTTAGTAAAGAGATAAAATTTTCTCAGGTTCAGTAGGGCTGTATTTTCCCACAGGAAATAGCATAACAAATATCATAGCAGGGAATGGTGAATATAATCTTAATTTTCTCTTTATGGAGGAAGCTTTTCCTACCCAATATTGTGTTGCTCTCAGCTGCTAAAATATTTAAGTTCCATATGCAAAATGAATTCTGCATTACTGCTTATGTGCATATTGCTACTTTTACATTCCACTCCCCTAAAAAGCATATTATAATATTTACACAATTAAGGAATATTTAATAACAGTCACTCATTGGAAACAGTGTTGGGATTGCAATCAACAGGTTTAACAGAACAATTCCAATGCTTTGAGAGTAGCACTTTGCTGGTATCTCCTGAATTATCTGTATTTGCCTTCTCTATGTTTTCCTACTTTTAACTAAGCATACATAGATTTTTCCTGTGCTTTTCCAATGACTGAATGCACTTTTGGTCTGAGGAAACAAGTCCTACAACTATGAGCACAATACAACAGAAATATTGAAGATATGAATTACAATAGAGACTGCTCATCAGAAAATCAAACCTCTTCAGTTGCCTGTTCTTGTCTGGGGATATTATTACTGTGTCAGAGAAGTACAAGACATTGCAATTTACACTTCTATTTCTCCTTTCAGCTCAGGGTATCACTATAGAAATTAAACATGAACTGAGCACTATAAATACCTCAGAGCAATGAGTAGATATTAATAATGATACTGAACAAAAATACAGGAAAAATAATACCCTTTTGTTAGAATATAAAGCACTTAACAGATTTCAGTGAATTAACCAAGATCAAACAGAAGGTCATTGTGCACAGCTAGAAATAGCTTCCAGAGCATGAGAACACAATCCCTCAGAACTCAGCTTAGAGAAGGATTTCTGTAGGGTATATGCACAGGGTATATGTCCCATTAAATAAAACTTTGCACACGACTGAAAGCTGAGAACCTTCAGGCTTTGGATCCTTCCAAAAAGAGGCAGGTCCAGAGGTAAAAGTATAATGAAGATGTTCAGAGTCTATTCCCTTTTCTCCCTGAGCTGAATTTCCATTCATGGATGACCATTTCTGCATTTCCCCCATCACAGGAGCTGCACCTTGCACCTTACCTCAGCCAGTGTTTCACCTGGGAGTGAGTGCAGTGAAATTCAATATATCCAGCATGTGGGAATGGGAGCCCTGGCTGTGTCCAGCCCCTGTGAGCACACCTGGAGAACACTTACCTGTCCTCTCCTGGGCTGTCCCACAGGAGTGAGCATCATTCCATTGCCTGCCCCCACTGAAAAGCCAAAATCACAGCATCAGCTCTCCTCAGTGCAGAACTAAGAACATTTTGGAACTTAATTTAGATTTCCCCTCAGATCTCTGTTATTTTCAGAGCTATTGATGTGAAATGTTCAAACCCTTTTGAAACTAAAGGATTTGAAGGCTCACTGGGATAATAATGGATTTCTGTCTCCCACTGTTCCATGGGATGGGGAGTTCTGCTCCTCACCTGGCTGCTCCTGATGCCCATGGCTCACAGTGATGGAATAGCCTTAAGAGAGCTTTCTCAAGAATATAGACAATTGAATGCATCATTCAGTCTGGGTTGATGATTTGCCTCAGTAATGCATTTAATGAAGGAACCCTGATGATTACAGGAGCCATGGCATTAGCTCAGGCTGGGTCAGCTCTCCAGGCTGTAGCTGGATGTGCAGTGACCTTGTCCCCGTGAAAGGAGACTTTTTGCATTGCCACTGAAAAAACTTTCCACTGCTTTTAGGCAACACCTGCATCCTCCTGATTAAAAGTGATCACAGAGTATATGAGGAATTATAGTTATTTGAGTTTGTATGCTGTGTTATTGTGTTATTTTCAAAGATACTGATAATTATAATGCCCAAGAATGAAGATTAATTGAGCCACGGGTATCATCAATCCTTATCAACTGGTGCTTTGCCTGAACCTTCAACAACTTCCATC
Organism: Erithacus rubecula; assembly: GCF_903797595.1. NCBI lineage: Eukaryota > Metazoa > Chordata > Aves > Passeriformes > Muscicapidae > Erithacus > Erithacus rubecula. The sequence continues at coordinate 3,911,266 of NC_136667.1, read as the reverse complement.
TAGTGAAAATTTTCATTACCTAGTTAATGCAAATTTGGGTCTTAAATTTATCAAGAATATGCCACAGTGTTGGCACTTCATATTGAAAGTGTGTAGCCAGAGCTCAGTACAAAAGTCATTGTAGTACAGGCAGACATGAAGGTACAGCTTAAATGTTATTAAAAATGTTAATTTTATTACTTCTGAAAAGAGCTGGACAGTTTTTGCAGACAGAAAAGCTCCCTTGAGCCACTGGTGGGCCCCCACAGGGAAGAAACTTGCTGGGCTGTGTTAACTGGAGTGCAGCCAGTGGATGAAGGGATTATTCTTTAAACTGGCACTCACCACACCACATCTTGATTATTGCAGCCAGTCTGGGGCCCTCCAAACCTAGCCAGATGTAAATATATAGATATAATTCCTCTAAAATATTCACATTTATACATCTCAAATTGTTCCCCTGGAGACTCCAGTTCCTAATGCTAGAAATGTATCTAAACCCTTCCCTAATAATAATCTTAGTGACACTGCTGGGAGATGAAAATGGATTTATTGTCGTGTTTTGCAGCCCTATCACAGAACTGCAATGCATTTAAATCACAAGTTTGCACAGAATTGGGATCTCCATTTCATAGCAATAAAGATCTCTTTTCTGCAGTCTGCAGATACAGAACAGTGCAATACATTATTGCAGCTTTAATGTTCACTATCTCAGGAGATTATCACAATAGCAGACACAAAGATCTTAAGGAACATTCATATGGAAACTAATTAGAGCTGTTTGCAGGGACCTGGCATGTGGGAACTCCTTTGAAAAAGCAGCCAGACCTGCAGCATTTAACTGATTTATCCTGACAAAATTCTTGCTCTTCCTGCACTTTATGACACGCTCACAAGTTCTGCAGCAGCTGAGCCAGGAGCCCTGCAGACAGTGCCTGACCTGTTGCACACTCCTGATTTCACCTCTCTGTGCCTTAACTGAGACAGGGTTCCTGTGAAAATGTAAAATATTCTAATAATCACAGGATCACAGCTTCATTTGGGTTGGAAGGGACCTTAAAGATCATCCTATTCCACCCCCTACCATGGGAGGGGACAGCTTCCACTAGAAAATGATCCACTAATCATAGATTTTATCACATTACAGGAGCACAGTGGAGCCAAATTAAACTCTGTTTATCACACTAACTCCCACCCATTAACATTGACTTGAAACCCCAACGCTGGCACTTGAGTGCCTGTATGTATTTAAATTTCCTGTCTAGGAAAATAATCCTATTTACAAGCAGAAACTCCATCATGTGATATTCTCTCAGGATTAGCCAAGAGGATTAGGATCTTTAGCCCCACCACCTAATCCTCTCCAATCCCAGCCAATCCCACTGGGAGATGGTTGGGCAAGTGCAGCAGGAGAAGGTGCAGATGTTGCAGGGAGCTCAGACCTGCAGCAGAATGATGCAGGAGTGTTTGTTTAGTCATGACTTTCTATTTTCAGCATCAAAGATGTAGCACTGTGAGGAATTTCTGTTGAAAGTACAGTGTTTGCTAATCCCTGTGTGATTAAAGATGTGTCATGTACTGCTCTAATTCACTTGTCTAAAGACACACAAAACTATTCCACCTTCCTTCACTGGTTCTCAGCTGGGATATGGGGAGTGAAAAGTTCCACATTTAAAGCAGAAAGCTAAGAATGATAAGAATTCTTGACACTAAAATCATATCATAGCAATCAGTTAAAAGAAGGCATAAATTTGATCAGAGCATATTTAAAGCTGCATTTATATAATGATCAAAAGAGGGATAATTAACCAGCCTATGCCATCTAGTGGGCACCACCAATCCCTGTGTGATTTCACAGTCACTCACGGATTTTATTTGCAAAGTACAGCAGCCAGGGCAGTGAGGCTCTGCAGTGGAAATTACCACTGTCCAGATACCAAAACAACACTTCAATAGCTTTACAGTCTCCTTTTATGGAATTTAATATTTAATGATAACCCTCTGTGCAAAGATAACCTTACCCTTTATATCCCTAATCTCAGGGAAAAAGAAACTGCACAGAAATACAACTCAGCTGTGGGAGTTTTGTTAGGAAAACTGTTGCTGGATGCATTTTTATTAATTGTAAATATAAAAAATCACTCTTCCCTGGTGAAGCTTCTTCAGTTTTCATTTTATCTTTCAAAACTGCAGTAAGTCATAGTAATTAAACACTCATTTGCATTTAAGCTGTTAATAGTGGAAATGTTGCATCACAGGTTCTTCATAATTCCACGTGTAATGATTCCTAATCTAATTCTTACATCTGTTAATCACTATATAAATGTCAGTATTTTAACATAAATGTTATGAATGATAGCATGCCATTTTTTAAACATTTGCCAGCTAATCAAATTAATAGTCTTTAATGGCTGAGACCTTCTGGTTTCCTTGATAGCAAAACTTCTTTTCATTATACCCACACAAAAAAAAAATTTTAAAAACTGTGATTATTGTTCTTAGCAGTTTGCAATTGCTCAGCAAAGGGAGAGCTCAGGGATTAGACCACATAAAAAGCATTTTATGTGAACTATAATCACCCATGCCATCTGATTATTATCTATTATTCCAGTGATTTCTAGCTCAATTTGGCAGCCCTGCAATTTCTTTTTGTACAACATAAAACAGTCATCTAAATACATGAGAAGAATAGGGGGATCAAACATTTATTCCTTTAGCTGATCTTTGGAATACAACTAAGATGTACTTGAATATACTCAAGAAGCCTTTCAAATTCACCCAAGAATTTTTTAGATGTAGAACATCAGTGGTTATCAAAAGGATTTATATATTTTAAGTCATTTAAAGACTTTTGAAGTTTGTGCAATGTTGAAGCTCACAAATGTAGATGAAATCAGATCAGGGGGAATCCATCTCTAAATTTAGGCAACACAATTCAGACTGAAGCTGACCAATGCCTATGAAACCTGAAACATGCTGAAGAATCCCAGAGCAGGACAGTCTGGTGTACTTGTAGACAAATTGTTTGAAAGAAAAGGTGGTTTTTATTCTTTGTGCTCTTTTTATAGTGCCTTCAAAGCATGTCACCCCAAAATAAAGAGCTTCTACTTTGCAACCGACTGCCTTGAAGAGATGAACAGGTGAGTGCTGTGTCCTCTTTGTTCTGGGGTGTTCTTTATCCTGGGCTTCAATATTTCATCAGCACAGGAATATCCTCCTGCAGCCTGATGGAATGCTAGCTCATGGTGTTCTCAGGAATTCATCTTCCATTAATTTCAGTAAATACATGGCATTCTGTCCCTCAATTTGCTGGCTTTTCCTGCCGTGACAGGTCTTAGTTCTGTCAAGGGAAGTTAGTTGTGTTGGTCTCACCTATGTTAATTAGAATTTTTTCTTTTGTTGATGGGCTTAAGGTTCATCACCTTGTGATGTTCTATAGGTAAAGTCTTAGTGGAATCAGTGTTTGTGGTATATTAAACACTGCACTCACACCAAAGTAAGAGTGCACCCAGGTGGTGAGGTGTGTGTGTGTGAATATATATGTATTTAATAATCTGTTAGTTTATTTATATGCATATTTATCAATTTATTTATTTGTATGTATATATATTCCCCTTCTAATCCCAAGAACAACCCCCAACAACAGGGAAAATCAGCAGTAATTAATTTTATTCACCACATCACTGTCCCAACACAGAGCAGAGCCAAGCAAAGTTCCATTTTTGGTGTTACAGTGAGTTTTTAAATGTCCTTGGATGTGCTGGGAGGACATTCCAAACTTCTGACTGGACAAGGCTCTGCACAACCTGATCCAGCATTAAAGCTGGCCCTGCTGTGGGTGGCTGTGGGAACTGACACCTCCTGGGAACTTTTCTGGCCCAAATTCCTTTGTGCTTCTCCTTGGTGATTAAGTGGTGAAGGCAGAGGTTGGCTGGAGGTGGGACAGGCCCTTAGATCCCAAAAGGCAGAGTCAGATATCCTCCCTCCTCCTGTTATATCAGAAATTAGTTTGTTCCCAGCTGAGGTGGAAAGCACAAGGACACTTCGGACAAGGTCACCATACTGGGAATTTTCAGTCTGGCCTGGCACAGAGAACTGAAACTTTGAGATGTTCTTACTTACAGTCCTTCTGAATGTTTGCCAGCTTGGAAACATAGATAAAAAGGATGGGGTTTTTCCTTTGGAATATTAATGCCTAAAAATCATTGCTGAATTGAACATTAATATTCTGTGGCTTAGATGGCTCCTCAGGTATGTTGGGCTGTGAGCCTGGCTGGAGTGGAAATGTTGAGGCTTGTTCATCCTGCACTGATGAGGGTGATGAGTTTCAATTATCAGCAGTGGGATACTTTCAGGGTTTAAGGTTGCTGAAAAATATTTTTTCCAAGCTTGTTAATGTACCATTGCTCAGTTCTGCAGTGTGGTTCAGGTTTGTTTGTTTTTCTCTGCCTGGTCTCCCTTGATTTCAGCTGCTGGGGCAGCTCTCGTTTGTTGAAGTGCCATTGATCAAATCTATAAATTAAATTATGTATAAAATGTTTTGACTCAAGGAAAACCAGGAAGTCTTGACACACTGATGAGTTAGTTTTGCACCATCCACTGATTTTTCCATGGGGAACCCAGGAATGCCTGTATGGCAAAAAGGCCTTGGGACAGGAACAGCTGGGAAGGTGCCAGTGTGTCTTTTCATACCATGCCATCCTTCACATCATTTAATCTGGAATGTACAAGAGCCTTTTCCCTGATTTTTTGGGAAGAAGGCAAAGGGTGAAGTATTTTGTGCAGCGTTTTCCCTCCAGCAGTGCTGCCCCTGCAGAGCAATTGGAATTCACTCCCCACCCAAATGATGGATAACTCTGCTACCTCTGTAAAATCCCTGGGCACCCCTGCAGCTTTTACAGACTTCCTGGAATTCCTTCTCCCAGAGACCCTGTGTGAAATTTGAAATGAGGAAACAAGATTCATAGGTGAAAAATGTGTTTAAAATACTGACTTCACAAATCTCTCTCTTCCCAGAGAATTGCTAACCCCATAATGTGAGGAAATAGGGCAAATGCTTTGCATCTCCCACTCCTGTCTTCAGCACAGAATTTACCTGCATTTTCCCTGCTGATGGAAGGGGAGATCCCTCATGCTGAAATTGAATTCTAGTATGGAGAGGAACATTCTTCATTCACTATGTAGGCAATTTTATCCTTTCTCCAGCCCCCTTTCCCACCAGCTTTTGTTTTAACATCTCTTTTTAGAGTTCCTCACCTCAGATTCACTGTTTATTAATTTTTTTCCACTCTGGAATATTTTAAAGTGCCTTTAACCCCAGACTGCTGAAGGAAGAGCTGGTCCCAGTGGGTAGGGATGGATATTCTGTGACAGACTGAGGCACTCAGCTGTGGCTGAGGTTTGCCTGCTGGGTTACTCGGGTTTGCAAAATTCATGCTCGTGCTGTTCTGTCAGGTCTTACACGAGCAGAGCCATGTTCTTAGAAATGAATTAATAATGAACTTGATGAGCTCATCTCTAGCTTGGTACTCCAAGCTTGTTAAAGGCCTTATTTCCCAGAAGTGCTTCATCTCCTACCACACCACACATAACCTGTTTATGGCTTTAATTAGCATTGAATTTAATATTCGGTTGTTTTACAATATCTACTTTATTTAAAACTTACATGCCATTGAAGTCTGCAGTGTAGTGCATTTGCAATCTCATCACGGACTACAAATATTAATTTTTTAAAAGTTTCTATTTTAGGCTGAATAATTTGATCACTTTTGATTTGAATAACTGGGTTAAGTTTGCAATTTTAATGACTTCCATAAATCTTTGTCCTTCATTCAAGAAATATAACAAATAGTTGCTACTGAAACAGAATGATGATTGATTTTTTATAGGGATCACTCCTTTATCTTCCAAGACCTGAAAGATTATAGCACGATATTTCTCTTAAAAAAGAACTGTTTGAAAATTGAAGTATTCTGAATTAAATTTCTATTGATTATAAGCAAATTTTATGGTGTCTCCCATCTACTTTCACATATGGAGTATAACTGAGTTACTCAAGACTTTCCCTAAATCATCCTGTTTATTACTAAAGTTAATTCAGTTTTCTTCTTTAAATTTCAGGCATGCTGGTTTCTTTCACAGGTCTTGGCCAAATGGTGAGCCAGGATTAACTCATCTTTTCACATTCAATGCACTTTGTCTCCACTTTATATAAACTAACACCCAAGAAAAGCTCTTGGCAACTACAAATTTCAGCCCCGAGCCCCTGTTAGACATTTTCCCTTTTAAACTGGACAAGTGAGCAGGGGTTTGTCAAATCTGTCTGGCCTAATTTAACAGGTTTTTATCAAATAGAGCAGAGTAAGTTGTTACCCTCAGCCCCTTACCTGATGAAAAGCCAGGAGATAATTCTGCAGAACATGAAAGGTACTTTTCAAACAGAAATCCCTGCAATGGAGCTTCCCAATGGTGCTGTAAATAAATATAAAGAGCAGGTTTTCCTTTCTTCCTTTTATGTTCCTATAAACTTGTTTCAAATCCGTGCCTGAGGCCACACCAGCCCTCTAATTTATTGTTCTCACATAAAAGCTCCTAAGTGCAGCACAAGTAAAACAATTTTCTGATCAGAATTAGCTGCAGGCCCCAAGGGCTGGTGAAACCATGATGGGACTGCACAGGGTGATAATGGAGCTGCTGTGGCCTCTCAGGGCAAAAAACTGCCCCAGGAATTCCTAGGCTGAGCTGGAATATTCCAAATCTCCTTTTCTGGCCAAGTCACCTGGCTCCTCCTTGCTACAATTTCTGAATGATTTACCCCAGACATGTCAAGTTCCATTTCCCTCTCATTCAGTCCCCACTTGCTGATGGAGGTTGCAGTGAACAATTCTGATTTTCCAACACCCAAATCAGCATTAGGGGAGTTCATCTCCCAGTCTGCACTGGCTTTCTGCACCAGTTTAAATTACAAAGTTAATCAAATTCTGCTGTAAATAGTTCCAGTGTGAATTGATAGGGTTCTGGGAGCCAAGCAGTTCAGCTGCATTTCCCAGAGCAGATTTAGTGATTCCAGCCCTGCACCTCTCTAAGGTGAGTCCATGGTGTGAAGTTATCCTGGAGATATGGAGTTAATTCTGCCAAATCTGAAGATTTAGTAATAGAAATAAGCAATAATAGAAATAAGCAATAGAAATAAGAAATTTAATCACAATAAATTATGATGGAGACAGACATTTAACAGCATTATTTGGCCTACTTGAGCTGATTTTTTTAAAAGCTATGTGGAAGCAGAATTACACAATTTCACAAGTAAATCATCCCATTTCTTTAAAGAATTCACCTCAAAACCCCACCCATAGTTTATGCCATGCTAAGCTCAGTTCTCTTGCTTGTAAAGAAAGTTTTCTTTCTCCAGAGCTTTCCTTTGGGCCAGTCATTTGGTGAAAGCTGGGGTAAAAGTTTGAATAAGTGTCTCAGAGAAGTTCCAGTTGAGTGAGTTTGTGACTGTTTTAGTGATTTCCTTAGGCTTTATTATTGTTTCTGGATCAAATAACAGCCTATCAGTTATTGTGAGCTTTTATTCTCTGTTATACACATATTTGTGTAAACTATAGTTACACTTATTTGTGTAACTATATTTACTTGTGTAACTGTATTTGTACAGTAAAATTCTGATATCAAAGGGTAATTTAAATTTATTTGCTACAAAGAAGTGAATTTCTTTTGTCTGTTACCCACTGGGGAAAACAAAAAACAAACAAAAAGCCTCACCTACACCAAATCAGACTTCTGAGTACAGAGGCATAATTGTGCCCTTGTTTGACAGAGGAAAGCTAAAAAAATTAAAAATAAATAGAAAAAATATGTCATTAAGTGCATGAAGTAGATGCACATGCAAGGAGGGCATGGATTGGTTCACTTGTCAATTCTGAAGCTCTCTCAGGCTTTTTTCCTATTTTTCCAGCCTGACAAATCTAAGAAGACAATGCATGAAACAAGATCAACAGTCATGTCAAATTATCAAAGCAGAGAGTACTCAGAGTTTATCCCATGAATGATTTTGCTTAACAAGTCCCAGCAACTGTGACAAATCCAAAGGCAGAGACAGAGGCTGCTGGGGGCTGAGACATGAGGAGGGGTGAGCTCATGGAGAAGGATCTGCCCAGGGTTAAATTGCACCAGGAGATGGTTTGGGGCTTCTTTTGTGTGGAGGAAAATCAAGGCATCATTTTAACCATCCCTATTACAGCACCCTTTATTCTCTTAAATGAATGTATTACCTGCATAATCATAGGAAATAGTGAAAATTATTACCTTAGGAAGCCAAATGGGAAATGCATTGATTTTTCAGGTGTTCAGTAAGAAAGACTGGTCAGAGAAGTCAAGATAACAAGTACAAAATCTATTTTTAAATCTAATTGTGTATTGCAAAGAATTTTACTGTGAATTCTGGAATCTGATTATCTCAGTGACGTAAAAAAAAAAAAAAGAAAATAATACAAAGCTCTTGATCAGAAATTAAATGCAAACTGCACTGAATGAATTCTCTGTATGAAATAAATGGTTCAAGGGAATCTGTAATAGACTTAAAGATAACTTGATTCAGGTGAAATCTAACTTCCACTTACTTCTAGTTTTTCCTTTTAACCAAATAATATCAAATGTAGATGCAATCTCAGAAATGATGAAAAACTATTTTTGCACTGAAACATTCCTAACACAAAGCTGATGTAGTGTACAAGGGCAAGAATGAATGATGAAAAGATGCAAGGAAGATAGGAAATATATTTTATTTATTCTTTCTGTTAATGTGTCAGGATTTGATAGACTTCATTTTTAAAGGAACACTTAACAGGGAAATAGTGGAAGTAGTTGGACTTTTTCTTGAATTTACATCTTTTCAGGACATATAATTTTTTTACATATTCCTTTGAATTAGTTTCTTCTAAAATCAGCCACCTGGTATGGGCAATAAGTGAGGATATTAGCAAATAAAACTTTTCTGAGCCACAGAAACTCTCTTCTTCCTCACCTCCTCTCCATGGGTTTATGGAACAGTTCTAACTATAACCTAAAAATTGTAACTTTTCAGCCCTTTTTTATAGAAAAAAAAAAAAAAAGGTTATTCTCTTGCCCTTGGTATTCGTTCTCTGACATTAAACAAAATAGTTCTCTCCAATTTATGACAACTGAGATTGTCCAAGTTGCTTTATTTTTTTCTAAGTGCTTTTCCACTCTGGCCTTGTAGAAATGAACAGCCAAGGGAGCAAGTGTGATGCCATTGTGGAAACTTTAATTGCCTTCACTCCCAGAACCTCCCACTGACCTTGGGCTGGCTCAGCCCTTGCTCAGCAGGAGTAAACTACAACAGCCAGCAAACAGATATTTATTTATTTTAATTTATTTTTTATTATTATTAATTTGTACATTGAAGAGTGGCATATTCTTGTTTTCAGTAGAATGTCAGGAGAGCAAAGCAATGTGCAGCTATTCCCAGTTGTTTGTTTTTCCCATTTCCCAGTCAGTAGGTGAATGTGCTCCTGGTTCCTGACAATTTGGGGAATTTTAGGCAGGATTCTCTCTTTAGGATCAGGCTGTGGCTTTTGAGCTCCTCAGCTCTTCCCTGCCCTGGTGCTTCACCAGCCCAGGCCTGGGGCAGCATCAGGCTCTCAGAAGAGCCCTGGGCTGTAATCTCTGGGTAATAACCAGAATTATCTCAGTAAATTTAACTTAAATACTGCCAGGCAGCTCCATTTTATCCCAAAGCAATGACAACAGTGCCTGTTTGTAACCAGCAGAAAGAATTAAAGCCAAGTCTGATTTATTTAGAATTTAATTGAGACAAAGTACAAAACTTGTGCATTTTGATGACTTTACTCAAGGCTCATCTTTCCCTGCCTTTGGTTCACTGGAGTACAGGCAATAAAAACAACTCATTTCTTGGTGCCCTGTAGGTTGTTACAATTTGGTAAAACAGGGTTTGTATCTTGTGGGTGTTTGTACAATCCTGGAGGTAAAATGTTGTGGCAGAGGATCTGTGAGACATTTAGTGCTGTTCTGTGTCATCACAATTTCCATCCAGAATGCAAACCCAACTCTGTTGGGTGGCCTAGATCAGTGAAACATCCTGGTTAAGTTGTTTGAAAGAGTTGTTGAAATTATCCAGTACAAATGCAGGATTTTTTTGTGGGGAGGGAGCCCAGCTTTCTGCTGGGGTGGAGGTTTGGGGATGTTCATGTGGGATCCCAAAGGGGCCCTGCCAGAGCAGCCCAGGCTTCTTGTGACCCCCAGAGCTGGTGGGCACAGCTCCAGAGCCCAAATCAACAATCCAGCCCTGGGCTGTGCAGCACACAGTGCCTGGCTCCATGGGATGTGCATCCTCCATCCCCTGGGCTCCCAGTGCCCAACTGGACCCCAATGTTTGCCCACAGGGCACCCAGGGCAGAGCTCAGAACCAGCTGCCTGCCTTTCCAAGCTCTCCACAAAGAGCTTTTTATAACCTTGACTGAAGTTTTCTGAAAAATGAAAGTGGTTTTGCTCATCAAGGAAATTCATCAAGTTTATGCAGGGCTCCTTTCGAACTGAGTTTGCATTTCCTTGGGGAAAAAAAATATTAACTGTTAGAAAATGAGCTGTAATCTTACCACTTGTATATCTCCTGATTAACCTCAAAAACATTCACTCATGCTTTTTAAAAAAACATAAAACCTAAAATGGAGATTCTAGTCTTTTATCAGAAGAGATTTTATCATGATAAGCCACTGAATATCAGATAACCCTTTATTCAGCTTGACAAAGAGCTGACTCTGAATTGTGGTAAATGAGCTAAGTCCTTGTAACTATTGCTGGGGATGATCTTGGCCTTTGGAAGAGAAAAGCCTGAGCAGCCTTAGAGAAGGAAGATTAACTTCAGCTAATTGCAGATTTGGTCATTGAGGCCATATGTGTAAAGCTGATACTCTGGGTATCCTCAGAACCTTCCTGGCTCTGCAAGGTTAATCCAAACCCTTCAACTGGAAGTCTATATTTGCTTCCAAGATCTGACACCCTCAAATTAACAAAGATCGGTAAAAAAAAATTTTTGCAAGAAATTTAAGACAATATAAATCTCCATGCACTGACCACACAAATGGCTGAGTCTGTTTTAACTTGGGAAATGGTAATTAGTCCTAATTTATCGTTGTTGCTTAAGCAGAACCTCAGTGGAAGGCACTGAGCCATCCTGCTTAATTGCCAAAGGCATATGGCAAAGTATGACTAAAACTATTTTGCTCCAGTGCTAATGAGTTTAGAAATTCAGGAACAACTGATGAAAAACTGGTGAATACAAATGCTCAATAAGGAGCAGGGAATGATGTCATTGCCATTCCTGCAATAAAGGATCTGCCTTGCAAGGGAAGCAAATGCCAGGCAATTGAGGCACTGTGCACTGAGGGAAATGAGGCTGGTGAGCACTGTGCAGAAGCTCTTCAGTAAATCTGTTAATCCATTTCAAATGTACTTTCCTCATGATAAAGATGAGTTATTGACGTGCTGATGCAAACAATGGCTGTAGGCAATCCTCACCCTGCAGTTGGTATTTGGGAAAACTAATCATCACTTCCATTTGCATCTCCAGTTTGCTCACTTCTGGCTTAATACTGAGAGGCAAAGCAATATGATTGTACAGTTCTTTATTTTCATAGTTTTGCAAGTGAATTAAACCCTCTCACAATTCCCTGTGAGAAGCAAGTGTTGGCTGCTGAGGGAGGTGCTCAGACCCGTGGAAGGCAGTGCAGTGACTCGGGGTGGATCCAGTTTTGCAGATGAGGATCACTGTGAGACCAGGAGATCAATACGTACTGAGCTGTGTGCTATTTTTAGTGCAGAGTTCACTCTTCCCTCATTTTCTGCCTCCTTGCTGTGCCTCCCATCTCCCACACACCACTCTCCTGGACAATAACAGTCACATATGTCCTTAAAAGCTTTTTTTTTCCTCCTCTGGTACAAGTGGGAAAGAATGACATGGAGCAGTTTTCTTGTTTTAATCTGTGAAACAACTCGTCCTTCTGATATTGCACGTACTGTTCACTAATGTCTGACTTGAGGCCTGTGAAAGATGGTTTTGTCATTCCAATCTTCATTAACCAAGAAGATAATTATTAGCAAATTTGATGTTGCAAATGTTCAAAAAGGAAAAAAGAGCTGCTTCTAGATAAACTCTCACATCAACATTCTGGGAAATTAATGATATAATTATGAGTTTAGTCACCGAGGAAGGGAATGGTTTAAAACATCCCAGGCATTATAGATCTCACTATTAGGGCTTTTTTCTTTGGTTATATCTCCTTGTTGATGAAAATAAGATAATTCTTGATTTTCCACTTACTGAACATTAAGAAGTGACTTTCCCCTCTGTATGTTAATTTCCTTTCTTCCCCAGTTTTACAATTATACATTGTATAAACATCCAGTAATTTTACATAAAGAAAACTCAAAAGGTATTTTCCCTAAAATAAACCATAATATTTTCCTAATGAAGTAAAGAATCTTATTTTCTATCAAACTAAATAATTTGGGGACTAAGAAAGAACGCAGCACATCCAATGCCAAATGCAAATATTGAAGTACTTGTAATTTACCAAGTCTTGTTTTAGAAACCCAAAAGTCTATATGAAACAGATTAAGGGAAAATAATGTTAATATCACAGCTCTACAACACTAAATATTTATATCACCAGCTTTGTGAATCCAAATAACTAAACTGCCACAGGCTGTTTTAGCTTTCTGAGGATACGAGTTTAATACAACTTATTTTCCAATACAGGTTTTCAGACAATAATTTATCATAATTCTATTTTGTTTTCTAGTTTTGGCAATTCAGGTAAGTTCTTGAAATAAATAGAAGTAGCAATTAGAACAAATGTGATCAATCCTTCACTCCCATTTATCAAGCACCCACCACATCTGAATCATGGGTCTAACAGCCTTTTTGCATTAGCTGTTGTCTCTGAATTTTCCAGATGTTAAGAGTGTGGATGCCTTTGGATTTACATGAGATGTTCCTTTTAAATACCTCTCTTCCTCATTTTTATCGTTCTGTTAGATGGATGAATCGTTTGGGTCTTGCAGCAATTGGTTACACACCTGATGACAAGGATATTCACCCAGATGAAGGTAATGCTTCAGTGACTCTAATTAGGAGAAGAGAGCAGACAGTAAAAATCTGTTCAGTATTGCAATAAAGCTGGAGAGGTCATAACTGACTTCTTTAGCAACATATGGCCATATCTTTTCAAATACCAATTTTGATAAGAACACATTTCCTTGAAGCACTAAATTTATTGGTGCCATCACCAAAGAAAATAAAATCCTGAGCAGTAATTTTACACAATATTCAAAATTAGTGATAAAGAGAATGTGGGGTTCAGGGTGAGGTGTGATTTGCTAGATCTCAGCCCTCAGGAATGTTCATCCTCCTAAAACCAGTGCAGACATTGCAGACTTGGGGCACTGTGCTCTTCAGCAAATATTTGTTTGCACCTCCTGAGCTCCGGTGCCAGCCTTGCCCTTTCCCCATCAGCAGAACCTGTTATGCCCAATTAAATTAAATATCCAGGCTTGGCTCTACTTCAGCATCTGGAATGAGGTTTCTGTTTGAAAGTCTGTGAGCAGAAGTTGGTTTTGATGTGCCCAAGCTGCCTTCTGCAATTCCCCAAAGCACTGGGAGGTTCCTGCACTCCCTGTGTGTTTGAGGTGCCAGACCTTTCCACCAGCCCGTTCCTGAGTGGCTGCCAAGCCCTGCAGGTGACTGGGGAACGTTCACCTTGCCATGGAAGGATGTTGCTAAAATGTGGGATCTGCTTTCTTGTGGAAAAAAAAAGTGAAAAAAAAAAAGTGTAAAAAGTGAAAGCTGGAATGTTTTGTCAGCAGATTACTGGAGTGAAAGCGACCAGGACGACATGGACGGCTCGCTGACCCTGAAGCAGGAGGGCTCCTCCACGCTGTGTGACACCTACCACCGCACCCCCTCCGTGAGTCACACACCCTGCATGCCCCCAGCCACCAAAACACCTCTGTGCCTGCGCTCACACCTCCCTGCTCCTGGGGTATTTAAGCACCATGAAGAACAAAGCTGGATGTGGTTGTAAAAGTGAAATTGCTGCTGTTTCTCATGAGCCAAGACCTGGATTTTTCCATAGTTAGAAAGGATGGAGATATAAATGTCTCCTGACAAAGATCTGTCACCAGTCTGGAAATAGGACCTTTTTTGTAGGATTGGTGAAACTACACATCATAACAGGAACAGAATATTCAAATTTTACCTTCACGCAGAAAATGAAAAGAATGTGGTGGATGGAATAGTTTCTATTAATTGAGACTGGTTTTCAATTATGAATATTGGATACTGGGTGCTAGAGATTAAGATCAGCTCACATTCACACAGTAATCATGTTTTAGCTCTTTTTTGAAGAACAAATCTTTCCAGGAAAGGGTTTTTTTACAAGATTGTGTACAATACCATGGTAATGACAGTACTGCAAACAGAACATTTCTATTAGACAAAACCTGGGCAATTATGATAATTATTCTATGATTCTAAGCACAGATAGGACTGTTCTCTATTTTTCTTTCAGATTTTTCTTCAGCGTGAATGACACGATCCTCATACAGCCAGAACCAAAGAAAGAGTGACTGAGACAACAGCATCACATGGGTGAAGTTCAGACTGATTTTCACCCATGTGATGCTGTTTTATCAACTGGGATACAGGTTAAGCCCCTCCCTTTCTGTTTTTCCACATTTTTGCCTTTCTCGTTGTTTTGAATTAAATTTATACACAGACCCAGCAGAATTCATTCAAATCGTTTCACAAGTTCAACAGTCCTCCAGCCAAAAATCTTCCTGGGTGCTGAAGTTTTTGTTGTTTGGGTTTGTTTTTTGTTGGGTTTTTTTTTTTCTGTTTGGCCCCTAAAAAAAGAAAGGAAATCAAATTACGGCTTCTTTTGGAGACTTCCACTGTCCTCAGCTGGACTGAGCATAAGTTGGATGAGTCTTCAGGAAACCTGCACCAATGTTCCACTTTTGTTTCCATCAGGAGTTGCTTGTGGGCAGAGAATGTGCAAAACAAGAATAGGGAGTGGTTAAAAGAGCACTTGTATAAAAGTCATCACTGCTAATTCTCTTCTGTTTACAGTGGTTCATGTTATGACAAATCCAAGCCATCAGTCCATCCGATTCCTGATACCATATAGTGTTTTACACTGCAGTCATTTTCTTGGGTCTGCTCGAAACATCATCTCATGGGCGGATGTTCTTGTATCTTCCCAGGTGAACTCTTCAAGTCCATTCCCTGAAGCCAAACAAGGTCGACACTTCTCCAGCGAATCGACGTATTCGCACTCCTCTGCCGAGGACTCGCGGCAGGACGCAGCGGGCAGCACCCACTCCTCGGGGTGCAGACCCCCCTACCGAGAGCGGCGCTCCTGGCAGGACCTGATCGAGACCCCCCTAACCAGCTCAGGGCTGCATTTCCTCCAGACTGTCCCTCCGGAGGCGGAGTACGTCAGCGGCCGGCCCGGGATGTCACCGGACAGACGGAGACAAGCCACGCTGCCCGTGCAGAGGCGCCACAATTTTGAGCAGGATGGGCCCTTTCCTCTGGTGGAATGCCCGAGGGGACACAGCTCCCACGGGCGGCCCCAGAAACAGCGCAGCCAAAGCCTTCCCCGAAACAGAGACGTGCGCGGGAAGGGACGCGTAACCTCCATCGAGGGGATCGACGACAACCTGGAAGAGACGGTTCCCATTAGAAGGCACAATAGTTTCTGTGCAGAAGGTGAGCTCTGGGAGATGATCTAATCCACTTTGTTCTGATCCACTTTGTTCTGATCCACGTTACTGCCATCAAAATCCACAGCTGCATTGCTACTGTTCTTAGCAAGGGTTTTGTGGTTGAACCGCTGGATGTTGGCAAACACAGGAGTTTGTACTTGAAACGCCAGGATGTAGCACTAAAAACTGAGCTTTGGGATGGTGCAAATGTCCTTGTCTCATCAAAACTAACATTGCACTAAAAATTAAACTTTGGGATGGTGCAAATGTTCTTGTCTCATCAAAACTAACATTGCAGAACTGAGTAATAGGTTAAGGTAATATCGAAGTTGCAGTATTGATGATTTTACAGTCTTCATCTCAACGATCAGGTTTGTTGTTAGGTTTCTTTCTGTCCTTTCAGAAAACATAAAAGACATTGAAGAAGTCACAGATGGTCTGCAGGAGCTCTACAGAACTCTGGAAGAAGCCAGTCTGTCAGCTTTCGGAGAGCAGCGTCCCTCCACCAAGCAGGAGTTCCGCAAGTCCTTCGTGATGCGATGTAACGACCCCGTGATCAACGAGAAGCTGCACCACATCCGAGTCCTCAAGAGCACTTTAAAAGTAAGGCTGTATCACTGATTTTGTGTGTAAGGAATGTAAGCTGGGAAAATTCTAATTGTGCATCATGGAATGCTGATGGTTGAAGGGACCTTAAAGCCCATCCAGTGTCAGGGTCAGGGACACGTCCCACTGTCCCAGGTTGCTCCAAGTCCTGTCCAGCCACTCCTTGGACACTTCCAGGGATCCAGGGGCAGACACAGCTTCTCTGGGTCTCCCCACCCCCACAGCCAGGAATTTCTTCCCAATATCCCACCTAACCCTGCCCTCTGTCAGTGGGAAGCCATTCTCCCTTGTCCTTGACGTCCTTAATCTCTTTACATTTGTGTTGCTAATGCTTTTTTCTAGCTTCAAAATTAAGTTACAAGAAACTAAAAATCCTTGAAAGCAAACATGTTTCAACTTATGGAAAAAAAAGAGATTATTTGTCACTCCATATAGGCAAGCTGTAGCACGTGCCACAGAGTGAGCTGTCAAACAGTTTATGCTATAATAGTTCCTGAATTTAGGTAAATATCAGAGTTTCCATAGTAGTTTTCCTGGTACTTGGCATTAAACTTAAAGAAGAAATAAAGTACTGAAATGCAAAATCTTATTTTGACCTGTCCTCTGTCTTTCTGGAATTTGCCAGGCAAAGGAAGGGGACCTCACAGTTATCAACAGCCTTCTGGATGATCCCAACTTAACATCCAAGAAGTTCAAAGATTGGAAATTAAAGAACTATGAGTTTTTCCTGGACATTTGTGAGTACAGTGCTGCTGGGAAGTCTCAAAATGGAGCCTCTGAACTGGCAAGCTCAGCCCCAATGCTGACACACACACACTCCTTCATCGAGACTCATGTGTGACAGGAGCCTCAGCCTGGGTCACTGCTGGGTGCCTGGACAGATGCAGTCAGACAAACACTGGTGAATTTATTACTGAGGTACTCAGCAGTACTGTAAATACTTGGGTAAGAGAATAGTGCCACAGGATGCCTACTACATTGCATGATAAGACAATAATATTCTTTATGAATTTTTTTGTTTGCTATTATCAACCGATGTCCGTATCAAGCTCTGCATTAGAAAGAAGCGGTGCAGAAGTGTAACTGAGAATAAATACCAGTATATTTAAAGTACTGTACTAAAACTCAGCTTATAGTATGAGCTCCTACAATCATTTTATATATTTAGATATATATAAATACATATCTATGTATATAAAATGTAACATGGTAGTTGACATTTCCTTTTAAAATGCCCTAAAGTTCACATTTTCACACATTTTTTCTTGAGAAAAAATATTAAAATGAAGACATGAAAACATTGGCCACTCTTAGAGATGAACATTTATTTTTGCAACATTTCCAGGTAGTGACCATCTTTGCAAATAAAAGGACAGAGTTATCAAAATGTAAACTCGATCCCTATAGTGTGCCTTAAAATGTACACTGTACATCAAAGAAATAGATCCCAGTCTGGCCCTATGGGCACTCTGTACAGGCCATTTAAATACTGTGTTTGTAATGTGCTGTGCCTGCCTTTAAACAAAGGAACACGAGCAAGCAGGTTTGGCACAGAGTTAAGATATGAGTAGAACAATATTGGTTGTTCACTAATGCTGCAACTTAAACTGGTTTTAATAGAATTTGAAGTATTTCATGGTGAAAGAAAGAAAACAAACATCTGCACTGAGTAAGGTACATACTGCAGGTTTTCATCGTTTCTTCACTGTGAATTTAAGTGACACATGACTGTGAGTCACAAAATTCAAAAACAGCATGAGAATGAAGCTAAAAAAAACCTCCTGAACTAATCAGTTACATTCTGTGATAGACTGACATCTATAGCTGAGTTAATTATTCTAAATTATGTAATGTCTGGCAATAATTTTTAACTGCTAGCAGTACATTTGCAAGTGGGTGAAGTTATTCAAAACATCGTTCGAAAACCAATCGGTATTGATTGGTTTGGGAAGACACACAAATCACACAGTGTATTTCACTTCCTTGCCTGGGTCAGAAAGGTTTGTTAAAATCATATTTTGGGGAAAATACTTGTATTCTCTGGGGGGGAAAAAGATTGCTCTGAATGCTACTGAACATAGATTTCAAAGCCATTCACAGCTTGCTTTGACTCTGCTTGCTGGAATAGTTCTAAAAGGCAGAATGAAGGGGATGTGAATACAGCTGATGTCATTTCACTGGAACAAATTCACTGATAATTTTTGTACAAGATAAACCTAATTGTCTCTCATCCATCAAGGACTGTAAAATTAATGCAGCTCAGTACAATAGAGGGAAAAATGTCATCTCAGTGAGGTCCTAGTATCCAGGAGGAGATTTCATTATTCCCAAAGCCAGACCAGGTGAAGGTGTCCTGTGTGTTTAATTCTGTCTCCACAGAGCAGCTGAGGGGGGAAGAAATGTCATGGGAAAGCTCCTGGGCTGAAACAAAGACAGCAAGATCACCTGCTAATGGTTATTGTAGGCAAAACAAACCTGACTTGGGGAAAATCCATTTATTAACAATTTAAAATACAGTTGCATAGTGAGAAAGACAAAATTAAGACCACCTTTCCCTTGCCTCCTCCCTTCTTTCCAGGCTTTATTTCATTCCTTCATTTCCAGGAAGCAACAGCATAAATTATAGAATCCATTTAGAAATTAATTCATATTGTACATGGAAGCAGTGATGGATGATCACAGAAATAGTTACACAGATTGAACTACCTAAATTCCTAAAGAAATTTAAATATGCCTATCCTTTCAAACCCAAAAGGTGGTTCGTGCTTTCATAATGAAAATATCTATATTATTTCCAAATAGCTTTCCAAAAGGATTTCAAATGCTACTGCATCATCACTCAAGATATAACTGAGCATATTCAGTGAAGTCACAAGTAAACAGAGAATACTACTTATAGATACAGCTGAAAATGAGAAACATAATTGGGAAGATAGATTCCTCAGAAATAACACAAATAGTAGGGAAAACAGATTATCTCTGTTTTAAATTTAAATACAATTTCTGTAATATGAATAGATAATAGGTCATACTTTTGCTCAGCTTATCTTTAAAAATCTTTCAGTGTCATGAGATCATCATTTCTGAAATTCTTGGAGTTGTGAGTCTGCATTCTGCTCTTGCAGAGCAGCTCTCAGCAAATGTGATTTGCACTGAATAGGCCAAATAAATTGTCCAGGAGATTCATGAGATGAAATGAGATGAGATACACTGGAGAAATTCCCTCTAATGGGTTTATGATTAACTGGGAGAAAAGTTTGAACCATTTGTCTGGCATTGCTTGTGCCTTAGAGCAAGCAAAATCTAATTGCTAAATTAAGCAATACAAAGACTTTATTCTTTCACAAATGTCAGCTGGCATTTGGAAGCCATTTCACAAGAACTCATCGTCCTCCTGTCACAGCCCCACCCTGCAGCCCTTCCCTCCCTGCCATGGGTTTCTTCTTTCTGGGTGTAGCTGCCAATCTAAATGGACTGCAGAGAGGAATGTGCACGGTCACCACAGCACAATTATCTGGATTTTCACCACCTTTGAACTCACTGGAATGCAAAGTGCAATACAGATACTGTATTTAAAAATTCATGCAGCAAATCCTGCTTATGTGTTAAAATATGTCCAATTCTCCTGGACCAACAGGTACTTAAACACTCTGTACAAAGCAGCTGGAATTGTTGTGGTTGTTTTGATGCCATATTTTTAAGTAAGAAAAGAACAAGGCTTGGCTGTTGAGTTCATCAAGGAAAATAAGCATCATCTGTATGATAGATTTATTAATTTACCAGTTTTCCTCCCTTTATTCTCAGGTAAAACTTGGTTTTAAACATATACAACAACATGGAAATGTTGTTTGGATGTGTTTTATTTAACTGGATCTTATTAAAGTTAGTGTCTTCATTCAGAATTCCTGCAGGTAAAATGTCTCAGCCCATAGACTTTCTCTGACACTCCACAAGCTGAGTCTTTTCCTTACTGGCTATTTTTCATTACAACTGATTTAATGCTCCCCCTGAGCTACTGATTCCCCTCCTTTTTTAATACTGTTCTGTATTCAGTGACATGTCAGATCTTTGAAAGTGTCTTAATAGCTCTCTCGGCATCACTTCCTGAGAGAAACCACACATTTTTCTTGGTTTCATTATTTTAAGTGGAAACTACCCTGAGCTTGCTCTAATTGACAGGAACAAAAATCAAAGGAGCAGGAGGAGGGGGTTGTTATCAGTATATTCAGCTTTGGCTGCTGTCTTTTGAGCTGAAACTGTGGTGCTCCACTGGCTTTTTCCAAGGAAAAAGAAATGAGTGCTGCAGAGAATTGTGCATGGCCAGTTAAGCCTGTTCTCACTCCTCTCAGCAGTTACAGAACACTCATGCTCCAAGGTCTTGTGAAGGACAGTCCGGGTACCTTTGAAGGAGTTACAGTGGCTCTGGGGAGGGCTCACCCTCCTCAAAAATTGTGCAATTCTGCTGCTGACCTTTAGGAGATTTCACTTGAAATGTTAATAGGACCTCTGGGAGAAAAATGAAGAATCTGGTAGATATTGTTTAACTCAACACAAATCTGAGGAGAACAGGGAACATTCTTATCTTTGTCTCAAATAATGCAAATCAGGCCAAGATTAAGACATACTTTACTTGCCATATTCTTTCCTCATGTAGTCTTTCTGTCTTCCAAGTGATAAAAGCATTCTTTCTGCTAAAAATAACAGTATTTATGACCAAGGTGATACAGCTGGGGGCTGTTAATCCTTGAGGAGGGAGAGCTCTACCAACAGACCTATTTTGTGATAATTCACCAACAGTTTGTACAAACCCTTCTTGCAGTGGGAGGAACTAAGCCCTTCAAAGATGGTTTGTGTAGAGCAACCCTTGGCTAAGGCACAGCACAGCACAACAAAACCAGCCCCATCTGCAATGCCTGTCAGCTGCCCCTGACCTGGAGGGTACCACCAGGCAATGTAATTCTAGTTTAAATACTCAGTTTGTCAGTACAAGCAAGTCTTGTGTCTCTGCTGAGGTTCTGACTGTCTCCAGACCCAGTCCCAGGGAGATTCCTTAAGGAAGAGAGCACAGGCCTGTGTGGCTGGGCCTCATCTTGAACCCCATTCATGGTGCACCTGCATTCCCTACATTTAATGTTAGAGAAATAAGTGTTGGTTTGGTCTTGTGAAGGATTTTATTCTCTCCTCGGTTTTCACAGTAGGGAAATGGTGCTTTAGGGCAGCCAGGAGGGCACAGGTTTCCCATGGTAGATTTTCCATGTATCACATGCCTTAGGGCCACAACACATCACCTTCCCTGCTGCCAGATGATGTTCATATAGCCTTAGGACAAAGAATGGGTAATAACAGGAAAGACTGGAGAGGCACTATTAGCTATTCATTTATATTCAGTATTAAAAATCTCTTTTTCTTCCAGAATGTTTCCCTCACTAAAGCTGAGGCTCAGGACAGGTTTTCCAGGCAGGATGCTGTGGGAAAGGTCCTACATCTCTCACAGATTAATTCACACCGTGTGGCTGAGGCTCTTAGTGGGTGTTAAGTGGGCACAGATCTGAAAATCCCATCTGAAAATCACACCTGAGCCATATCAGCTGGAAATTTCATGGCTATTTAAACCAAAACTAGTAAGTTGAATTTCCTTAGTTGATGATTATAATTACTTTCTTTGCTCCCATTGCACACAAGCAAAATGTTTCTGATCAGTTCCACTCTCTAACATGTAGGCAGGGAGCTCTCCACTCTGGATATAACTAATAGATAAAGAAACATTTTTTAAAGCTTATTTTCAATATTTTACGGGTTATGCCACTCTTGCACATCCAGAAGGAGGTTTATAAATAATATTTTTTAAACTTTTATCAGGTTTGAAGGCAGGTGATATGCTACTGGGACCTCCTCTTAATAAAAATATTTAAACAATTCAGACAGAAACTCCCTTCAGGAAAATAACCATATTCACTCTTAATGCAGGCCAGACAGATATATCTTTATTTTTATCAAGAACATACATGTGTTAGAAGTGACAGTTAGGGACTTTAAGCATTAATGCCACTGTATGAGCAGTATTTGAAAGAAAGCAATGTTGTAAAAATGATCAAATATGTCAACAACCTGCTGTTTGACCAGCTAAGCCCTGTAGCTTCTGTCCTCACATTTCCAGAATATTGTTCATCCTCAGGCGCTGGTGAGGGTATCAATACAGATCTTTTTACTAACAGGAAATGCGTCTGTCCGAATGCTGCAGATTAACTAAGGATGTCACATTATACATATTAACTACTGCATTTTTTCACTAGCAACCACAAAACAAATACGTCTTAACAAACTGTGTTCACTGGCCAAAGTGCCAGTAAGACCCTGTTACCAGTTAAGACTTCTGTTTTACTGAGAAACAAGGATTTCAGCTTAAAAATCTGATGAGAAAACAGGTTAGGATATAAGAGAAATGCACTAGTATTAATGAACGTTTTACATTTGACACATACTGTATTACAAAGACAATATCCTTGTAAGACCATTAATTGCTGGGCCATAGGTGACTCCCATCTAGGTTACTAAATAGCTAATAAACCTTGTATAGAGCCTTTTTTAGATAACGCTTACATGTCTGGAAATGTATGACACCCTTGTACTATGGCTTGCACTTTACTTGCATTAAACTGTGAAGTAGGCTGTAGTAATGTCTTTGTATATTCAGGGGTTGAAATACCAAAGCACTGGAGTAAAGTACTGCTGGTGTTCAACCTGTCCGACGTGCTGACAAACGTGTATTTTGCAAACCCCACCAACTTCAAATCTTTGGCAAATAACCCTATGGGGTCTCCATGGTCTTTGTTTCTTTGTAAATATAAACATTCTTACTGTTTCGTTAGCAATAGGAGGTTATAAACCAAACTTTCACTAGGACTGTTTTCAATAACAAAAAAGTAAAACAAAACAAACAAAAAAAAAAATCTATAGCGCCTTGTATAAAAATCATGGAGACTCCATGACCTGTGGGCATTTTTGTTTACAAGCAGTATGTATATATGTATTAGAGGCAGAACTGTTATTTATCACAAAGTTATATTGTGGATGATCCTTTCTTAAATAAATATATGTTTTCTGTCATTAAGAAAAATAAGTATTTTAGAGCCATCTTGAGAAGTTTGAAGTGTCAAGCTTCAAATATGAGTAATCTTCCATGTTTCAGCCTTGTTTTTTCTAATCAGCTGGGAGATGAACTGAGAGGCAATGGAAAACCACCTGTCCATGCCAGGGAAAATGCTGGAGTTGGAAGTTTTTGAGCATTCTGCAACTTTTCTATAATGCCCATCGTGCTTATGCTTTGATGAGCAGATGCTCCATCAGTACTGCAGTAAATCCCTCAGCTCATGGATGCTACAGAGAGAAAAACCAATGGTTCTAGACTAATACAGGTCAAACGAGGTTTCAGCCCCTGGATAACACAGTATTTCTTCAGTTTCACAACAGTATTTTTAATTTTATACTTGTCTATGCTGAGAGATGATCCAATAGTTTCTATAGGCAATGAACATTAGGTTTCTTTTTTCCCTCTTTCCAGATGAGTTCTGTGTGAATTACTGTAACCGGCTGCGTTTTCTATCACAGATTAATAACTTGTTAACTTTTTGTGTGTCTACAATGAAAATTTATGAATGGAAAACTTCACTGTGTGTTGCTCACTGGGCATATACCTCATGGTACATTGCACAGACGTGTAAGTTGTAAGTTGCACTGCAACATTAAAAAAAGGAACATATTGCTCTTTTTTCAAAGATATTAACTTATTTAAGAGATATAGTCTGTACATTATTAAAAAAAATAAAACAAAAACAGAAACATTTATTCTTCCTAAATTCAAACAAAAGCTTTTGTTTTGGGGGAGGGGGGAAATAAAAAAAAAGTTGTAAACTTCAGTTGTAAATTTGGACTTCAATAAACGAATTATCTGCACTTAGATTGTGCGTTTATGGGGGATTTTGTGTGTGCTGGGTGCGATGCGGCATCGCTGCCGATCTGGGGGAGATCCCGGCTGAGGGGGGTCCCTGTCCACCTTAGGGCCATGTCGGCTGAGAGGAATCTCTGCCCGATTTAGGGTGATTTCGGCTGAGGGCGATCCGTCCCTGCCCGCTTTAGGGCAATCCCTCTGCGGTTGAAAGGGATCTCTGCCCGCTTTAGGAGCGATGCCGGCTGAGGGTTATCCACCCCTGCTCGTTTCGGGGCGATGCCGACCGAGGGGAATCCACCCCTGCCCGTTTCGGGGCGATGCCGGCCGAGGGGAATCCACCCCTGCCCGTTTCGGGGCGATGCCGGCCGAGGGGAATCCATCCCTGCCCGTTTCGGGGCGATGCCGGCCGAGGGGAATCCACCCCTGCCCGTTTCGGGGCGATGCCGGCTGAAGGGAATCCAGCCCTGCCCGTTTCGGGGCGATGCCGGCCGAGGGGAATCCACCCCTGCCCGTTTCGGGGCGATGCCGGCCGAGGGGAATCCACCCCTGCCCGTTTCGGGGCGATGCCGGCTGAAGGGAATCCACCCCTGCCCGTTTCGGGGCGATGCCGGCTGAGGGGAATCCACCCCTGCCCGTTTCGGGGCGATGCCGGCTGAGGGCGATCCCGCCCGGCCCGAGCGCGGTCCCGCCCCGGCCCCTCGCCCCGCCCGGCGCGGTCCTTCCCGCGCGCCGTACGCGGCGCTGTCCAACATGGCGGCCAAGGTGAGTGTCCGCCCGCCCTCAGGCCGGCGCTGCCCCGGCCCCGCCGCTCCGCCGCCCCTCAGGCTCGGCCGCCCCTCAGGCTCCGCTCCCGCGGGCTCGGGGCAGCTGGGGCGGCTCCGTGCGGCCCCTCGGGAGCGCCCGGCCCGCCCGCAGCTCCGCCGGTGCTGGGGGGAAGGAGCCCCCGGTGCCACGGAAGCGGCCTCAGGTTGAGTGGGGCAGTGAGAGGTGGTGTGGGAGTTGAGGGAGAAAGAGCTGCTTCGAAAAGTGCTTGAATTGTGCAACAGGGAATAAAAGCAGTGCTTCTCTTGAGGCTCTTCCCCATGTACTGGCAGCCCCCGAAACACCTTCAACTCGAGGAATGTCGAGTTGATAGTTCGCTAGTAACATGATAAAGTGCTGGTGGTGCTGTGCATCGCTAACACAAAGCTGTTAAAATCTTGCTGTTACGAGCTAACAGGGTTACAAGTATCTAAAATATCTCTGGTTGTAGGAATAATGCAGTGTCTTTAAACAGAAAAACGTGCATGTGAAGATCTAGGCTTTCTCACAAATATTTAGACAGGTTTTCCAGTGTTTGCAGTCAAATCGATGAATAGGTGAACTCACATAAATCTTCATATCTACTTTTTAAAAATTTCAAAATGTATAAATATCTGTAGAGAAAAGGATGATGCCAACGAGGACAGACAGAGAAATTAAAGTATTTTGCTTTTGTTAGTTATGGAAAAAGAAACTGGTTTTGGCTTTGCTGCCTGGCTGGGTGATCTTGAACTAGTTTGGCTCAGTACACAAATCTGAATAATTCATATCATGCCTTTAGTGAAGTGCCATAATTTAATTTTCTTTATTATTTACTATGAGAGATTTATTAATAAAAGTTTTATTCTTCTTAATATTTCACTCTCTGTGGGTCAACATCTGGCAGACCAAGATTAAAACCAAATCCATGGAGTATCAGTGAGTTGAGGTGAAGTGGAAGGATCTGTTCCACTTGTGTGGGGGTTTTTGGTGGTTGTCATCAGGGATTTATAAATACACACCTGGATTAGGATACTGGGTTTGGTCTACAAACTTCTGGCACTCATCATGTCTCGTGTAACTTTTGGGAAAATTAAACCAAAAGGATGTGAGTTTTGTGACAAACTCTCAAGACATCTGAGTGGTAGGAGAAAGTCATAAGCTTTACTCTTTATTCTTTAATTAACTTTTTTTTTAATGGAAAATATGATGTGAGATATTTTAACCTGGCTGGTAGATTCCCATTTTTATGATAGAGAACTCATATATTTTTTATATAAATCCATGCATCATTATTTTTGCATGTACTCCACTCCTTTGATTCCACTTGTTTTGAGGCAGTTCCTGCCTTCAGGGCAAGTTTCCTGACTCCAGTTCTTGAAGCAAGCACACAGACATTGCAGTTTCAGTGAGAAACAATGTCCTGGAGATCAGCATAAATTAACTATATGGTTTTATTATGGTTTAGTTTGTGCTCTGCATCTTCTGACTGGAAGTGATGTAGCTTTTAAACTTTTTTTAATAGAATCTCTATTTTTGATTGTTCATAAGATTCCAACACTTTGAAGCAGATTGTTTGAAATGCAAAGACTTGAAGCCAAAATTATCCAGGTACATTTGACAGTTTTATTGTTATATTTTGATTTGTCTTACTCCTTTTCTAGTATTAAGAGGTGTAGCTGTAACAATTTTCTGCTGGAGAGCATATAATGCATTTCTTCAGCAAATAATTGCTGTTCATGCTTCTCATCAATAATATTGCCATGTCTTTTTATGCCTGGAGAAAAACAATCCTTCAGGTGATCAGTGTAGCAGGTCAGGAACTTGGCAGTGGTGTTACAGGGAATCTTTTAATACTGGTGTTCAGCTCTGTGTCTGTGCAGAATTCATCTCTAGAAATGTCACCTGGCTTCATGGCTTTTGTAGCTGCAGCAATTTCATCAATTCTTCAAAAAGAAGACTTTTATTTATTTGTAAGTCAGTAATCAGCTGATGTTGTGGAGTCATTCTGCTGGCTGAACATGTAATTCCAGCTTGTTGCAAGTGTTTCTTTCCTAATGTTTGATATAACAATATGATCCTGCTATTTCTTAATTCTTAGTAACTTCTGTAGAAGTTTTCATGGGTAAAATCCTTTATGGTTTCTTTAGCTAAACAATATATGATTTTCCTTGTTTCATACATAATGTCTCATAATTAACTCGTAATAAAATAATTTCAATAAATTAATACTAGAAACAACTTAGCTAATTGAGGTCTTTTTAGTGCCCCTTGTGATTAGATAAGGAACAGAACAAACAGATCATGCACTGAAGCCTGTTTAGTGTAGTCAAGGTGATGTTGCTTTTTTTTCACTCTGGTACTTTGTGATTTCAGTAGAGAAGAGTGAAACCCTCTTGGGATAACTGTGCCAGTGTAAATGTTAGCCAGTACAGCTGTTTCCTTGGATCTTTAAACATTTATGTGTTTGTCTGCAGGCACCCAAAGTAAAGCAATTACTGTCAGTCAGGAGCTGGACCACTTTGATCATTCCCTGTATTGCTTTCTCTTTTACATTGAGGACAGAATCCATTGTGACTTTTAAAAATATATATATTTTTTAAGTAACAATGCAAGTTTTTTATGCTCTGTCACTTTCAGATTCAGTTTTCCTTCTAGTGTCTACTGAAAATTGGTGTCTTGTTCTGGTAGCATGCTGTATGGAAATAAACAATCTGAATTATTTAAAATAGTTTTTCTTCAATAATTCTTCAGAAATGGAGTTCCTGCATGCTGAGTAAATTACAACTGAATTTACCCTAACAGGTGATGGAAGCATCAGTGTGGCTTTGAACACAAGTTTTCTCTGGGATTTTAGAATAAAACTCTCGTCAGGGATCTTAACCTTTTCCTCACCATTATAATTTGAGAAAATCTTTTTATAAGATAGAAGACATTTCTAAAAGGCATAATGCTTTAAAAAGTGTCTTTTTCAATCCCATATTTGATCAATTCCAAGGGAAATTTTAATTTCAGCATTAAGACTCCCTTTCTTGGTCTCTCTGTCCCAGGTGGCAAAGCTGGCAGCAGTTTCTTCTGGGCTGCCATTTGTATGTGTTACTGTATATGCAGCAACAGCAAAGGAATCAAACAGTCATCTGGTGAAGCCAGACAAGGTATGAATCTTCCTCTTCCTTGGTCTTTACAATAATACTAGAAAAATCTGCAGAATAGCAGCTCTGTCTATTGAATTATATTACCCAGTAACTAAAAACACAGCAGAGTTGCACTTGATAATAAATAACTGACTACTATAGCTCAAATAGGGCACCAAGTGTTACAATACTAAATTAGTAAAGTTTTATCTCATTTTCATTATTACAGTATTTCAAAACTGAAGTCAGAAAAGGTGAAAATAGAATTCTTACTGATGAGTCCTTTTCTAATACATCCATCTTCTAATTATTCTTGTACATGCCTTTTAATCATACTGAGTAATTTAAAAGCCACACAATTTGTTTTCATTTCTAAAGAGTGAAATCCCACTTGAGTCAGTTTGGAGCTCTCTAAGTTCACCATCCCACGTAGAGGTTTTGTTTGCTGTAACGGGAACACGGAGGGTTTGCAGGCTTGGAAACCTCCCTTGCAGTGCATCAGCCGCTGAGCACAGCGCAGTGTGCCCCGCAGCTGAGCCGTGCCTGTGCTTGCAGCTCCCCATTTACCGGCCGCCGCCGCCGCGCTCCCGCTACGTGGAGGAGGAGCCCGGGCCGGTGCAGCAGCAGCTCTCGGCGCTGCGGACCGCGGCCCGCCGCTACTTCGGCTGGTGCCAGGTAAGGGCTGCTGCCCCCCGCGCTCTGCAGCTCCCTCCGCGCTGCACTGAGCCGCTGAAAAAAACTGTTACTTCCCTCTGGAGGGGTGTTCTGGCAATTCCTTAGCAATTGTGGGTGGAAAAATGAGCCCTCCCTCTGCAGCAGGAGTTCTGTTGGTAAATTCTTGCTGGCAGAGCTTGAGGGTGTTCTGGAGTCTGAAATTCCAGGTGCAGTGCATGGAGAAGGAGCTGCTTCCAAAGAGCAGTGTCTGACAAAAAGACAAAGAGAATGCAGGCCATGTGTCTGTTGCAGCAGGCTGTTCCTCAGGAGTTGTCAGAAACACCTCCCAGCTCTGTTACTGTCTTCCAGGTGGAGAGGGAACTGTGGTGTCACTGCTTTTGTACTGGGGAGCAGCAGCTTCCCTGGCTTTTGGCAGGAGATTTTGTGCTTGTGTTTTGCTTTTGCAAAAAATGTAGACCCTAATGAAAAAAAATCAAAATGTATTCAAACTGTATTTTCTATAAATCGGGATTACATTAGTCTTAGAAAGTGTTGTCAGTGTCTGCATGACTGAAATGCTCTTATACATCTGTACCAAACTTTTCCGTGCCATTAATCATTGTGAGTTCCTGACGCTGAGTAGCAGTGACCTCTGGTGGTACAAATTCGGTGTTGCTCTTTCAGTTTTCCTGGGGAAGTCTCTAGGGAAGAGAGGATTGTATTTTATAATTGAATTTTCTTACACAGTTGGCATCCAGGTGTTTTCCTGTTTTGCAGTTTTTGACATTAGATTTTTTTTTAATTAATTGTCAATGTAAGCTTTAAAAATATAAATGTTTGTCACAAAGAGGGTAGATCTCTGCACAGCCATTCTAGAAAGTCATTGGTTTGGGTTTTTTAAATGACACTGTATTTCTTTGTCTCATTGTGCTGAGATACAGTTGAGCTACTCTTGCAGAGATTTTACTTTCTGGTTTTGTTTTTTGTTTCCTTGTAGAGTGTGTATGTCTTTGTTAAAAATGGAATAATGGATTCAATTCAGTTTGGAAAAGGTAGGCAAGTCACATATCTTTCTCATTTCATTCATATAAACTCTCAGTAAAATTAATTTCTTAAATAGGAAATAAAACGAAATGACTGATACTGAACTGCCCTGATCCTTTTTGTGTTTTTTCCCAATTCTTAGATGCTTATGATTACCTGGACAACCCTCCCCCAGATTTTCTTCCCAAAGCTGCTGTAATTACAGTGTCAGGTCTGACTGGTGTAGTGCTGGCAAGAAAAGGTAGGGTTTGCTTGTTTTTATTATTGATCTGTGGGGTATGGAGCATGTAACAGTTCTAGTGGTCTGAATACTCTTCTGAAACATTGGCCAAAGCCTGTGTGACTAAAAAAGTCCTTCCTGTAAGGGAAGGGCCATTATTGGTTGCTCTTAGGAACTGGCTGAGAGCTGACAGAGCAGGACTAGACAGACTAATGATCCAACTCTTCTCACTCTTCACAGTGTTGGAAAACCTAGTTTGGGATTATTTCTCTTCCAGAGTATTGGTGTCTCCTGCATTTAATTGCTGCAGCTACTTAGTTTGCATTTCATTTTTGTCTAATTGTTCAAAATATTTGGCTTTGTACAGGTTCTAGATTTAAGAAAATTGCTTATCCATTGGGACTTATTGCTGTAGGATATTCTGTTTGTTACCCAGCTCAGTCAGTGGTCATTGCTAAGGTAAGTCTCTGGTTTTATCTGGGTAATTTCCAACATTGTGGGACAAGTTTGGATCCTTTAACCTGGTGCTCCATCTATTGTGCCAACACTGTTTGCTGATCAGGGTTTGGTTTCATTTGGAGTAGGTGGATTTAGCATGGAAATGTTTCCTGTGGATTCCTAATACCAATTTAAACAGTATTTACAATTTCATGATGTAAGGGAAATATGCACTAGAGCTTGAAAAGTAGATGCCTTAGTTTGGGGTCAAGCATGTTCTTGTGCAAACATGACAAATTTCATTTGAATAGCCTTTGTCTTTTGAAAGCTGTTGTTAAATTATGTTTTTCTAACAAAATAGGTAACAGGGAAAAAGTTACTTGGTGCAAGTCATCAGACCTATGAGGCTGTGAGGTCACTGTGGGCAGACAAGGAAACTGCCACCAAGGTAGGACTTGGGAAGTAATGATAACTCACACACTGAGAGGGAGCTTGGAAAGCTGTGGATTCTTCTGCTGTTCAGAGTTTACTGATGGTGTTAAGCAAGGCACAAACCCCAGTCTGGTCTTTTTGTCACTTCAGTGTTTAATTGTTTTTACACCTTTCACACCAGTAGATATTGAGATCCCCTCTGTAGTCCCACAATGCATGCAGGGTGCACAAGAGAAAAATTAGTTTCTCTTAGTTCCTTTTCTATTAAAGGATTCATTTTGATTCAAGCTTTGGTTTTAAGCAGCTCTTGAATAAAGACTAAAGACTCCCAGGATTGCAGTAGGTACAACTGGCTTACTCTTCTACAGCCCTTGCAGGAGGTCTGGTCAATTTAACCTGTGATATGAATTGTCCATATCTGATTTATTTCTTCTCCTTTCCTGTCCTCATTTTAGTCATAGTGCATAAATGATCAGTAACCTCTTTATATTGACCTACTGCATATGAAAAGTTTTCAGGGTTTTTACCATTCTCTTCATTACTATAACCTTTTATTTCAGAGCAGGCTTTCTGTCTCTGAGATAATTCTTGTTCTCCTTGGAATTTCCTCTAGTTTCTCTGCTTTTCCTGTTTTAGGGGATTTTGTGTGTGGCTTGTGTTGTTTGTGGTTTTTAAGTGAAGTGGTCAAAATAAGACATAGTAAACAGCTGTATTCAGTAGAGAACAGAGGGCAATATGAACCTTCTTCCAATATGGAATTTGGGTTAGTAATCCCAGAATTAAATATGGGTTTTATCCAACCTGAAAGGGTTTTTTCTGAAGTGGAAATTTATAAAACCTTGACAAAAGTAGCATTTCCCAAGTAAAATTGCAGCTTTGCACAGTAATTTTTCATTGCTCTTTTCAAAGGAAATTTCAGTTTCTCACTTTCATTAACATGTAGAAGTACTTTGCTTTAAATTTTCAGTGCTCATTGGCATTCAATCCTCACCTTTTATTTCTTCTGAGAAGCACAAATGGAATTCTGAGTTTTGAAAATGAGATTCAGATAACTGTCATTAAACTGATAGCAAAACAAGAATTGATATGGTACAGACACTTTTATTAACTTGATTTTTTCCCCTGAGTGAAGCCTCTTCCCAAGATACATTATTTCTCATTATTAGGGTGTAACCATGATTTATGTCTCGGTTTGTTGCTAACTAGGGGTAGTAAGTGTTTTGTAAACACTCAGGGATATTTCAGTCTTGTGGAAGGCTAAAGGCTCCTCCCCTGGAAATAAACTTGTGAAGTTCTTGGAGGGTCTCAGGTAAAACCACAGCTTCAGCCCTAAGTATAACTCATGGCAAATTCCCTTCTACATGAATTTATTCTATCTGATCTGTGGAGTTTCATGTGTTTTACTTTTTCCAGCTGTGTCCCTGGTGTGCAGCTGACTAGTTGAATATCATCATATGATGTCATACCTGAAAATAATTTCATAAAAGATAAGCTCCCAGACTTGAAAGCTTTATTTTGCAATAATGTATTAAGCATATACCCATGTGCTTTCTTTTATTAATGTTTGGTTCACAGCTGCAGCAAGAGTCAAAACCAATTATGAAAGAAGATAAGAGTAAGAAGGGAATTTCTAGTACCAAACCTGAGTCTGCTGTTGAGTCAAGATCATTTAACAGAACAGAATCTTCTCCAGCACAGTCTTGCAGTAATGAAGATCCAGTGCCTTCATCAGGTGAATTAAACATTTCAAGTGTGATCTCAGAGCAACTTGCAAATCCAATTAGTTGACTTAATTTTGCACTTACTCTGGCTCTAAACTGGAGCAGGCTGTCAGTGCATATTATTCTTGAGAGCATATTTTACATGCTGTCATTTAATACATATTTCAGAGCCTCAGGGAGGTGATAATTTTCTCACTGTGGACCCTGTCATAATATCAGAATTATATATTTGCTGTTCTCTCTCAATAATGTCAGAGAACCAATATTCACGTAAACCAGGTTCTTTCATAGGCCAGAATAAGGAATAATCCAAATGCAAGACAGACAAAAAGGTTTTAATTTGGATTATAATTAGAAAATTGAAATCTCAAATGGATTTCATTACTTTTAACCTCTGTTAACAATACAGAGATGATCCATAGTGGAATGAAAGGGGAGTGTGGAATTGAGAAATGAAGCATTGGGTTTTATTTTGCTGGGTTTTCTGCAGTGGTTCCTTATGCATCTTGATTGGTTGAGATAATCAATTAGATCTTGTAACAGCCTATTTAACAGCCAAAAATTTCTTAAGAGAAAACAGTGGAATTACCTGTTAAAGGAGCACTAAATTTGTTTTAAAATATTGTTACCTTTTGTAAGGGCAACTTCTGAATTTTATTTGTTACAAGGAAATCACTTAGAAGGAAGGAATTGTTACCACAGATTTTCTTTTTCTGGAAAGCAAGCAGAATGTACTTGGATGAGGATTTTAATTTTTTTTTCCTTTATTTTCACAGTAGTATGCATTCACATCTTTGCTTTGCACCTGAACTTTTTCTGGTTCAGTTTGTGGAATGCTTTGATCTGTTTTTACACTTCTTCCAGGCCAAACTGTCTTTATTGGGTTTGTTTTTGAGATGTGTCATTGCTTTCATAGGTGGAATTAGTTCATGTCCCTAATACAGCCAAAAATATCCCTGCCCTAAATGAATCTGTGTTGCCAGAGATGTTTATTTTCTCAGTGCAAATGGGGCAAAGCTTTCAGGAGAATGTAACAACCTTTGTAGCTGGCAAAGAAGCAGATCAGGAACAGGGACACAGCCCCAGAAATGCTGCCTTTATCCTCTGGAATTGCAGAATCATTAAATATGCCAGCCTGTGCACTGTCCTTCATGAGTGGGAGGGTTCAGGGTTTTACTAAACTCAGTTCATGGGTTTTGGAAGTCATGAAGTGAAAATAAGTGAGAGTGTTTGTCTTCATTTGGAGTTCTTGCCTTCTGGCAGCAGCTTCAGGGGAGACCTGGCAGGGTTGGTTTTGGGAGCCAGCTCTGCTCCTGGGAGCACTGGGGCAAGAAACACTGGAGATTTTTTCCCTTGTCTCAAACTTTCCCTCCCTTTCCATGTGCTGGGCAAAGCATCACAATTTCTTCTCTCACTCTGCTGGGTTAGGAAGTGGTGTTGGAGAGTGAGAAGAGTCCTGCTCTGCATCCAGTGCTGTGCTCAGCATTCCAACATGCCCTCATCCTCCTCTGTCACTTCTTAACACACTTTGAACTAGAACAGACAGATTTTGATCTTTTCTAAGTGTTTGAAAATTCTCAAAATGTGTCATTGAGCTTTTTTTTTTCCTTACAGCTCAAGTATATGCATACTTTTTAACCATATTTCTTTACTATCTTTAACAGGAACAGTGAAGACATCAAAATTTAAGGCTGATCCAAAACTTTCAGACCATGGTCAGTCCAGCCCAGAAGATGTGGACATGTACAGCACCAGGAGCTAAGCCAAGTCTCCTTTACAAACTGCAAAATGTTACAGATAAGGGGGAGGGAAGAAGGGAAGGAATAATCTTTACAATACATACTCTGTAAGGTATAATTCCATCAGATATTTTCTTATCTCCAATTTGTATTATTGACTTACATGATTCATTTAAGTGCTTATTTTGTTCCTGACTCCATATATAAGCAGTGGGAATTCACTCAGTGTCATTAGTGAGACACTGAGAAAACAAGATTTGTCAGTGTCTTCTCCCAGTGGGGCTTCTCTGTGCCAAACTTGCTAATAAATGTCACTTCACAAAGGATATTTGAAAATGCAAACGTATCTCTGCTTTGGCTCAGATGTTCCTTGATCTAAATGAAGAATGTGAGGGATGGGGTTTGCAGAGGCTTCTTTGTCTTTTATCTTTCAGCTCTGAAATGAAGTGCAAGTTCCTGCTGGTCTGAGTATCCTTAAAATCTCCGTGGTTGTATCATGTGAACAGCATTGGCCTTAAAGCTTGTGTAAAAGAGTCACTTTGTTTTCATTACAAAATAATTTGGTACTGTTTGCCTCTTTCACAAAGGTGAATGGAAACAACTCCTTGTCCTGCACATCTCTGGTGTGTTCAGGTGTCTCTGAAGTTGGGCAAAAACACACAACTGATCTCTAAACATCCTTTCTAGACTATGCAACAGCTTTCATCTGCTTGTAATACTTGGAAGATCTGTGTTTAAATTGCTTAATCCATGAAAATTATATTTATATAAAACCCATTAGAAGTGTTTAGTAAGTTGGAAATCTGTACTTTCAAGGTTTAAACTGCTGACAGACAGTAAAAATGCAGAAGTAGTAGGCAGCCAACTTTTTCATCCCACAAGTTTGTATTCAATATCTCATTCATTTTGGTAGGATTTCTGTGAAATTCTGTTTTTCCATAAGAATGATATTAGAAATTAAGTTTCCTAGGATGAAACTTTCAAACACTGCTTTTACCATGGTGTATATCC
Organism: Erithacus rubecula; assembly: GCF_903797595.1. Taxonomy (NCBI): domain Eukaryota; kingdom Metazoa; phylum Chordata; class Aves; order Passeriformes; family Muscicapidae; genus Erithacus; species Erithacus rubecula. Next base: position 3,875,750 of record NC_136667.1, on the reverse strand, counting down.
CTGTACTTCTGTTCATCCTCCATTTCTCTTCATTCTGTTACCTTTCAGTGAATGAAAATATGGGCTTTGCTGTAAAACTGAGAGGGAAGCAAGAGAAAGCATGTGAACAGATAGTGTGGATGGAAGGCTAAAGCCTGAAATGCTGCTCAGTGCTCTCAGCACTGGGATGTGATGGGATATTCCTCTCCAGAACAAGAAATTTCACAACCTGATTCCTTCTCTAAGTTTACAATGCAAAGGCAAATGATCAGTGACATACAGGCAGAATCCCTGGTGTTCCCTGTGGCATCAGCAAAGTTGTGAGGAGATGCTGCAGGATGGAATGTGCAGAGGGCACAAATGGTGAGTGAGCAAAAGAAGAAAAACTTTTAGGATGGGTCAGAAACAAATGGATATTTTAAAATCCAAATTTCAGGTGAAGTGTTGGTCTTTGTTACACAGAGTTCAGTGCAAGGTGAAGTCAGAAAATGTCAAGTTTAAAAGAAGAATTCTGTTAGTTAAACTTGGCATGGGACAGTGACAGGATTTAATGTGTTGTGTTTCTTTAATGATCTCTTAAAGGCCCAGGCTACTGTCAGAATTCAGGCAGCAATCAGAGGATATTAAATCAATCTTCAGAGAGCTGCTGGACATGACACATTTAGTCTTTCATCACAGAGAGAGGAGTAGAAAAATTAGATGGCTGGGCTTCATATACCATTTCCAGGGAAACAAATGAAGACATAAGTGAGAATTGTGAAGAAATTATCATTTTTAAGTGCATGACTGGATGCCAGAAATTGTATTATCTGTCTCCCTTTGATAACATTCTGGATAAAAACATAAAGGAAAAGCCATCTGCTCTACTCCTAAATTGTTAAATTCTAACTTTGAGTGATGTGCTACCACAGCAAGTCAACAAGAAAGGTAAGATGGTGCATTTGGATTTTGCAGTTTACTGTGGTGAGATTTTTCAGGACATAATGAAGCACTCTGCCCAGGAATTGGTCTCGTGGGAGCAGGGAGAGGAGCTGCCTTGGATTGCTGGTATGGAACCAGCAGAGCTGCCCTGCCCAGGAGAGCAGCCCTTGGGACACTGCTGCTTCCCTGGTGCCAGAACTGCCCTGGGACTTGCCAGCTTGTGAGGGCATTTCCACTCACATCTGGTGATGCAGCTGGGGCTGTCTGAGCTGCACATGTCCACTGCCCTTGGGTTGGGCAGGCAGCAGTCAGGTGTCCCATACAGGCCCCTGATCCTGTTCATGCTGTGCATGGCCCTGGCACTCAAAGCTCTCCTGGGCTGGAGTTCAAATTCCTCCTTAGGGCAACGTGGGGATAGAACTGAACCAGTTAAACATCTGCTGGGACATAAAATGAGTGTTCCTGCCAGTGAGGGAGGCAGTTCTGTAGCTCACAAAATGGAGTCCCTGAGCTGTGTCATTTTTTGGTTGGTGAGAGGAGTGAGCACAGAGCCAGGTTGGGCAGGGCTTGGAGCAGTGCAGGGTGTCCCTGCTCATGGCAGGGGTGGAAGGAAATGGGCTCTAAGGTGCTTCCAACACACACCAGTCAATGGTGATGCTGCTGCTGTTATTGTCACTTTTTAATTTAGCTTTTTCATCAGCTCAGGTTTCTCTTTCTCCTCAAGGCAGGGTAGTTTTCTGTTGGTTTCCTTTGGATCACCAGGTTTTGTTTACTGTCCCCACACAGCAGGGTTAAAATTAGAAGGTTTTGGTTGTGAAACAGATACAGCTAAAGACAGCTCTTCCCTATTGCAGCCAAAGAAAATGGGAGAAAAAGATGGGAAGTTTTGTATTCTGGCTGGGTGTGTTCTTTCAGTTCAGACAGCTGAACCTCCAGGGGTTGTATAATACTTTACACTGACTGCAAGGAGCTGTAGCCACATGTCTGTATTAGTAATTTCTAGTAAAGGTGCTATGCAATGGCTTTAAAAAAGCAAATTCAGGTCTGCATGATGCCATGCTTGGAGTCCTGGGTAACCATGTGCCTGACTTGGGCTCTTGAAGATTTCAGACCCAATAGACAAATCTGATACACTGAAAAATTAATGTAAAACAAGGGAAAAGTTTTATTGTGAGAGATGATTTTATTGATTTATAGGGAAACACTTTGAATTGCTTCTCAGATGTGTCCTTAAGAGTTACTTCAGTTTATTTCACAATGCAATAATACAGTAACATCATAAAAGAAAGAATGTATATTGTAATTTTTATATAAGTTATATATTTGCAAAAAATTCAGTGTCTTAAAAATGGGGTCACATGGTATTTTATAATACAAAAATAGCTTTATTTAATTTAATGCATGTTTTTTATTTATGGTTGATTGTATTCAATATAGAGAGATTTGGAACTTGTTGGTATTAATTTTTTATTTACATAAAATTGATTGTGATACTTTATTTTGTCATATCACTTTGAAGCACCTGGAAATAAAGGGTGATAAGATAATTTTTTAAACGTAAGTTTAATTTTTGTCTGTTGTTTTCATCTGTAGGAAAATTGTCAATTCCTTCCCTCTCAAGTACTTTTTAAGAGTTCATTTCTAATGACTAAGTCACACTTGGTTTATTAATGTTGGGGGAAAAACTTCACCCCTGAAGTACTGAAACACTCCTGGAAGAAATCACTGAAGTAACAGGACAGATGAATGCTCAGTGGCCTAGATTTTGAGAAGTGCTTCCTTCCATTTTCTTCTCTTGGTATTTTTTTCTAAAGAATGGTGTAGTTCAGGACTTGGAAAAACTGAAGCTTTTATCCATGCTGGAGGAGTGACACTGTTCAAGAAGAAAGCAGGAGGTAAATGTGTTTGTCTCAGTGTGACTGTGCCAGTCTTCCAGATAAAGTAATTTGCTAAGCAAGGGTCATAAATTATGTGAATTACTCAAAAGAAGGAAAATTGTGTGAATGAGTAATGGGGCTGTTTTCATGGCACATTGTCACTGTGATTCTTGAACAGCTTGGGAAATACTGCAAAGGTATTGCAATGCAGCAGTGTTGTTACCTTGAAGTGAAAGTTTGGAGTATTTCAGTGAGATGCTGGAAACATATTTTAAATCCAAAAAGAAAGTGGGGTTTTAAAATGCCAATAGTTTTTTAAAAGGACAGTCAGTAGGCACTAGACTGTGTGTGGTTTTTATTTTAAAGTGCAGGATTCCCAGAAGCCAAGCTGATGGCAAGCTGCAGCCAAGGAAGGCTGTGATTGAAACCATCTTGAACCAGAGCTGAAATGAGTTAAAATTAGAGATCATGAGCAATTCCATCTTCCACTGTTAATTCAGTAACTTTGTTTTACTTAGATGTCTCTCTTAGAAGAAATTAAATGAGCCTGGATGTTTTTGCAGAATGTGTAACTTGGCACTTGATTCTGCTGAGTTCCAGAAGCTCCATAAGACAATAAGAGGAGGAAATGGGTGTGCTGTGGGATACAAAGCTCTCAGGTCTGCTGGCACTGGATTTCTCTGCTGGTACCCAAGTGGGCACTGAAAACACAAACCAATTCACAGAGTGGCTCTGCAGCCCTTCCTGAGGCCAGGTCCAAACCCACCTCATCCAACAATGCCAATGATGAGGCAGAGTCAAGGGTTTGGGGTTTATAACCTGCCTCATTAAAACATCCCACCCAAGGAGAACTGCCCACTGCAGTTCTGCATCCCTGACCCAAATCTGACAGCCCCAGTAAAGGTGTTTGTTCAGCCAAGGTGAGGCTCCCACTGAGCAGCTGGGAGCTGGAGCCAGAGGGGAATTCCCTGTCAGCCTGAAGAGTGGAGCATCTGCAGGAACTGCTTCACACTTCTGCCTTAACATCTGAAGAAGGATCATGCAATTTCTTTCACTGAGGTAAATATTAATTTCTTTGTTGTGGTCTGTTGTAAAGCAATCTTCTGACAGGACTGAATCTCTTATCTACTGCTGTAATATTAAGTCCCAGGAAGTCCCTGCAAAGTTCTGTTGGGCTTCAGCCAAAGCTGCATTTTTTCAAGAATTTGCTAGGCATTGATTTTTAGACATCATTATTTATCCTTTGAAAAGCAAAGGTTAAAGTTTACCTTTTGCTGTTAATGTAACTATGCTTGGCATGTTTACATAAGCAGCCAGCTCCTGTCAAATTAGGAAATCCACATTGGGATTTTATCAGTTGTGGATTAATTTTGAAAGCATTGTGCTAAGAACAATGCATGTGATAATGGAGTTAAACTCCACAAACTTTGGGTGTAACCTAGGCAGTGTTTGGGGTGACCACACAGTCAGGATCTTCTTGTGCAGTCAATGTTGAGAGTTTTTCAGGACTCTTTTAAATAAGAAAGAAGCAAGATGACAGGGGGTGTGCTAAGGTGAGAGTTTCTGTCGTCGCTCATCCTTGCCAGGTGGGCATTTTCTATTCTTTTTTCAGAAAAATGAAAAATTAGTTGACAAAACTTAATGGTTGATGCATCCAATTACAGGATTCCCACCTTCCCATCTCATCCCTCTTAGCTGGCTTCAGGACCATGGCTTTGTCTTTAAAAACAATGTCTGTTCCACAAAATTATCTGCAAATACAGTCCGAGTTTGTTATCTCTAAAGGGTAACATAAGCCTAAAAGGAGGAAAAATGTTCCTGGCAGATACCTTAGCATGTTGAAATTTAGGTTGTTAAATGAGTACCTCACATCTGATTTCAAAATTTCAGAAATAGCAAGATTAATGAGATATTTTTATGGAACTGTGTGGTTTCATAAAGGAAAATACGCTGGGTAACTTATCAGGAAGTCGTATCGTTTTAAGTTAATTAGTAATTCTTTATAGAGAAGGATGCTGTAAAACAGGCTCAAAATCCACAATCCACAGCAGCAGAAAGGCAAGTTCATTCTGCTGCTGGCAAAGCAGAATGGAGAAAGGATCTTTTTCCCCAGCTGGCTCCAGGATGTCCTTCCTGAAAGTCCTGCTGTGCGTCCTGCTCCTGGCCAGCCCCGTGCTGAGCCAAACTTCACAACGTAAGATCTGCTGAATTCTCTGTGCTTGCCAGGGCAGGCACTGGGCAGTGCTGCTTCTGGGGGGGAGTGCTGCTTGGGAACTCTCCTTGGCCTTTAGGCTGGGCTTATTTTAAATAGCAAAACAATGCAAAAGTGAACACCTTGGTGAGACAGCTGCTGTCCTGTGTTTGGTGTCACAGGAAGAGGTTCCAGCCATATCAGTTACACCTGATACTCGGTATCCTGCTGGGCTGGGATCATTTTGAGGCAGTCTCTGAATTTCAGAAGGGTATTTTAAAATTAGTTTAATGGTTTGGTTCTTTTTCAGTGGGAAAAACAGCACTTGGTGTATGGGTTAAAAAAAAAATCATACATTTTTATAGCAAGCATTCTTAGACTTTTTTTTTATACTAATGGGGAAAATCATCAATAATTAAGAGCATGACAACCAGAATGCACTGATAGAAAAGTTATTTTAAGTGAGAAGCTAAGTAAAGGAATTGTCTCTTGTTCTATTAGAGTAGACCAGTATTGGTCTGCAATTATTTTATGGAAAGATTTCCCACATATTTTATTGATACATTAATTTATTTTATCATCACTGTTCTGTACCTGGTAGCTACCAGTTACTTGTGATTGAGTATTCCTAAGCTGATAGTGCTGTAAACCAGCTGCTGTTGTTATTTTTCTAGTAAGAGTTTTGGTTTCTGATCTGAGGAGTATTTTTGTGCTACTCTAAACTTTCATTTGCAAAAACAGAAGTTAGCACTTGAAGGCTAACTTGGCATTTATGTAGACCACAGTATTTCAAAGGTCTCAGCAGTGAGTTCCTTTATCACATGGAATATTAGAGCATTAATAGCAAAGGGCACACACTCCCTCTCTCCCAGCAGAATCACAACTGGTGATTTTCTGCTGCCTTAGTATTTTTTGTATCATTGCTAAAAGAATTATAATTGTGCTACTGATCAGAGGAATTGCTAAAAACATTGTTTATCTCCCAGATGAACCATGCCAAATGCTACTTGGGATTTTGCATTGTTCTGTACTCCATAGCTATAACACATGTGACCTGTAGTTAGGTTTTCTTGGAAAATGTTTCAGTGCTGATGCCCTTTTGAGAGGAGAGCATGCAGTGTGTGTAAATGGATTGGTACAAGCCTTGGTCACTGTAAGCATTTAGATTCATCTCTGATAAGCAGCAAATGTTGGATTAGATGGACTTGGACACTGGAAAGGAAGGAACTTCCCATCTCTTTTTGCAATGCAGGCTGCTCCCAGCACAGTTCCTCTGGCTAATAACCCATCAGTCAGGAGCTGGTTCTGGTGGAAAATCCCTCTGCCAATGACACTGAAGCTGCTCCAGCAGTTGCCTGCTGTGCTCGGAAGGCTCTGCTCAGAGATCTCAGCACTTCTGACTCTGGCTTCATTCCAAACACGGATCCTCTCACTGGGAACAGTTGTGCACAGTTATACTGGGCTCTGGGGGCTTTTTGGGTGTTCAGCTTGGTGCCTGGCATCGAGTCTGAGTCCCCAGCAGGAGAGCAGGCAGCAGAGGATGCGGGGTGGGAGTGCCCAATGTGCTGGTGTTTGATGGCTCATTCAGGCTGCTGAGCGAGTTATTTTTAGCCAGCCAAATACCTGTGAAATACTGTAAACACTCAGATTCTGGAACATAATTTACAGCCCAGTGTTTGCACAGCATAAAGAGAGAGAGGAGAACCAACATTAAAGCAAACCAGATCCTCTTGTAGGCTAAACCAAGGAATAATCCCAATGCAAAACACACAAAAAGGTTCTAATTTGGACTATAATTGGAAGGTTGGAATCTCTAATGAATCTCATGACTTTTAGTCTTTGCCAAGAATCCAGAGATGATATACAGTGGAATTCAGACACAACCACACTTAAAATGATGAGATAAAAATCATAACAACACAAGGCATATACACATTCGAAAGTAATTTAAAGCAAATTTAAAGTAATAGTAAAGTAGAAGTAAAGTAATTTAAGCAGGTAAATTTTCCTTTCTGAAATAGCTTCAAAATTTTCAAGGGACAAGTCACTGGAAAGTAAGATTTAGTATCATCTACAGAGTACATATGAAGCTTAAATTTCTGGTGTAATTAGCAACACAGCCTACTGACAGTATGCTACTGTATAATTGCAATAAATATGTATTTCATTTTAATTCACAGCCAACTGCACTGGAGTTAAGGACTTTGAGGCCTGTCAAGGTGATACAAATGAATTCTGTCCTAAAGATATTCTTTGTCAGTGTAAAGCTGAAAAACCTTTTTGCAGGTAATGTGTGAGCTTGGTTTGTTTGTTTAAATATATTCTAAATGATGAACTAAATTTAGATGCTGCAAAGTGATCCATGAAAATAAATGTTGATTTTCATTCACAGTCTACATAACTGGTACAAAGCATCAAATCTGGGAGATCTGGGCACAGTTTTTTCTTTTCAAAAAGATGTGTGGGCTATGTAATTCCTAATGTAGGTAATCACTGTAAACCTTAATTTTTACATGCTCCCTGCTCTCTCAACTGTTTCACTTTAGAATTGAATTAGCTGTGTAATTGCAAAAAAACCAAACAATATCTGAATGTTTTATTCTCCATTACGTAGCTGGGGGGATTTTTCCCCTTTTAAGAAATCAATATCATAACAACAGGCAGAAATGTGAGGTTTCACTCCCACTCAGCAGCTTTGCCATGCTGACAGCAGACAGAGATCTTTGACCCCAGCCAGGCCATGACTTGGGTACTGCACCCTGTTCCCATCAAAGATTCTTATCTTGGACTCCTGAAATGCCAACTTGGACTTGGTTACTCAGAGCCTGGCAAAACACTTTTGCATCACGTCTGGAAACAGATGGGTGTAACTGAGATAAAAACCACCTTCAAACCAAAAGGAAAAATAGTGAATCTCTTGGGCCCTGCAGTGTTAAATACTAAATAATTATATAGCAAAATGTTAAACTTTTTGGGTATTTGCTTACTTTTGAGTCAAAATGCTGTTGCTGAAAGTGAATATTTTATTTATTTTTATTTGCAGATGTGAATACTACAGAATAGGCTGGAAGGAGTACTGGTACATGGGCCCCAAATGTAACCTCCTTTGGAACACTCTGACTTTCATTCTAGTTGCTACTCTTCCTGCACTGGCACTGGTTATCATAGTGGTTGTAATATTTTTAACTCTCTACTACTCAAAAACAGAAAAAGCTGGGTAAGTGACTCTGGGTATACTTACAAGGAGTTTTGTACTCAAAAGGGAAATACAACAAAAGGAGATTGGTATTCTGGTTAATTTTTAACCTCTGGATGTTTAAAAGCATGAGGTTGCCATACTGCCAAAATATTATTTATACAATTTAAAACTAACTTAAGGCATCTGACCTGAGCACTCAGCACTCACTCAGCATTTTACCACTGCATGCAAAACTTCACTCTCAGGCATTGGTTTTCTTTAGGGCTCACCAGGCCAGCCTTAAAGATTGATAAGTACATTTACTACTTAAATTCAACACTACCAAATGTGCATTTCTGATTTACTTGCTCTTAAGGACTGGCTTTTTTCCCTCAGGTTTAAAAAAAAGAGGAGTAAGAGAGATAACCATTGACAAGAGGCTTGGTGTTTAACAGATTCCTCCCACTCCTGGGTCTCAGATAGTGGCAATTTGAGCTGCCTTTTACTTTCAACAGTTTTTCCCAGTGACACCTCTCCCAAGAACACAGACAATATGGGTTTTTTCTTCTGTCATTGAGCCTGACATAAAAAAGCTGCAATAAAAACCAGTTCTTGTACAGCCATTGTCACAGAACATCCAAAGCTCTGACATGGCTATTGAACCAATCTGCAGCACAAAACATCTGTCATAACCCTCCCCATTGCTAATGCTCTAAATTCCCATTGTTCCCCCCAGGAAGCAGCCAAAGCCTCCATAAATTCCCATTGTTCCCCCCAGGAAGCAGCCAAAGCCTGCATCCAGAGGAGCACAGCAGAACCCTGCATTCAGTCCTGACACAGCTGCTGACCTGGAGCACGGGCACCATCAGCCAGCCGGGGTAAGAGATGGCACAGGGGGCACAGCACAGCCCCCAGCCGGGGGGATTCAGCACTATGGGATTGGAATAGCAAAACAAAAATAAGGGAATTTGAGTTTAAAATCTCCCCTAGCATTTGATTTCCAAGGACAGCTGAGAGAAGGTGAAACTCGTCATGAAGGATTAAGTGAAACTAAGTTGTATAGGAGAAAACAAAGAACTAGGGATTATTTTTACAGGATGTTCAAACAAATATTCCCATTTTTGGCTAGAAGCAGCTTTGAAAAGAGATCATGCTCTGCTGTTCTAGTTTTATCCATTAGACAAGATGTAGTAGAAATCATGGCTTGAACTTGAGAGGGTATTAAGAGAAAAGATGGATAAATACCATTAAAAACCAATATAAAATACAAAGAATCACTGAAAGGGAATATTTGTGTGTGTGTGTGTGTGTTCATTTCCTCATTTGGTACTCCAGTGGATTATTTTACATAAGGAGCACACAGTGTATGAGAAGGAGACATTGAAGGCTGTCTGAGAAAAGAGAGAAAATAATCCATTATTTTCTGCTAAATCCCTCTGTAGAGTATCAATAGCTTGGCAATGCAGCAGTCTGAGCCAGCCTTTACCAGGAGATGGTGCTGTTCAATTTTGAACTAATTTAGAATTTAGTCCTGCTGATGCTGTTGTTCCCAAGGTGTGAATGAGACCAAACCCTGCAGTTTGGAGGGAAGAAAACTGTGAAAGGAAACTTTCTGGGTCAGAGCTGCAGGACTTAGGGCTTTCTCACACCCCAGACTGTGAGTTGTAGCCCAGACAAGTGAAAAATTTCTACCTTCTAACATACTGTACCTGGAAAGCTGGTTATTCTGATGTGTTCTGATGTGTAACCACCTGATCCCCTACACACAGGATACCTGGGTTGGACAAATTCCAAAAGTTGTACTGAAAAAACAAGATTTTAATGATGCTTCATTCCCAAATCAAAAGCAGAATTACAGGTATGCTGCTGTTGTTTGTCTTTTGTGCTCATTCTCACTTTATACCCTGGTTTGGAGACTCAGAATGACTTTGCAGCTTTGCCAGTGGCACAGCAAGCAAGAAAGGTCCAGTAAATGGCAAAGCTTTTGACTGGATTCTTCACATACAAATCCTAAAATACGGCTTTATCCAGAGATTTCTCTGGTTTTCCTCTAATCCCAGAGGCATTCATTTCATTACTGTTTAGAAACACAATTCCTTGCCTGTGCTTCCTCACTCCAATCCCCCTCAGCACACAGCCAACTGCTGCAGCTCTTACTGCAACTTCTGCAGAGAACTTGTTTGCCAGGGTGCAGCTCAGTGAGATACACATAGCAGGGCTCTGCTGCACAGACAGGCTGGGGCTTGCTGGTGCTTCAGTCCCTCAAGGAGGTCTGGTTTTTTTTTTCAATATAAATGCTGAAAATGTTGAAGGTATAGCTGTGGTGAATTTACAACCTTTTGAAAATAATTGTAGGAATTGTTTGTTGTGAAAAGAAAATAAAAGCTTAAAGAGAATGCTGCTTCTATAAATTCAGTCTTCTCTGTTTGCAGAATGAGGTCTTGACAGTAAAATGAACTTAAAAGACCTTTTAAATGTTACTGCCCCAATGCCATGATTGCAGTAGTGAGCTTTAATATTTTTATATTTCAGTTTAAGCTAACCCCTTGTGCAATTTGCAGTTTATGATAAGGTTTTAATAACCTTTTTCTCTTTTGCATAGTCGTGTGTATGATCAGTCTCTGAGGACAGCAGATCCATCAGCAGATTATTTCCCTCAGTCCCGAGCCCAGTGGGATGAGTTTGACTATCCCAGGAAGGATTTGCCTTACCCAGTTTATCCAGAGGCGAGACAGTACCGGGTTTGTATCAATTACATCCCTCTGCATATTAATTACACACTCTGTATATTAATGATATCATCTGTCCTGGAACTGAATACAAATCATCACTAAATTGATAGTGTTTGTCACTAAGTGAAGATCTGAGCTAACAGAAAGCTACAGGTACCTTTCACTGTGCAGGTGTTTTCTTCAGGAATGTTACAGACCCTGCTGAAATGTTTTTAAATATTTCCAAAGCTGTTTCAGTTTGTGTGCACACAGTGGTAATGCTTTCAGTTGTCTGCATGAGAATCATCTTCCAAAGCTCTTGGTGAGTGCACACTCAGAAGCAGCACATACTAAGAAAAGAAATATATAAGAGTGTAGTTTGATTAGATACAGATTATTTTAATAGCAAGCATACTGAGGAGTGTGTGTCACACTACTGATTTAATTCTCATCTCTTTGCAGAGATACTAAGAACACGTGCTTCCTATATCAAATGGTTTGGAATGCTGCATGGTCACTGGACAATCCAGGTGCTGAGAGAGCAGTGACACCCTGGTGGGATACAGACAAAATTGTCACCCTTATTAGGGAACATTAAGTTATTGCACAGAGAAGGTAATGAGGAAAATTGGAAAAGAAAACCTGATCTGACATGACATTAACATTTATTCACTATGTAGTTGGTGACAGCTTTGTGTGAATCCCTGATACTGCAGTGCCCTGGCAGTGTGGTACAAACACAGCCAAGGACTTGGCCTCTCTCTGTCCCCAGATTCATCAAGTACCTACAGACCCATTCCCTTGTCTTTTTGCTTTGTCTTCCTTCTGTGTTGAAGCTGGAATGGTTTGCCTTTAAAACTGCCCTGGCTTGCTTTGTAACTTTCTTGTAAACAAGGAAAATAAATGAACCAATGGAAGACTACCTTGCCACTAAGTAACAAGTTAAAGAGACTGAAGACTGGGATTTATTTCCTATTTCCCAAAAGTCTGAAGCACATTATATTGTGATTTATGTTAAATTATTTCCCTTAGTATTAGGTAATATGTGAAACTATATGAAAAAAAACCAGAATCTTAAGGATTTTAGAAAGGATTTTTTGATATTTGGTTTTCCCTCAATGTAACCAAAATGCAGAGTGGGCAAATTTTACTAGGTTTACTTCTACTGCTGCAAATTCTGTCAGAAATAAAAGAAGTAAGTCTGGTTCCCTTTCTTATCTTCAAAAACACACAGAAGCAGTGTCAGCACATCTGTTTAGAAACCAGAATATCAGTTTAAACCATTCTGGCCTCAGAAATTCAGATCCAAAGGTGTCAGAGAATTGTGTCAGTGAATTTCTTTTCTCTGTCACTTCTCAGCCTCAGGTGGTGCCACAATCTGACAAACTGTGGTGGTTGTTGACCTCAATCCGTCTCTGTTATACCAACCTCAGAGTGACCACAGAATGCGAGTGTTCAATTTGAAACTGAGTCTCTCTCTATTTCCCCCAGTGTTCAGTTTTGTCATTACCTTTTCCAGGTTTTCTCTTCATTCTTGAGTTGCATTGGGTAGTTTGAAATTATTTTGTCATAAGAATGTCTGTCTCTTGCTCGAGCTAGACAAAATGCCTGGAATGTCCTTCCTACTGAATTTATTTTGGTGTGTGCTGCGTTATGTGACTTTACTCTTTAAAACAGAAAAAAAAAAAGGGGGGGGGGGGAGGCAAATGTAATGCAAATGTCTGCCAAGTTCTCTGCTAAGGAGGTGAAGCCCAGGAGGATGAATCTTTTGAGAATTACAGAAGCTCCATGAGGAGCCCAGGAGCGGACCCAGCGCTCCAGCCGTGCTCAGCAGGGGCACCGCGGGTGCCCCAGCTCAGGATGTTCCGCCCGGGTGGCTCTGCCCGCTAAGCCCCAGACAGGGGCAGCCCCGCGATCCCCCCGCGTCCGAGGGCTTGGGGGCACAGTGCCCAGGAACCCACTTCTGCCTTTTCACCTGACTTGGAAACGCAGCTCTGGCTTTGGATTCCTCTTCCTTTCTATTCCTTAAGGAGTAGAAGACATGGAACAAGCACCAAGCATTGCCCAAGTCCTCCTTTGCTCAGATTTCTACACCAGGCTCTGAATCTTGTGACAAAGAGTAATGCAAAGTCTCCAAGACAAGTTGCTACGGTTGTCACGAGAAGGTTCATGTCTGTATCCTAATTACTTTCATTTATTAAAAACTGGTTCAACTTTGTATTTACTTGTCACGTTTAACCAGGTAAGTCAGGTTTTCACGCTGATTAGGCACCCGCAGAACTGAAACTGTTGCCCGAGCTATTTCAATAGTAAGCGTTTTATTCACTAGATTATTCCACTGCCCTCACGGGGACGAGTGTGGGGTGGAGAACTCCCCTAATTACTCTTAACAGTGCCCCAGGTAGGAGCGGGGTGCCCCCGCGGTCCCCTCACGGTGCCCCGGTTGGGAGTGGGGTGCCCCCGCGGTCCCCTCACGGTGCCCCGGTTGGGAGCGGGGTCTCCTCACGGTGCCCCGGTTGGGAGCGGGGTGCCCCCGCGGTCCCCTCACGGTGCCGGGGGCGCGGGGGGGTCTGAGGGGGCGGCGGCGGCTGCGCCTGCTCGGCGCGCGGGGGCGCGCGTGACGTGCGGGGGGAGCGGAGCGGGGCCGCGCGCGCTCGCGGCCGCCGCCCGGCCCAGGCTGCGGGCGGAGCGGGCCCAGGCCCGGCCCGGCCCCGGCGCGTCCCGCGGGCCCGGCGCACCCCGGGCCTGCACAGGTGAGCCGGGGCACGGGCACGGGCACGGTGGAGCCGCGCAGGCCGCGCTCCGGCACCGCCGCCGCGGCGGCTGCGGGCCGCGGCCGCCCCTGGGCGGGCAGGCGGGGGAGCCCCGGCCGGGCCCGCCGGTGCCGAGGCGGGCGGGTGGTGCGGGCGGGCCCGGCGGCGGAGGGGCCGCGCGGGCGGGCAGAAAATGGCGGAACACAAGATGTCGGCCGCGCCGGCGGGGCGGGGAGGCCGCGGCTCGGGGCCGCGGGACGGCGTTATCCCGGCCGGGAGCGGGTTATTCCCGGCGGGACGGCGTTCTCCGGCGCCGTCCCCGCCTCTCGGCCCGCACCGCCGCGGGACAGCCGCCCCTTTGTCCCCGCGCTCCCTCCGCCGCCTCCCCCCGCCCCGGCGGCACCGCGGGCGCGCCCGCACCGGGCACGCGCGGGAGGGAGGGAGGGAAGGAGGGAGGGAAGCGCCGGGAGCCGCCGGGAAGCGCCGGGAAGCGCCGGACACCGGCAGCCCCCGCAGCTCTGCCCGGCATTCGGACTACGGGAAGTTTTATTGCCGCAACGCGGAGATGCAAAAAAAAATTTCCCCTCCCCAATTTATTATTTTGTATTGAGAACCTTTAGCGCCTTTCAGGCAGCGAGACAAAATCCCGTTCGCTGGTTTTGTCTGGCGTTTTGCATAGGTTTACAGTGTAAGTTGTCGTGGTGCTTCCTAGGTGGACACAATAAAGGACTTTAAAATGGATATGGTGGTTTTTTTATACCCAGTCTGTTCTCTACCAATGGTCTGTGTAAACCTGCACGTTGTTTTATTAATTAGGGTTTTCTAATTAAGATTTTTTGCGCAAGCAGGACGTTTCTCATTGCGTTTCTGTCAGTTGCTGCATTAGAATTAGGGGCGGAAAAATGAAAACTGTGTCATCAGAGGAGGATTTTTTTTTTTGTTTTTCAGCTTGAATGTTAAGACATTAGATGGTTGCACAGCATCTGGTTCGTATTTTTCAACGGCGTAGAAGTTTATTTATTGTTCCATTGCTCTATGTCTGAGCCTGGTCCTTTTGCTTTAATGCAAATCTCATATGCGGTTTGTGAATATTCAAAACACCAGCAATGCATGATGATGATGTGTTTTCCTTTGGAGCGGGTAAACAAGATGTCAATTATTTAGAAGAAATCCACTCTTTTAAAGGAGAGATTAAGGTCTGACCATGCAATTAGGCTTCATGTGAAAATACATCACCTGAACCTACTGGGAATAAAGATGTATGTAAATTGGGGAGATGCTTAACATTTACAGGGCCACACAAAATGTATTCCTAAAGCTGCATAAATAAAGAGCATGTATTTAAGCTGTAATTGGCGTGTTGTAATTGGTGTTCTGTAGAAATGTTTATGTTGTACACATTTGAAATGTAACAACAATGCCTGGAAGCCAGCACAGGGATTGGGAGTTTCCTTTTCCCCCTGGGAACACCAATGACACCCTGTTTTTCCTGGGAACGATAGAAGTGCTGAAGCATTGGTTGTTATTCCTCCTCCTCAAAATGCTTTACTGAACATCTTTGCATTTTTGAGTGCTTTCTTAAACTCTCTCTAAAATGAAAATATTCCTGGTTATTTTGTGATATTTTCTCTAGGAAGAGTAAGCTAAGAACAGATCAATGTATCCTGGGAACTTTCACCAGTTTTTCAGTTGAGTGTTGCTGTTATGTCCTTAGGTCATTCCAAACTGCCAGCCATTATCCTTGATTTTAAAAAATGCCATGTGCAGGAGTAATTTACAGTTGCAGTTAGAGAGGTCAGATATCCCTTCTACTCTAAAATTCATTGCTTGTCTCTGCTGAGCCCCATCTAAGGAAGAGCTTTGGCATAAAGAGCTGAAATAGATTGGAAATGAACCTCAGGCTCATTAGAAAGAGTACTGTTATTTTTCAGAAAAGCAAAACCATTCCAGATACAGACATATTTTAAAAATGTAGCCTTGAGACATTGCTCTGAGAGTCTCAGTGTAGGTTGCATGAAATACTTCATTTTGGGATGTGATGATAATGTGCTTTTTCCTGAGCCAAGATAGCATGCTGTAATTTAAAAAAAAATCAATTTAAAAAATTAATGGAATAACGTAAAGTGAATATTTTATTGGCTGATGCTAATAAAACATTTTCACTGTCTTGAAATACTTAAAGGAGAAAAGGAAAAGAAAAGGAGAGGAAAAACTTGAGATGTTACAAGTTAGAGAAAGAGAGGAACGAATAAGTTTGGGATTGTGACAGGGTGTGGAATTGCAGCTTTCTGCCCGATTTCTCCCTTTCCAAAGCCATGATTGGATCTGTCTGTGGTGGTGTGGGTGTGTTACACAGTGTACTACAGGAGGAAGCTGAGAAGAGACACAATTAATCACTGCACTGCATTTTTTTGCTGCTCTCAATAACAAGATTTGCTTGCATGTGTGCCATGTGAAACTGCATCATCTGCACTGCTGCATCCTGAGAGCAGAACAGCCAGTTTGGGGCAGCCTCACTCCAACAGCAGTAGCAGGAGGGGCTTTTCCTGCTGCCACTGCATTCCTTGAAGATCCCCAAGCTGATATAAAAAAGAAATTTGTGATTGGGTGGTTGATTCAAGTCCATCCTTTGTCTGCAGTGAGGGTTTGCAGGAACATTCTTCACAGGGTTGGTACAGCTTCAGCAAGGTTGTTGCCAGTGTGTCATCATCCATCTCTTGATTTTAGGGGAGGTGCCATCCCATGACTTTGGTTCTTTTTCTGGTCCTGTTACCTACCAGGAAAATACTCTTTTACTGATAATTTGCTTTCCCTGCAGAAATTTAAATTCAAATTACAGTTCTACTTTATATTAAATTTTATTGTGTGCCACAATACATAATAGAGCTGTGCATCTAATGATTGAATCTGAAAATAAGTTGCATGTTGAGAAGGAAAAAAAGTCTGACATATTCTCCATTGATCTCAGATTGATATTAAGATAATTTTTCATATCCATTTACTCTGAAAAAAGGATTCTCTGAATGTAAAGGTTGTGGTCAGGAGATGTTAGATATTGCCTTAATTCTGAAATAGTTAAATGAGCTATTTATGCTGTAGAGCTGCATTATATTTTGTACTAGCAAGGATCCATTAGCTACAGGGAGAATTTTGGATGCTGTGGTGGTAATTTGGGAGTGATGGAGCATTGCACTGAGGTTCTGGAGGTGCTTTGTGATCCTTACACTGCTGAAAGAATTTGATTTTGGGGTGGAATTGAATTAGTAAAATCCTTGCCAACTTTCCTCATTTATAATGTTTGACTTTTTTCATATTCTTTAATTCAAACCTTGGGGTGGATCAGTGGCTTTTCCTTGCAATTGCCATCCTTGGACAGAGGAAGATTTGTACTCCCTGCTCCTCTCTGCTCCACTCACAATTCTGAGCTCTGACTGCATTCACTTCCACAACTCCTAAATCTTTGTACCTGCTCCCTGATTCTCTCACTTTTTCTGATTCTTGGATATGAGAGGGCAGGAAAGTACAAGATTTTAGTCTTGTGCAACAGAGATTTTTTCAAGCTTCAGATTTTTTTATCTGTGAAAGCCTTGAGCTCTTTTTGTGGGTGCTTCACTTTGTCTGCACTGAGAACTCAAATAAAGTCCTCTGGGTTGCAGCAAATTGCAAAAGAATTCAGAACCCCCACACTTCAGTGTTTGGTAGCAGTGCTGGAATGCTGATTTTATGCTCTTCTCTTGTGTTTAATGGGAGCACTCAAATGATACAGAGCTTTCTCCTGCTCTGGGAGTGACTTTGTGTAGCTTGTCAGACAGACTCTGCACCTCCAATTAAATTTACACATTAAAGTTGGTTTGGAAGTTCCTCATATATCCAAATTCTGAAAGAATTGGAAAAATTGATACTCCCAATACAATTATCCACTTTCTTCATTGTAGCTCCACACATCCAGAATCACCAGTCTTGATAATTAGTTAATGAGTCTGTACAGACAGGGGCAGAACAGAAGCTGCTTTGTGCACAATTGCTGATATTTATTGTTATATATTATTATATATATTGTCAATGACTAGAAATCAAAATAGCAACGTGAATTGTGTGAAGTATTGCTTATGGTTTTCTTGAATCTTTGGGTAAATACTTCTCTGTGTTTGTCAGTGTAACACATCAATCCAACAAAGCTGATCAACACAAGAGCACTGTTAAACATAAATTCTCATTTTTGTTTTATTGCAGTTATTTGTGAATGAATTTGGCTGAATATGGATCCAGGTGGTGGAAGTCTTGGATTGCAAACACAGGAATCCAAAATGCCTCACACTATGATCATGCAAGACTTTGGTAAACATTTTAACTATTAAAAATTATAAGTAAAATCCAGGAGATGATCTCAGGTATTGGGAACGACCATGTCTATACCAGGATATTTGTGTTTGAATTACAACACTGAATAATGTTAATTACGTTTAAAGATTCTGATTAGAACTATTTTATTGAGTTTTCAAGATTAAAACTGCTGTTTATGTGTTCAAATAGTTCACTGAGCATTTTTTGTTATGTCTAGAAAAGTAGCCTGCAAATACGACTGGCCAGTCCAGTCTGGTAATGAAAACCAGGTTTCTACCTCCAGCCATTCCTTGTGATGTGGCAAGTTGTTGGAAATTTTACTGTAAATATTGCATAAAACTGAGTGTTTATTTTTAACAAGGCCCTTGCAGTCCAAAGAACGAGTCCTTTTATTGTAACAGCAATTAATGGCTTGTTACCACACTTCCAGTGTCACACAAGAATTCTGTGAAGGCTCACATTCCAACTGAGAATTGAAAAAAAAAGAGA